>NC_080575.1:9205000-9920000 GCF_029962835.1 Magnolia sinica | reverse complement strand
TTTGTGTTAGAGCTTAGAATAGTCTTGGTGTCGTTGTATCTTATTTCTATTCTTGCTTTAGGGTATTCTATCGCCGTTGACGAAGACAACTCGTCTGAAATCAGTTCGGTGTTCTTTTCTGGCTTAAGGTGCGGACTTTAAGTGTATAGGTTATGGTTTTCAAGGCTTTCAATGCCAGTTAATGATTTATTCTTGTTATGGATGAGATTTCACATGCCAAATGTTGTGTTTACTTTGCGTTCCTGGTATGCATGTGTTATATTGAGATTTGTGTATTCTATGTGTATGTATAAAGTACCGTATGCGTATAAAATATGCACTTATGTTTGCCATGATTATTTGTCATGTATGCATGCTAGATGTATGTATGATAACTCCTTGGTAAAAGGAATTGTCCAAATGCATGTATTTCAACATACGTCATGTATGTTGAACTATGTATTCTAAGTGTTTGTAGAAATGCCTGAATGATCTAAAGTGTAACTTATTACACTAGTTGCGGGCGTTGAGAAGTGATTCTCAACACTCCTATTGATGTGTATGATTTCCTCCATGTCAGTTACATTCCTTGTTATTTAATTTCAAGCACTGCTTATGCTTTCATTTATGTTAAGTTGATATTCTTCAAAAGCTTGCGTTCTACATGATTTGAGTTGTTGTTCCATTACTATTCCGAATTACAGTTATGAATATCTGTTGTAGTGTAATATGTGTGGGACTATGCATTAGTCCAGGAAATCGGTAATCGGCCTTAAGATCGGGTTGAGGTTGCTTTCGCCACGTAGGACGTATTAGACGAACCCGAGTCGTATTAGAGTTGTCGGCAGTGGTTTGGCCACGCGGAGTGTTTGCGCACTCTATGTCGCTCAACCCAACGTGTGCTCCTGCTAGTCGAGTTCGTCAAGTAACTCGATTGTCCGATGTATGTTCACCATGTATGGACGCTACTGCTTGAATCTAGGGTACCGAACTTACCAGTGAAATTCTATTAACCATGGTACCTTGATCCGCTAAGACTCATGAGCCGGACATGGTGGTATGGGACACCGTGGTCGAGCTGTCGGCCTACGCTGGGGTGACGAGCCTCCCCGTAGTGACCAGTGAGCAACCAAACTCGTGAGCCGATTATGGTGGTATAGGACACTATATTCGTGTTGTCGGCCTACATTGATTGGTGACGAGCCCTTTGTAGTGACCTCGAACATGCCTGGATACCGCGTTGAGGTGACGAGCCTTAGTGTGGTAGCAAAGGTATGATAGGCGTGCATTGATTGGTGACGAGCCCTTTGCAACGACCTACAACCATATGATCGTATGAGATGACTAGGCCTAACGACCCTAGAATGGATCACTGTTTGGATGGTGATATGAGGAAGGTACTTTAGCTTCCCAATCCTGCTGTATGAAAAGGACTAATAACAACTTGGTAATCATATTCATGCACCGCATTTGCATGTGCTTTGTAGATGTGGCGCACTTTGAGGTGGTGTCATGTGTAACGTAAGATGAAGACGCTGAGGGTGTACGCGTGAGGGCACGCATCATTCTGCATGCATCCTTGCATTAATAAGAGTACTTAGGACTTGTTTAATTGTTCTGCTTTATCATTACTGCTTGATTGAACTGATAACATGTTAACCAGTGCCTTATTGTTCCACTGAGTTGATCACTCACTCCCACGTTCTGGGGCGGTGTTAAACACCCACCAGACTTCTTAGGTTCTGATGTTACAGATGTTGATACGACTTCTGAGGCAGAGCGGGAGATGGATGATGATGAGGTTGCTTTCTCTTTTATGCAGTTTTCAGACGGGTTCTAACGAGCCTTGTTCTGATGCGCGGGATGCTGAGATTTATTTTGGAAATTAAATGATGTAACTTGATACTTTTAATTTTGATAGTAATACTTTCATCACGACCTGGTTTGTGTATGTACTTCAGGGATTTGCACTTGTACACATATATTTCTATAAGTCTTCCGCTTGCTTTCTTTACTTATCTCTGAATTATATTTGCTATTTGGCTTAATTTATTTCATGTTTTATGCACTAATACAGACAATATACATCCATCATTAAATATGTTGCATAAGTGATGTTTTGGAACTCGGGAGCTGAGTTATGCTCGACCTCCGAATTTCAGGGCATTACAAGTTAGTATCAGAGCATGATCTGGATTAAACCGGACCTGGGTTATGGTCACACACCGCACGCTGTCGCCACTTTAGTGTATTTGGGTGCGAGTTTATCGTAGATTGTGTGTTTGTGCTCCGTAGCTTCTATCGGCGAAAGTTTCTTAAAAACGTTCGCCGAGATCGAGTCTATGCTCTCTCCTGATCACACACAGCGACCCAAAACCTTTCCTAGACCGTCTATTAATGAGTCTAGATGGTTTATCATCCCATCTTAACCCTTAAAATTTCAAGAAATCTTTATTTGAATCAGATTTCTGCCCGAATGGCCCGATAGGCGTCAAATCATGCAAGGGGCCGATCGGGGCATTTCCTGTGGGGCCCAGGGGGGAACCCATCTTTCTGACCATGGGGGACCAGGAGGACCTCGCCCAAACGGCAAGGCATCATCGGTCAGTCCAGAGACCAGCGATGCCATCGCCGGTTCGGCGAGGGCTCGCCGATCAGCGGGCCAGGTGGGCCGGGCCGGGCCGGCGCGGGCAGATCCATTTTAGGGCTAGTGTGGCCCACCCCTCCACGGTTTGTTGCTTTAAACCCTTCCTATAACCTATTTTCTTCACAAACATCCCTCCCAAGCTCTCTTTTCTCTTGAAAACCTTCTCCAAAGCCTTCCAAATCTCTTCCAAATCCTTTTCTTCTTCCATTTTCGTGCAAACCCCATCACCCCATCTCAAAACCCTCACCCTCATTGCTGATTTCACTCCTTTTTCTTCTCATTTGAGCTCTTGCATTCCCTTTTGGGCTCTCAAGTGTGTGGAAGCTTCACCATCTTCCTATTTCTCTCTTTCTCTCATTTCTCATGGCCCTCTTTGAGTTCATCATGGCCATATTTTCCATTTCCTCCCTTCTTTCTTTGATGGGGAAGAAGAGAGCGCCCGTGGATGAAGCCGGGCCTAGCCGTCCAACCCGTGCACGGAGGCCGAGAGGTGCCGCCGCTAGCACGTCCGCCACTCGTGAATTTCAGACCAAGCGGGACCTCGATCCTCGAGCTCCTATTGGTAAGACCCTGTTGGCGGAGCTATCACATGGAGTCTATGAAGGCTGTAGAGTCCTTTTTTAGGCTCATGTTGATCCGCGACTTTATGGCGAGTTTTTATTGTTGGAGCGCCTGGAAGGGGCTGGTTGGTGTCCCTTGTTTGAAGGTGAGTATCGCGCGAATGCTAGCACTGTTCGAGCCTTTTATGCCAATATTCTTGATCCTTCGCTGGAGCATTTACAGTTCAAAATTCCTTGTGGTAGCGGTCGAGTGGGTATTGTCAATGTTGCTTTGATATCCCGACTCCTGAATGTGCCACTTGGTGAGGTGCATGCCAGCGAGAAGAATGTGAACAGCATGCGCCAGAGGGATCGTCGCACCCGATCCTTGTGTGGTGGTCTGATCGAATGGCAGCCGAATAGGAGTCTTCTGGTTACCTACATGACGGACGACTTCCGTTTGCTTCATCACATATGTACGTTCAATGTATACCCAAGGTGGAGCAACCGCAGCGAGTGTACGCGCCTGATGGTGGATTTCCTGTATCAGGTGGGGCAAGAAGCGAAGTTGTGTGTGCCGACGTATGTCCTGCGCCAGATTATTCTCATCGCTCGTTGGAATAGGAGGACCGAGTCGCTTCCATTTGGCCTCCTCATTTACAAGCTTGCACATGAGTTTAGATATAGGCTTGGAGCAGAGAAGCCGGTTCCTGTTCGTCATATTAATCTGAGGACTCTTAAGCAGATGGAGATCGGTTCTGGTCGACATGCCTCAGAGAGTGAGGATGAGTCAAAGAGCGATGATGAAGAGAGTTATGCTGAAGGTGGTGCTGAGATTGAGGAAGAAACAGAGCAGGACGAGGAAGAGATTGAGGCACAGGATTCGAGTGATAGCTCTCCTCTTGTGGCGCCTGAGCAGAGCGCAGAGCAGACTGCCAGTGATGCCCGTCTCGCACGGCTTGAAGAAGGGCAGACTGTTTTACGCCAGGATATTGTTGATCTTCGAGCCCTTGTAAAGCATAAGTTTAAGAAAGTGACTCGAACTCTTAAGTCTATCCTGTGTTGCTTGCAGGATAAGGGTGCCCCGCCTCCATCTCCTGATTCCGACGAGTAGTTGTCGTCATAGCCGTCCTTTACTTTGTTTGTTATTTTCTTTCTGTGTGTAGCCGTTGTTGGCTTTGTAGTTGGAGTTGTTTGTAGTTGTTTGTTGTGGTTTGAAGTGTTAGATGTTGTTGTTCTCATGCTTTCCTAGTCGTGATTCATGTAATGCTGCACTACTTGTATTGCGACGATTTTGTTTAATGGAATGCATGTTGTTTCTCTTTGGAGTTGTGATGTGAATGCTGTATGGATGGATTATGTGACGTAGAATCTGACAGGTTGCATCCTCTGTTGAATGTAGGGATGCCTCCTAAGGGTTCGAAGTCTTCGGCCCGTCTCTCCTTGATTGAGTCGCTTGCTGGGGTTCCTCCTTTGAGCAATAGCCAGTCGGATGCACAGGCGGGTCCGTCTCATGCCGGTGTTGGGCCGACACCTATAGCTCCTCTAGTCACACCCTCGGTTCCTGAGCCGAGTCGTGCACCTTCGTCTGCTTCGCCTACAGATAGGTTTGAGTAGATGATGCTGTTGATGCAGCAGCAACAGATTCAGCAGCAGCAGCACCAGCAGCACAAGCAGCAGTAGTAGCAGGAGTTCCTCTCTTCCATGGCTGGCATCTTTACTCAGTCAGTGGGGGCGACTCCACCTGTTTCACCTATGCCTCCATCTGGGAGCGCCAGTGCCAGGGGCACTTTTGAGCGATTTCAGCGCTTACGACCTCCTACTTTTACGGGTTCTCATAGACTCGAGGAGGCCGAGTATTGGATCGACCGCATCTCTAAGATGCTGAGACCGTTGCACTGCTCTGAAGTTGAGCAGGTTGAGCTTGCCTCCTTTATGTTTGAGAAGGAGGCCAGTCTGTGGTGGGACAGTGTTCTTCGCACTATCGAGGAAGGCTTTGTGTAGTCGTGGCAGACGTTTGAGGCACGCTTCCATGAGAAGTATTTCCCGGTTACGTACCGACATGAGAAGGAGAGTGAGTTCCTTCGCCTCCGCCAGGGAGGGTTGTCGGTGACGGAGTATGAGAACTGGTTCACTGAGCTGGGGCGGTATGTTCCTTTGATCCAGGGCGACCAGCCGATGAGGATACGGCGTTTCTCTGAGGGATTGAGACCTGAGATTCGATCGAAGATTTGCTGTGCTAGCATTTCTTCTTATGTGGAGCTGGTGAGCATGTCCTTGCGAGCAAAGCAGGACGGGGATAGGTCGTCCCGCATGCGAGCACCGATGGTTCCTAGGCCGCTACCGGATTTCCAAGGTGCACCTTTCCTTGGCAAGAGGCCGCGAGCAGATTCTCCTCCTAGGCGTTCAGCGCCGCCCGCTCGGCAGATGAGAGCTGATGTTCGCTGTTCTTATTGTGGGAAGACAGGGCATTTGGACCGTTTTTGCTTCTCCCGTATGCGAGCCAGTGGTTTTACTCCACCGCAGAGGATTAGCCGTCTGATGCCTCAGGTTATCTCTCCTCCACCTCTTCGATCAGTGCCAGCTCACCCATCCTTTAGACCTGCAGTTCCTAGCTTCAGGTGTCACGCCCCAAACCCGGAAATCGGATTCACAGGAATCACGATTGCCGAGTCCGGTGCCAACAGCCTCCATAGTACCCCATTCTCGGCTCCTAACGTCTATACGCCAGATTCCGATCTTGGGATCCTACAAGGAGGATTTTTTTTTTTTTTTTTACAGTTAACTCATAATAAGCATAACCACAAGATTACCCAATTCACAAAGGCAACATCATCATCACATATCCACTAATATAATCATTTGAGTACAATGTTGAAAAGGAAATACATATATCGAAATCAAAGCTCCAGAAGACAACTGCACGCTCCAAGTTCAACGCTGCTGCAACCTAATAACACCTGCACGCATCTATCGTGCATAAGCTTATAGAAAGCTTAGAGGGTAGTGAAAGTGTGTGCACAAGGTAAGTGCCAAGTATACAATACAATACCATAAATCAGACAATGAAATAAATAGAAATACTGACAAGATACAATATCAGAGTAAGCAGAATTATACTGGTATGCCCATGAGTCATACGATATCAGAGTACGTAATTCAGATCAGCCATATAAATGAGGAGTCAAAGAGAGCCAAATATCAGATACCGAGGGTACAATGCAAGACGTAAATCCTGCTAAGTTCGTCTAGGCCATATAAATGCAGAGATATAGTAACCCAAAATGTTAAGTAGAGCGGATGCAATGTAACATACGGTGCGAATGTAATGATCATGCTGGAGTGTGAAGTCGGGATGATAGTACGTAGTATCGCAGACTACGGGGTCCACCACAAAGGACTTCTATCCAAACCAGTCCCATACCTAAATTTGGAGTCAGACTCAATGTAGTAAACTCCTAATCTCAGGTTAGTAGCGCCCAACAAAAATCCTGGTCATGCGAAGGTACACGTAACAAATAATTACGCACCACCAGCCCGAGTGGATAGGGAAGGAATGAATGAATGAATATGTAATTCCTGCTCAATAAGTCCACATATCAGTACGGTTACTCTCTGGGATCATCACCGGGGTCTATTACACTCCAAACCAGATTGCCGCCCCATCGCGCGCAATAAGGTGAGTGGAAGAGACCTCACTATCCGCCTACCAATATCGGGCCCGGCTCGTCGATAGCGGACCCATTCCTCGAGCTGGTCAGACTCAGCCTAGCATTGCCCCCTCCTCTTGAGCAGGTAAGGCAGCACCCCCTTCCAACCGACCACGACACAGTGGGAGACGCGGCCTAATGGTATACGGCCCTTATGCGCTCATGCATCCACTCGGTCTAGACGTTGGAGCAACCTCTGGAACCAAGAGGGTTTAGGGACTTTCACCCAGGGATATCTATAGCACCCCATGTAGAACAAATTTTCGGTGTCTCATCTGGCCATCCACGATATGCCTGTGGAGGCTATGACCCTGATGTCGCTAGGGCGTACAGTAATCATAATGCAAGATGCATGAGTCATACAATCCCGTTATGCATCAATCTTGCGCATACCGTGCGCTCATGTGAGATAACCTCCGCCTATCAGGGAGTCTCATAATATCATGCTCAATGACATATACAAATATCAACCACACCTCATAACAAACATGCAGATGATGCGTATGGGTAGATACCATGATGCTATGCTGTCACATACTCGTAATCGGCATCAACAATAAATCTCGACAATGTGGACATTTAACCAGCATTGCCCTCGAGGAATGACCTATATAAAGCCTAATATATAGTAGACTCATGGCCTCATATAAGGACCTAATATACACACCATGGGCCTCACTCAAGGGCCACATATACACAACAGGTGGGCCCTGCTCATGGGCTTCAAATACATGACATGTGGGCCCTACACATAGGTCATGAATGCATTAAACGCGCCATACATCGTGGGCCTAATACATATCACAATGGCCTTGCCCATGGGCCATGCCCATGGGCCATGAATACATCACAGTAGGCCTCAACTACGGTTCGCATATACATCATATAGGTCTTGACAATCGGAATCGACACTCAAAATCAGCCTCAACAATTAGGGTCGGCCTATATAATCGACCTCGACAATCGGAATCGGCTTCGATACTCGACCTCAACAAGCGGGATCGATCGATAATCAGAATCGGTAAATTGGTCACGATAATCAGCCTCGATCGCTAATCAGAATCGGCAAATCGGTCACAACAATCGGATAGATCGACAATTAGAATCGGTAAATCGGTCACGATAACCGGGATCGATCGATAGTCAAAGTCGGCAAATCGGTCACGACAATCGGATTGATCGATAATTAGAATCGGCAAATCGGTCACGACAATCGGATCAATTGATAATTAGAATCGACAAATCGGTCACGACAACCGGATCAATCGATAATCAGAATCTGCAAACCGGTCACGACAATCGGATTAATTGATTGATAATCAGAATCGGCAAATCGGTCACGATATCTGGCCTCGATCGCTAATTGGTCAATCGGTCACGATAATCAAAATCGATCAATACTCAAAATCAGCAAATCGGTCACGATATCTGGCCTCGATCGCTAATCGGTCAATCGGCCACGATAATCCAACTCGATCGATACTCAGAATCGGCAAATCGGCACCGACGAGAATGACCTAACAAGGCCTAAGGGAAGGTCACAATGAGGACATCTAACCGTCATTGCCTATCAAGGTGGACATTTAACCAACATTGCTCCCAAGAAGTGGCCCATACAAAGGATCCACACACAACGCAATGGCCATACATACCTCGCATTGGGCCTCAACACTGGGCCTCGAATACATCACAATGGGCCTTGCCCATAGGCCATGAATACGTCACAAACCCCGCCTATGGGCCTCAAATCCACAATAGGTGAGCCTTACACATGGGCCTTACATGCATCAAGTGGGCTTCATCAATGGGCCGCACTAATGGGCCTTATACACATCAAGTGGGCTACATCATTGGGCCACACTAATGGGCCTCAAATATACCAAAATGAATCACATCGGAAGATCATCTGGACCATATCACAATTAGCAGTGGAGATAATGATTTTTCACGGTTAAACAATTCACAGGGCCCATCATAAAGTTTATTCCCCATCTAATCTGATCATAAGGTTACAAAGACCTGGATTAAGAAAGAAGATAAATTTCATATTGATCCAGAACTTCTAGGATCCTTAAAGGATTTCAATGGTGGACGTTCAATCTCCACTGATTTATGTAGTGTGGTCCACATGATATACGGATCTGCCTCATTTTTATTTTTTTTCCAATCCTTAAGATGAGCTTGCCAATTGGATGGACGGTATGGATTAAGCCCACATATCACGGTGGGCTCCATGCAACTAGACTAACGGCGTGGATTCCATCCACTCATCAAGTGGGTCCCATGAGGTGGAAGGTTGGGGATAATACATCAAGGTGGGCTCCACACAGCACCGTCCAGATCTGGACGGTGCAAAGACAGGATACATGTGTAAGGTAGGGGCCCATGACACTAGCTGACGTCACCACACAGCTTATATAGCTGGTGTGGGTACTCCAGCCAATCAGCTCTTAGGTGGGTCCACATGTGTGGGACCCATCAGCAATGGATGGACGGTGTAGATATAAACGCATACATCAAGTGGGTAGGCCCACCGTCCAGCCCATCGGGATGGCAGGATTTAGAACATATATATCATAAGGGGGGCCCACAGATGTACGGTTGAGATCTAACACATCTCATGTGGGTAGGTCACGTGCTGAAAGAAAATGCAGCAACACGCTGCTGGTGTGAGATGCGTGTACCACCAATCTGTTTCCAAGAGGGTGGGTCCCTCGTAGGACCCACCATATATATACATACGTTATATATATTTATGTAATATAATATTATATTATCAATAAAATAATGTATATTTTATTTGTTTTTACCTTACCTTTTTTTTTAAAGGAGCTAACATCCAGACCGCTGGACGATCTGTTAAAACAGATGGACAGCGTTGATGAAACGCGATCATGGTGGGGTCCACCGTCCCAGCTGGACGGCTGGATGAAACACATTCATCAGGTGGGTCCACACGTGTGGCCACCTGCAAAATGAACTGGTATTTGTGTTCTCCATCCAGCGTCCGGGCAGGACGGATGGTCTGGATATCATATGCGTGGCATGTGGGCCCCACAGTCGCTGGCCATAAATGATTTGGAAGGATAGATGGACTGTGTAGGTGCAATACATATGTGTAGGGGGGGTCCATGTGCTGGATGCAGCACTGCATCAGGTGGGTACCACTGTCCAGGGGATCTGGACGGTGTAGATGATCATATACATCACAGTGCGTCCACCCTTTGGACGGTCAGGATCAGGTGGGCCCGTGGCCAGGACAAAATGGATGGACGTGTGGATGTGGGACACACATCATGGTGCGTCCAGCACACCCACATCAAGGTGGGTCCACCCGATGGCCCACCAAAGCCTTGGATCAACTTGATATTTGTATTGTCCCTCCTCCAGGCTTGTCCAAATGGACGGCCGGCCATGGTGGGTCCCGCAATCTGATGGTGTGGATCAAACTCATCATGGTGGGCCACACAAACACACATCATACAAAAGGCAAAAGAGGGAGAGAGAGAAAGAGGAAAATAGAGAGAGAGAGAGGAATCGGATGGTGGTGGAGGGACCCCACCACTATGGGCCCTCCACTTCTTACTACACAAACATCAAGATGGGTCCCACCACAAGTGGGCCCTCAAATCACAAAAGCAAACAATAAAATCACCCACCTTCGGATCTTCTTCTTCATTCTTCCGCCAACGCGTTGTAGAGCTTCAAGGGAACAAGATTCAACGGTTGAGATCGATTTTAGAGGTTGGGATTGGGTGATAGGAAGGTGGGCCACACTACTCCCTCCCATGGAAGCCATGGACGTGAGTTGCTCCCATGGAGCTTGGGAGAAATGAGAGAGAGATGAGAGAGAGAGATGATGGGAGAGAAGTAATGGTGAGTGATGTAAGTAGGTACTTTCTTATAAGAAAATGTTGACTTTTGGGGAGGGTAGTTGTACTTGGGGATGGGTGTGAGTGATGGTGAGTGATGGGAGTGTACTTGACATTGATATGATGGATTCTCTTGGGATTTGCAACGCGCGGTGTTTTCCTCGAACTGAACATGGGCCCACATCTCCTGGCCCGGGTACCGCCTCTGCGCGCGAGACATGGCATCGGAACAGCGACAACAGCGCGGTCGCAGTGGTACAAGTCTTGGGTTGAGTCGACTCGGGTTGACGGCATGTGATGCAGGGTCGCGCGTAAATATCGGTTAAGGGTCGAAGGTTGCCGAAATTCGATCGGAAAGATCGCGGAAGTCTACGGAACGGTACGGGTCTTACATCAGGCCACCTCAACGGCCCATGGTTCCTCCGCCGAATCGTCAGCAGTAGGCTTGAGTTCATGCACTTTCAGCTGAAGCGCCTATGTCTGACTTGGTGCCGAGGTCCTTCGAGGTGACAGCGCATATTGAAGGTATTCCCGTTTCTATGTTAGTGGATATAAGGTCCACTACTTCTCTTATATCTTATGCGGCAGTTAGGCGTTTGGGTTTGAGATCTGTTCCTATGCAAGGAGTGACGCTTACTACCGCTACGGGAATTTTCTCTGCTTTGGGCAAGCGTTGTTTGGATTATTTGGTCGATCTTGGAAGTGGATCGATCCGTGTTGATTTCTTAGTCGCACCGCTTTATCATTACGATGTTATTATGGGTATGGATTGGCTCACAAGGATGCGAGCTGAGATTGATTGTGAAGCTAGATCAGTGACGATCCATGGACCTGAGGGCGAGACTGTCACTTTCCCAGTTCAGGTCAGTTACCCTCTTCGTATTTATTATTATTCTTCTCTGTTGGAGAGTATAGCTGAATCGGCGTTGGTTAGTACGCCGGTAGTTCGGGAGTTTGAAGATGTGTTTGAGTCTATTCCTGGATTACCTCCTCAGCGTGAGATTGATTTTGTTATCGACCTCATGCCTGGTGCGGCGCCCATTTCATTACCCACCTATCGTATGCCTCCGAGTGAAATGGAGGAGTTGAGGAAGAAGATAGATAATTTGCTGGATTTAGGTTTTATTCGGCCTAGTGTGTCTCCTTGGGGAGCACCTGTTTTGTTTGTGAAGAAGAAGGATGGTTCCTTGCGATTGTGTATTGATTATCGCAAGCTGAATCTGGTAACTGTGAAGAATAAGTACCCTTTGCCTAGGATTGATGATCTGTTTGATCAATTGAAGGGGGCACGGTACTTTTCGAAGGTTGATCTGCAGTCAGGGTATCATCAGTTGCGCGTCAAGGATGGGGACGTGCAGAAGACCGCTTTCAGGACTAGCTTCGGTCATTATGAGTTCCTTGTGATGTCGTTCGGTCTTATGAACGCACCGGCCGTGTTCATGGATCTGATGAACAGGGTGTTTCGGTCATTCTTGTTCCGATTCGTCATTGTCTTTATCGATGACATCTTGATATATTCGGCGAGCCGGGAAGAACACGAGGAGCACTTAAGAGCGGTTTTGGATACTCTTAGGAAGAATAAACTTTTCGCGCAGTTCAAGAAGTGTGCTTTCTGAAAAGAGGAAGTCAAGTTCCTGGGACATGTGGTGTCCAAGGATGGGATAGCCGTCAATCTTGCCAAGGTAGCTGCAGTGCAGGACAGGAAGCAACCTGGTTCAGTTACTGAGGTAAGGAGTTTTCTGGGTCTTGCAGGCTATTATCGACGCTTCATTCAAGACTTCTCGAAGATTGCTAGACCGTTGTCACAGTTGATACGGAAGGATTTGAAGTTTGCTTGGAATGAGCAGGCGGAGTTAGCTTTTCAGGAGCTGAAGGACAAGTTGACGTCCACCCCTGTGCTAGTATTGCCAGAGCAAGGGGTTAAGTATATTATATATACTGACGACTCTCACGTTGGTCTGGGTTGTGTCCTTATGCAGAAGGACAGGATGATTGCTTATGCTTCGCGTCAGTTGAGGAAACACGAAGAGAATTATCCTACGCACGACCTGGAATTAGCGGCTGTCATATTCGCATTAAAGCTTTGGAGACATTACCTCTATGGTGAGGAGTTCGAGCTCTTTTGCGACCACAAGAGCCTTAAGTACATTTTCACGCAGCGTGATTTGAATATGAGGCAGCGCCGATGGATGAAAACATTGAAGGACTTTAAGTTCGATGTTTCTTACCATCCGGGCAAGGCGAACCTTGTGGCAGATGCATTGAGTCGCAAGAAGGTTATTGAGTTTGCAGCTCCGCTGATGATAGCAGAGTGGGATATATTGGAGTTCGTGCGAGATTTTGAGCAGAAGCTTACGGTGGTTGAGCCGTATGAGGTTATAGCACACATTTGTGTACAGCCCCTTATCGACGAGAGGATCGTTGCAGCTCAGGCAGATGATGAGCTTTTGGTGAAGATGAGGAAGCGGGTTGGTACAGATGAGAACTCCGACTGCAGTGTTAGTTCTGATGGGGGCTTACGTTTTCTTGGCCGGTTATGTGTTCCTGACATCCCTGACTTGAGATGGGAGGTTCTCGAGTTAGCCCATAGTTCTAAGCTTGCGATGCATCCAGGTAGCACGAAGATATATCAGGATATGAAGAGGTCTTATTGGTGGGACAATATGAAGGTCCAGATTGCTGAATTTGGATTTTATTTCTGGGTTGCCGAGGATGAGGAAGGGATATGACTCTATTTGGGTGATCATCGACCGATTAACGAAGTCGGCGCATTTCTTACCGATCAGAGTCACTAACTCTGCAGACGAGTTGGCTAGGTTGTATATTAAGGAGATAGTAAGTCTGCATGGAGTTCCCCTGGAGATTGTGTCTGATAGAGACACGCATTTCACATCTATCTTCTGGACTCGTATTCAGGAAGCGATGGGTGTGAAACTGAAGTTCAGCACCGCGTTTCATCTGCAAACAGATGGGCAGACGGAGCGCGTAAATCAGGTCCTGGAAGATATGTTGCGAGCTTGTGTTTTAGATTGCAAAGACAGTTGGGATGATTGTCTTCAGTACGCAGAGTTCGCGTATAATAATAGTTTCCAGACGAGTATCGGCATGGCTCCCTATGAGGCGTTGTATGGTCGCCCGTGCAGAGCACCACATTACTAGGAAGAAATTAGTGAGCGTAGTTTGCTTGGCCCAAAGTTGGTGCAGGTGACTTCAGAGAAAGTTGACATTATTCGACGTCGACTTCTGACAGCGCAGAGCAGGCAGAAGAGTTATGCTGATACGAGGCGTCGACCACTTGAGTTTGAGGTTGGAGACCATGTTTTTCTGAAGGTCTCTCCTATCAAGGGAGTTCTGCGGTTCGGTAAGAAGGGAAAGCTGACGCCGAGATTTATTGGTCCATTTCAAGTTCTGGATCGAGTGGGAGTGGTAGCATACCGCCTTGCTTTGCCCACACCTCTTACGGTCGTGCATAACGTATTTCATGTTTCTATGCTGAAGAAGTACGTTCCTGATCCTTCGCATATTATCAGTTGGGAGCAAGTGCAGTTGAGTGAGGATGCTACTTATGTACTGTGACCGATGCGTATTCTGGATAGGAAGGAGCAGGTATTGCGTAGCAAGGTTATCCCTCTTGTGAAGGTGCTATGGACGCATCATAGTGAGGAAGAGGCTACTTGGGAATCTGAAGCTAAGGTCAGGAAGAACTACCCTCAGATCCTTGAAGATTATGAGAAGGTATGAATTTCGAGGACAAAATTTTCTTTAAGGTAGGTAGATTGTAATGACCCTGAAAATTTTGTGCTTATCTTTCCCTAAGTAGTTGTTTTTGGGGTAATTAGCGCTATACTCGATTGCTTGTGAAATTCGCATCAATCACTTTAAATTGTATTTGCATGACTCAAAACTTGTAGATTAGTTAGCGCTATGTTATTCTGAAATCTGGGATCCATCGCTAAATCCAGTTGTTCTGGGAAATTTTTGAAAGTTCTGGATCGGACCTGGACCGCGCGTCGAAAGTCCGATAGTGATGATCTTAGGCTGTTGCGGTCACCATGTTGGGCTTGACCATCACCTCGAAAATCAAGTCTATGTGATGTTCTGGGTCGATTTGATTGAGTTCGGAGTGAAGAGTGTGAGAACGGTTGCAAATTTAATGAGCTTTTATGAAATCTGAGTCGTGTCGCTTGCGTGATGATTTTAAGCAATCTGACCATTGGATTCTGATCCAATTTCACCCTCTGATCAGGGAAGGTGGCCCAGGCATGTCCTTGTGCTTGTGGACCTGATCGAGTTTCTGTGACCGTTGAATTGAGTGTGGTCCGCCACGGCTGATCTGAAGAGCCAGTCGGTACGAAAACTCAGCTTGACCTAGATCCATGGTCAGTGAGCTTAAGTCCGACCTTTCGTGGTAATAGGCCCACCAGAAGTGCTTCGTTGGATCAAGAGAGGCTTGCTTTGGTTATAACCTAAGTATACCTTGTCCCTGATGTTATTTTCATCAATTTTTGGCCTATTTATAGTCCTTAAACCCTAGCTCTCTTTTCCATACGAATTTTCTCTAACCCTAGCTTGGAGAGAGAGTGGAAAAGAGAGAGATAGTGAGAGAGAAGTTGGTGAATCATCTTGGATTCTTTCCTATTCTTCTACATCCTTGAACCTTCACTTTGAATCGTTATTCTGACGATTCTGAGTTCATCTTTGGGTAAGTTAACCTAACCCTAATCTGTGTTAGAGCTTAGAATAGTCTTGGTGTCGTTGTATCTCATTTCTATTCTTGCTTTAGGGTATTCTATCGCCGTTGACGAAGACAACTCGTCTGAAATCAGTTCAGTGTTCTTTTCTGGCTTAAGGTGCAGACTTTAAGTGTATAGGTTATGGTTTTCAAGGCTTTCAATGCCAGTTAATGATTTATTCTTGTTATGGATGAGATTTCACGTGCCAAATGTTGTGTTTACTTTGCGTTCCTGGTATGCATGTGTTATATTGAGATTTGTGTATTCTATGTGTATGTATAAAGTACCGTATGCGAATAAAATATGCACTTATGTTTGCCATGATTATTTGTCATGTATGCATGCTAGATGTATGTATGACAACTCCTTGGTAAAAGGAATTGTCCAAATGCATGTATTTCAACATACGTCATGTATGTTGAACTATGTATTCTAAGTGTTTGTAGAAATGCCTGAATGATCTAAAGTATAACTTATTACACTAGTTGCGGGCGTTGAGAAGTGATTCTCTGTAACATCCCGTCCAATCGGTACAGTGTCCTGAGGCGTCCACGTAGGATTTTACCACAGGACCGAACGTTTGAAACGTTCGTGGCAGGGATGCCATGAGCTAATTAATCTAGGATTAGCCAATTTGCCTGTATCGAACAGGCCACGGCCAGACCAAGTGCGGGCCGCCAAGCCGGATGACCATTTACAATGAGTTACAGTCCGTCCGGGCTGTACCGCGAAGCCGGAAAGTCAGAAAAATTTAGAAACTTAGGGGGTCATAGGGCTCACTGGGCTTGTGGTCCATCGCGGACCGCGGACCCGGTAGACGCTCAGAAGTGGGATCTGGCACTGACTTAATGCACCGCAACTATGCCAGGACCAATCTGGCGCTGGCAAATGGAACCAAGATTCCAGATTATCCGACCATTGGATCTCTTCCATATTTACTGTGGAGGCCTAATGGATTTTCCTGTGCCTGTCCACCAACTCTGGGACCCGATCGTGGATCGGTGACCGTCGATCACAAATCGGACCCGTACGATCAAACCCCTGGTCCGATCGTCCCCAAATTTTGCGTGGCCCTTCATCAGGCCATGAAGCACCTACCCTAGAAATCTCATAGCCTGAGGACCATCAGAATTACTCAAATCACTAGAATGGACCCCACAGGGCCGTTTCAAGATCAAAGCCTTTGACTCAACCCCCACTTTCGTCTATCCGTTTATTCCCAAATTTTACACGGAACCTAGACGAGCCATAAGGCACCTACCCACCGAATTTGGTGGCCAAAGGAGCATTAGGGCCACGCTAACCCCGAAAATGTCCCTTGTAGGCTATTTTGGGAATATGAGGGAACTTAAGGCCAAAGGGGCCTAGTCTAGGAAATAAACCCAATCCCTCATAACTCCCTCTCCCATTTGCTACAACCACCAAGAGAGTAAAGGGGAGTAAAGAGGAGAAGAGAGAGAGAAGGAGGAGATCAAGGTGGACCCTAGATCAAGGTGGGCCCCAAGAAAGCCAAACCTTTCATCTCTTTGCCACTCTTGCAAGGAGAGAACCCATTTCCTTAGCCTCAACAACCCTCCGTGGGTTGCCTAGGTGAGTTTTTCACCCATCCTTCTTGAAGTTCATGTAGTAATGTGGATTTGGGTCGAAAATCTAACATGCAATAGTTTGATTTAGGGATTCCGGCCGTTCCACCCGAAAGCCCTCTTTCCTAGGGCGTTTCCCGAGTCTCCAACGAGCCATAGGTGCGGACTATTACTCCTAGGTTGCCTAGCACTAATTTCAATATGAGTTTAATGATTTTGATTGTTTGATTGATGCAATTAGAGAGTGTAGAGAAAACCTAGAAAGTCATGCCTATCTTAAGTGTATGGAATTGTATGTTCTAATTGTTTCTCTTCTCATAACTTGTTGAATCTTGATTTTTGCTTGTAGGATGATTTATGGATTGCTCATAAGATTGATGCCCTATGATATGCATGCCCTATTTGCTACATGTATAATTTGTCTTCATAAGTTATAGGAAGTGAGCAACTTCCCCACCAACACACCCAACACACATGCACCGTTGCTCATAAATTATTAGCTTTCTTATTTGGTGAATCTGGACTATATGATTGAGGTATGAGAACATGAAAATCTTGCATGTTGATACTCCTGTCTGTTGACATGTTGTGGACCACCATTCAAACCTTGGGGTTGGCCAAGGAAACAAGGGAACCTAAGGTGGTCTCGTTGGTAGGACCGCCTTGAGGCTAAACCCTCGGATTTGGGCGAGTGTGTGTGGGCGGCTGTAGTTAGACTACGTGGGTTGCTTGCACCCGATGTCGAACCGCCATGCGCTCGCCTGGACTCGAGCGGTCTAGCCTACTGTCTGGCCAACCACGATTGTTAACCATGTTTGCTCACGCTTGTATGGCAACTGGGACACCCCATAACCATTGTAGCCCAACAACAACCCACTTGAAATCGGTCCACAGTCTCGTGAGCCGGGCATGGTGGAATGGGATACTGTGTCCGAGCTGTCGGCCTATGCTGGGGTACCGCGCCTCCCCGTAGTGACCGCGAGCGATCCTTTTCTCTTGGCACTCCTTATGTGCTTGAAGTCGGGGATGAGGAACCCGACAGGATCACGGACCGCGGGGCCTCGGCCTCACGCATTGGGGGGTCTTGGCCTCGCACCCAGATTAGGGCATTACTAGATGGGGTGTACTAGATTCCCCAATCTGCTGGATGAATAAACCTAACTAATAACTTGGCTAACACGACCGCATCGCATCGCATTAGTTAGGTTGGTGACTCGGCAGTCGAGGTCGCACTGAGGGAGTGTTGGCATTGGCGATCGTTAGATGGCGTCGCACGAGGGAGTGTTGTGGTGAGGGCATCCATCATGTCATCCTGCATGCATGCGTATTAACAAGACTAGACAGTTGCTTATGATTGATCGCTTTTCATTAATTCCTTATTGAAATTAATGCTTGCTACAACTTATGGCTAATAGCACCCACTGAGTTGATCACTCACTCCCACTCTGGGACGGTGTTTTAAAACACCAACCAGACCCTTTCATAGATGTAGGTGACTCAGGACTGGAGGAGCCTAGCGAGACGAGCCTGGACGAGGAGTTGGAGCTGTCGTATTTTCAGCTGATGGAGGGATCGCCGCCCGCTTGAGGAGCGGTATTGGATGGCTGGGTTATGGGCTCAGCCCCTTTTCCTTTGGACATCATATTTTTGTTGATTTGTTGGGCAACGCCATGCACGACCCATTTGTATCTTTTGGACTTGTATATGTTTACGTGAGACCTCTTTATTTCAGCAGACTTTTGCGTTCATTTTTCATGTTCAGGGGACTTCAGGCCGCGCAGACCAAACAGATTAAATGCACATTAATGAATATCTGTAAATGGTGACTCTCGGAAACTCGGAAGTCGAGCGGATGCGCGACCCCCGATTTCCAGGGCATTACATTCTCAACACTCCTATTGATGTGTATAATTTCCTCCATGTCAGTTACATTCCTTGTTATTTAATTTCAAGCACTGCTTATGCTTTCATTTATGTTAAGTTGATATTCTTCAAAAGCTTGCGTTCTACATGATTTGAGTTGTTGTTCCATTACTATTCTAAATTATAGTTATGAATATCTGTTGTAGTGTAATATGTGTGGGACTATGCATTAGTCCAGGAAATCGGTAATCGGCCTTAAGATCGTGGTTGAGGTTGCTTTCGCCACGTAGGACGTATTAGACGAACCCGAGTCGTATTAGAGTTATCGGCAGTGGTTTGGCCACGCGGAGTGTTTGCGCACTCTATGTCGTTCAACCCAACGTGCGCTCCTGCTAGTCGAGTTCGTCAAGTAACCCGATTGTCCGATGTATGTTCACCATGTATGGATGCTACTGCTTGAATCTAGGGTACCGAACTTACCAGTGAAATCCTATTAACCATGGTACCGTGATCCGCTAAGACTCATGAGCCGGACATGGTGGTATGGGACACCGTGGTCGAGCTGTCGGCCTACGCTGGGGTGACGAGCCTCCTCGTAGTGACCAGTGAGCAACCAAACTCGTGAGCCGATTATGGTGGTATGGGACACTATATTCGTGCTGTCGGCCTACATTGATTGGTGACGAGCCCTTTGTAGTGACCTCGAGCATGCCTGGATACCGTGTTGAGGTGACGAGCCTTAGTGTGGTAGCAAAGGTATGATAGGCGTGCATTGATTGGTGACGAGCCCTTTGCAACGACCTACAACCATATGATCGTATGAGATGACTAGGCCTGACGACCCTAGAATGGATCACTGTTTGGATGGTGATATGAGGAAGGTACTTTAGCTTCCCAATCCTACTGTATGAAAAGGACTAATAACAACTTGGTAATCATATTCATGCACCGCATTTGCATGTGCTTTGTAGATGTGGCGCACTTTGAGGTGGTGTCATGCGTAACGTAAGATGAAGACGCTGAGGGTGTACGCGTGAGGGCACACATCATTCTGCATGCATCCTTGCATTAATAAGAGCACTTAGGATTTGTTTAATTATTCTGCTTTATTATTACTGCTTGATTGAACTGATAACATGTTAACCAGTGCCTTATTGTTCCACTGAGTTGATCACTCACTCGCACGTTCTGGGGCGGTGTTAAACACTCACCAGACTCTGTCTTAGGTTCTGATGTTGCAGATGTTGATGCGACTTCTGAGGCAGAGCGGGAGATGGATGATGATGAAGCTGCTTTCTCTTTTATGCAGTTTTCAGACGGGTTCAGCGAGCCTTGTTCTGATGCGTGGGATGCTGGAATTTATTTTGGGAATTAAATGATGTAACTTGATACTTTTAATTTTGATAGTAATACTTTCATCACGACCTGGTTTGTGTATGTACTTCAGGGATTTGCACTTGTACACATATATTTCTATAAGTCTTCCGCTTGCTTTCTTCACTTATCCCTGAATTATATTTGCTATTTGGCTTAATCTATTTCATATTTTATGCACTAATACAGACAACATACATCCATCATTAAATATGTTGCATAAGTGATGTTTTGGAACTCGGGAGCTGAGTTATGCTCGACCCCCGAATTTCAGGGTGTTACAGTGCAACACGTTATCTATAGACAGAGTGTGAACAAGAACCTCGAAAGGAGGACATGATCGAGAGAAAAGTGGTGCTGTAAGTGGTACCGGGACAAGTGTCCAAGAAGAATCCAGAAGACGAAGTGTTGGCGAAGAAATTGTTATTATCGACTAAATGTGGGGAAGAAACATCTACGTGACTATTGTAAGGATATCTATAAATAAAGAAGGATTTCAACATAGCAATGTGTGTCGTACCAAACCAATCAAACAAACAAATCAAATATATATTTCAATTCCTTTATGTTCTCTAGTATAATCAGTCATTTATGTTTCTTAATGTAATCAATAGTCTAATCTTACATTGAAAGTAGCTATAATTCAAGTATATGCTCATATGCTAAACGAATCTTCATAACAATAGAAGCAGTTTTTCTTTTGAAAATGTGCTTTTACAGTTACTCCATGTAATTGACCGTAAGCGTTTTCTTTTTTATTCGCTTTTGTATTCCCAAGTCCTTTCATACGGAAGTTAAGGTGTAACCTATGTTCGAAAGATGATCTCTACCATTCAATAATCACCTAATTGTTTAAAACAACATCTCGTGAATGGCTGAATAAGCGTCTGATCTTCTCAAATCTCGATTATCTATACTCAACTCCAGCATATCTGACTACCTTGACGCATGGGGTCAAAGTTGTTTAATTAGAAACTGTTATGAAGTGCGGAAGGTGAGACCTCAAGATCTGATGGTCTACACGAGTTTTGGAACCCTCACAAAGCAGAAGAGTAATGTTCTAACGACCCGCCTATCTACTACTGAAGTAGATGGATCTTTTCACACTTCTGATTCTACGGTATAAGATGGCCCCGGATCACGATCTATGGAGTAGATCGTCCTAAGGACAAGCCAAAATGGACAAATTATAGTGCACACTATATATCTCTATATACCCACTGTATTTCTAATGAATTGATTGCCTTTTACGAGAGAAAAAGTATCCCTTTATATAGGAAAGGAAGGAGATGGGATGAGACCAGATTATCCAGTCTTCTCCCTATCTCCTATCCAAAATCAAATTCAAAAATGAATTTGAAATCTCAACAGAAAGGTAAAAACCAGAAGAAGCCTAAACATATGGGACCCACCCCACTAGTGATTGCTCACCGGTGAGCCTCACTGGTCTACGTCCAACATCTCTCACTCAATCACATTATGGGATAAGCACAAAAATTTGTCCATTTAACTCGCCTAATAACAATCAAAGACCAAACATCGCGATCAAAAGAATCAGAGGCGTGGGACCAGCTGGATCATCGTAATCTTCTCACAGGTGCTTAAGTACTAAGTGACCACTTAGCCTGTCATTAATCCGCATGATCTTGTTCATTGTCGCAAGTTTAAACTTAGAGTTATATCAGATGAAATCTCTGTATATCCACTGTATTTCTAATGAATTGATTGCCTTTTACGACAGAAAATGTATCCCTTTATATAGGAAAGGAAGGAGATGGGATGAGACCAGATTATCCGGTCTTCTCCCTAACTTCCATCCAAAATCAAATTCAAAAATGAATTTGAAATCTCAACAGAAAGGTAAAAACCGGAAGAAGCCTAAACATATGGGACCCACCCACTAGTGATTGCTCACCGGTGGGCCCCACTGGCCTACGTCCAACAGAAACCATATCCACAAATATTACATGTTACTGAATTCTAAATCCCGAGGATAATAATAACTCACTCAATTATTTTTGAGCCCATGTATAACTATAATTGGGCAAAATGGATGGACCAGGTGGATTTCTCACAGGCTTTATTTATCTGTCTGATTTTTATACTTCTGTTATATTCTAGTCTTGCAAAAGTTACAGACAGAGTGGATTTGTCACAGTAATCTCTTTGGCCCCATACAGCTTCCGACTACATGCACGGGCAATCCCCTAGCGGAGTTATTTGATACTCCAGCAAATAAAAAACTTGATACACAGGCGCGCAGATATTGTACATGTTTGCGTACGTTAGATCAAATTAAGCCGATTAAATTGTAGAATTCACTGTAGATAAGTAACAGCCCCATTGGTTGAATAGTCATAACCTTTGATTGTTGGATTGGACCGTTGGATTTTTTTATTTCAAAATTAACCGTCCATAAATGTCCACCATTCCAATAGTCAGTAAACAAAAAAGGGTGTAGTTTTCGGTTCATGACCCTTCTAAATTGGGACCCATAATCTGGAAGTTTTAATATTGTACGCAACCTATGCAATTTCTAACTACCTGCGTATTATTCTTCACACTCCGGCAGAGTATCGAAGCTTTTCTCCTTCTTGTAATTTGCGTTGATCTCACGAGAAATCTACGTGACTCTTCTTCGAGGATCTGATCTTCTTCCACAGCTCAACCCAAGCTCAAGCTCAGAGTACCACCATCTTCAGTACTCCCGCAACTACCTTACACTCCGCTCTACCCTTCTCACCATACTCTTCCGCAAGAATGTCTGTGTTTTGTCCACCCTTATGGATGTTGCTCGCAAGCTATTCGATAAAATAACCGAGAGAGAGCTGTTCGATAGTCTCTTCCATCTCTACGGACATCTTCACTGCAGTGATTCTTCGCAGGCATTTATGAAGATCTACTGGGACTTCGTGGGCCCATCGCCGACGTGTTCGATGAAATGCCTGACAGAGATGTCTTTCTCTGGCTGCCACGGTCGACTGATAGAGATGAACGGTTTTGAAAGGGAAATGACACACAAGTTCGTAGAAGAAGAGCTGCTTTGGTTCTCGAAACTTGAAAGCATGCAAACACAGCACTGCGATTGCATGCTTTGCAGGACGGAGCAGTTAGAGGCGGTACTCGTATTTTACTTGGAAGGCTGACAAAGTCTCTTTCTTGGGGACGTGGCATGTTGTCGACGAGCAGGATCGGGATCTTAGGTAATTCCGAGCTTTGCTTTTTTATTATTTATTCTGAATGTGCTTAAGGAACCTATTGGATTGAATTTTACCTAGTATATTTCATATTTATTTAATTTTGGCAATTGATACATATGCTTGTTTGTTACTGATCATTTTATTTTTTTAATTATTTCGGTAATTCATATATTTCTATCTGTAGATCTATCTACCAAACAGACAATCATTTCAAACACCTAGTTATGATTCTATTGAGAGGAATGATTTACTATTAGTATATCACTTGATTTTTGGAATATGGTATTTGTATGAGTCCTTGATAGAGTGAAATGGCGGAACAGGATTTGTGTAGCCAAACCTAGTTAGTTGGGATAAGGCGTAGATGATGATGATGTTGATGATATCACTTGATACTTTTGATTTTATCAAACTAGGTAGGAAGACTTTCAAAGTATTATTCCATCATTGCAACTTGTCTCTTAGTTTTTCAAGTGAAAATATTAAATCTGTGGTATAAATTAGTTTTGTTGCATTGATCCAAGAATTTTATGAAAGATGCTGAAGTAAATAGGTAGCTACTACACCATATCTCTTTCTTCACGCTCTATACTTGCAATTTAAAATGTGTGCCTAGATGTGCTGTCGTGAGCTAAAAAAATTGGGCATTTGGGTAGTTAACATTTAAGAATATATAGTTATATACGCTTGACATCTATGCTTTTGGAACTTCTTGTTTATATGCAAATGCATAAGTAGGGAACCTCCGGTCATTTAGTGGGGCCAACCTTTGGACTGGCTGAATGTTCTTTGGACTGGCTGAATGTTGTAAACACATGACACCTTAGTACTTTTGCACTAGTTGGACCATAACTTTGCAGTCCAAATAGTTCCCTGTGAGAACTTCAAGAAGCTTTTAACTTTCAAAATTTCAAAAAAAAAAAAAGGGGGTGATTCTTTACTACCGCTTTTTGCTGCCAAAAGAAATAAATTTGAAGGTGGAAAATCCAAAAATGGAAGGTGGTCTTGGGGTGGGTAGGGTACGAGAGAAAAACTGGGATTTTCTTGGTAAATTGTGATGGAGATTCAGAGAAGAGCTGGAAGCTTTGTGGAGAGATGTTATTTTCTGAGAATATGGAGGTTTTGGGGGCATGGAGAGTGGTTTCTTGGGTTTTCTTCAGGTAGTGTGGGTTTGAATGCATGGAAAGCCATTAGCCTAATTAGGAGGTCTGACTGCGTGGGTTAGTCAATCTCGAACAAAGTAACTTGTTTGAGGAAGGGACTTGTTATATCGTTGGTTGCAGAAGTAGTGATTGCTCCACGGAAAGATGTGTGGATCTCGGGGATGCCTAGTTAGAAAATGCTTGCCCTTCCCCTTTATCTTTAGCAATTAATAAAGAGTTAAGGTAGGGGAATGCAATGAGTTCATTGGGGATCCATCATCTGGAATGTGGTTCCTTGAAAATTTTAAGCGATGAAGAAACAAGGGTGCCTGTCTTCAATCAAAGTCTTCTCGCTTCTCTGTGGTCGGCGTCCAACGCTAAGTGGGTTTCGCTTGATGCCTCAGGATCTTCGGGGGGCATCCTAGTTGCTTGGAAAGCTTCTAAATGGGACCTCCAATCGGTCTTTAAAAGATCTTTCTCTATCTCGGTTATCCTGCAAGATAAGTCATCTAACTTTGTCTGCCTTCTATCTGTTGTGTATGGCCCTTCTGTTGAATTTGGTAGCCCTACTTTTTGGGATGAATTAACCCTTGTTAGACATTCCTTCTCAGGCCCCTATTGTGTGATTGGTGACTTCAACGTCGTCCGTTTCGCAAACGAACACTCCCGGCCTAGAAGGGTGTCTCCAGCTATGAATCGTTTCTCCTCTTGGATTCAATCTCAGGGGCTTGTCGATTTGCCGCTTCTGGGAGCCAAGTACACTTGGTCAAATGGTCGTAGATCCCCCATCTAATCTAGGCTGGACAGGTTCCTCGTCTCCCCGGATTGGCTGGAGGCCTTTACCTCTATCCTTCAGACGGTGCTGCCTCGAACTACATCGGACCTTTGCCCTCTGCTACTCATCCTGGCGGAGGATAATTGGGGCCCAAAACCCTTCTGCATCAATTCTTCATGGTTCAGTAAAGAAGGTTTTAGGGAGAAGATCTCAGCTTGGTGGTCCTCTTTTCAGGTCGAAGGTTTTGCGGGACACAGGCTGATATGTAAATTAAGATTACTCAAGTTGAAGATCAAGGAATGGTTCTACGAGGAATCTCGTATGAAAGAAGCCGAAACGGAAGCCCTCCATTCAGAGCTACAACAAATTGATAATAGTCTGAACGACACTCACATCCCCGATGAAGTTTTGAGTAGGCGTATCCTAATTATTCAAGCTCTGTCGGTCGCTGCTCTTCAAGAAGAGGTTTCCTGGAAAATCAAATCTAAGGCTAGATGGATTGCTGAGGGAGACAAAAATACAAAATACTTCCATAGCATAGCCAGTATGCATGCTCGATCTAAGGCTATTGTCAGTATTTGCGACAATGGTGTTTGGATCGATGATAAACAGGCCATCGCCGACCTCGCAATCAACCACTTCAAACGTCTGCTTACTGCTGAATCTTGAGACGGACCGCGCCTGGACAACATCCAATTCAGTAGCTTGCAGACTGTAGAGGCGGCCCTTCTCGAAGCTGACTTTTCTATTGATGAAATCAAGGAGGCGGTTGACTCTTTCGGCGGTGACAAATCTCCCAGTCCAGACGGCTTCCCCATCATCTTCTTCCAAACTTTTTGGGACCTCGTCTGCCAGGATGTCCTTCTCTTCTTCCAGGAATTCCATTCACGAGGCCTTCTATCCAAGGGCCGAGGTGCTTCCTTTATTGCCCTCATCCCTAAGGTCTTGGGTGCGAGCTCTTTCGCCGACTTCAGACCAATCAGTCTGATCGGAGGCCCCTACAAAATCCTCGCCAAAGTGATTTCAGCTCGTCTCTCCAAGGTTATTGGGAACCCGATTTCTATTAATCAGAACGCGTTCATTAAAGGCAGACAAATCACTGATTGTGCCTTGATAGCCAACGAGATCCTCCATTCATACCGGACATCCTCCAGACAAGGTTTTTTTTGCAAATTGGACATCGCTAAGGCCTATGATCACGTTGACTGGTCCTTTCTTCAATATATGCTTACTCGGATGGGATTCGGGGTTCAATGGAGAAACTGGATTCAAGCCTGTGTCAGTTCCGCTCATTTTTCTGTCATGTTGAACGGATCCCCCAAAGGCTTCTTCAAGAGCACCAGAGGCCTTCGTTAGGGAGACCCCTCGTCCCCTTTCCTCTTCCTTATTATCGGAGAAGCTTTCTCCAAAATGATGATTAAAGGTCAGGAAGAAGGTATCTTAAAAGGTCTTGCTATGCCTGGGCTACCTCTTCCCATCACCCATATTCAATTCGTTGATGATACTCTCATATTCTCTGAAGCCTCTTTCCCTTTCATATCCAACTTGCGCACAACTCTCTTCTGCTTTGAAGTGGTTTCCGGTCTTCGTATTAATATGGCAAAATCTAAATTATTTGGGATCAACGTCCAGCCAGGGAGTTCCCTGTTTGAATGGGTTTTTCTCAAGGAGGGAAGAATTGATGCCTTGGGTGAGGATAGAAAGTGTTGGAAGTGGACAGCAAGTGGAAGCTTCTCCCTAAATCTCTTCTAGCTAAAATTTGTATCCTAGAAATCCTTTATATCCATCGACCAAAACGTGGAAAGCCCATGTTCCTCCGAGGATTCAAGCGTTCGTGTGGATCACCATTGAGAATAAAATCCTAGCCTTTGACAATTTTAGGGAGGGGGACATGGTGATGCCCAATGTGTTTTATGTATAGAAATGGTGAAGAATCAATGGATCATTCGTTTATTCACTGCTGGTCTGTGAGGGTCATTTGTTTGCGATGTTTGATGTTCAGTTGGTCTGAGAAATCAGGTTTTTATGTGATTGCAGGATGTTTGACGGTCCCTTTTTTGGTTCATGAAAGAATCTTTGTAACCTAGTCACATTTGCAGTTTTCTATGGCACTTGGAAAGGGAGGAATTTGATGGAAAATACTCACCTCTTGTCTCTCTTAAAGGTTCAATGGCTGATATGGAATTTGGGTGGGCTATTGTGCTTTTGGAATTTATAGAGAATCCTATGGCTATGTTGCAAAGGGATTGGAAGTCAATTGTATTTAGGTGACCTTCCTTTTATGGAACTGGCCTTGGACATCTTAGCCTGAGTCTTTTTGTGTTGTTTTGTTTTGCTTTTTGATGTGGGTTATTTGAGGTGCAGTGATGACAGGATCACCTTCTGCTTGCAATCTCGCTCTTGAAGTCTTGTTTTTGGGCTCTTTTAATAATTGGTCACTTTCTCAGAAAAAAGGGTTGCACCATGTCTTTTATATTGGCTGTTTATATAGAACACTAGATGCACTGGTTCAAAAACTCTCTCTCTCTCTCTCTCTCTCTCTCTCTCTCTCTCTCTCTCTCTCTCTCTCTCTCTCGTTTCCTTATTTCCGTTTATGCTTGTATGACATCATTGTGATTTCTTTTTCTTCCTGGTGTTTTCTTTGTACACTCTATCTAGTTTGACTTTTTCCAGTTTAGGCTAGTCAATAGGTAGGAGATAATACAAATCACAACATTCAAGTCATTGAGACAAATCCACACTTGGTCATTATGGAATTTCTAACTTTTAGTAGTGTTGTTGAAACCATTATTTTGTCTCGAAGTAAATTTCATGCTTACTGGTAGTGTAGGCAATCCAAACGTGCCTAAGGCAGATAAGCGGTCCCAGTTGTTTATTGCTCTCGCTTAACCATTTAAGGGATTTGTCCTCCTCGCTGTCTAGTGGTAGAAGATTAACCCATCAGGTTCGTTCTTGGCAAATCATATTATAGATTGCTTCACGGTTGTTCTTCTTCCATCTCTCTTTTCTGAGGGTCTTATTTGGAGCTTCAGGGGTTTGCCTAGAGTGAGTTTTTTTTTTTTTTTTTTGGTTTTTGTTTTTGCATGGCTTGTGGCTAAGAACAAGATCCTTCCTATCGATTATTTGAGAAAGAGGGGGATGCTAACTCACATCTGTATTACGTGCCTTAGAAGGGCTGAATTAGCAGATCATCTCTTCATCCATTATGAGGTTGCTATGAACATTTGGTCTGATCTCCTAAACCTCTTTGGAATGAGCTGGGTGATGACTAGCTTGATTAATGATTGTTTTGTTGCTTGGAATGGGGAAAAGTTCAGCAAGAAGAAAAAGGGGCTATGGTGTCTTCCCTAGTGGCAATCTTGTGGTCTATTTGGACAGTGAAAAATCTTTTTTTTTTTTTTAATTATTTTTATTATATATATTTTTTAATTTTCTATTTTTTTTTAAAAAAATTTATTTTTAAAATTTTTTTAACAATAGATCTACTACCCCGAGATGTTTTTGCCGAGGTCTAAGGGCTAGGTTTTCTCTTGGGCAGAGGGTCTCAAATTATTTAAGAAGGAAGACCTCTCAGGTAGCTGGGCTTTAGTGTTGTAATCTAGTGGTTTGCAGGTTGGGCTGGTATCTTCCCATCCCCTTTCTACCCCCCTCTTTAGTGTTTCATTTTGTTCACGTCAATAATTTTTTATTTTTTTTGTTACTGTTCAAAAAAAGGATGTTTTATCATTGGTAAGTATGATATATTGGTCAACTTCCACCCCCCCCCCCCCCATAGTCACAGTATTTTGGTCATGCCATGAATTTGAAGGGTTCTAATGAATCCTGGGGACAATCTAGTTATGTTGTGAGGAGATGATATGCTCCTAAGTCATAAGTGTGGAAAGTATCAAGATATATGGTGGCTGAAGTCTGTGAGATTCTAGAAACTGGAATGTCATTATTTGAAGCTTTCATGACATATATTTAGGGATATCAGGGGATGCTAAGCATTCGAATGTTAGCTTTAGCCTTAACTTATGTTTAGATGAAATACACTTTCTTTAAGCCAGCTTCAATAGTCGCGTCCATTTGTATTTAAAAGTCATCTTCCTTTTCTAGTGCAGGGTGTTGATTTCAAGTTCGTTGATGCTCTTGCATTCCGGAAACAAAAATTCTCACAAGAGGTAAGTATATTATACTGCAAACTTCAATCTATATCGTCTCATTAACCATTATTCAAATTTCTCATGTCATTCTCTGCCTAGAAGTTTAAGCAAATGCGATGATCTTCCTGTGGGTGTGGCTAACAGTGGGGTGTGTACTAACATGCTAACCCAAAAAATAAAATAAAAAATGGGATGATCTCCCCATTTCTTCTACACTTGTTTGAACTTCAATTCTATCATATGATGGACCCAACACTAGATGGAGTAGTGCTAGGTATCTGTAGGTGGGGCACTATTGTTCCTTGAACACACACTTGTGTACAATTCACAAAAATAATGTCACCTAAAATTCAATTCCCAGTTTTTTCTTTCCCTTATCATTGTTTGTGGGTGTGAATGGGAGAGAGAGGTATTGGTATTGGGTTCTCAACATTTATTATTGTACTAGAATTGCATGTACTGAAGTTCTACGATTTTTTTTTTGCCATGTTGGTACACAATACATGTTTTGTATTGCCATGCAGTTTCTACATATTGGGCTGGTACATATGTAAATGTGAGTTGCTATGTACGACCTATATCAGTTTTTTTTTTTTTTTTTCCCCAAGAAAGCTTTGCTTTGAGGATAGGAGGAAAGGAAAAGGTGAGAACTGTAGAATTTTAGTTTGGAAAGGGTTATTGGATGTTGCTAGAAGTTCACTTTGGAGCTTAGGCCTTTTAATTGATGGTCTGAGTAGTTCACCTGCAAGAGAGTGCCTATTGGCTATTGCTACATCAGATTTCTACATGAAGTTCGTCACCATTGAGTGTCATAGCCATCAAACCTTCATGAAAGTTCTATATATAAGAGCAGTGTTAAGCTAGGAGACTATAATAAAGCTACTCTATAACCTGTCAACCGATAATTTCAAAACATATTCTACTCGTCAGAATGTCTGGTGTGAAATTTATCAAACACCTTACTTTAACGTCCTAAAGCTAAAGCATGTCATGAATGATGAAACTGTTCCTGCTAAAATCAAAATCTTCCAGAAGCAGATGTAAGTATAAAGTTACTGGAACAAGGGTTTGCATGTTGAGTGGGTAAAACTGATTTCATTTGAACAGACTTTTCTAAATGAATTTTAACCAGGGATTAGCACAATGGCTAGGATAATTTTCTTGGCTAATGCAAGTAATGTGAAGCTTTTAACTCTGACAGAATTGAGTTGCTTTGAATGGTTCTCAAGTCCTGAGTCAGAAAAACACCTTATTAGTCATTGGAAACCTTGCTTTTTTAATTTTATTTTTCTATATCTATGTAATAAATTATTCAAATTGATTTCTGAATAATTCCTTTTAACTAAAAGACACAATATCTTCTATCAAGGATTCAAGGGGGAAACCAATGCCTCAAGCTACCCTACAATTAACTGTGCAAAGACGTAGCCAAGCCTGGCTGTGGGTACTGGACAGGATCTTCTGATGTACAGCTGCCACCTGTTGGCATCTCTGTTTCCTTTGCAGTGACCAGCCAGTTAGTCAGGCATACCCTCTATCTGGGTCTGATCAGATCATACGTGAACCAATTCCTACCCAATTAAAAAGTTGTCAAGCTTGAGACCACCCCATTAAGCAATTTCTACACAGAGAGAAATCATTTGGTAAGTATTTCCTTGAGCATGACATTTAATGTTTGTGGGTGCTTTGTGCTTAGCGGTTTGCCAGGAAACTTCTACTCCATGTCCTTTGCTTGCTTATCCTTTGGCACATGCATGTGGTGTTGGGCTGAGGGTCAGTAATGGGTGGAACCATGTTGGCACATGAGCAGAATTAATGTGAGCATCTGTCATGACTGGTTCCAAGAGCCAGTTAAAAGAGGAAGGTTGATATCTAATGGAGAACCAGTTGTAAAACTTTTGCAAATCTACCATTTAAAAGCCGACCCCAAACTGTTGGGAGAAATGTAAGATGATGACAATGACGATTATGATATTAATGGTACGAAAATGCACACACACACACAGACACACACAACGTGTATACAACAGTATGCCTTATTACTACTATGGTCTGGGCCATGCCCAACTTGACCTGACCCAATAGACAAATGAACTTGATTTGAGCCTAGTTTGAATAGTAATTGATCTTAAACTTTTGGACCCATCCCCAGCCTGGTGGGCCTAAGAATCTAGACCCAAGACTGATAGTGACATGCCAAGCCTGAATACCTGATGGGCTGGCCCAAACCATTGACACCCTCATAGAAATGTCTCAACTTTGATTAATAAGCATCCTTTTAACAGTATTTGTCATCTTCTTTTTGATAGGATTAGTAGAATAAATGTTGGGTTAGTTTGGTTGTTTTGCTTATTAGGGGAGGTTATTTTTGTGGAGTTTGTTTTGCCTCTGTCCCGAATCAGGATCCAGCATGTTTCACCACCCATCATTGCTCACATGCTGAGATGGTCTGACAATTTGAACTGTCCATATTATTGTTACTCCCATAAATAAGATATTGTCCCATAATCCTGCACCAATGATGATTCTGAACTTTGGTTTTTAGAGTTGATGGGAGTCGTTGAAGATTTTCTTTTCACTGTTCTAAATTCATCTACAGATAGTGATGTTCACAATCATCCATTCAGCTTAATTTTCATAAGAGCATGTATATCATATTGTCCACAACATGGACAGTTCCAATCATCCGACCACTCAGAACGTGGGTCCCATGGGTGGCGGCACCTGCTGGTCCTGGATCATGATAGAGACAAAAGGAACTCATTTTTATGTTGCGCCTCTAATCAAACACACAGTCATGTGTGCATGGATTTGTCATGTGCAGATTTTGGTCGTGTTGCTTGTCCTCATTTTTTTAAACAACAATAATATTATAACTCAGGGGCCGAAGCAAGCATTTGTGTTGCTTGTCCTCATTCCCACAGTTATGTCTCTTTGGTACTACTTTTTAATATGTTAAAGACATTTTTTCAAACAAATTAAACAGATGTTCGCATTCATTGGATTTTGGGTATAGCATGCATTTGTGCAATGGTTTTGAATATGTACATAATCTGCGAGTCTCCTGCTCGTTAGATGAGCTGGTAGAGACAATGTAATGTGTGTGAGTGATCCAAGGTTCAATCCCTGGTAGTGTTACCTTTAAAAAATATATACATAATCTGTGACTTTTCCATTATCTATTCCATTGATTTGTGACCAAAGATGAGGCAGATTTGGACATCCATGGAGGGTCTTGAAACTACCTCCCTTTTTTATTGCTTCAAACTGGTTTCTTTTTTATTCTTGAGATGACTAGGATGCAATTCAAGTCCGATAGATCATTTGTATTTTATAAAACAATCATTCACTCTTTCAGTTTTCTGTGAATTCTACGAAAATATCCTGAAACATTGTCTTCACACTAGGATTGATGATGGAGAAATTTCCTTGCAAATAGAATATTATTTCAAACATATCGAGCAAGTTGCAGTCTTAATCCTTGCAAAACTAGAATCTTCTCACATTCTCCAAACAGGGAACAGTTCCCTTGTTCCAAACTAAACTGCCTCATTTGAGGATAAGTTCATTTCGAATGCAAAACTGAAAAGGAACATCTCGATCATGATCATTTATTGGGCTCTTGTAAGGCCTGAATTCCATGGTTGCTCTTTTTTGTCCTCTCGGGGGATTGGGATGGCGACTTTGGAGACCCCAACCAATGGTTTTGATGTAGCAGGGGTTCTGTTTTTTAGCTATCTCAATATTGGTGTTGCACTTTTGTTTTGATCTGGTGATGAGAGTGTCGCTCCTGTGGTGTGATGTGTGTTTGTGTGTGTGCGCGTTTTTTTTTTTTCCAAATTTTTGGGTTAATGAAATTTAGTTATCTTTCAAAAGAAGAAGAAGAAGAAAGAAAGAAAGAAGAAGAAAACAATAAACTGCATCATGCCCTACCAATAGTTTCTCTGACTCAATTGTTGGTGGTGTGATTCATTTATCATTTGTGGTCATATATGCTCCTTACTCTGCTTGTAGATCACAGAAGTGCTGTAGTTATTTGCATGAGGAATTTAATAGGCAATTTGCCAAAAAAGTGTGAACGTCATACACGTTTTCACCATCAGGGCCCATCATAGTCATTCCCTGGGTCAAAATCAGAACGATCTACTCATCAGGTTCTCCAATGTGTATGAGAAAATGGATGGTTAGAAAATAAGATGACTAGTGATTTTTATATTTCAATGTAGATTTGCAGCTCACCTCATGAGTAGACCTGGATTTTTGGATAAGACGTGTTACCGGTGAATGATCTTGTAAGATCACTAAATTTTACTAAAGAAGAGATGGCAAGCGACAACTAGGGAAGCAGAAATGAGGAGTAAATCATGAGTTACCTCTTGTTACTCTCTCTTTTGCAAGTGAATCAGCTATTTTGTTTGCACCCCTTATGTTATTAGAGATACTATTCACAGTTGAATAGAGAACTCTAATTCCCAAAATGGCAAAATTTAATTTCCACAAATTGTAGTTGGATCTATTTAGCTTTCAGGAGAATGTGGAATTCTCACCCCTTTCACCTATTGTCTTCTTTTCTTGATAAGTAACACATTCAAACTTCTACTAAAACAATTAGGCTGTGGTTTGAGAAATCTACTCCCCAGGCACCCAAACTTTTGACATGAGAAATGGTTCCAAGATATTACAAACACTGTCTCTGATACTGCTTGTTGAGTCATGTAGCTTAGAGCTATCTAACTCTCACAATCAAAATCGTCGCCATCATAGCCATCACGACCTTGACTAGCTATTACGTGGCTTTACGGTCCCGTTTCACCTATCATCAAGATTTGAAAGAGGAATCCTCATGATTTCCTAGAAAAAGTTCAACTGGTTGTCTACCTGGGTTGGGGCTGTCTGGCACATCACTACCCATCGGAATTTGATTCTCAGTATGTATCTGTGTGTGTGTGTGTGTGTGTGTGTGTGTGTGTGTGTGTATCTTCTTGTGGAGGCATTGCAATTCCTGTTCATGCTTCCAGAGGCATTGGACATGCACACAAAAGGATACACACATGTGCATGCACACCCAAGCAGTTAGACACCACAATTCAAACTAATCTATTTACTAAATCTGAGTTCATCTGGATATTTGGAGATGCACCAGTTCTTGTCTCTCATATCTGTACATTGGTTCTAAATCATTTTGTTTTTAGTTTCCCACATTCCTTTTGTTGTGCAAATCTAACAAAGCCATTTTCAGCGTGAGTGCACCTAGACATTTGAAGCGACTCATACCCTCCTCATGACACACTAGGATCAACCATCCAAACCAGTACTTCAGTGAAAGACAAAAACTACAGTTGAAGGTATGCATGTAATTTTCAGAAAAAGAGATTGGCAGTCTAGTGAGGCCTTGCCATTGGACGAAGGGCATGTGGTCCACTTCTAAAGGAGGAATTATATGATCCTTGCCTTGAGGATATGCATAACATACTCTGCTCAGCAGTTTATACTAGCAGGGCATTTTTTTTTCAATGGGACAACCCTAATCCTTTCACTGGCAGCAAATAGACAATTAAGTAAGGAAATACAGTGATGGTCCATGTTCAACTGACAAGAGACTAAAGATTGGATGGCTAGGATACTCCAATCTGGAAGAGTTTTGAGGATGGTCCATCCACAGCGAGTTTCATCAGATCAATGATTAGGATCACTAAAACCACGGGCCCCATGAATACGAACTGAATGACTGAGGATACTATGCATATACTCAAGGAAAACATCATATAATTCCTTCCTGAAAATTGATAGGACCCTCATGCTTAGGTAGGTCTTTATTTCAGTTGCCAATAGGAGGCCATAAAAGGTGAAAACTGTGTCCTAGGTCATTCATCTTGTGGGCTTTGCAGGCAAGGGGCAATGGATCAAATAATTCCAGCCAGCTGATCAGTCGACCTTTTGCTGTTGCATATAGGGCTGGCAGTAGGCAGGCCTGGGCCAGTCAAAATCAATACTTCTATTAGGCCTGGTCCATTGATTTCAAAATCTGGCCTGAACCAGGCCCAGCCCACCTGTTGCTGGGCCTAGCTGCATATGGACTGCTGCCTATGTCTTTCTTCTTAACTGTCCATTTGCAGGCCAATTCTCACATGGCTAGAATTGTCCAATCGGTAGATTTTGTCAAAAAGTGCTGATCCATGGTGGGGCCCACCAGATGAATGGTCTGGAATCTGGATTATTGGAAGCCAAGTGTAGGTGTAGTTATTATGCACCAAGTGTTGTATATTTACCCTGGAATAAATATTCAATCCAGCTAGCCAGAAAACCAATCCTTCTGGGTTTTTTCTTTAATATTGGTTGTAAGATAAGAATTTTGCTAAGCCCGCATACATGTACAAGTCCGCGAATGCACACACCACCACATATGCCAGCGTGGAGAGAGGCAAGATATCCAATCCATCCATCATGTGGACCTCATCGTGTAGATGCTACTGCCCAAAGATAACGGCGGTCCACTCAGAAGGTGTGCCATGATATTACAAATGGATGCATTAGAAAACTTTGGACCTTTTCTCCACCACTGTATATTTTGTTCAGTTAATTGCAGCCCATATGACTAGTGGACCAACCTGATTCTTGGGATAAGGAATCTACATAGTGGTATCCTTCCGACGGATGGCTGGATATTGCACCTGCGGTGCTGTGTGCATTAACTGACTTGTACACACGCGCAGGCTTAACAAGGCTCGTAAAATAATGTGGAATCATTTGATGGGGCTGGGAACATTACATTTTAATGTGTATGATGGGGATGTTTATGTTTACGGGCCCATGCTTGAGCCTTGTTTTGATTAAAAACTGGACTGGTCACTAAACATTTGGTTCCTTGTAATTCAACCAATGTAGTTGGTTTATAGGCCCACACGAGGTTTGAATTAAAATAATAATAATAATTAAATGCATAATACTCATCATAATGCTGTTACAGTGAGAACGTCACTCTCCGTTGTTATGTAATAAAAAAAGAATGCCTTTTAAACAGCAGCCATTATCTTATGACCACCATGTACGGAAGCTATTTTTTTTAATCATAACTGAATTATGTTATGGATTATAATGCTATTTTCAGTTAGAAAATGCACATTGTTTTCTATGGCCGGACATTTTCCATTTCCCCCCCTTTTTTTCCATTTCATAATGGCTGTTACCATTATATGATGGCACTGTTATGAAGTCATCACCATCTTAAAATCTTGGTCCCACGTTAAGTTGGCCAGCCACTTTCAGTAGAGTTGTTGGTGGTCTGTGCTTGAGCAATGGTCTACTTGAGTTGGGCCTGTTCATTTGCAGGTCCTAAAACTAAAGTGCTTGACTGTAGGCCTAAAAAAATCAGGCACAGCCTTGCCCTGGACTGCTAAAAACATGCTTAGGCTCCAGCTTGGGTTGGCCCTCAACTGAAGATGTTCTCAAATCCGGTCCTTGTCCATGCTGTAAATTTTTTGTGGTCGAAAATCACACTCAGTTGTGGTCCATGGGCCTAGAAGTGAGTCCCCTATCAAGTCCAACCAGTTGGACCACAGGTTATGGTCCACCCAGTGGATAACTTCCAACCTGTTAAGTGCTTGTGACATCCAATCCTCCTAATAGGTTGGCCCCACGATGAGGATCACCTAGTGCAAAAATCAGCTCTATCCACTTATCAAGTGAGTCACACCATAGAAAACAGTGTATAACCATTGATAAATAGAAAAATACAAGTGTGGTCCACTTGATCAATGGATGGGGCTGATTTTTGCACCAAGTGTTCCTCATTGTGGGGCCAATCTATTGAATGGATTGCATGTCCAGGCGGAAATAGAATCTTAAATCGCGCACCCAGCTCATTGACAGCTCTACACTTCTATTTGCACACGGCAACAATATTGAGATTTAATGCTTTAGAAATGGGAGGGCCCGTCTGACCTGGTTGATTGGACTGGATGGGCCCATTGCAAGTTTGGTCCAGGTCTTTCTATACTTGACTGACTTCGTCAATGAGAAAAGCACACTCCGAGCCAAAAGTGAAAGAGGAAGACAAAAGAGAGACTATCAAAACATTTGAGTCATGAATTCTGTCAAAGGTTAATTTCATATGTAAGAATTTCCAAAGGATAAAATTCCTTTACTACTATAAATTAAGCTACAGCTGGAGTGGGGTTCACCTGTGTGGAGAGTCATGCGAGCCTGTGTCCCACCATTGTGAGACGTGGGCACAAATGTAGTGAGCATTTCAAAATTTGAATTTCAGTCCTTTGCCTTCTTTCTTTTTCAAGGTTTATGTATGTAAAAGAGATGAATAGAATACGGTACGCTGGTGATTTACCTATACTATACATTTGTACTACACTGTACCATACATATACTATATCTGTAATAGTGGTTCAGATGTTTAGCAGAGTCTGAAATTTTGAAGTTCTTTGCCTTTTTTTTTCTCTTTTTTATGGTGTACGCACGTAAAAGAGATGAATAGCATACAGTGCACCTGAGATGGACCTATACTTTACATTTGCACTACATTGTACCAAGGTATTCCGTAATGGTAACAGTGACCCTAATGGCCACCATCATTACCTTTACGATACAGGTTATAATAGCCATTACGGCCACTGTAACAGCTGTTACCGTCTCTCTCTCTTTATTTTTATTTTTTTATAAATTGAAAAAAAAAACTCGAAAAATCTGTATCAGCCTCGTAATGGACCATTACAGCCTTTATGGGGGCGTAATGGGCCATTACAAGGGCTGTAACGGCCTTTACAGGTCTTTTTTTTTTTCCGAACAGCCGTTACGGCCATTATGACCTTGTACAGTGTAACAGTTGCTACCAACATCTTTACATAATGGCCGTTACAGCACACCATGCATTGTACTAATACTACTTGCAATGCAAATGTGTAGCGTAGGTACATCTCAGGTGTACTGTACATTAATCATCTCTTTTACATCTCAGGTGTACTGTACACTAATCATCTCTTTTACATCTCAGGTGTACTGTACACCTGGTGCCTATGCAATCTTCTGCCTCTCAATTAAATTCTCTTTTCAGCCATATTGGAGGAACGACGTCCAATAGCTTGAGTGTGGCGTACACCATGCGAAGAGGAATGCAGACAGGATTCGCTTGCCTGGAATTTGAGGTTTTCTGCATCTTAAATGTGCCGACACTACATGTGCACTAGATCCAGGATTTTTCAGAATGCGGGGTCCGCCACCAACATGCCCTGGCACGAAAATAGGCTGGTCATTCACCAGGTAAATGGTATACCACATCTTTACATTGAATATGGACCACTAGACGACCTATGTTTTTTAGCCATCCATCTCTCACATATGGGGCTCTCATAATTTGGGTCTGTGCATTTTCAAAGTGGGCCATCCCTGATGAATTGCACATGTATGTTCTGCAAAGGAAAACCCACGATCCAAAATGAGAGATTCCTATTTACTAGGACTCTGTAAAGTGTATAGATGCCATGAGAGTTTGTATTCACTGTGGTAGACAGCTTTCTCATTTGTATTCTTTTTTCAGGTTCTGTGAAGCTGGTTATGCCTGCAGCTGTCTTTCATGGAGATTGTTATCTGATGCCATTTGCAGCATTCCTCTTTAAAGAAACAGCTAGAGGAAAACATGGATAGTTGGTGGGATCATATGAGGTGGGCCACTTTCTGGAAGTGGCTATTGGTGGAACCCCCAAAGTGTGCAAATCCACATCAGCATCCATTCACTTCAGTGATTCTGATTCCAATAGTGGTGGGTCCCACCCTTAGTGGATTTACATTATTAACTGATATCCCTTAAATCTATTAGATTCTAAATGGCATTGGTGTTGTTGGATCGTCTTATTTTTCTATTATATTCGAATTTTCTAACTCTGATCCAAGTGCTTCACGTGTATTGTCATCCATCTAGCGCGGTCCGCCTGCTTTTCGGTTGTATTTAATAAATGAACTTTCTTTTAAGAGAAATAGGAAGGGTGTGAAATACTTATGGTGGAGCATGCAGGAAGCTTTATTGGACATCTAGTGGGACCCACTGGCTGGATGATGAACACCCAAAAATCTCAATTGGGGGTGGCTTACAAATAGATTGTTTTGAAAGAATTGGGTTGAAATGATTCACCATTTAACAGGAAAAAGGTCCACCTGTTGGAGTTTAGGATCATTGGATTTGCAGTTTTCAGAACGGTGGCCCACCCATGGTGGATCACACTAGATGAATGGTCTATTGAGCTGCCATGCCGTGCTATGCTTCAAGTTAAATTCAATTTCAACCGTTAGATCTTATCTAACCATGCAAACGAAACAATCATACCAAACTTAGGTTGCTGGCACAATAGGATTCTTGTACTGCTCAGGACAGTCTTCTTTAGTTCTCTGGAGGCTATCTACATTGGCTAGATTGTGATGGGTGACCATCACTTTTAAAATAGCGTTGACTCTTCTCTTCACATGTATGGTTATCCAGACCATTCAAAATTTTGGGACACATTGTGGACGGATCACGTATCTATAATCGCACAGATCAAGCTATCCTAACCATCTGATTGATGGCTCTCTAATGGATGGTTAAATTTAAAATAGTGAGTGGTGGCAAAATCAGATGGTTATTATCATAGTTGTATCAGCGAGTATGCCCCTGTAGATGGGTCAGTGATCTTGGACGGCTTGGATTGTCTAACAACTAATGTATCATAGGAATCTGATCCATTCAGGATACTGTCCATGTCCAAATGAGACAATGCATGTGGTTGATTAGAGCCAAAGCTCATGCAGCTGTACTTAAGGTGTCAACGGTCGAGATTGGTTGGGCTTGGTCCTGTTAGACAAGCCACATTCATTGTATAGAAGATTTTGTATTTATCATCTTACCTTGTATAGTCGTTGTAAAACTCTATATATTCAACCCTTTGGGGTTGTCTCAAACACAGAAAAGAAAAGGATAATCATTTTCCCCAAAGCCTTCATTATTTCTTGGTTTGTTTACATGGTATGAGAGCAATACCAATCCAAATCCGGCATCTCTTCATCACCGGCCCACTGTTGCCAACAGAATGGCTGATTGGGAAATGAAAAATGGATGTATTATTACCTGGATTCTTGATTCCGTCGATCGATCAATAGTTGTTGGCCTCACGCCACATCGCACTGCTAAGGCTATGTGGGAGCATCTCTAGACAATATATCAACAGAGTTATGCGGCTAGGTTATACCGCCTGAAACAACATCTGGTTCACCTTACTCAGGGTGACAAAAGTATTCAATCTTTCTACTCTTCCATGGTTACAATTTGGACAGAGATAACTATGATAGATCCTGACTTTCTAAATGACTTTAAAATATTCCACACAATGTGCAAGAGTGCGCAAGTTAGACAATTTCTTATGAAATTGCGTTTGGAATTTGAGCATTACAGGGCTAGTCTCCTAAACCGTAGCCCAACTCCTTCAATGAATTCGGTTATTAATGATTTATAGCCGAGGAACAACGACTGCAGGTCCTCTCTCAGGGGACATTTCAGGGACCATCTGACTTGGCACTTACTGTATCTACCTCTGCACCAAACCGTGGTTCCACTCCTTTAACTTGTCGCGGCTGTAACAAAGTAGGACATGTCGTCGCTTAGTGCAAAGATTGGTGCGCATATGGTCTTCAGGACTGGTCATGGTCTTCAGGACTGTCGTTCACATGCCTACGCATCCTCATTCGGCCGTGGCCGTGGTCGTGCTCTTTCTACTACTTCCGTGACTACTTCTTCTGAGCCTTCTATTAGTAATACTGCATCCACTGGTTCTGTTAAAGGTCTTTCCTCACCTTTAACTCTTACGATGCTCTAGCAGATCGTACAGGCCCTTTTTGTGGCCGATATGTCAGGTATAACCGCATCTTCTCCATGGTTCTTCAATTCTGGTGCTTCAAATCATATAACTGGTGATATATCCCATCTTCACAATATTCATCCCTACATTGGCAATCAGGCTATTTCTACTGTAGATGGTACTAAACTACCAATTCAGTCCGTTGGTTCTTTAACTTTCTCTCCCTCTGACCATCGCTAGTTTACCCTTCGTGATGTGTTTCATGTCCCTAAAGTCTCCTCAAATTTAATTTCTGTTGGTCAACTTACATCCAATAACTACTTAATCATATTTCTTCCAAATTGTTGTTTTGTGCAGGATCTGGCAACGGGGAAGGTACTTGGGAAGGGTAGGCTGCATGGATGTTTGTACGTACTGGACTTTCATCCATCCGTTACTCCAGCTCGTTGTTTCTTCTCTCCCTCTTCCTCGGATATTTGTTCGACAAATAAAATGTGGAAACTCTGGCACTTTCGCCTGGGTCATCCACATTCTGATCGTTTGATTCAGCTCTTTTCTTTTGGCTTGTTAGGGAATATTTCTCTTAATAAAAGTGATTTGGATTATTCTTGTTCTTCTTATTGTCTTTCAAAAAGTAAGTGTATTCCCTTTCCTCTAAGTACTACAAAATCATCATCTATGTTTGAACTGGTGCATACGGATGTCTGGGGCCCTTCCCCAATTATGTCTCTCTCTGGACTACGATATTATATTATATTCATTGATGATTTCACCCATTATACCTAAATTTACTTTCTACACTCTAAGTCACAAGTGTTTGAAAAATTCAAAATATTTCATTCTATGGTAGACACACAATTTCAAGTAAAAATTCAAACTCTCCACTCTGACTCATGAGGAGAGTATCTCTCCACAACTTTTTGTACATATCTTTAAGGTCATGGGATTACTCATCAGACCACCTGTTCTGATACTCCACAACAGAATGAGGTGGCTGAATGAAAAAATTGTCATATTGTTGAAATTGCCAATACCTTAATGACAACTATGAGTGTTCCTCGTTCCTTTTTGGTGGAAGCTATAATGCATTTAGTCTACTTGATTAATCGGTTGCCAACCACAGTCCTGAATAGTAAATCTCCCTACTTTGTTTTCACCGGTTCTCTTCCTACATATTCCACATTTCGTGTTTTTGGTTGTGTATGTTATGTTCATCTGGCATCATATGAACGTAACAAACTTTCCCCAAAATCAGTCAAATATATGTACTTGGGATTTGGAGAAACTCAGAAGGGTTTTCATTGCTATGATCCGGTCTCTCATCGTATAAGGGTATCACGACATGTTGTTTTTCTTGAGCATATTGTCTTCCATTCATCTGTTCCTCATTCGCCCACACCAGACTCTCCTGGTCTTACTATTTTTCTTAATATTCCGGTTGCATCAAGTACCCCTCTTTGTCTATTGCAGGTTTATTCACGACAACCACGTACAGATCCATCACCTACTACTCTCCCTACTGTACCCGTAACCGATCCGGATCCTATCTTGGTACGTCGTTCCACTCGTGTATATTGACAGTCTGATCGCTTAATATACTCTATGTCTGCCATAAATACTACCCTGGATACTGTATCTATTCCTACTTCATAGCATCAGGCAGCCAGTCATGATTGTTGGAAGAAGGTTATGGTAGCAGAACTTGCAGCATTGGATGATAACCATACGTGAGACATTGTTACTCGACCTACTGACCAACAATTAATTGGCAGTAAATGGATTTATTCTGTGAAGCTCAAGTCTGACGGATCATTAGATCGATACAAAGCTCGGCTTGTCGCTCAGGGATACAAATAGGAACACGGAATTGATTATAATGAGACATTCACTCCTGTGACCAAGATGAAAACTGTTCGCACTCTTCTGGCAGTATCATCAGTTCGCTCTTGGCCACTCACTCAGATGGACGTGAAAAATGCTTTTCTTCATGGAGACCTCCAAGAAACTGTCTATTTGAAACCTCATCCTGGATCTTTAATCCCTGCCAATAAACTCTGTCGCCTGAAGAAAGCTCTATACGACCTCAAACAAGCCCCTCGGATATAGTTCCAACGTTTTCATGATGTTATTATAGGAGCTGGCTTTACTCAAAGTGGTCATGATCCATCATTATTCTTGCGCACCGCTGAGCATAGAATCGTCATTGTTCTCGTATATGTTGATGACCTACTTTTGACTGGTAGCGATGATACTGGCATCTCGGCTTTAAAGGAAGTTCTGAAGTCATCCTTCAAGATGAAGGACCTGGGTCATCTGACATACTTTCTTGGACTTGAATTTTCGCGTTCTATACGTGGAATCCTTGTCAACCAGCATAAATATACCAAAGATCTTCCCGCCTTGGCTTCTTTAACGAATCAGAAGACAGTTCAGATTTCCTTGGAACTTAACGTTCAATATGGCCGTGACGATGGTGAACTCCTTACGGATCCCACCTTATATTGCCGTTTGGTTGTGAGTCTAGTTTACTTAACAATGACTCGTCCTGATATTGCCTACGCGGTCCAAGTTGTCAGTCAATTTGTTTCTGCTCCTCAAACTCTTCATATGACTGCAGTATTGCGTATCTTACGGTATCTACATGGAACTTTGGATCGATCTCTGTTCTTCTCATCCACGGCCCCTTTGGACCTTCGTGCTTATTCAAATACTGACTGGACCGATTGTACTCTCATACGCAGATCTACCACTGGCTATTATGTTTTTATTGGCACTTCTCTCATCTCTTGGAAGTGTAAGAAGCAGACCACTATTTTCAAATCAAGCACTAAAGCCGAGTATAAAGCAATGTCAGCAGCTTGTAGTGAGATTATCTGGTTACGTGGACTCCTTTCTGACTTAGGCGTTCATCTATAAGATCCTACTCCACTCCATGTAGATAATTTGAGTGCCATTCAGATTGCCTCAAATCCGGTTTTTCATGAACGGACAAGGCATATTAAAGTTGACTGTCACTTCATCCGCGAGAAGTTTCAGTCTCGGATCATTTCGCTACCACATGTCGCATCCCATGATCAGATTACTGACATTCTCATGAAGTCCCTCACTTCTGCACGACACTCATTTCTAGTTAGCAAACTATTACTTGTTCATGACAAGCATTAGTTTGAGGGGGGATGTTAGACATGCCATATTCCTTGTATAGAAGTTTTGTATTTATCATCTTACCTTGTATAGTCGTTGTAAAACTCTATATATTCAACCCTTTAGGGTCTCAAACACAGAAAAGAAAAGGAGAATCATTCTCCCCAAAGCATTCATTGTTTTTTGGTTTGTTTACAGGTCCACCATGGCTTGGAGTGGGCCATATAGGTTCGTAGGCTCAGTTGTCTTGTTGGACCTAAATTTCTCATAAACTCTCTCTCTATGTGTTTGACTTGGGACCTACAAAAAATTGTAATTTTGAAGGTTTCTGTTTGAGCAGGCAATTCGAATAGGTGGAAATAAAAAGTAACCAAGGAAATGGAATTGATTTCCTCAAGTATGATAGCTTTCCTTGTTTACCAAAGGCAGGAGGAATGAGGAAATTGATTTCCCTTCTCTTATGTTTTCTCTACAAAGGACTATTTTCTATTTTACTCTCAAGCTTAAAGAAAAAGTAATCTTTTTATTTTTCATAATTTTCATTGTATGCAACGTTTTGTCTTCCTCACATACCTTCTGATATCTACCCATCCAAACAATTCAAAAATCAAGAAATAATACTCATGTACATGAACAAGCTATTCGGTGACTCTGAATGGTAAAGGTTATTTGGATATGTTGAATACTCTGTGAATGAATTGATTTCCATTGAATTTGACTTTCCACTGGCTGTGGAAAAAATAAAAAATAAAAAATCAAACCCTAAACCCTAAACCCTAACTTTCAATCCCAAGGTTTTTTATATATAGCGAGAGAGAGAGGCGTGCCTTTGCACACGTGTCATGGGAGTCTAATATGAACGGTCCATGTGATGCGGAATCCCATGAAACCTCGGGGGAAAATTTTTCACCCTGATCTAAAATTCTGGTGGGCCATAGCAAAGAGAAATGCAAATCAAGAGAGGAAACTGTTTTCATTTTTTATGGCCCATCAAAGTTTTAAATCAAAGTAAAAATTGGGCTCAGGAGGTTTCATGAGGTGCTGCTTCATGTGGACCATTTAGATTTTGGAGTTACATCATGTATGATGAGTACTCAAAAAAGTTTACATGAGTTCCATATTTGGATATATATATATATATATATAGAGAGAGAGAGAGAGAGAGAGAGAGAGAGAGAGAGAGAGAGAGAGAGAGAGAGGGGCATGCTCACCTGTACACGTGCGCACCTTTGCAGACATGTTATGGGCCCAAAATCCAAATGGTTCATGTGATGTGGCACCCCATGAAACCTAATTGTTTTCTTTTGCCATGGCCCACCAAAATTTTGGATCAAAAGAAAAGTTGGGCCTCGAGGGTTTCATGTGGTACTGCATCACGTGGACCGTTCAAATTTTAGGCTCACATCACATAATGTGTGATGAGTTCTCAACAAATTCCCACGAGAACTTGTGTGAACGGGTGCGCAGGTGAGCATTAGGCCATCTGAGAGAGAGAGAGAGAGAGAGAGAGGAATGCTCACCTAAGCACCTTTGCACACGTGTCATGGGCACAAAATCTGAACGGTCTATGTGATTCGGGACCCTTAAAACTCTTAAGGCCCAAGTTTCAACCATGTATGTATGTGTGCGCCCGTGCGCGCGCGCGCGTGTCGATTTCTCAAAAGAGGAAGAAGAAGATTTAGTTATCGATTTCCAAAATTGTTAGAAGATGTTACTTCCCATTATTCATTGGCCTCTTAAAATTTCCATGGAAAATTTCACTCCAAACCAAACAGCCGAATTTCCACGACTTACCATTTAAGAGATCCGAAAACGACCGTGACCCAAACACTTGGATTTTGAACTGTTTGGGTTAGACCCGTTGAACTGGCCCAGTCAAAATATTGATTTGCAAGGCCTAGGCCTTGCCCATTCACAGCCCTAATAGCCAAAGGTAATTAGCCTATGATCATTGCATATATATAGGGCAGCTACTTGACTGTCACATTCACGGATGTCACATTCAAAGGTGTGACATCCAAGCTGACCCCCAGCAAAGGAAGCCACTATTTAGAGCCACGCTGTTTGATAAACACACCCTTTCTTATCTAGTTTTGGTGACCCAAAGCTACAAAGTTGTACTCTCTTTATCACTAAAAGTACAAAAAAGAGAGAATCTATCAAACAGGTGAGTTTAAATATTAATTTCCTACATGGCTTGTTGGATTCATAGAAAGCATAAGAAAGGAAATGACGTTTGAGAAACCATTCCCATGGGGAAAGGAAATATTGCTTTCTTTCTTTGTTTTATAACACGATTCTCTTAAAAATTTAAGCTCTATTTTCAAATATTTTTTCTTAGGTAAAATGAAAAATTCTAAGTATCCGTTCGCACATGTGGGGTACTTGAAAATGGACAGTAGCACACGTGGTTTCCACCACATGTGGTTAGCTTGAAGCTGAATTGTGGTACATATGGTACATGTGAGGTACTTGAAGTTGTATGGTAGCATGCGGCAAATGACATGCATCAAAACATTTGACACATGGACACTTGAAGGTAAATGGCAACACTTGTCCATTGACATATATAACATATTTAGAGCTACTAAAGATGAATACTAGTACATATGACATATTTTAAGCCATTGAAAATGAATGATGGCAGATGGGGCACATTAGCACACGTGGAGTGCTTTACACATGTGGGCGCAAGAGAGATTGGTGGTGCATGTGGTACATTATAATACATTTGGGATGTTTTATATGTGGGGTGCATGAAGATGGATGGTTAAACATGTGGCTTATAGTAACATGTATGGGGCATGATCAAAGATGGACAATGACTCATTTGACATATTAATACGTAGCATGTAAGCTGATTGAAAATGAACGGTGGCATGTTTGGGATTTAACCATTGAAAAACTCATTTTCTTTTCCGTATGGAAAAATGCTTTTTTCAAGATAAAAATATAAAGAGGAAAATAGTATATTTCTCACAAATCCCCTCCAACCCCCCTTCAAAAAAAAAGGCAAACAATGAAAAGTAAGTTTTATGGAAAAAGAAGAAGAAGAAGAAGCTTCATTTCTTTTCCTTTTCATGATTCAAACAAGCATTTAAAAAAATGAACAGATTTACAAATAATAAAAGAGAAACAATCTAATACAAAGATTATGATTAGTAAATGGCTGATGGATGGACATTTATCAGACAATTGAAATGAAAATTAAACAATGATCTCATTTAAAAAAGCATCGTCATCTGACCATCATCCCAATTAGTTGCAGTCGACTACACGGATCATATTCCACCATAATTGATTCGGACTTGGTCAGACTCAAATCAGTTCTATATCATGAGTCACCTTGACTTGAGCGAGTTAGGGCTAAATCCTAACTCGACTCGAGGTTAAAATAGTCATTCTTAGTCATCATTTAACCATAGTTCCACAATTTCACTCTATCAAGAATTATATCCTTCACTAAGCTATGGGTTTTAAAATACATTCTTATAACTTTAATTTACGAGCCTTTAACTTGAACTAAGTCGCCCTTCCAATCCTTCTAACAAGTGTAGTTCTTAGTCTTCTTCGTACGTGGTCAAATCATCGAAGTCTACTTACCCTTATTTCATAAATCAATTACACATTAATCAAAGGTCAGGAATATTTCAATCAACATGACATTTGGTTGATGACCTAGTTACCATGTGCCCAGCATTTTAGAAAGTTCAAAAAGTGCCTGCATATCAACTATCACACTCTTCCAGAGTTAAAGTAGCTTGAGGGTAGGAAGCCTATGATGGAGACATCACATTTATTTCCATGATAACATAATCTTTGGTGGGCCCCACCTATACCGGTGGGTTGGAGAGAGTGAGAGAGAGCCTAGAGAGAGAGACTATGATAGGGACATCACATTTGTTTCCACGATAACATAATCTTTGGTGGGCCCCACTTATCCTGGATCCTTGGACTTAGAGAAGTTCCTTCCATGTCTTGCTTGGATGGCAAGACTCCTTCGTCACCTTTTATTTATTTATTTATTATTATTATTTTACACCAAGGGTCATATACCATGGCCATATGGCCTATTAAAGGGAATACCTTTGTGCATCTACATAGCCTTTCCAAAGCTTGTTTTCTTGGGTGGGAAGGCTTCTTTGTGACTATCTTTTACTCGGTGCAAGTATCATGGCTATTAAAGGCCATCAATACCTTTGGCTGTCCACATTTTCATGGAAGGTCTCCTTTGTTTTGCACTTTGCACTTTGGAAAATATTAAAATTGAAAATGGACATCTAAACATCGGGGACTTCCCCAAATTGTAGTCCTGCAGGGCGTCTTTGCTAAATGGGCTTTAGTGATCTTAACCGTTCCTTCGTTGGGCCTTAAAGATAAATGACCCATCGTGGGAAATCCTATCGATTCGAGGAGCTAATTGTTGCCTATACGTGACTTGTGATCGTAAAAATGTATTGTCCCAATGGGCCCACATGCAGCGACGGTAGGATGATTAACGTGGGGCGTGGTGAAAAAACTTCCTCTGCGAACCACTAAAAGGAAACATGTAAATTAATGGTTAGGATCATTTTTCGGAGCGATTATTGGATTATGGTCCATTCAAAATATTAGATGGACACTCTCAAGTGGCTAACAATCTTTGCATTTGGTCCCATGGAGAGACACATGTTGACTATCCTGGCAAAACGATCTCCATATAGAATGTAAAAACGGTCCACATTCATGGGAGAAATGTACACTATTTGATTATTCGATTAAATATGGTTTTATTATTCAATGTGGGCCACTTGTTGTAGAGAGTGGGCCCATTTATGATCAAGGCCCAGAAAACTCTATAGTTTTGGTGATCCACCGCACCAAAGCTTAGAACTGAGAATTAGAAATGGTTCGATCTACAATGCCATTGTCTCCAAACACAGCTAGAATTTTACATTTTACAAAAGTACTTTTGGACCCTTCATTTTTTATGTTTTTTTTCCCCACAAAGGTATGGAATAAAATAAATACATTGGCCCCTTGGATTTGCTAAGATCTGCCCCTTTTCACTGCTTTTTGGTGAGAGCGAAGGCCAAGATTCCTACAGCCTTTTCTTTTCTAAGAGGGCCCCACCCAATTCTTCCCGGAATGCACTTTGCCTATGCTTTTTTGCAAAGTATAAATATAAGGAGGATATGAGTTATAGTGCTCCTAGATGCATTAGAACACTTTGAACAGTCCAATCAATAGATCTGAGCCTTCCATTAGTTGAAGAATAATACAGTAGTAAGCTACGTAGTAAAAGAAACGGCGATCCATTGATTCTAAAAGTAAGATCAATGGACTATAAAATGTATAGTCAAGATCGTATGGAAAATCAGGTCCAATCAAAAATCTGAACCATCAATTGATTGGGCCTTTTATCGATTGAAAATGATTCCGAGGAAATTCCTATCAGACCATCCTAAACATCCCAGCCACAGCTTGGAAAATGAATGGCTATAAAAAATAAGGCCAACTTACAAATGGATCAGATTGTCAAATATGTGATTGTTCACTTGGGGGGCCATGAAAGGTGTGCTGGACCCATTGAAGAGTTATAATCGACCTATTGGACGGTTGGGATCGATGGATTGGACTGAGTATCATGATGAAACTTGGAGCATTGTAACTTGTATTGTGCTCCAAGAGTTTGTAACTCGGTAATTTTCAGTCTTTCCTCGTAACTTCCAAATTGTCACATCTGAATCCAACTACCTGATTGTTGGTGGGTCCCACTTTCCAGTTTTAAAGGGTGTTGTTTGCATGTGACAGCGCATGAATGGTCAGGGTTCCTCTTTTAGTAGTGGACGGCACAAAAGGCTGTCTTTGCTGAATGGAAAAAAGGACAGGTACGTTGCAGGAGTAACTCCCAAATTGTAGGCCGTGGAACCTCCACAATGCATGGGTCCCACTCTGGGATAAGAAATCTTCATCCATCAGACAGAACAGTTGATGGCCCATGGTGGTCCACCTGTTCGGCAATATAGAGGCCTGGCACCGGTCCTAGCATACATGCATCTCGAATTTTGTTTTATCTCATCAGGTCATCAACGGTTCACATTTCGCATTTCGTGCGCTAAAATCTCCCCAACGACCGATCTGTACCGTCGAAGTCTTCAACAATTTATGATCGTGCCCTTCAGATCAATGATGGATTACATATAGGTTGTAATCTTATCATACTTTATTTAATAATTGGGTCAGAATTCTAACTTTAGACCAGACTCAGTAAAATTCAATCAAGTCTAGGTTTATTTCAATTACAGTAAAGCTAGCCCAAATAAATGAGTTATGTCTGTCACAGGAGAACCCAGACCCGGCCCATTTATCATATGAGTTGAATAGAGTTAGATTTAAAAATCACAAGCGGGTTTTAACATAAATGATGTTCCAATATAAATGGGTCTATTTTAATTAAAATAAAGCTAACTCAAATAAATGAGTTACGTATGATATAAGAGAACTCAAACCCGGCTCATTTATCATATGGCTTGAATAGTTAGATCTTTATTTTTTTTAAACTTATTATTATTATTATTATTTTTACAAACACGCACACACCCCCCCCCACACACTAACGCCTAGTGGGATTTCACCACTTATGGATACTCGAATCCTTGGACTGGGTATTGAAACTCCTAAGAGTCTACCACTAAAAATCACAAGTGGGTTTTAACATAAATGATGTTCCAATCTAAATGGGTCTATTTTAATTACAATAAAGCTAATTCAAATAAATGGGTTATGTGAGACATAAGAGAACCCAGACCTGACCCATTTATAGTATGGGTTGAATATGAGTTTGATATAAAAATCACAAGTGGGTTTTAACATAAATGATGTTCCAATCTAAGTGGGTTTATTTTAATTATAATAAAGCTAACTCAAATAAATGGGTTACATTGGATATAAGAGAACCCAGGCGTGACCCATTTATATTATGGGTTATATATGAGTTAGATCTAAAAATCACAATTGGCTTTTAACATAAATGATGTTCCAATATAGATGGGTATATTTTAATTACAACAAAGCTAACTCAAATAAATGGGTTACGTCGAATATAAGAGAACCCAAACCCAACCCATTTTTCATATGGGTTGAATATGAGTTAGCTCTAAAAATCACAAGTGCGTTTTTCTATAAATGATGTTCCAATATAAATGGGTCTATTTTAATTGCAATAAAGCTAACTCAAAAAAATGAGTTAGGTTGGAAATATGAGAACTTAGACCTGACCCATTTATCATATGGGTTGAATATGAGTTAAATCTAAAAATCACGAGTGGGTTTTAACATAAATGATGTGCCAATATACATTGGTCTATTTTAATTACAATATAGCTAACCTAAATAAATGGGTTAAGTCTAGTATAGGATAACCTAGACCTGACCCATTTAGTACATGGGTTGGATATAAAATCATAAGTGAATTTCAATATAAATAATTTCTTCCAAACTTAAAATTCCTTTTTGACTTTGGACTTATGGGAGTTTTAATATCAAGCATCAAGTCCCGACCCATTTATCGTAATGGGTTTGTAACGCCCTGGAAATTGGGGGTCGTGCATACACTCGACTCTTGAGTTCCCGAGTGTCACTTATAACCGATTTTCATTAATATGCATTTAATCAGGTTTAAATGCGCAGCCTAAAATTTCCTAGAATATGAAACACAACCACACATGTCTACTGAAATGAAAAGATCAAATATATACAGGTTCAAAAGAATGTAAACGGGTCGCACAAGGTGTCGCCCAACAAAATCACAAAAAGAATGTTATGTCCAAAAGAATAAGGCTAAGTCCACGACTCAGCGATCTAAATTCCACCCGTTAAACCGATGGAGAGCCGCCCATCAACTGAAAATAAGACAACTCGTCCTCATCATCTAAGCTCGCGTCGATAAGCTCCTCGTACCCCTCGTCACCTGCAATTACAGTAGAGTCTGATTAATGTTTTAAAACACTGTCCCAAAGTAGGAGTGAGTGATCAACTCAGTGGGTGCTTAATCTTAAGTTATAACAGACATCAATTATATTATTAATTTTATGAAAAACAATCATTCATAACACCTAACTAATCTAATTAATGCGCGTGCATGACGGATGATATGATGCATGCTCTCGCCACAACACTCCCTCGAGTGACTCCATCTAACGATCGCGTATGACTAACACTCCCTCAGAGCGACCTCGACTGCCGAGTCGCCACCCTAACTAGTGCGATGCAATGTGATCGTGTTAGTCGGGTTCTTAGTTAAGTCTATTCATCCAGCAGGTTGGGAAATCTGATACACCTCACGTATCAAATGCCCTGAACTAATTGTGAGGCCAAGGCCCTCCAACGTGTGAGGCCGAGACTTCGCGATCCTTTATCCCATTGGGTTCCCTATCCCCGACTTCAAGCACATGGGGAGTGTCGAGAAAAAGGGATCGCTCGCAGTCACTACGGGGAGGCGCGTCACCCCAGTGTACGCCGACAGCTCCGACATAGTGTCCCATTCCACCATACCTGACTCACGAGACGATGAATCGGCTTCAATTGGTTATCGATAGGACTACAACAGTTATAGGGTGTTCTAGGTTTCATACATATGTGAGCAATTAAGGTTAACAGGCAAGATTGGTCAGTAAATAAATTATACCGCACAAGTTCAAGCAAGCACGCGACAGACGACAACGGGTACGGGTGACCCATGTAGTCTAACTATTGTCGCCCATCCGCACTCGCCCAAATCCGTGAGTTTAGCCCCAGGGTAATCCTACCAATAGGACCACCCTCACTTTTCTCATTTCCTGACTAACCCAAGGGTTGATAATCATTCATATCATGCTAAATATCAGCGTTATCAACTAGCATAGGCAATATCATGCATCCATATTTATCACACACAATTTAGGTTTTTCTACAAGCAAGCTAACAGCGTTATGAACAAGGTGCATGTGTGTTGTGTGGGTTAGTGAGGAAGTTAAACACTTCCTACATCTCATAGAACCCAAATGCATAAGAGTTAATGAATCATACATGTTATAAAGCAACGCCATATAAAAAAATCATACAAGACATGAACATGAAATTATCCATTGTAACCGAGCATGTGAGAGGCACAAACAACATCATATGAGAACCAAAACATACAAATTTCATACAATTCCAACAATTATATGATTTCTAGGTTTCTCTAAATTCTCCAAATATGTCATCCAAACAAACAAAATCATTAGACTCATACTACAATTGGTGCTAGGCCACCTAAGGTTAATAGTCCGCACCTTGGGGTCATTGAGGGCTTAGAAGACGACCTAGGAATGGAGTTTTGGGGTCGAACGGCTGGAATTCCCTAAAGCAAACATTTGTGTGTTAGAATCCTATGCAAATCCCTTCTCAACACAAGGGTTCCAAAAAAAGGGATGAGGGATCTTACCTAGACGATCAACGGACGAATGGGCGGTCGTGGTAGAGGGTTTTTTCTTAGAGGAGAGGATAGGGACTTGCAAGATTGGATTTTCCTTGGCCGCACCTTGATCTAAGGTCCACTTTTGCTCTTCTTCCCTTTCTCTTTCTTCTCTCCTTGCTCTCTAGTTCTCTCTTTACTCCCTTGGTGGTGGTAGATGTGGTGGGAGTTATGATATAAGGAGCTAGGGTTTATTTCCTAGACTTGGGCCCTTTGGCATTAAGTTTCCTCAAATTCTCAAAATAGCCCTCTAGGACTTCCTATTAGTGTTGGGGTGGCCCTAACACCCCATAGGCCACTAAATTGGTGTGTAGGTGTCTCATGGCCCGATGAAGGGTCATGCAAAGTTTGGAAACAAATGGATGAACGAATACGGAGTTTGATCATATGGTTCCATACTTTAAATGGCCCTGTGGGGTCCATTCGGTGATTGTGGCTGTTCTGGTGGCCCTCTGGCCATGAAACTTATAAGATAGATGCTCCATGGCCCGATGAAGGGCCATGCAAAATTTGGGAACGATCGGATATGGGGTTTGGTCGTACGGGTCCGGTTTACGATCAACGGTCACCGATCCACGATCGGGTCCCAGATTCTATGAACGGATATAGAACAATACATTAGACCTTCACCGTAAATGTAGAAGAGATCTGACGGTTGGAAAGCCTGAAATCTCAGTTTCACTTAGAAGTGCTAGATTTCAATTCTGGCCTTGGTGGGTTGCATTTGGCAAGTGCCACTGGGGCGACATGGATAATTTATTTCTGGGTATCCACTGGGTCTGTGGTCCGCAATGGACCACAAACCCAGTGAGAGTTATGACTCCCTATTTTATTTTTTTTTAGATTTTTCTGACCTTCCTTGGTCGCTGTATGGCCCGCACGGGCTGTTTCTACGTGTAAACAGGCTATCTGGCTTGACGGCCCGCACTTGGTCCTGCCATAACCCGTCTGGTCTTTCAATTGGGTTAATCCTGAATTAATTTATTTGTGGTACCTCACCATGAGTGGTTTAAATGAACGGTCCTGCAGCAAATCCTATGTAGACCCCCCAGGACACTGTTTTGGTTGGACGGGAAGTTACAGGGTTGAATATGAGTTAGATATAAAAATCACAAGTGGGTTTTAACATAAATGATGTTCCAATATAAATTGGTCTATTTTAATTACAATAAAGCTAACCTAAATAAATGAGTTAAGTCTATTATAGGAAAACCTAGAGCCGACCCTGTTATCGCATGGGATGGATATAAAATCATAAGTGAGTTTTAATATAAATAATTTCTTCCAAACCTAAAATTCCTTTAATATCAAGTGTCAAGACTCGACCTATTTACCTCATGAGTTTGATATAGGTTGGATATAAATATCACAAGTGAGTTTTAAAATAAATAGTGTTCTAATATAATTTCCTCCAAACTTAAAATTCCTTCTTGAATTGCCAACTTACAATGGGTTTATTATCAACAGTCAAATCTCTTGTGAAGGTTCATAAATTATAATCTTTCACTTATTTTAAATAGTATTAATTAATTAATCAAAATTTTAAACTTTTTTATACTTATATTAATTAACTACATTTTTGAGATTCGAGTCAGATACATGCCTATGTCAAGTTTTATTTAGAATGGTTTAAATGGACCTGTTTAAAAACTGAGTCTAGATTGAATTGGATGAGGTTAATTTTAAGAGGTCTCAAACCCAACCGGTTTAGCAATTAAGGTTGCACTCTCGGACCCAAATCACCTCAATGGTTCCAAAGACCCGTCTGGTTACCACCCCTAATCTTAGGGTAGGGTCCCATAAATTACAATCTCGGATAATCATCAAACTATCAAGTGGGGCCCACCTAATACTATATTAGATTAGGATACTTGTTAGGCAAATAATTGGATCTCACTTTCTATTTTTCTATTTTTTATAGTAAGCTATGATCAAAATTAGTCAAAGAGGAAATTTTTTTATTACATTCCAAAGTTGGGTTTGAGTTGGGTATATACCTAAGTTGGGTTTCATTTAGAATAGATCAAACAGACTCAATTAAAAACTGAGTCTGGGTTAGGTTGGGTCAAGTTAATTTTGAGAGGTCTCGTACCCAACTAATATGATAATTAAGGTTGAACTTTCAGACCCAAACCATCTCAACGGTTCCAAAGACCCGTCGGGTTGTCCCCTCTAATCTTGCGACAGGTCCCGGAAACTACGATCTCTGATAATCGGCAAACTATCAAGTGGGGCCCACTTAATGAATTATATTGGATTAGGATACAATTGTTAGGCAAATAATTGGATCATACTTTCTATTTTTCTATTTTTGGTAGTAAACAATGATCAACATTAGTCAAAAGAGGAAAATTTTCAGTACATTCCTGTGATGATTACCATCCATTTGCAGCTTTCTTATATACGTATTTGTAATCAATCTCACAACTCTTTCTCCAATCACTCCACTTTGTCTGTGCTTTTTCTAAAGTACATATACCAGAATACTAATTTATAATTAAAAAGAAATGATCTAGTGCTATGAGAGCACTATAAATTACAGTGCTCCTTAGTTGCATCAGAGACTTTAAACAGCAAGATCGATCTATCTGAACCGTCCATCCATACATACATCACAAGTCTTATGCGCTATCATGCAAAAGTTGCAAGAATCAGATGATCCTAACCATCCAATCTTAATCCACTAAAATGGAGAGTTGAGATCGTTTATATAAAAAGAAGTCCAACCAACAATTTAAACCATTTATTCGTTGGGGCCAATCGTGGATTGGCTATTATTCAAGAGAATCACTTTTATTAGGTAATCCTAACAATACCATCGATGACTGAATGGTATCATATTATCAGTGTGATTTTTGCATGGTGGGCCATGAAATGAGTTCTGGACCTAATGGACGGTCGAGATTGATTGATTGGACTGACAACAGTGACAGTGCTATTAGCGTACTGAATCATTTCTCTATAAATAATGATCAGTGGATGATCACTAACCCCGATTTTACAGTGTAACCATTCCAGTCTATACAAATTGGGCCCACTGTTTTGAATCTGGACCGTTGATATGATGAACCGTATCATGGATTGACCATGCCCTGAAAAGATTAGATGATTCAAACCCAAGCATCAGTGCCTGCAAAAATAGACGGTTAATAAGAGAAATGATAACAACGGTCCGTGTTCAATGCGAAAGAGGTCCAGTCCAGACCACAACGGTCCCACTCGTACGCGGATTGGGTACTACCTGGCGGTCCCTAGCTAGGAACGGACAAGGGCTCTGAGGGGCCACCGTGATGTTTGGGTTTTATCCACACCATCCATCCGTTTTTTCCATATCATTTTAGGTTACAAGCCCAAGAATAGTTAGATCCAAGGTTCAAGTGGACCACACAAAAGGAAGCAGCGATGATAGTGACACTCACCGTTGAAACCTTTACAAGGCCCACTGTGATGGTTAATTTCCATCCAACCTGTTCATAATGTCACATAGACCTGGATAAAGGGAAAATACAAATATAAGCTCGATCCAAAACTTCATTGGCTCCCAAATTTTTTTTCAACGGTAGGTATTTTAATCCATACTGTGTGGTCCACCTGAGCCTTGTAACTGTCTCACTTTCGGACTTATAGACTAAAATGATATGGAAAAATGGACGGACGGTATGGATTAAACCCATACATCACGGTGGACCTTGAGAGCTCTGTCCATCTCCAGGTAGGGACGGACGGGGTGTTACCCAATCTGCGTACGTCTCACTCGTAGCTAGAGGACACTATACTTGTTCTCTATCAGAAGAGGATACGATCCTTGTCTTACGCATCGGGGCCATAATCTACTAGACCGGTGGGCCCCACATTTGATTGGTCTCGAGGAAGGGCTCTCACATGCGATAGCCGCCGTTGGATCGACATCCAATGGTTTATATTTTCTAATGGCCCCCCTTGCATCGAGAGATTCTCTGTTTGCACGCTATTAGGAATCGACAAAAGACAAGTGAAATTAAAAATCATAATAACATTACAAGAAAGAGGTCGGTTCAAGTAGAATAAGCTTACTCTAAGACGCCATGTGTGGGCCACTGTGATGTGTGGCTCACATCCAATACGTCCATAAGGCGGTAACCTTAAAATTAACATCATGTACCAAAAATTAGCCAGACCCAAAACATGGTTGGCCCACACCACAGGGAACAGATGGGTTGGTGATGAACCATTAAAAATCCAAATCATATGTGGGGCTCACAGTATTTTTTTATATTCCATCCAATACATTTAGACGATACAAACCAACAGGATAAATGGAAATCCAAAATATTAGACCATTTTAAATCTCAGGTGGTCCAAAAAAATATAAGTTTAGAGATGTTTGTATGATTTTACGTGGTGTGGCCCAATTGAGTATTGGACAATACAGATAGTTTTGTTATACAGTTAAAATGATGGGACTCATATGATGGATGGAATGGATTTAATGAAGACATCATGATTAGCCCCGGAGACTACGATGTAGAATAAGCTTATTCTGTGTATTGTACCAACGTTGCAGAGGAACCGGTCTCCGTAAGGAACTAAATTAAAAAAAGGTGGGCTTAAATAGCAAGTCTTTTGACTTCACCTTTTCCTCTTTCGTGAGATTCTTTTGAAGGATTGCCCAGTTTTTAAGATCTTAATTAATCATGATCTGCACCGCTTGTTTTATGATTCCAATATAAGTGGTCTTGGAATTCCCGCTGTCCCTGTGCCACACGTGGGAGAAAGTGATAGGGCAGTTTTGGGCCATTCATCAGGCGTGGGGCAACTAATCGGTGGGCTGTTAGCGGGATGCTCAGGAGACCCTGCAACAGGACGCGGATTTCCTGCAAAAGCGAAGTTCCTGCGCTAGAAACTTAGGTGGGGCCCACTGTGATGTTTGTGAGAAATCCACCCCATCCATCCGTTTTTAAAGCTCATTTTAAGACATGGGTCCAAAACTGAGCCAGATCCCAGACTCAAGTGGGCCAAACAGGTGAGGATTGAACATCTGCAGTTGAAATATTTGTGGGTCCATGGAAGTTTTGAATCAGGCTAATATTTCTGTTTTCAGTTCACACCAGTAGGAATGACGTTATGAACGGTATGGATGGCATGTAAACATCAGTGTCGAGCTAAGAAGGTTTCAATGGTAGAAATTTCCCTACCCATGTTTTCCTTTAGAGCAGCCCACTTAGTCTTGAATCCTTCTCACATTTACTCTCGAGTCCTAAAATGAGCCCACAAAACGGATAAACGAACCCATCTAAGTTTCCAGCGCAGGAACTTTCTGTGAAAGGCTTTCCAGGAAATCCGTGTCCCCCTGCTTCTGTGGGCCCACCATCCTGTATGTGTTTTTATCCAAGATGTCCAGGTCATTTTAGGGTATGAGCCCAAAAATGAGGCAGATCTAATGCTCAAGTGGACCACCCAATGGGGGTTGAATGCTGCCCACCATTAAAAACTGACCAGGACTAACAGATACCTAAAATGATCTGAAAAAATTGGATGGGCGGTATGGATAAAATCCATACATAATGGTGGACCCCATAGAGCCCTTGCCTTGACCGAGTCCGTCCATGTAACAAAAAGCTCGTCGGTAACTACCTTGATGTCTGTGTGACATCCAACCTGTCCATGATTTCTGCAAGATCATGTTAAGACCACCTGCAAATAATAAGATAGGTCGAAAACTCAGGTGGGCCACACCACAGGACACAGCAGTGATGAGCATGTCAGGCTATTGAAACCTTCGTGGCTCACCTAAGTTTTAAATGAGGCTGATATTTATGTTTCCTCTACGTTCTTGTGGTACTCACCTTGTGATGGGGTTTGGTGGCACATAAAAATCAGAGTGGGGTCCACAGAAGTTCTCCATCTCAATTGTTACCTGTCGTGTGGCCCACTTGCACTTTGGATCTGCATACTTTTTGTGCTCGAGCTGACACAACTGATGGACGGTGTAGATATCACGCAAACGTCATGGAGCTTTTTGTTGCAGGGCCACAACAGTGGTTGTAAGAAATTCGTCTCAAAGCCTCTAAACCATTTACACCGTCCATCAACTAAGGAGTGCCCGAATCAAACACACATGCCACATTGGCACGTTTGTACAAATGGCCTCAAGCTCCACTAGAGTTGTACATGAACCGAGTTAGCTCTGTTAACTTGCTTGACTCGAATTGACTTGGTTTGAAACCGAGTTAGCTCTTTGAAGCGAGTTCGAGCTTATTCGAGCTTCAACTCGGATCGAACCTCAACTCGAATTGAGTCGAACTTGGATGGAACCAGTTCGGTGACTTGGTAATTTTGATATTGATGTTGCTCACCAAGTGTTTGATGAAATGACTCAACAAAATGTTGTTTCAAGTACCTAAATTCTCCGCGGGATTAGTTGGTGGTGAGGAATGTATGTATATAAAACAAATCATTAATAAAAAACAAACATTACATGATAAAATTATCATTATATCTTCATATTGATGCTGCCTACTTGGTATTTGATGAAATACTTGTACAATAGGGGGGTGTAAAATGTGAAGAGGAAAAAAGAAAAAGAAACTGCTTCTGCCGTTTTGCATGCCGTGAGAAATTGAAGGTGTACTCCATGTGTTTGAGAAAATGCTGCCTAGGCTCAAACTCAGCTTGAATTGGTCCAACTTGCTAACCGAGCCGAGCTGGCCAGTCAGGCTCGAGGACCGAGCCGTGCCAAGTTTGAGCTGGGGTCAGCTACTCGGCTAGACTCGTGTACAACTTCCAGACATGATTGCTTGCATGGTATGTTATTTAGCAGGGTTACAACCGGGTCGGACTGACCCGGTTCTAGTTAAGGCCCACCTTGAATTTTCAGACCCGATAATCAACCTTGTGGGGCCTGACAATGAGTATGCATAAAGGCTAGAAAAGCCTGGCCCATTCGTTTGACCTGATATGTGGGTACCGGGATAATGGACGGTCCAAAACCTAGGACACATCCTTAGCTAGGAAGCCTAGCTGGGCCTAAAACAAGCCCCTTGACAGAATGAATATGATGTTCTTAAGGCCGGTTCCTGTACAAGTTCTTGCGGAGAAAGCTTGTTCTACAAGTGCTGCGTGTGGGGTCCACTGCAACTTTTTATCGCATCCAACTTGTCCAGACGAGTTTCCCACCGTTAAAGTTGGATTCCCCAAAGATCAGATCAATCCAATCATCATGTTGGCCACCATCTGAATTCAGAGATTTTGGATGGTTGTAAATTGTTTTCTATGTCGGGGCCTACCTAATGATTGTCTATGCCTGGTATTTGGGTTATTCTGTCGTTGTGGTGGGTTCAAGTAATGTATCGGTTGGATAGCACATTCTCAAGATAGTGGGCCCTATCATAGAAAATAATTGACAACCATCCAAAAACCTCCAAATTCATGTGATGGCCCACTTGATAGTTGGATCAGCTTGATCTTTTGAAAACCCAACATTCATGGTGGGGCAATCTTAGTGGACAGGTTGGATGTGGTACACACACTCGGTGGGTTCTTCTGCAGTAAGCTTAAATTAGCTTATTCTACAAGGCTTGTACAGGAAGCATCTTCTATAATTATTTGCCAAGAATGTAATTTCGTAGAATTGCATCTGCGACCTGTTTGGATGAAATTAGAAAGGAGCTACTTCGGTTTGAGATTATGGGTAGAGGTGTACACGAACCGAGCTAGCTCAGTTAGCTCGCCCGACTCGACTCAAAAAATCTTGATTGGACTCGGTTCGAAGTTGAGTTCGAGCCAAGTCAAGCTGATTTTTTTAGCTCGAAATTGAGTTCAAGCTGGCCCCAGCTTGACTCGACTCGGATCGTACCAGTTCGGTGACTCAGTTACTTTCATATTGATGTTGCTCACCAAGTATTTGATGAAATGACTCAACAAAGTGTAGCTGGTGGCAAGGAAGGTATGTATATGAAACCAATACCCTTTTTTTTAATGATTTTTATGTTTCTTAGAAGGCATTTGATAAAATACCTTTAAAACCATTGCTTTTGTCTTAAATATAGTGAGATTTGAAGGTGCAGTCCAGGTGTTTGTGAAAATGCTGCACAGGCGAACTCAGATTGAACTCGGCTTGAATCGGCTCGAGCTGCTAATCGAGCCGAGCCGAGCTAGCCAATTAGGCTCGAGGACTGAGCTAAGCCGAGTTCGAGTTGAGGTTAGCTAGTGGCCGAGCCAAGTTGATCTGAGGCCAGCTCGACTTGGTTCGACTCGATGTATTATAACGCCCTGAAAATCGGGAGTTGAGCAGGTACCCAACTACCGAGTTCCAACGCATCACTTATGTAACATATATAATGATGATTTGATGTTGTTCATGTTAGTGCATAAAACATGAATGAGATTAAGCTAAATCAGCGAATCATACTCCAGGGACAGTTGAATTTACGCAAGCGGAAGACTGTGATAAGTAGATACAATAAATATACCATTGTAGGTCCCCAAAGTATGAACACATTGCCAGGTTAAATAATTACAAGTATTAATTTAAAATACAAAATGTTAAAAGAGTGGTAGTCCTCTATAAGCATGAACCCTGAAGTCCCGTCAATTCAGAACGGTGTACGTAAATCCGCCTGAATACTGCATATATGAGAATGCCTTATCGTCATCCTCAAAGTCCAGCTCCGCCTCGCAGGCTACGCCATCATCTGAACCTACAACAGGGTGTGCTTGGTGTGTACAACACCGTCCCGTAACGTGGGAGTGGGTGATCAACTCAGTGGAACAATAAAGCAAAGGTTAACATGTTATCAACTCAGTCAAGCAGTAATGATAACGCAATACAACAATCAGGTCCTAAGTACTCTTATTAATGCAAGAATGATATGAAATAATGATGCATGCCCTCACCCACGCTCCCTCAGCGACTTCATCTCACGATCGCGCATGAAACACTTCCTCAGTGCTTGACCTGCTGCGTTAAACGCACACATAATGCGGTGTATGAGCATGATTACCAAGTTCTTATTAGTCCTTTTCATACAGCAGGATTGAGAAGCTAAGGTACCTCCATTATATCAATTCTCAAACAATGATCCATTCTAGGGTCGTCAATCCTAGCAATTCTGACACGATGTTGCTCGGTTTTAGGTCACCGCAAAGGGCTCGTCACCTTATCAGTGCAAGCCTATTTTATACTCTAATTGCTACGGAAAGACTCATCACCTCTGCGCAGACTTAGAGTATACTCGAGGTCACTACGAATGGCTCGTCACGTAGACATAGGCTGACAGCTCGAATACAATGTCTCATACCACCGTATTCGGCTCACGAGGCTGTGTTGCTCACTGGACACTACGGGGAGGCTCGTCACTCCAGCGTAGGCCGACAGCTCGACCACGGTGTCCCATACCACCATGCCCGACTCATGAGTCTTAGCGGATCGAGGTACCAAGGTTAAAGGGATTTTCTACTGGTGAGTTTGGTACCTTAGATTCAAGCAGTAGCGTCCATACATGGTGAACATACATCGGGTCAATCGGGTTACTTGACAAGCTCGACTGGTACGAGCACACGTTGACTTGATCGACATGGAGTGCGTAAGCATTCTGCATGGCCTAACCATTGCCATCAAACAACATACGACTCGGATTCGTCGAACATATTCATCGTAGCTAAATCAATTCAGCCACCCATCGTAAACCATTACCGATTGCCTGGACTACATCGCAGCCTCAATCACATTTCAAATACAATAGGCATTCATATGTGATAGTCAAAACAATATATAACAACAAATTCAAATATAAATCTCATACAAGCATTTAAACGAGCACCTGCAGTACATGTTAACATACATAGACATTCATCCATAAAACACGTAGTAGTAAGATAGGTTATATGAAGGGAATTGTAACTATAGATAAGGGAATTGAGAATCATGTCTCAACACCCTAATTAAAGATATTTCAACAAGCATTTTCTCATTCAGGAATTTTAACAAACACTTAAACTACACATATTACATACTTGAAATAAATTAGTTAAAACACATATCGTAGCAAATCCTTCCACATAGGAATTGCCACACGTACAACCATCATGTAGCCTCAAACATAAATCATGGCAAACACAAATCATAATTCCATACTCATTCAAACATTTCAACAAACACTTGGAATGCATTAAAATCAACATAGTTTACATATATGTGTAATATACGGGAAACATCGTATCTAAGCATATGAGATAGCAATCAAGTCAGCCATAAATCATTACTGACATTGAAAGCCTTGAAAACCATAACCTAAACATTTATAGTTCGCACCTTACGCCGGTAAACACGTAACGGATTCGTTTTAGACACTTAGCCTTTATCAATGGCGGATTGGCAACCTACAATATGAAATAGGTTAGCTATTCAATTACTTACAATGTTTGAAACCCTATAACAAGTTAGGGTTAGGTTTTCTTACCTAAGAACGGAATTGGAATTGCCCGTATAGCGATACAGATAGGGTGGCTAAGTGCATGGAGCAACATGATCAAATCCTAGGATGAATCTCCAACTCTCACTCTCACTTTCTCTCTCTTTCTTCTCTTTTTCCTTTTCTCTCTTCCTTAGAGTTTAAAAATTCGTATGGAATATTAGAGAGAGGGTTTAAGGCCCTTATATAGGCCCAGGTTTGATGGAAATGGCCCCAGGGCCAAGGTATACTTAGGTTATATCCAAAAGGCGTCTTTTCAGCCGAACGAAGCACTTCTGGTGGCCCCTTTTCTGCGTGCGGTCGGATTTAAGCTCCCTGACTATGGATCTAGGTCGGGCTGAGTTTTCACTCCGATCGGGTTTACAGATCGACCATGGCAGATCAGTTTCAGTTCAACGGTCACGGTCACTTGATCAGGCCCACAAGTGCATTGCCATGTATGAGACATTTTTCCTGATCCGAGGGTGTATTTGGGTTAGATTCTAAAGGTCTGAATCCTTATATTTGGCCCGCCAGCGACACGACTTAGTTTACTTAAATTCTAATTTTATTTCTAAAGATATTCATGTTTCTCACACACTTTGCTCTAGGATCAAGTTGTGCATTTCTAGACGCAATTAAGACTTGGTTTCCAAGGGAGTTGTCAAGTGCAGTAATGCGGTCATATCCGTATAGTTTTGCGGTTATCGGACTTTCGATGCGCGGTCCAGGTCCGATACGGAGTTTCGGTGTGCTCTCGAGAGCAACCAGGTTTAGGGATGGATTCTACATTTCAAGGTAATATAACATCAATGATTCTGCATGGTTTCGGTCTTGCAGATCATATTTAAAGTGATTAGTGCTAATTTCTTAAGTACTCTAGTTTAGCACTTGCTAATATTAACCTAATTTCTAAAGGTTTTAGTCCTGGGTGATTTCTGCCTGAGGTGGTACTCGGGTCCTTGTACGGATTTTTTCGAGATGTTACATGTAAACCCCTAGTTATGGGTGTCAATCGGCCGGGGCTCGGGCCTAAAAATCAGATTTTTAAAAAGGCCTGGCCCAAAACAATTTAAAATCCAGGCCGAGACTTACCCCGGCCTGGCCCGTTGATAGCCCTATTCGAGATCATGGATTATGATATCGAATGCCTCTCCTCTCCACGGCGGATTGTTGGCGACAGCACTCTATGATGTTTGTAAAGAATCCACCCAGTCCATCCTTCTCTACAGCTAATGTTAGGACATGAGCTAAAAATGGATGAAGATCCAAAACTCATGTGGTCCACACGACGGGAAAAGGTAGGTAGGGAATGCCCACCATTGAAACCCTTCCAGGATCTATTGTGATGTTTATATGCCATTCATACTATCCATAAGGTCATTCATATTGGGATGAACTAAAAACATAAAAATATTAGTCTAATCCAAAACTTCTGGGTTCACAAATGTTTTAACGATGGACATTCAATCCTTAAAATTTTATATCGTAAGGCCTACTTAAGTTTTGGATCTACCTCATTTTTTTGCATCTTAACATGATCTAGAAAAACAAGTAAATGAAGTGGATTTCTCACAAACATCACACCCCACCTAGCTTCTGCAGCACAGGAATTTCTGTGAAAGGTTTTAGCAGGAAATGCGCAGTCCTCTCCATCATCCAAACATTGCAAATTTTCGACCAAGGTCCATTCACGATAGAAAATAACAAAATGAATAGATGTGATCTTATAACATGATACGTAAAAACGGGTGGACATGGAGGTTTCTCACAAACATCATAGTGGGCCTCACCTAACTTAGGGGTGCAGGAAATAACAAATTGAACGGATCTAATCTTGTCCATGCATGCCACATGTGTAGAATGACAGGGAGCCCACTTCCCTGTGTGACCTTATGAAGCATTAGATGGTAAATAAACCTCATGGTAGACCCTAGTAAGGTTTTAATATTAGTCATTCATGTTAGAAAATTTAAGTGTTTCTTGTACACAACGGAGGATAGAAGAAAACGATAACGAAATTATCAGATCTATTGGGTTCAAGGCTCGACTTGAATAGTCAATTTCTCAAGACAGATTTGCTGCCCTTTTTTGGAAATTCCAGCAAGTGCAAACGAAGGAAATCTGCGAATTGTCTTCAGGATACAATGAACTCTCAATCCGATTTTCAACATGAAAATTTGCACATTTAAGTGTTGAACAAATCTCTAGTTTTGACACCGATATGCCTTAAGACGTTCAGTAAAAACTCAGCAAGAGATTAGATCGAGAGTAATTACACAGAAAATGATATAATCTTAAGGATTAAGAGTTTGTACTTCTGGATTATAGTATCCAGGATTTATATCAATTGAAAGGTTATGGATTTCTTCCTAAAGAAGTGTTAAAGAGTCTCTTCAAGAAATTCATATCCATTCATAGCAAATAATTACATTTCCATGAAAGGATATGACTCTATGTCCTATGACAGTTATTTCTGTACTCATTTAGACAGGAGCAGTTATCCAACAGGAAAAACTGTATCCACATAAGCGACATATGGCATAGGTGTCACATGTATAATCATGTCACAATTACTCTAAATCATTAAAAAAGTAATAAAACATCAGGGTAGATCCCGATTCAATACCAGTTGAACCTTGGTAAAAAAAAGTTTGAACTGTGTGCCAAAAAGACTAAGGCTCTTATTGCTCCTTGCGAAGTACAAAGTGCGCCTAATAAAGCGCCAAAAAGCGCCCAAGCAGCCCTACAGCCCACATCGCGCACGCGTGTACGAGATTTGAACCCTGATTGCATAAACAAAAACCCTTTATCTTACCTACTGGCTATACACACTATTTATGGAAAGTTTAAATAATTAATATATTTATTTACTTTCTAAAAATAACTTTTATTTTTGAAAATTATTTTTATTCTAAAAAACACAACAATCTCCCACAATTTCGAGAATAAAATCATATTCTATAACGAATGGCATATCAGTATAAACAGGTGTATAAGTAAAGGTATCTTTTGGATTTGAACCTTTACATTAATGTATACGTATCAAAGTTATGCCAGGTACTTAGTGACTCATTAGTTTTAAACTAAGGACCTTATATGACTCACTGGACATATAACACACATCTATTCATATATAACTGGAGATCTAAAAGTTCGCACATTTCTGGCCTTGTGCGTATCCTTATTTCATGAGTATTCTAGAGACGATCATAATCTCTTCAAAAGCGGCCTCACTTCTCTACTCATATAAGTAGATCTATCAAAGATGATTCTGCTTTATCTCAACAAAGTCTGCTTATAGATCTATTAAGAGTTAGTATTCAGCCTCTTATGAAATGTAGAAACCAAATAATAGACTTTTAGCAATGATACTCAAAATTTTCTTTTCTAGTGTATATTTCAGTCACATACTTGACTTGTTTGTCCCTTTGAACCTAGCCTATATTTCAAAACATATATAGGGTTGCCATCAAGAGTGAAAGTTACATCTTTATGGATCTTAGTCTCATTCCTTTAGTGGTTCTTCTTATTTGATCAATTGATAAACCTTTTGTCAAGGGATCTGCTAAGTTCATGATGGATTTTACATATTCCACTGTGATTACTCCATCTCTGAGTTTTAACAAAGTTATGCCTTAGGCCTATATTTCTAGACTTACCATTATAAGTCTTACTCATAATATGACAAAGAGTAGCCTGACAATCACAAAAGATAGATATGGCAGGAGTAGGTTTTTGCCAAAAATAGAATTTTCAACGGTAGGTATCTTAGTCATGTACATACTTTACAAGCAGCACCAAGTGCAATAAACTCACTTTCCATTGTAGAGTGAGATATGCACATTTGTTTCTTAGATGTCCATGATATTGCTCCTCCTCCAAGAGTGAATATCCAGCCACTTGTAGATTTAAATTCTATGCTATCTGCATTCCAGCTTCCATCGATGTACCCTTCAAGTATAGCGGGATATGATTTATAATGCAGTCCATAGTCTATGATTCCTCGTAGATACTTTAAAACTCTCGAAATCACATTCCAGTGTACTTGTCCTGAATTACTGGTATACCTTCTTAGCATTCCTACTGTGAATGTTATATTGGGTCTAGTGCAAGTCATTGCATACATTAAACTCACAATAGCACTCGCATATTCTTGTTGTACTTTACATCTACCAGTATTTTTAACCAATTTAATACTTTGATTAAATAGGGTTGAAACTGGTTTACTATCATAATGATTAAACTTCTTTAATACTTTATCTAGGTAATGAAATTGTGTTAAGGCTATTCCATCATTAAGATTATAAAGCGTCAAAAAGCGCCTAAGCAGCCCTACAGCCCATGCCGCGTGCGTGTGTGTGCGCAGCACTGTCCTCGAGGAGATTTGAACCCTGGTTGCATAAGCAAAAATCCCATTCTCTTACCGACCGACTATACATATTATTTATGGAAAGTTTAAATAATTAATATATTTATTTAGTTTCTAAAAATAATTTTTATTTTTGAAATTTATTTTTTTCTAAAAAAACACAACAATTCAATCCCACAACTTTTGTGGTGCGGTCCACTTGAGCTTTGAATGTATACAATGTGGATGTAACACCTAAATATTAATAGGACGTTAAAACTTAAGTTGTATAGTATGCAATCTATTTGAGAGAGAAATTTGATGTGTTTGACATAGGGCAACGAGGATAAAATCATCTCCCAAAAAAAAAAGAGCCTTTGCCAAAATAAAGGGCGTCCTCTACTAGGAAAACGAGCATATGACAAAATAAAGAGAGCATTTGATACGTCTCTCCTTAAGCATCACCAGACATAGAAAGAAAGAGAGCGAAACACGAAAACGGATGAGCCCCCCTCCCTTGCGTCTCCATCACATGCTTTACACGTGTGGCTCATTTACATTATTTTAAAATACTAATTAATTTTTAAAAATAATCTTTAATACGTTGAAAAGTTAAAAAGTTTTTAAAAGCATTTACTATTTTATTTCCCTGTCACAGAGTGCATATTCTTTACCCATTGTGACTAAAGAGAAGCCATTCCGGATTCAACGCTTGGCATAAATCCGGGCCATTCATTCATGTAAGAATGGATATTATAAAATGCTATATACCCAAAAATGAATGTGGTACACTAATTGAGAAATCCACCCGTGTCCTTTGAATTTGGACAGTTGACCCTTTAATTAGGTATTTTTTGCATCATGGATATTATCAACATGCCATGTACCAAAAATCAAACAATCAGTAGACTAGTATTATTTTCCATCCAAGGCATTTTTACAAGTCCATTGATGTAGAGCGGGTCGCAAATAATTTCGTGGCTAAGATGGTACAAAAAAGGCCCGATTGAAAATGGAGATGATCTAGACAGTCGGAACTTAAAATGAGCGTATCTCGCAAATCAAAATGAGTTATCAAACCTAAAATATATAATTTTAGGGTAGAACAAGTTATCGGATGTAAAATATATGATTTTAGGGTAGGACGAGCTTCTTTAGCTATACAACCTCGCTATGCCGGGATACGTATGCCAGATTTGCAAAATATCATCAAATCAACTATCATTTTCCTATTTTAATTCCATTTTTACTATAAATATATAAATTGTAAGTTTTACTTTAATTATAATTCTTCACCCATTGAGATCTAACCCATATAAGTGCTTAAAATAAACAGGAGAACAACCTGGTGAAGCCAAATAGAGTACTTATTATTTTTTTATTATTTATAGTAAATTGCGAGTTTAAGTTGTAGTTTCATATTGATATTTCTTCGGCTTAGTATCCGTATTTAGAGTGTTGTAAACGTGTTTATTTTATTTCCCGTAATTTATATAGAATTTATTTTCTATTTTCTTTTTGTTTTCTTCCGTGGATTTAAGAATTGAAGTTTGTGCAGGGTAGATTCGGAACCGTTATCCCGTTCGCGTCATCCATAAATATCTACGGCGTGATGACTGAGGTGGATCTCTAATCCCTTAGCCATCCATCGAAAATTTAACACGTGTTTGATTCCTGACCTCATATGATGGGCCGTGATTCAGTCATCGAAATATTAAACACGTGTTCGACTCCTGTCCTCACATGAAGGGCTGTCATTGAATCATAACACAGGAGTCATTGCACAAGTACGCGTTTTAATGGCTTTTGCATCATTGCGGGGAGGGCTCTTGAGGTGGGTTCATTTACGACGGTTGTATAATAAGTTAATAACCCTATTTTAAAATACTGTTCGGGGGAGCGGATTAGGTGCAGCCCGAAACGTGGGGCCCACCTTGATGTATGTATCGTGTATCCACACCATTCATCCGTTTTTCCAGATCATTTAAGGGCAAAAAGAAAAAAATGAAGGAGACCCAAATCTCAAATGAACCACACCGTAGGAAAGAGTGCTGATTGAATGTCTATCATTAAAAAAATCATGGACCCTACTGCAATGCCCACCGTGATTCTTATTTTCCATCTAACCTTTTGATAAGGTCACACAGATCTTGATGAAGGGAAAAACAAATATCAATTTAATACAAAACTTTTGTGGCCTACAAGAAGGTTTTAATGGTCATTGGCTATTGTTTCCTCGGTTGTGGTTACCTGAATATTTTATCTGCTTTATTTTTTGGTTCATGCCTTAAAATGAGCTTAAAAAGCCGACTAACTGAATGGATATATAATACATACATTAAGGTAGGCCCTATGGTTAAGGGCTTACCTAGAGGTGTACATGAATAAAGTAAGCTCGGTTAGCTCGCGCAACTCAACTCGAAAAAGCTTGACTAACTTGATTAGAAGGAAATGACTTTGAGCTAGCCCATCTCAACTCGGCTCCGATCGAACCCAGCTCGATTCGAACTCGGATCGAACCAGTTAAGTGACTCAGTTACTTTGATATTCATGTTGCTCACCAAGCGTTTGATAAAATGGCTCAAGAAAGCATAGTTAGTGGCAAGAAAGCATAGTTAGTGGCAAGAAAGGTATGTATATAAAACAAATACTTAAAAACAATATAATTATATTACTAAGAAGGTATTTGATAAAATACCTAAAAAGCCTTTGTTGTTGTTTTATATATAATGAGACTTTTAAGGTGCAGTTTAGGTGTTTGTGGAAACGATGCACAGGCAATCGCAACTCAATCTCATCTCTCGAACTGGTCCATGCCGTTGACCAAACCAAGCCGAGCTGGCCCGTCGGACTTGAGGACCAAGCTAAGCCAAGTTCAAGCTTAGGTCAGCTAGTTGCCGATCTGAGTCCAGCTCAATTCGGCTCGACTCGATGTACACCCCTAGGCTCACCAAATCGGCCCACCATAGGAAACAGCTGGGATGAGACACGCGCCATCAACCTTTCAGATTACGTGTAGGGGTTGGCATTGTTTTGTATACACCAGGACGAATGGAAAGTCCAAAAATCAGGTAATTCCAAACTCGGGTGAGCCCCACCACGTGATTTTGTATATGCCATCCATTGAAACAGGAGCGAGAAACTCCTCTCCTCAGCCGTTAAGTCCAACCTACTTTATCGGAGACGTTTCGTTTTTAAAGAGTGAGTTCTGTTTTTGTTTTTTTTGGTGGGCCAGGGACGGTTGGATCTAATAAATGAAGACAGTAGATCATAACTTGTAGTGTAAAGGAGCTGGAAGCGCATTGCTGGCAGGGGCTCTGTGGGACCCACCATGATGTATGTGTATTATCCATGCAGTTCATGCATTTTGCCAGATCATTTTAGGACATGACCTAAAAAATGAGGCAGATCCAAGGCTCAAGCGGACCACACCACAAGAAGCATCGGTGATAATAACGCCCACCATTGAAAACATCCATGGCAACACCGTGATGTTTATTTTCCATCCAGACCGTTCATCAGGTCATATAAACCTGGATCAAAGGAAAACAAAAAGATCAGCTTGATCAAAACTTCGGCGGCTCCTAAAAAGTTTTTAATGGTGAGCGTTCAATCCCCATTGTGTGGTCCACCTAGTGCCTTATTTTTTAGTTCGTGCCTTAAAATGATCTATAAAAAATAAATGGACGGTGGATAAAACACATACATCACAGTGGGCCCCACAGAGGCCCCGCCAGGTCCAAGTTGCAGAGGGAGCTACGTTATGGTTACGTTATTGTTGGAGAAATGCAACTACCATAAAAATCCCATGCAGTTCATTCCCCTTGGTATACGTGACAAACATATATGATGATCTTGAAAGCAGATCTGGTGGCCCACCAAATTGATGAGCTATACCTCAAAACTCGAAATGATTGAACAAATCTAACCCACCATTTTCCAGTGAAATTTACTAATTGAATGTGGACCAGTTACTGCCTGCTTATCAAATGATGGCCATGACATTTTAGTTCCCTTGAATTTTGGGATATGGCATACCTACCTGATGGACCGTAAAGATGATCGGCTGCGATCACCATGTCTACTTTCCATGGTTAACATAAGGAGGGCATTTCACAGAGATTCCATACAACCGCGTGTATCTTAACACTTTTCTTCATGATAATTGCATGCGTAATTTCCTACATTTAGATTCGGTACGTGGACGGCCAAAAATTTCACGCGTGAGCGAAATTGTTGACTGCAGATGCAAAACTCAAAAACAGAAATACTTCTCGTAGACGGGTTTGACTGACCCGGTTTAGGAAATCAGACTAAGGCCATTGATTGGTGGTGGGACACACAGTTACCTAATGGGTCTGAACCGACCGATTTTAACGGGTCCGGGTCTCAATTTTTAGACCCATAAGAAATGCTCTGTTAGATGAAGTTAGTTTTAATTTGGTAGTACTACACGTGTGCATGTTGTGTGCTCGCTCATGTACACATGGGAAATGGGAGTATGAGGTTGAATGCCCCACCTTAAAGTGCCAGTAGGTCACCTCTAGGTCAAAGGATGTGTAAAAAATAACAGCATAATCGTCATCTGAGTTCTGAAATGGCTTGAAACTTGGTATAACTTCTCACCTAAAGGAGACATACAATGGATGAGCTGAATGTATAACTAATATCCCATTGAAAGTCTTATATTTTTATCTTAAATTTTTTTTTTAAAGGGATTTAAATTCATTCTCTTCAAAAATTATTAGAAAATTTTTTTTCTTCTTTTTTTAAGAAAAATCCTGAGTCTCACTTTATTTAGAGAGAGAATTAGAAGGGTTTATAATTTTCGAGTTCTCTGGTATTCTGACTTGGAAAATTGAAATAGAAAAATAATAGCTTGCATGTTAGACGCACATGCAGTCACACTTTGCACTTCACACCTCTGTGATAGGATAAAATGACCTTGTCTCGACCGTTACTAGGTTTTGATCAGTCAAATTTTCTGTTGCAATGAACAGAAGGTGGAGTATCTGTCACCTGATTGTATACACAAAGTTTATCCAAACAGGAAAACTGCATACTTCAAACCTATTCCAAGTTTAATCTACAGTTTTATTTTAGTTTCATTTCCTTCGTTATTATTTTCTAAACATTGTACACAATTAAAAAAGTTTTAATGCACGAACGTTTACTCTCAATTATTGTCTATGGTATGGCCTACCTTTGCCAATTTTTTAGGCCCGTGGCTCACCATAAATGGGTGCATTTAATTGATAGAATGGATGTCCATCACACATTATGTAAGGCCCACAGAGCTGGACCTCCTACATCGTATGAGATTTGAGAAAAGATGTATATATATATATATATATATATATATATATATATATATATATATATATATATATATATATATATATATATATATATATATATATATATATATATATATATGTGTGTGTTTTCATTATGGGCAATGAGCCTAAAAAATAAAGACAATCCTAGACTTAAAAGTAAGCCTATACCAAACTACATATATAAGTTGAGAGTGATTGCTCATTCATTAAAATTAATCATCTTAATTATTCACAGGATCCACGAGGTATATATTGACATACTCTATCAGATTCCAAGGCTATTGGATATGAATATTGATACATTGTGGTGTTGGATCATCCGTAGTGTTTGTATAAATGAGAGAAAATTATCACAGTAGACGTCACCTTTTATCCTACTTCTTGTCTCAATTGTCCGAAACTTACCTTCGCAACTTAGACCTTTCACATAGTGATTGAGCATTTGAGGATGAAAATACCCCTACTATTCTGTGAATTCAAATGTTCTGTTCATACATAAAAGGTCTAAGTTGGGAAGGTAAGTTTTGGGCAGCTCAAAAAGAAGCTGGAAAAAAAGATGGCATCTGCAATGATAATTTTCTCTATAAATAAAGACCCTATTATGTTTCAAATATGTAGTAGATATACAAGTAAGGGAAACGATCTCATGGGAACTTCCCATGAGGTGGAGCTGTGTGGGCCCCACCGTGATGTGTGTTAAACATCTACCCCATTAGTCAAATGCACCATTCTATAGTGGACTATGGACTTAAAAATAGAGTCAATCCATGACTTGGGTGGGCCCCACATACAAAAGTAGAGAGGGGTTACCTTTCTATTAAAATATTCATAATCATTTACTGGGCTTATCGAGATGTTTCACAAATCCAGACCATCCATGGTGTGTGTCCCAATTGGATGAGGGATCAAACCAAGTTTCAGCAACATCCAAAACTCAGGTAGGGCCCACCAAGTACTTTTATATATTTTAGCCATGTCTTCACATGGTTTTAGATAGTATGGCCCACCTAAGTTCCGTATATGGCTGATTTTTGGCATATCCCATGACCTAAAGGGGACCCATCAAATACACACTGTTAATGTTTGACACACATCACGGTGGGGCCTACACATCTCGACCTCATGGGAAGTTCCCATGAGGTCGACCTTATAGTATCATTTCCTTAGGTCAACCTCTGTAACGCCCTAAAAATTGGGGGTCGTGTATACGCTCAACTCCCAAGTTTTCGGGTATTACTTATAATCAATTTTATTATTTTATGATTAATCAGGTTTAAATGTGCAACATAGAATTACTTGAAACATGAATCACAATTCACAGCTAGTCTACTGTAATAGAAAAGACTAAATGTTTACAAGTCCAAAAATTATAACTATGGGTCGTATAAGGCATTACCCAACAAAAGTATAAAAATGGTATATTCAAAAAAATGATTCGCCAAGTCCCCTACTTAGCGATCCAAGTCTGCCCGCAAAATTAAGGCGAGCCACCCATCAACTGAAAATAGGACAACTCGTCCTCCATATCTAGATTCACACAGCCATGCTCCTCGTAATCTGCGTCACCTGCAACTATAAGAGAGTTTGGTGGGTGTTTTAAAACACCGTCCCAGAGTGAGAGTGAGTGATCAACTTAGTCGGTGCTATTAATCTTAAGTTGTAACAAGCATTAATTATATTATGAACTTGATAAAAGACAATCATTCATAAACACCTGACTAATTAATCTTATTAATGCATATGCATGATAGATAATATGATGCATGCCCTCACCACAACACTCCCTCAAGCAACTCCGTTTAACGATCGCGTATAAACAACACTCCCTCATTGCGACCTCGAATGCCAAGTCGCCAACCTGGCTAGTGCGATGCGATGATAATGTTAACCGAGTTCTTAGTTAATTTCATTCGTCCAGCAGGTTGGGAAAACTGATACACCCCACGTATCAATGCCCTGAACTGGTTGCGAGGCCAAAGCTCCCTACGTGTGAGGCCAAGACCCCGCGATCCTCGATTCCGTCGAGTTCCTCATCCTCGACTTCAAGCATATGGGGAGTGCTGAGAAAATGGATCACTCGCGGTCACTACGGGGAGGCTCGTCACCCCAGTGTAGGCTGATAGCTCGGACATAGTGTCCTATTCCACCATGCTCCACCATGCTCAGCTCACGAGGTAGTGGATCGGTTTCAATTTGGTTATCGATGGGCTACAACGGTTGAAGGGTGTTTAAAGTTTCATACAGGTGTGAGCAAATATGGTTAACAAACATGAATGGCCAACACATGAACTAGACCTTGCAAATCCAAGTGTGTACAAGACGGATGACATCGGGTACATACGACCCATATAGTCCAACTACTGTCGCCCATCCAAACTTGCTCACATCCGCCAGCCTAGCCTCAAGGCAATCCTACCAATGAGTCACCTTTTCTCACCTCAGTTTCCTGACCATCCTAGGGATTTGAAGGTAATCCATAACATGTCAACAATCCGAATCATCAACTAGCGTAAGCAATATCATGCATTCATACTTCTCAACATAAAACTGAGATTTTTCTACCAGGTAAAGCTAATAGTGTTGTGAAATAAAGGTGCATGTGTGTTGTGTGGGTTAGTGAAGAAGCTAAGTATATTATATATGTCATAGGAACAAAATGTACAAGGGTTAATGAATCATATATGTTATAAGGTAACATTATACACGAATCAACAAAACATGTACATGCAAACATCAAATTTATACCCAATTATGTGAGAGACAACCAATATTCCATAACTATTCTATATTGATTGAGAGGATAAACAAGACATGGACATGCAATCAACAATTTATACCCAATCATGTGAGCAACAATAAACATTCCATAGCTATTCCATTTTGATTGAAAGGATCAAGGTAAGGTTTTTCCTAAGTTCTCTCTAGATCCTCCAAATACATCATCCAAGCAATCAAAATCATTAGACTCATACTAAAATTGATGCTAGGCCACCTAAGAATAATAGTCCGCACCTTGTGACGTTTCGCCCAACTCATGGCGCTCCTTGGGTTAGAAAATTGGAGAAAATGATTCTTATATCAATTTAGAAGCAATTAGGTAAGATTCATGCAATTTATTTTAGAAAAACTTAGGTTGGGGAGTAAGTTTTGTTTCTTACCTTCCAACAGCGAATGAGGCGGATTCGGCGGAAGGAAATGATCGACGCTAGGGCTTGATTGGAGGGGATCGATGAAAAGGAGCACTAAAGCATCCCCCACCCTACTCTCTCTTCTTCTCTTCCTCTCTCTCTTCCTCTTTCTCTCTTTCTCTCTTTCTTTTCTCTAGGGCAAAATCGTATGGGGAGAGGGGGTGCCCAAATGAGGCCCTTTTATAATACCAGATTTGGTATAAATAGCCCCAAGGGCTAAGTTTTTACTACACTAGAACTATGGGAGGGTCTTTCTAAGCTCTAGGGCCCACTATGAGGTGTACATATTGATATACATCATAGGATAGTTAGCCCTAATGATGATCTACATATGTATATGATCGGCCCGCCATTTGGATGCGCCGATTGATAGATATGATTAGGAGTCTTGTTCAACGATCATCAATAGTCGATCGGGGTCGTGGCTATATGAATATGAGTAAAGAAATATCCTTACTCACGAGTAAATTTTGGTCATAAACCGACGGTCCAAAATCCTCAACTTTGCATAAGAGTGGACGACCCAATTAACTTAAGTTTCAGTTCATTCCTTTAGGGTATTTGCATTTCTCATGCACTCGTCCTTTAACTCAAGTTGAGCAGTTTTGGACAGTACTCAGATCCGACTCCCGCGATAGACGTCAAGCCCAGTAAGACGGATATTATTCTATAGTTTTGGAACTAATGGCCCACTAACAAGCAGTTTAGAGCTTGTTTGGAATATTGGGGCATTTCTGAAATAAATCTGGTAGTGAGATTTCTCGTGCGCCATGCTTAGGGTTTGGATTAACTATGTTCAAAGTCTGGCCTATTTATAACTAGTGAAAGTGAAAATTTAGTCATGATTACTCTAAACCGTTGATTTTAAGCTAAAAGAGTAACGGAGTTGATTTAGTCAATTATTCAAGATCCGTGCCTTATCTGACTCGGCCCCAGTTAGATCTTTAATTTAGTCATGATTGTTTTGATTAGTTAGCGATGGGTCGGTTAGATTTGGGTCCTATGTGAGTAAATCATTGAGCTACACTGATGTTCAAGTGATCCGGAGGATTCGTTGGCTTCCTATGGTTGATTAATCGGACTAGTGCGGTTCTTTATTAGTACCACCCTTGTATAAACTAACATTGAGTGTCAATGGTCAGTAAGTGATAATATAAGTTAATTATTAAAAAAAATTTAAGAATTTTTTGAAAATCCAAAACAGTAAAAATCCAAGATGTTACAACCTCATGGAAACTTCTCATGAGGTCGAGCTGTGTGGCTCTACTGTGATGTTTGTTGAACATCTACCCCATTAGTCAGATGCACCATTTCATGGTGGGCCGTTGGCTTAAAAATCAAGTCAATCCATGACTTGGGTGAACCACACCACATAGTAACAGTAGAGAGGAGTTATCCAAATCCGACTCGATTCAAGATCCAGCCCAAAATAACGTGTATAATAGCAGACAAAGGCCTAAACTTGCATTTTGGATGCATGAATACATGGACGGTCCAAAAGAGATAATCATCTGTCCACATGCAGCGTTCACACGTGGCCGGTCCGACGCAAAGACGATTTTATTTTGGGCTTAGCCTACGTTGGTTTTTTTAGCATTTGAGTCCCTTCTCTTTGGATGCACGTCTACGTTAGACGTAGATGTCCAGTCACCAATCAAGACTGTCCATATCCAGCATCCAAACAGAAAAAGTGGGCCCACATAGGAAGAAACGTGACATGTGAACTGTAGATCTCCAATCGTTACTTGCTATAATATTTCAATGATCTAGACGGTTGATATGATTGGAGACACAATGGATGGAATATGGTAAAAAGGACTTCCGGATTGGATGATTCTACTCATCTCATGTATGACTGTAATTTTGGACCGTTGTTTTAGTCATATCTTTGACTGTTTGTTATTAGGCTACTGATCCAATTGCGAGTCCCATCATATCTCCGTGATGGATCACCGAAAGATGGGTCAGTTTACAAATAGGTGTATCAAGCTCTACTGTTTAATAGAGTCCTGAATGCACAATTGTGTAAATGTGGGACCATGGTTTGGTCATCCAGACCGTTGATTTTATGATCTGTTAAAAATAACCGCATATTAGATTTCTTAACCTTGATATGAAGCCAAGAGAAAAGACGGCAATGCATCATTTTCTAGGATCTTTAACATTGAAAGACTTGGGTATCATTGGTCCCATAAGATCAAAGGTCTGGATCAATGAATCATGGCCCCACTCATATGAAACAGACGATCCTGATTTGATCAACGTGTTTTGTCCCATAAAATGTCAAACCTGCCTTATACGTGTCAATCTGGAGTTTAACCAGGGCGAATGATCAGACCTATAATTGGTACAGCAACCGTCCAGTTACTTGCTGCCACGTGTACAATTTCTCAGTGCCTGCTTGTCATCCCCCACAACTGCAAGAGTATCAAAGTCATCCGCCCATCAGATGGACGGACCTCATTTATACACCTTCCTCCCATGTGTTCAGATGCTTCTACCGTACAGCAGCTCTTTTGGATCTGCCGTATCATGTCCCGCAAACCAGTGAATCGGGACCGTCAAATAACAATGATTCTGGGGCACAGGGAAATCGGAAGGGAGGCGTACGGAATGAGCTGATCCAACGGAAGCGGATTGCATGGTGTGCCACACACCACCGACGTCACCACGTTCTGTGGCCCCAGGATGATGTATGTGTTATATCTACACCGTCCATCCATTTTGCAAGATTATTTTACAGCGCAGATCAAAAAATTGAGACGGATCCAAAGCTCAAGTGTAGCACAACATAGAAAGCGGTGGAGCCTCACTGTTGAAAAATTCCTATGGCCCACCATGATGTTTATTTTCCATCCAAACTGTTCATAAGGTCACACGGTTCTGGATGAAATAAAAACACAAATATCAGCTTGATCCAAAACTTCAGTGGCCCTTAATAAAATTTCAATGGTAGGCATTCAATCCCCGCTTCTTTCTGCGGTGTGGTCCACTTGATATTTATATCTGCCTCAATTTTGGGTCAATACTCTAAAATGATTTAAAATAATTGATGGACGGTGTGGATATAACACATACATCATGTTGGGTCTCACATAACTTAGTGACGTCAACGCACCAACATTGCCGGTGGTGTATGGCACACCACGCAATCCGCTTCCGATGTAACGTCCACAAGTTGAAAAGGACAGGACAGCCAGCCTCTTTAATGAGAGTTCATTGCATACGGACACAATTACTGTCTGATCAATATCACATGGTAAGTGGGCCCCACCTTCATCTGGATTGAATGGCATTGAGATTCACAAACAAAGAACTTTCTATCCTTGTAGGGACCAGTTGTATAAAAGCTAAAGAGAGTACGAGTAAATGATCGTCAGACATCGACAGCTTAATTCCTACATCATTTGTACGGAGCCCCAGTAGCAAAATTCTCCGTGGGCCCACAGTGATTTTCATTTTCGTGACATCCAATCCGTCCATCATTTGAGAGAGATCATTTTAAGACATTATCCGAAAAAATCAGTCCGATCTAAAATTCCAACAGGCCACACCACAGGTCAAAGTGAGGATGGAACTCCAACCATTGAATCCACTTTGGAAAGTCTTCATTCAGGAAGATAAGTTTTCCCAATCATCCTCGTTGATCTTACCTTATGGACAGGTTGGATGATATATAAACACCATGGTGGGCCCTTAAAATATTTCAACGGTCAGCAACCCATCCCCACTTTTACTGTGATTTGGCCCACCGTAAATTTAGATTGGCCTGAAATTTTTTATCTCACATCCTAACATCATCTTTGGAAAACGAAGGACGGAGTGGATATCACACAGCTTGTTGTTCCCGGGCTCCCTGCCACAACCGTTGTAGAAAATTCAACGTCCATACGTCATCTGTGGATGTCATGGATGACGTGTATTTTCGCCATTTGAGGAGAAATGCCTCCATTTGAGGAGTAATGCTACGCTCACTCGCCTCACACGTGCAAAAGAGGAACGCGTGTGAGAGATTGGAGCCGTTGTAAGGCGATCCGGACTGTGTACATTCCATTCATAAAAGATCAGGTAGATCTGATAATCGTGTGGAGCATGCGTGTCCATCAAATTTGGACCATTGGTTAATTTCTCTGAACTATTAATATTTTTGTAGAAGTGTGACATCCTGAATTTTCACTGTTTTGGATTTTCAAAATTCTGTTAATTTTTTTATTTATTTATTTTTATATAATTAACTTATAATATTATTTATTGACTATTAGGACTCAATGTTAGTGTATACAGGGGTAGTACCAGTAAAGAACCGCACCAGTCCGATTAATCAACCGTAGGAAGCCAATGAATCCGCCCGATCACTTGAACATCAGGTGTAGTGTAACGACCCGTCGAACCAGAACAATGTCTTGGGGCGCCCACGAAGGATTTGCCACAGGACCATTCGTTTAAGCCACTCGTAGTGAGGTATCACAAATAAATTGGATCAATATTAGCCCAATTGAATAGACCAGCCGGGTCCTGATAGAACCTAGTGCGGGTCTCCAAGCCAAATGGCCGTTTACACCTAGCGACAGCCCGTGCGGGCTGTACCGCGACACGGGAAGGTCAGAAAAATCTAAAAATTTAGGAAACCATAGAGCTCACTGGGCTTGTGGATCATCGCGGACTACGGACCCAGTGGACACCCAGAAGTAGGATCTGGCACTACTAAATGCACCCCACTTATGTCAGGACCGGAATCTGGCGCTCGCAAATGAAGCTGAGATACAAGGCTATCCAGCCGTCGGATCTCTTCTACATTTTCAGGGGAGGTCTAATGAATTTTTCTACACCCGTCCACAAACTCTGGGACCCAATCGTGAAACGGTGACCGTTGATCGCAAATCGAGCCCGTGCAACCAAACTCCAGATCCGATCATTCTCAAATTTTGCATGGCCCTTCATCAGGCCATGGAGCACCTATCCTATAAGTTTCATGGCCAGAGGGCCACCAGAAATGCCCCAATTTTTTAAATAAGATCTAGACCGCTCGTTGGTGGGCCACTAGTTCCAAAACTATAGAATAATGTCTGTCTCATTGGGCTTGACATCCATCGCGGGAATCAGACCTGGATAGTGTCCAGAACCGCTCAACTTGAGTCGAAGGACGAGTGTATGAGAAGTGCAAATACCTTAAAGAAATGAGCTGAAACTTAAGTGAATTGGGTCGTCCCCTCTTATGCAAAGTTGATGATTTCAGACCGTTAGTTTGAGACCAAATTTCACACGTGGAGTAAGAATATTTCTTTGCTCATATCCGTATAGTCGCGGCCCCGATCGATTATCGGTGACCGTTGAACAAACTTCTAATCATATCTGTTGATCGGCACATCCAAATGGCGGGCCGATCATGTCCATACGTAAATCATCATTAGAGCTAACTATCCTACGGTCTAAATCAATGTGTACACCTCATAGTGGGCCCTAAAGCTTAGAAAGACCCTCCTATAGGTCTAATATAGTGAAAACCTATCCTTTGGGGCCATTTATGCCAAATCTGGCATTATAAAAGTGCCTCACTTGGGCACCCCCTCTCCCCATACGATTTTGCCCTAGAGGAAAGGAAGAGAGAAGAGAGAAAAGGGAGAAAGAAGAAAGGAGGAGGAGAGGAAAAGAGTGAATGTGAGCAAGGTGGACCCTAGATCGAGGTGGGGCCCAAGGAAATCAAACCCGACAACTTTCTACCTCGTCTCCAAGAGGAAACCCTCATCCGCGACCACCATTTCATTCCGTTAATCGCCTAGGTAAGATCCATCACCCATTTTTCTTGAAAACCTTATGATGAGGAGGGGTTTACATGGGATTCTAACATGCAATGCTTTGCTTTAGGGATTCCGGCCAATCGACCCAAAATCCACACTCCTAGGTCATTTCCAAGTCTTCAACGATCCATAGGTATGGACTATTACTCTTAGGTGACCTAGCACCAATTTTAATACGAGATTAATAATTTTGATTGCTTGGATGTTATATTTGAAAGCTTAAGGAAATCCTAAGAATTGTATGTTGGTTGGAATGGTATAGATTTATATGTTTGGCTCTCTCTCATGATGTCGTTTATGTTTCTCACATAATTTGATGTATGGATGATCATATGCTCATGCTGTGTTGATTTTTATATGTTGTTTGCTTCATATTACGTATGATTTCATTACTCTTGTGTACATGATTTCTCAACATGGAGGAAGTGTTAACTTCCTCACCAACCCACACCTCACACACATACACTTTATTCATAATGTTAATAGTTTGCTAGTTAGAGAAATTTGAATTGTATGTTGAGCAACATGAGAACATGGTGTTGAATATGCTTGATGTTACTTTGGTAGTTGGCATGCCATGAGTCCCTATTCCTTTCCTTGGGTTAGTCAGGAATTTGAGAAGTGACGGTAGTCCCATCGGTTGGACTATGCTATGGCTAGACCCATGCGTTTGGGTGGGTTTGTGCGGGTGACTGTAGTTCGACTACATCGGTCCTTTGTACCCGATGTCACTCGCCTCATGCTCGCCCGACTCAGGTGGTCTAGCCTACTATCTGACCAACCTTGATTGTTAACCCTGTTTGCTCACATATGTATGAAACCTGATCCAGCCTACAACCGTTGTGGCCCATCAATAACCCACTTGACACTGGTCCACAATCTCGTGAGCCGGGCATGGTGGAATGGGACACTATGTTCGAGCTGTCGGCCTATGCTGGGGTACAGCGCCTCCCCATAGTGACCGCGAGCGATCCCTTTCTCATGGCACTCCTCATGTGCTTGAAGTCGGGGATGAGGAACCCGACGGGATCACGGACCGCGGGGTCTCGGCCTCACGCATTGGGGGGTCTTGGCCTCGCAACCCGTTTAGGGCATTGATACGTGGGGTGTACCAGATTTCCCAATCGGCTGGATGAATGGACCTAACTAATCACACGGTTAACATGATCATTGCATCGCACTAGTTAGGGTGGCGACTCGGCAATCGAGGTCGCATTGAAGGAGTGTTGGCATTGGCGATCGTTAGATGGTGTCGCAGGAGGGAGCGTTGTGGTGAGGGCATGCATCATGTCATGCTGCATACATGCGCATTAATAAGATTACTTAGACATATGTGATTGTCTGTTTTTCATTAAAATTATATTACAATTGATGCCTGTGATAACTTGAGGTTAATAGCACTCACTGAGTTGATCACTCACTCCCACTCTGGGACGGTGTTTTAAAACACCAACCAGACCCGTTTATAGATGCAGGTGGTTCAGGGGCAGAGGAGCCTGGTGAGGCGAGCTTCGACGAGGAGGACGAGCTGTCCTACTTCCAGTTGATGGACGATTCTCCGCCAGCTTGAGAGGCGGGATTGGATCGCTGAGCAGGGGGCTCAGTCCTATTCTTTTGGTTACTATTCTTTTGTGATTTTGTTGGGTAGCATCTTATGTGACCCATGTATTTTTTTTATCATGTATGTGTATATATATATATATGTATTCAGTCTCTTTCATTTCAGTGGACTTGTGTGGATGTACTTCATGTACCAGGAGATTCCAGGTTGCGCATTTAGATTGGACCACATATTAATGAAAATTGGCTATAAGTGACCTCGGGAACTCGGGAGTCGAGTATATGCACGACCCCCGATTTTCAGGGCGTTACAAGATGGTATCAGAGCAATAGTTTGGAATTAATTGGGTCATGGGTCATGAACTCACTAACGCGTCCGCTGACTTGAGAGGATACGTATTAGAAAACTCAACAGGGACTAAGAACGCTAGGAACAATCTCATACCCTGAATTGACAATTTTGGACGGAGGGTAGGACTTCTAAGGTGTTAGGGTTTGGTAGCGAGAGGGAGTAGCAACGTTAGAGAATGAGATCCGAGAGTCCACCTAATTAGGAAGTTTAGCTAGTCCAGTCCACCTAATTCCTAAGGGCCCGTTAGGCCAACCGAAATAGGTGAGATTAGGGTGAATGGAATTGTAAGAGTAACAATATATGCATGTGTAAGGTATTGTCCCTGGATGGTCTGTACCCCATGTTTTCCAATACCATGTTTGGGATGCATGAAATTAAAGGTAAATCCCGTGATTTCCTTTCAAATTACACTTGGAATTTCATCATCATGGGATTTAGAAATCTCATCCCACACTTGTTCTAGACATGACATTCCCAATCTTGAGCTGGGATTAGTATTGTAATCTCATTTAGTATAGCTTAATATCACTGGCCAAGCAGGCCTACGTCCAAATTTCTCTCCCCAACCTATTCCCTTAAAATCTTCACCTACCATCACTTTATCCTCTAGTTTTTCCGGGGCATTGATAGAAACGAGCCGGAGGCTGAACGATTTGACGGTCAAAACCACTGTCCTAGATCAAATGAGCAAGTATCGGGCCAAATTTGATAATTTCGACCCATTTGGGGATAAAGAGTTAGGGGTGAATGAAAATTCACCGAAAATAGTGAAAATGAAGAAAAATAGAATTTTGGCCCCTAACTAGGAAGAATTTCATGAAATAGATAGGCTCATTGTATAGATCAGATCCTCCTACCCCAAATTCATATATGGCACGTCAAATAACTCATCCCGGTTTGCGAGATATGGCTGTTGCAAGGTGCACCTCAGCGCCAACCGGCGCCGCCAGCGCCCGACCGTCCAGCGGGCCGGCGCCACAGTGCCCGGGCCGGTGCAGCCAGCGTCCACAGTCCAGAGGCCCGGCGCCACAGCGCCCAGGCCGGCGCAGCCAGCGCCCGATCTAGCGGGCCGGGCGGGCCGCAGCGGGCCGAGCGGCCCGTTTTTCTGCAATTTCAGTCCGACTTCAAAAATTCATATCTCCTTCGTTACAACTCCGATTTAGGTGATTCAAAAGCCAGATTGAAGCTTAACAAGTCTAATTTTATATAAAAATAAAATAAAAATAAAATAAAAATTATAACATAATTAAATTTGGAGTGAATTGACAACTGTCCAAAAATCGTTAGTTTTAGACGGCGGTTACTTCTAGAATTTTTACAATTTATTTACAACTCCAAATGGTAAAAAATTTGGTGAGATGATTTAAAACTTGATGGTAAATTATTATAAAAATTTTAAAAATAATTAGGTTACTAAAAGTATAAGAAACGTTACAAGATAGGTCCCCTCCTCCTTTTCATCATACACACGAGTGGGGCCCATTTCCCTTGCCACTTAAGACTATGTAGAGTCCATAAAACCTATTTCTACTACTCCCATTACCCTCTACCATCCCTTCTAAACCCTAGAGAAAACTCTCTCACTCCCAACCTCAAAACCCAATCCCCAAACCCCACCTTCTTCTTCACTCTAACCCATCTCAATCCTCATTCTCTCAAACCCTTTCCAAACTTATCTCAATCTCATTTCTTCAACTCATGCCTAATCACTTCTCAACTTCCATCCCTCAAATCCATTTTCTTAAACTCATCTCCAAATTCATCTCACTCAACATCTCCACACCTATCTTCTCTTCCTTCACAAACCCATTTTTTTAACTCATTCTCATCACATTCCCCTTCAACAAAACCCATTCAAAATGATCCACTCATTCACTCCCATAAGCTCATTCACAAAACTCAATAATTTGTAAAAGTTGATTTTATATACCTTGACATAGATTGATCATTAGATTGTTGCAATTGGAAATTTTTATATGAGGTGGTAATAATTAAGAGGCAATAAATCATTATCCATTTTTACCTTCATTTTAGCCCAATTATTAATGTTTTCCATTCCATTTCCTTTCATAGGCCAATTGGTGTTGTTGCCACCACTCGAGCACACCCTGTGAGGTTTGTGGCCACAGACCTTAATTTCTTTCCCTTCTCCAAAACTTTCCAGATAAAGAAAGCTGTTAAGGATGCGATATAGTCCACCCAATCAATGAGATTTAAGTTGCCTCTAGGATCCAACACACCGACCTGGATGGTGTGATCTGACCCTTCAACAGCTTGGGCTAGGTATCCCATCCGATAAGTTGCATTTGTTGTCCTGTTGGAGCTATAGCAGAAGTTGAGTCTTATTTGACTCCATTAGCTCTCTGCAAACCACTCTCATTTTCTACACCCTCTCTCCAAACCTCCTCACCTTCAACACTCCTTCATTCTCTTCATCTTTCCTCTCCTAAAACCCACTCCCAACATTTATTTCCATCCCACTCTCAACTTTCTTTTCTAAACTCATTCATGAAAACTGACCTCAAACCCATTTTCAAGAGACCCATCCAAGAGCATCCAGCCTTTACCCATTCCTCTTCATCTTCTCCAAACCCATTGTCAAACCCAATTCAAAATACATTCCCAACACCCATCTAAAAACTCAAACTTCAAACCCCATTTCAAATTCATATCCAACCCACATTTCTCAATCTCATTTTCAAATCCTTTCCCAAACCTGTCTTCTAAACCCATTTCCTTCTATTTCCACTCCATCACACTCACTCTCCCATCCTCAAACCCATCTCTTCCTTCTTCTTTTCTTCTTCTCCAAACCCATCATCAAAAACCCATTAATTCAATCATTTCTTCTTCTTTTCATTCTTCCAAAGGCAACTATTGAACTAGAATATGATCATCTGAAACTCAAATGGGCCATCTCATGAAATAGTTGAGAAAGAACATCCACCTAATGCCATTCAAGAAGCCCGTCATATTCCAGAAATTTTCCCTTGAATTTAAGGAGGGAAGAATACTTTTGATGAAATTGTGAACCATATCCATAGCTTCCAACAAAGCTAGACATCCCCATCAACCCCATTCAGGATGCTCATTAGATTCCCAAGGCTACTTATCTTGTGGTGCCTTTGGTTTCAACAACCAGCAGTGTTTCCAAACCACAACTCCCGTGATGAGTACAAGATGTGGGCGCCTCCTCTCATGAAATGAGATCGTCCTCAGCCCAAATATCATTCCAAATTTGTGACCAAGATATGGATACCCCCACTCATTAGTACTTCCACCCTTTCAAAATTCCATAATGAGGAACCTAACTTGCTTATATCCAAATGACAAACCCTCTGCCTTGAGAAGTCACCTATAAAATCCAATCCCTATCTACAAATTGGGAGTTTGCTTATCTTCGTTGAACCTATGCCACCATTTGCTTAGAAGTGCCAAAATCATTTCTTTCCAATTACGATCCCAAATTCCCTTTCTCTTTGGTTTTCAATCATTAATGATTTATTGAGCGAATTGCGTGAGTAACTCACTCTATGGTCTACAGGAAATGGAAGGATGGAAACTATAGAGAGATATCTGGATAAAGTAGATAGGCTAGAGAAAATGTTGTTGCATATAATGGTAATTCATATAAAATTTTATACCTATAGAAACCTTTTAGGGTGATCTTTAACCATAAGCATATTGAGAGATTTAATAACCCCCAATTTGGACATAAATTGAAATGAGAATTTTCTTAGACCAAGACCCAAAGGACAACTTTATAAATAGGATATTTAAACTTTTCAATGATGGCCATTCCCTAAACATTTATATTGATCAGACTACGGAATTACGGAAGTATACACCTGTGAAGCATTCGCGGCTTGACTCAATTCTCAATCCTGGGCGACTACCAATGGACTCACTGCTTTAACCGAGCAGAAGACCAGGATCCACCAGGATGAAGAAGGGATACGATAAGTCTTTTACCCTGGTCAGGTAGATGATCGACGTATCGGGTTAAAGCCCACGACAACCGTTTCTCCGTGTTGGTCTAACATTGAAAATAAATATTTCACTCTAGATAGAGGGAAGCCATCGCCATGAATCTAAATCTTTTTAAAAAAAGTAAATAGGTAAATAAATAAATTTTAGTAAACCATCAGGGTGAAAAAGTTTTAAGGGGGGTAGATCACAATGAGCTACGGTAGCATATTTATTATATACCCTAAAACGTATATAAACACGAAACCAACAAACCTTAAGCAAACGAACTGATAATATCTTTATTTATTACCCCTAGGCAATTTCGAGGACGAAATTATTTTTAAGGGGGGTAGATTGTGACATTCTGGATTTTCACTATTTTGGATTTCCAAAATTCTATTAAATTTTTTATTTATTTATTTTTATATAATTAACTTATAATATTACTTATTGACTATTAGGACTCAATGTTAGTGTATACAGGGGTAGTACCAGTAAAGAACCGCACCAGTCCGATTAATCAGCCGTAGGAAGCCAATGAATCTGCCCGATCACTTGAACATCAGGTGTAGTGTAACGACCCGCCGAACCAGAACAATGTCTTGGAGCGCCCACGAAGGATTTGCCACAGGACCATTCGTTTAAGCCACTCGTAATGAGGTATCACAAATAAATTGGATCAATATTAGCCCAATTGAATAGACCAGCCGGGTCCTGATAGAACCTGGTGCGGGCCTCCAAGCCAAATGACCGTTTACACCTAGCGACAGCCCGTGCGGGCTGTACCGCGACGCGGGAAGGTCAGAAAAATCTAAAAATTTAGGAAACCATAGAGCTCACTGGGCTTGTGGACCATCGCGGACCACGGACCCAGTGGACACCCAGAAGTAGGATCTGGCACTGACTAAATGCACCCCACTTATGCTAGGACCGGAATCTGACGCTCGCAAATGAAGCTGAGATACAAGGCTATCCAGCCGTCGGATCTCTTCTACATTTTCATGAGAGGTCTAATAAATTTTTCTACACCCGTCCACAAACTCTGGGACCCAATCGTGAAACGGTGACCGTTGATCGCAAATCAAGCCCGTGCAACCAAACTCCAGATCCGATCATTCTCAAATTTTGCATGGCCCTTCATCGGGCCATGGAGCACCTATCCTATAAGTTTCATGGCCAGAGGGCCACCAGAAATGCCCCAATTTTCTAAATAAGATCTAGACCGCTCGTTGGTGGGCCACTAGTTCCAAAACTATAGAATAATGTCCGTCTCATTGGGCTTGACGTCCTTCGCGGGAATCAGACCTGGATAGTGTCTAGAACCGCTCAACTTGAGCCGAAGGACGAGTGCATGAGAAGTGCAAATACCTTAAAGAAATGAGCTGAAACTTAAGTGAATTGGGTCGTCCCCTCTTATGCAAAGTTGAGGATTTCGGACCATTGGTTTACGACCAAATTTCAGACGTGGAGTAAGAATATTTCTTTGCTCATATCCGTATAACCGCCGCCCCGATCGACTATCGGTGACCGTTGAACAGACTTCTAATCATATCTGTTGATCGGCACATCCAAATGGCGGGCCGATCATGTCCATACGTAGATCCTCATTAAGGCTAACTATCCTACGGTCTAAATCAATGTGTACACCTCATAGTGGGCCCTAAAGCTTAGAAAGACCCTCCTATAGGTCTAATATAGTGAAAACCTATCCTTTGGGGCCATTTATGCCAAATCTGGCATTATAAAAGTGCCTCACTTGGGCACCCCCTCTCCCTATACGATTTTGCCCTAGAGGAAAGGAAGAGAGAAGAGAGAAAAGGGAGAAAGAAGAAAGGAGGAGGAGAGGAAAAGAGTGAATGTGAGCAAGGTGGACCCTAGATCGAGGTGGGGCCCAAGGAAATCAAACCCGACAACTTTCTACCTCGTCTCCAAGAGGAAACCCTCATCCGCGACCACCATTTCATTCCGTTAATCGCCTAGGTAAGATCCATCACCCATTTTTCTTGAAAACCTTATGATGAGGAGGGGTTTACATGGGATTCTAACATGCAATGCTTTGCTTTAGGGATTCCGGCCAATCGACCCAAAATCCACACTCCTAGGTCATTTCCAAGTCTTCAACGATCCATAGGTACGGACTATTACTCTTAGGTGACCTAGCACCAATTTTAATACGAGATTAATAATTTTGATTGCTTGGATGTTATATTTGAAAGCTTAAGAAAATCCTAGGAATTGTATGTTGGTTGGAATGGTATAGATTTATATGTTTGGCTCTCTCTCATGATGTCGTTTATGTTTCTCACATAATTTGATGTATGGATGATCATATGCTCATGCTGTGTTGATTTTTATATGTTGTTTGCTTCATATTACGTATGATTTCATTACTCTTGTGTACATGATTTCTCAACATGGAGGAAGTGTTAACTTCCTCACCAACCCACACCTCACACACATACACTTTATTCATAATGTTAATAGTTTGCTAGTTAGAGAAATTTGAATTGTATGTTGAGCAACATGAGAACATGGTGTTGAATATGCTTGATGTTACTTTGGTAGTTGGCATGCCATGAGTCCCTATTCCTATCCTTGGGTTAGTCAGGAATTTGAGAAGTGACGGTAGTCCCATCGGTTGGACTATACTATGGCTAGACCCATGCGTTTGGGCGGGTTTGTGCGGGTGGCTGTAGTTCGACTACATGGGTCCTTTGTGCCTGATGTCACTCGCCTCATGCTCGCCCGACTCAGGTGGTCTAGCCTACTATCTGACCAACCTTGATTGTTAACCCTGTTTGCTCACATATGTATGGAACCTGATCCACCCTACAACCGTTGTAGCCCATCAATAACCCACTTGACACTGGTCCACAGTCTCGTGAGCCGGGCATGGTGGAATGGGACACTATGTCCGAGCTGTCGGCCTATCTGGGGTACCGCGCCTCCCCGTAGTGACCGCGAGCGATCCCTTTCTCATGGCACTCCTCATGTGCTTGAAGTCGGGGATGAGGAACCCGACGGGATCACGGACCGCGGGGTCTCGGCCTCACGCATTGGGGGGTCTTGGCCTCGCAACCCGTTTAGGGCATTGATACGTGGGGTGTACCAGATTCCCCAATCGGCTAGATGAATGGACCTAACTAATCACACGGTTAACATGATCATTGCATCGCACTAGTTAGGGTGGCGACTCGGCAGTCGAGGTCGCATTGAAGGAGTGTTGGCATTGGCGATCGTTAGATGGTGTCGCAGGAGGGAGCGTTGTGGTGAGGGCATGCATCATGTCATGCTGCATACATGCGCATTAATAAGATTACTTAGACATATGTGATTGTCTGCTTTTCATTAAAATTATATTACAATTGATGCCTGTGATAACTTGAGGTTAATAGCACCCACTGAGTTGATCACTCACTCCCACTCTGGGACGGTGTTTTAAAACACCAACCAGACCCGTTTATAGATGCAGGTGGTTCAGGGGCAGAGGAGCCTGGTGAGGCGAGCTTCGACGAGGAGGACGAGCTGTCCTACTTCTAGTTGATGGACGATTCTCCGCCAGCTTGAGAGGCGGGATTGGATCGCTAAGCAGGGGGCTCAGTCCTATTCTTTTGGTTACTATTCTTTTGCGATTTTGTTGGGTAGCATCTTATGTGACCCATGTATTCTTTTGGACATGTATGTGTGTATATATATATATATATTTGTATTCAGTCTCTTTCATTTCAGTGGACTTATGTGGATGTACTTCATGTACCAGGAGATTCCAGGCTGCGCATTTAGATTAGACCACATATTAATGAAAATTGGCTATAAGTGACCTCGGGAACTCGGGAGTCGAGTATATGCACGACCCCCGATTTTCAGGGCGTTACAAGAAGTGTGGCCCACCTGATGATACTATCAGTCTAAATGTTGATTTATATATATTTAGTAGGGGTTGCTTGATGAACGGCTTCGATCTTTTACACGCGTTTCTTGTTTGCATACCCGAGGTGCTTGAGTAGCCAATCCAAATTTTACTCCACCCTAGCACTTGTGTAAGAGATCTGCACCGTTCATCAGGTGCACCCCACCTTGTTCCTTCCTTAATCTAAAACTCAAGTCAAACCGGCCTCATCCTCAGCTGGGCCACTTTACTAGTGTATGGTTGGTGATGTCTTCTCACCGTGTAGATTTCTCATAAACGTATGGCCCACCAAACGTCTGGACTGTCCTGATTTTTTCTCGTACCCGTGTCTAACATTGGCCCGTGTGGGAAGATGGGAAGATCAAATGCCTGTGCACTGTCTTGGAAGACGTTATGAATCTGTTTCCGGGAAACAGATTTCCAAGAAAATGGATTCCGTCCATTGGATACCGGGAAACCGATTCATGGAATCTAGTTTTTTGTTTGGATCTTGGGAACGAGCCCTTTCCCCCCAACATGCCGCCTGTGTAAGACATCCGTACCGTTCATACGGTCGGAACTACCATGAGGATCATCTGATATATAAATTAGATCAGTATCATCATTAGGTGGACCACACAAATGGAATCAATAGAAAACCTCCTGATGGCTGGTGGGTGCTAGTGGGTTCTATGTGGACCCACTATGATACATGTGTTTTATCGTATCCGTCCAACCATTTTTTTCTGATTATTTTTGGGAATGACTCCAAAGGAAGATCCAAATCTAAGGTGGATCACACCACATGAAATAAAATAGTTGTGATTAAATGGCCACCATTTAAAACTTCATAGGGCCCAATGTAATGTATATTCTCCAACCTGTTGATTAGGTCACATGGATATGGATGAAAGAAAAATATAAATATCATCTTGATCTAAAACTGTAACGTCCTGAAAATTGGGGGTCGTGCATACACTTGACTCCCAAGTTCCCGAGTATCACTTATACTGATTTTTACTAATTTGTGTTTAATCAGATTTAAATACACAGCATGGAATTTCTTGAAATATGAAACACAATCACAACTAGTCTACTGAAATGAAAGAGATTAAATATATATACAACTCCAAAAGAATGTAAATGGGTCGCTGAAGGCGTTGCCCAACAAAATCACAAAAAAATGATAAGTCCAAAAGAATAGTGCGCTGAATCCAACACCCAACGATCCAAGCTTCATCCACTAGGCCGATGGAGGACCATCCATCAGCTGGAAGTAGAACAGCTCCTCCTCCTCCTCAAGACTTGCGCTGTCAGGCTCCTCGAACTTCGCGTCACCTATAGCTATTGAAGAGTCTGGTAGGTGTTTTAAAACACCGTCCCAGAGTGGGAGTGAGTGATCAACTCAGTGGGTACTATTAGTCTTAAGTTGTAACAGACACCAATTATATTATGAATTTAATGAAAGACAATACATTCATAAAATCATAACTAGTCTTGTTAATGCATGTGCATGTATTATGATATAATGCATGCCCTCGCAACAACACTCCCTCGAGTGACTCCATCTAACGATCGCGCATGACCAGCACTCCCTCATTGCAACATCAACTGTCGAGTCGTCAAATCCTAGCTAATGCAATGCATGAGAAATGTTAACCGAGTATTTAGTTAGTTTAGTTCATCTAGCAGATTAGGGAAACTGGTACACCCCACGTATCAATACCCTTAACTAGTTGCGAGGCAAAGGCCCCTCAACGTGCGAGACCAAGACCCCATGATCCTTGATTCTGGAGGGTTCCCCATCCCCGACTTTAAGTACATGAGGAGTGCTGAGAAAAGGGATCGCTCGTAATCACCACGGGGAGGCTTGTCATCCCCGCGTAGGCCTACAGCTCGGACACAGTGTCCCATTCCACCATGCCCGGCTCACGAGTCGGTAAATCGGTTTCAATTTGGTTATCAATGGGTTACAACAGTTGAAGGGTGTTCTAGGTTTCATATATACGTGAGCAGACAGGGTCAACAAACAAGGTTAGTCAGTAAGTAGACCAGACCGCAGAGGTTTAGGCAAGTACGTGACAGGCGACATCGGGTACGAGTAACCCATGTAGTCGAACTACTGTCACCCATACGTATCGCCCAAATCCACGGGTTTAGTCTCAGGATAGTCCTACCAACAGGACCACCCTCTCTCTCCTTAGGTTCCTAACTAACCCAAGGGTTTTGATGATAATCCATAACATGCCAACAATCAGGGTTATCAATCAGCATAAGCATTTTCATGCATTCATACATCCAACATAAAATTTAGATTTTTCTACAAGTAAAAGCTAATAATGTTGTGAAATAAAGATGCATGCGTGTTGTGTGGGTTAGAAAGGAATTAAGCATTTCATATATATCATAGGACTAAAATGCACAAGGGTTAATGAATCATACATGTTCTATGGTAACATCATACAAGACTCAAACAAGACATGAACATGCAATCATCGAATTTATACCTAATCATGAGAGGGACAATAAACATTCATAACTATTCAATGTTGATTGAAAGGATCAAAGATAAGGTCTTTCCTAGGTTTATTCTAGATTCTCTAAATACATCATCCAAGCAATCAAAATCATTAGACTCATACTAAAATTGGTGTCAGGCCACCTAAGAACAATAGTCCGCACCTATGAGTCGTTGAGAACTCTAGGAAACGATCTAAGGTTGCCAAGCTCGTGGGTGGATTCATAGAGATCCTGAGTCAAATGAACTTTGCATGTTAGAGTTACATGCAAATCCTAGCTCAACAAAATATTACAAAAAGATGGGCGCTTAGCTTCCCAATCAATTAGAAATAGAGCTTGGAGTTGTGGATGTGGGAGAAAGGACGGAGATTTGCTAAGGTTCCAAGTTTCCTTGGCTCCTCCACCAACAACACCCTCCTTCACTCTCTTCTTCTTCTCTTCCTTCTCCTTTTTCTCTCCTCTCTCCCTTCTCTTTTTTCTCTTCTCTCTCTCTCTCTTTTCCTTTTTCTCCTCTTTTCTCCTCTTTCTCTCTTTCTTTTCTCTAGGGCAAATTCGTATGGGGAGAGGGGGTGCCCAAATGAGGCCCTTTTATAGTGCCAGATTTTGTGTAAATGGCCCCAATAGCTAGGTTTTTACTATATTAGCCCTACAGGAGGGTCTTTCTAACCTCTAGGGCTTACTATGGGGCGTACATGTCGATGTACACCGTAGGATAGTTAGCCCTAATGATTATCTACGCATGGAGATGATCGACCCGCCATTTGGATGCACCGATCGTCGGATATAATTAGAAGTCTGTTCAACGGTCATCGATGGTCGATCGGGGCAGCGGCTATACGAATATGAGCAGGAAAATATCATTACTCCACGTGAGAAGTTTGGTCGTAAACCGATGGTCCGAAATCCTCAACTTTGCATAAAAGTGGACGACTCAAATCACTTAAGTTTTAGCTTTTTCCTTTAAGGTATTTGCACACTCATGCACTTGTCCTTTGGCTCAAGTTGAGCGGTTCTAAACAGTACCCAAGTCTGACTCCCGCGATAGGCATTAAGCCCAGTAAGATGGATATTATTCTAAAGTTTTAGAACTAGTGGCCCAACAACGAGCGGTCTAGAGCTTGTTCAGAAAATCGGGGCAATGATTAGGGTTGGATTAACTATGTTCATAGTGTAGCCTATTTATAACTAGTGAAAGTGGAGGTTTGGTCATGATTACTCTAAACGTCGGTTTTAGGCTAAAAGAGTAATGGGGTTGATTTGGTCTATTAGTCAAGATTCAGGCCTTATTTGACTCGGTTTCGGTTAGATCTTTAATTTAGTTATGATTGTCTTGATCAGTTAGTGATGAATCTGTTAGATTTTGGGCCCTATGTAAGTAAATCATGGGGCTAAAGTTGATGTTCAAGTGATCAGGCGGATTCGTTGGCTTCCTACGGTTGATTAATCGGACTTGTGCGGTTCTTTATTGGTTCCATCCGTGTGTAAATTATCATTGAGTGTTAATGGTCAATAAGTGGTAATATAAATTAATTACATTTTAAAAAAATTTAAGAATTTTTAGAAATTCAAAACAGTGAAAATCCAGGATGTTACAAAAACTTTTGTGGCCCTTAGAAATTTTTAAATGGTGGATGTTTAATCATCATTATCTCCTATGGTGTAGTCCACGTGAGATTTATATCTGCCTAAAATTTAATCTTGTACTCTAAAATGCGCTGGGAAAATGGATGGACGGTGTGGATAAAACAAATACATCATGGTGGGCCCACGGAGCACTGACCAGTACTGATCTCCTTAATCCTTACTGGGAATAGTACGAAATTACAGTCCCCTGCAAATGTGTTTGGCGCGCATCCACAAAATAAACGATGGTGAATATGGAAACGTGGCAAACATCTAACTCGATCAAATCAAACGATCATAGATTCTAATTGAGAATTACAATAAAAGGGATGTTCTGACTGACTGATCGACACATACCTAATGTATGGCTAAGATGAAGCGGACGGTCCACATTCAACAGACATGTTCATTAATAATTAAAAAAATACACGTTTCTAAATCTATCTGATCAGATGTAACATCCTGGATTTTCACTGTTTTAGATTTTTAAAAATCCTTAATTTTTTTAATGTAATTAACTTATATTATTACTTACTGACCATTGACACTCAATGTTAGTTTATACACGGGTGATACCAATAAAGAACCGCACAAGTCCGATTAATCAACCGTAGGAAGCCAACGAATCTGCTCGATCACTTGAACATTAAGTTTAGCCCCATAATTTACTCACTTAAAGCCTAAATCTAACTGACCCATCGCTAATTAATCAAGACAATCATAACTAAATTAAAGATCTAACTGAAGCCGAGTCAGATAAGGCCCAGATCTTGACTAATAGACCAAATCAACCCCGTTACTCTTTTAGCCTAAAATCGACGGTTTAGAGTAAACATGACCAAATCTCCACTTTCACTATTTATAAATAGGCCACACTATAAACATAGTTAATCCAAACCCTAATCATTGCCCCCGAGAAATCTCAATACCTAATTCATTCCAGAAATGTCCCGATTTTCCGAACAAGCTCTAGACCTCTCGTTGTTGGGCCACTAGTTCCAAAACTATAGAATAATATCCATCTTACTGGGCTTAACATCTATCGCAGGAGTCAGACCTGGGTACTGTCTAGAACCGCTCAACTTGAGTCAAAAGACGAGTGCATGAGAAGTGTAAATACCCTAAAAGAAGAGGCTGAACATAAGTGAATTGGGTCGTCTACTTATATGTAAAGTTGAGAATTTTGGACCATCGGTTTACGACCAAACTTCACACATGGAGTAAGGATATTTTCCTACTCATATTCGTATAGCCGCTGCCTCGATCGACCATCGGTGACCGTTGAACAGACTTCTAACCATATCTATCGATCGGCACATCCAAATGGCGGGCTGAACATGTCCATACGTAGATTATTATTAGGGCTAACTATCCTACAGTGTATATCAATATGTACATCCCGTAATGGGCCCTAGAGGCTAGAAAAATCCTCCCATAGGGCTAGTATAGTAAAAACCCAACCCTTAGGGCCATTTACACCAAATCTAACACTATATAAAAGCCTTATATGAGTACCCCTTCCTCTTATACGAATTTCATACCCTAGAGCAAGAGAAAAAAAGGGAGAAAGGGAGAAGAAAAAGAGGAGAAAGGAGAAGAGAGAGACCTTGGGGTGTGGGTGTCGGTGCACCTCCACCCCCTCATCCCCTCTTTAGTTGCCTTGCCGTAGCTGGAGTCGTCGTTAGAGCTTTCCCGACAATGTTTGGAGGTAAGTATTAGATCTCAATAATAATTTAGGGTTTCAATAGTTGTTTATCCTAAATCTCATAAGCTTGTATGTATGTTTAAGTCTTTCAACAATTTTCTCTAAAAACTTAACCCTAGGAGCTCAAAATCGGAGATTCCTTCTTAAAGGTGTGGACTATTATTCTTACGTGGCCTAGCACTAATTTTAGTATGAATCTAATGATTATATTTGATTGGGTGATGTATTTGGATAATCTAGAGAAAATTTAGGTAAGACCTTACAATTTAGATCATCTCAATCAATATCGAATGATTATGGAATGTTTGTTGTTCCTCAATATGATTGGGTATGAATTTGTTGATTGTTTGTTCATTCTTTACTTGATTTTTGTACAATGTTTCCTTATAACATGTATGATGCATTAACCCTTGTGTATTTTGTACTATGAGATACATGAAATTCTTGGCTTCTTTACTAACCCACACAATACAGTTGCACATTTATTTCATAATAATGTTAGTAGTCGCATTTATAGAGAAACTTGAATTTATATGTTTAATGTATGACTATTTGACATCACTTGTGTTAGATGATAAACCCTAATTTGTTGAAGTGCTATTGAATACCATCAAATTCCTAAGCTGCCCAGGAAATTGAGGTGAGAGAAGGTGGTCTTGTTGGTAGGACTATCCTGAGGCTAGACCAACGGATTTGGGCAGATGCGAATTGGCGACAGTAGTTAGACTACATGGGTCGCTTGTACCCGATGTCGTCCGTCATATACTCGCCTAAACTCGCACGATCTAGTCCACTTACTGACGAACCATGTTTGTTAACCGTGTCTGCTCACGCCTGTATGGAACCTGGAACACCCTTCAACCACTGAAGCCCATTGATAACCATATGAAACTGATCCACAGACTCGAGAGCCGAGCATGGTGGAATGAGACACTGTATTCGAGCTGTCGGCCTACGCTGGGGTGATAAGTCTCCCCGTAGTGACCGCGAGTAATCCCTCTTCTCAACACTCCCCATGTGTTTGAAATCGAGGATGAAAAATCTGATGGGATCAAGGATCGTGGGGTCCTGGCCTCCCACGTTGAGGGGTCTTGGCCTCACAACCAGTTGAAGGTAATGATACATGGGGTGCACCAGTTTTCCCAATCTGCTAGATGAACGGAATTAATTAAATACTCAACTAACATTAATTATTCATCGCATTAGCTAGTATTTGGCGACTCGGCAGTTGATGTCGCAATGAGGGAGTGCTGGCCATGCGCGACCGTGAGATGAAGTCGCTTGAGGGAGTGCTGTTGCGAGGTCATGCATCATATCATAATATATGTATATATATTAACAAGACCAGTTAAGGATCTGTGAATATATGCCTTTCATTAAATTCATCATATAATTGATGCTTGTTGTAACTTAAGGCTAATAGTAACCATTAAGTTAACTACTCACTCCCACTTTGGGACGGTATTTTAAAACACTAACCATTTACTATATGCAGGTGAGGCGGAACTCGATGAGCTGAGCGAGGTGAGCATTGATGAGGTTGAGGAGCTTCCCTGCTTCCAGACTTTCGGCGGATCCTTTTAGTTTGAGTTTGGGTTACCGCAGGGTATGGCCCAGGACTCTAGTCGCTTTGGGTCATGTATGGGTGGGACTAGTTCCCTATTTAGATGACTTGAGATTTGTGGTTTAGATACTTTTATATTTAGTAACATTCGATATTGCTTTATGATTTACTTACGCTGCATGCCTTGCTAAACTCTCCATTGTTTATGAGATCATCCAAATGTAATTAAAATTTGAAGCCCATTACGGCACCCATGACACCTGAAAATTTGGGAGCCGAATCCCTACACGGCCCCTGAAAACCCGGCATGTTACATCAGAACTATGATATTTTTCGGGTAGGCTCCATAATTTGAATGGTTTAATTTAAGTTGTTTGCATGCCATTGGCGCAATTTCTAGAGATGCATAGGCAAGAACCATGCAGTTACAATATTTCCTTATTTTAAGACAAATGCAAGAGTAGCATGAATCTAAGGCACATCATGGGTCCCTTTCAAGAGAGGTGATTGAAAGAAAAATAGATACGGATAGGATGAAACTGACCATACAATTGGTAGCCATTAAATAAATGGTTGAAGAGAAAATTGATCAGTGGTACAAATGCAATTGTGTATTGATAAGCATCCATGATTGTTGGACAAATGTGATTTTTAGTACTGCTAATGGATTCTTAATTCGAACGGTCTAGATGTGTGTACTTAAATACACATGCTCATGTTCCCCATGCTTAGTTAGCACGTGGTGTAGGTGCACTTCAATTAATATTATCAATGTACTCATGAACCTTGCTTGATGTAGATGGTATATCTTTTGTGAATCACATGGTTTCCGTATGAATTTGTTGGAATCACGATAATCATATTTTAAAATGTAAAGTAAATATGTAATTATTACAAAATATATTATCAGTCCTCTAACAACCTATATATTTGACTGGTCACTTTTGAGTTTGGTTTATCTACGGTTAAAATATAATGATAACATTTTTACATTATTTTAAGAATATTTGATTTTCTAATTTCTTATGAAATGCAAAATAAATGAGCCATTATTATTTAAGTATTTATTTAAATGAAAATTATAGCTCAAAAATCAAAGGTCAAATTCACTTACAAAGAAAATAGGTATATAAATTATAACCATTATATTTTTACATTATAAAACTACCATTTTAAAAGTGGATTATGGATGAAATAAATAATCTAGCAAAATAATCATTACAATCAAATGCAAATGATGTCACTGTATAATTATAAAAGTAAATAATCATTATTCATCTACGGCCGTTTACCTTGTAATTGGAAACGAAATAGGCTATTATTGTCAAATCATCGTTAAAATAGACTGATGTTGATGTTTGAATTTGACATTTTCACGTAGTATCATGAAATGGTACTATGATTACAAATTCCTTTAAAGGTTACTTGTTTTTCCAAATTGTATGATAAAGTAATGTAAACAGACTATCATTATTAATTTTTAATATTAGTTTAAAAAAGTATTAGAGTATATAACTCGAAGGTCAAATGCATGTGATAGATGAGAGGTGAATGCATTTTATAAACATTACAATTTATATTATAAAATCTTAATCCTTATAATATTTCATAGTTAAAACAAACAATGAAAGCATGTCATCATCATAGTCAAATATAGCTAACATCACCAAATAGGTCAAATAAATTATAATTATTGTTCATTTATTTTTATTTACTGAGATATTTGAAAATAACAAACATTTGCTTGGCTAACTCTTACATATATATTTGATCGAATGTTTCTAGATCTATGCTAAACTAACATGCGTATGTAATAAAACTCATGTACCTACCAAACTTGTGCCAGCATGGCATGATAGGTTCAAGATCAAATCAACCATCAGAACAACATCATTATATCATGCCCTAGTCCAAGAATTATGTTGATCCACTCGTCAAGTGAGATGTAAACAAATGGACCAACACGATGGATGGATTGGATGTCGCACCTATGTGCCATGCTAGCACATGTGACATGTACATGTACACGAGCTTTATTGCACATGCATTCATGTTTATTTCATATTAAAAATAATTTATTTGTTGAATTTGAAATAATGACTATTCTCCTTGAGCCATTCATTAAATATCCACCAATTACCTGGTTTGAAAATCAAACAATCATTTTCTTAATTAAAATTCATATGAATCAAAACCCACAATTTATATAGTTTAAATTCTATTCATATTCTTTCATTTATAATTTTTTTTACTGCCATGTATCAACCATCCTACTTGTATAAAATTTCAAAGCTTTTCTCCTTGTAAAAAAACCGAGAGAACAATCCAACAGATGGTTGGTCAGTTGTCTCTTTTTAAATTTCTTAAATACCTTGCTTTTATTAAAATCCTTACCATGTCCTTAATTTTAAATAAGGTATTATTTCAACTCATCCTAAAAATAATTATACAAGTAAAATTGTCCATATCTACAAGCATATGTATGGGAGAGATAAACTACAAGGGAACCGTGCGATGCACGGTGTTGAAGAACATTAAATGGTTCTGTCCATCTATCTGGCCCTAAAAAGGTCAGCTTATTAAAAAAATAAAAAGGTCAGCTTATTAAAAATATCAGACAATCTTATCCATTTTTTCTTCATTTGATCATGGACTATTATTATTTTTTACCATTGCTATATATCCACTAACTAGAAGGTTAGTAATGTCTAATATGTTTAATATATATTTTAGAGATAGTGCCGTATAGATTACCATGTTTTGGTTGAATTCCAAAAAAAATAAAAAAAAATGGCTGCTTTTAAACTCTTTTCTAAGACCCGCTTAAGGTTTTGAAAAATGGTGAAAAACCACTTGTTTTGAGTTTGACAGTTGGTTATAGAATTCCTGTCTATTTTACTTTTAATGATGATTAAGCCCTTTTAATCTTTTGTTACTTGCATAGCGTGGCCGAATCCACTTTGTCTGAGGACTGCACTATGGCCCCCAACAATGATGTGTTTAATTTGTTTAATCTATGGTGTTCATCTTTTATGGATTATGATTTCAGGACATGAGCCAAAAAAATAGAAAAGATCCAAATCTCAAGTGGACCCACAAGAGCTAACACTGGAAATTAAATCCTATTATTAAAAAAATGCTATGCCCACTGTAATTCTTTTTATGCCATCCACTCGATCTGTTAATTAGGTAACTTGAACTTAAATTAAGGGCCCATTATAATTCTTTTTTGCCATCCAATGTGCTTGGCCCTCAAGAAGTTATCAAGGGTGGGTTTTCAATCCCTTCTGTTTCCTATGGTGTGGTCCACTAGAGATTTGGATTTTCTGCATATTTAGGCTTATGCCCTAAAATGACCTTGCAAAAATGGATAGATGGAGTTGATGTATCACATATCGTAATGCCCCACAATCATAATGGGAAGGTGGTGCTAGAGGAGCGCAATGGTTACAACACCTTGATATATATATATATATATATATATATATATATCTTCTGTATCCATGTCGTTCATTCATTTTTCCTGATCATTTTAGGGCATTATTTCAAAAATGAAGCAAATCCAATTATTAGGTGGACCATAACATAGGAAGTAGTAGTGACTAACCATTAATAGGTCACAAAAGTTCTGCATCAATAGATTGGATGACAAATAAAAACTATGAAAATTTTAAAGTGCAACCTAAGAAGTTTTTAAGAGTAAGGAGTTCAGTCGACACTGTTTCCTATGGTATTGTACACATAATTGGATATGCTTGTTTTTTGGATAATGCCGTAAAATGATCCGGAAAAATGGATGGATGACATGGATATAGAATACATACATAAAGGTGGGACCCATGGTAAGGGCTGCACTGTCTTAGGTGAAGCCAAGGTCTCAACTAATCCGCTCCTGAGGGACACAATTTAGCTATTGATGCTGTCAGTAGCAAGTGGTTATTAGTTGTTGCTCCGCAGGCCTCACCACGATGTATAGGGGTGCACATGGAACTGATGGAACTAGTAAACTGGACTATAATCGACTAGACTGTACGGTTTGGTCCGGTTCTAGAGCGCACCGGTTCCGAAAATCAAAGAATCGGTTAATTCGGTTTAGTTCTTGGTTAGGGGTTCTGTAGAACCGAACTTGGAATCAGACCCTTCAGTTAATAAATTTTTAATTTTTTCTAAACATAAAAAAGTAAAAAAATCCTAACCACTCTTTATTATCCCCCTCTTTCGTGGCCTCTCTCTCTCTCACTCTCACAACCGGACAACCACCGCCCACCAGCCCTCTGCGTCGTGGCTCTGCCCTCACAGTCATCTCTCTCAGTCCCTCTCATGTCAACTCTCTCTCTCTCTCTCTCTCTCTCTCTCTCTCTCTCTCTCTCTCTCTAGGGCGGGGCTAGGGCAGTGTATAGAGAGCCTCACACACACTAGACTACATGCGTGGATGTGTGAATGTGGGGAAGGAAGAAAACAGAAGTAATCTCTCTCTCATCACCTTTCTCTTCGTCTCTCTCATTCTTTCAGTGGGGACACCCTAAGGGGGCTCGGATGTCCAAGTGCTCTCTTTTCTAACATTTTTTCCCATTTAATATAAGATGTTATTTATAAGAAGTTAAAGTTTCAAGAAGAGGCACCAGTATGGTGCTTCGACACCACACCTACTTTGGTAGCCCTCCTACATATAAATTTTATAATTATGCCTAATCATACACTCAAATGGACTCCATTCCTCTACTAAACATCATGCTCAGTTTAAATTCCATGCAAATGTAGTGATAGACCATAGCATCTCAATTATTCCAGTGGTAGACCCTTAAGAGTTTCAGCACCCGGTCAAGGGTTCGAGTACACATAGGTGGTGAAATTCCACAATGGCGTGAGTGTGTGGATGTCTAAAAAAGAAAAAAAGAGGGGAAAAAAAAAAGACCATAGCATCTCAATTGTTAGAATTATCACAAAAAAATACTTCAACGTTTGAAACAAAAAATCCATGGTTGAAAACACTCGTACAATCATTTAAAACACTTACGGTATTGGTATCAGTGAAAAATCACTTAATGGATGGTCTGGTGTACATAATCTTATCTGTAAAAGTGTTCTTAAAAAACCAGTGAATCTCATGTCGGATCATATGAACTTCAACCATATCCGGATAGACCCTACAACAGTACCCACTTCAACCATATCCACAGACCCTACAACACCCACATATAAGTCACCGCAATTGACTTTGTAAGACGGGCAAAAACACATTCATGCAATGGAGTGAGTCCATAAAACACCAATAATACATAAGTGAAGAAATTGTTAGGAAAGAATTATGGATGATATGTTAACATTAGTAGGATATGAATAGCCAGTTTTGTCTACAACTTTATACATCTTACCATGTACATGTATCTCAAATTGCAACTTTGAGCACAGTAAGTAAGATGATGTACTTTAAGTACACCGGGAACGAGTCAAGACGCACCAATCAAGATGGGTTTATGTAGGATCCAGCTTTTGTTGTGTGGATGAAAATGTACAAAGAAAACATACAATGTCTTTAACATATTCACATACATTTTTTATTTTTTTTTCATAGAGGTTAATTTCTTTTGGGAGAAGAATATTAGCTCATTATTTTATTACTAGTCTATAATTATAAAAATCTAGCACATTTCAGTTAGATATTTTTTAGGCCATCTAGTGCATAATTACACATGCACCGTTTGTTTATAACATATAGCATGACCAAAAGGTGGGTTCCCTAAAAAAATATTTAATGAAAAAGATGGGTGATCCACTCTCATCTAATACACCATAGAAAATAACAAACATCCATCTGATTGAAAGTCCGTGTGGCCCACTGATTTTCACGCTAGGCAAACTTAAATAGTTCGAGCAACCTTTTGGATGGGTTGGTTACACGTGGCATGATCAAAATCATGCACTAGTTGGACCACAAGTGGTTGGTCAACTAGTTTCATGTAAGACCGTTCCTTTACAATGCTTATGATATATCTTCCTCAACATCAAGTGTCGAGCTATGTGGGCCATACGATTATATCGGCATGAAATTCACTTTGTAAATTGTGTTCATTGTCTTGGGTTTACATTGAAGCCAAAACAAATAGGCTTATTTAGAGCTCAAGTTCATCACAATGAAAGGAACAACCTAAATCATACCTAAAACCTTTATATTCACGCCGTGTGAGACACAGGGAAGGATGTGTAGAGGTCCAGGTCGAGCACAGTCTCTCATAGGGATAACTACTCCTAATCCATGGAGCATCTCCGAACTCCTCGCAAAGATGCCTCAAATCCACGCGTGAAAATAAGAAAATAGAAATAAATTTTTAAAAATTTAAAATTTGCCGTAGATAAAAAATAAAAATAAAAAAAATTTAAAAATTACAATCCTCTAAATAGTGATACCAAACGAAGAAGTTTATAAATCAAACTCAACTCAAATTCCCTAAAATTCGTAACTTATTATAAATAGTAAATTTACCATATATAATAAGTGTCCTATCTAGCTTAACCACATTATTCTCCTAATTTTTATTGGTAAACACAACACCTAAAGTTCAAAAGATGAAGAGTTATAATCAAACTAAAACTTATTATAAATAATAAAAATGAAAATAAAATAAATTTTCAACCATCGATTTGATGGAATCTTACAAATTCGGTGTGTAACCCGGCATAACCGAGTTGGCTGGCTAAAGTAGCTTCTCTTTCCCAAAATCATATACGGCATGAGTAACTCATTCCAACTTGTGAAATACGCCTGTTGTAAGGTTCTGACGGTCCGGATCACCTCCACCTCCGATCGGGCCTTCTCTAGTCCATCCTGGACATGAAAGTGTCTGCAACCCGCTCTACACCAGTGACTCACCGAAGTTATAAAATAGGACGATTTTTTGGGGTGTGATCCCTTCATTCTAGTGGGGTATGTCTCATGAAAAGATAGGATGGCATACATACAATATAGTGGGCCCCACACAATCTAAAATGCTTTAATGGTGGACCTTCCCTCCTAACTACTCCTTATGTTGTGGTCCACCCAAGTTTTAGATCAACCTTATTAATATCAAAACCACATCCAACAGAGATCCATAGATTGTCATTTAAGATATTATTCTTATTAAATTTGTTAATTTATGATCCATCTAGTAGGAGCATCTTTGAGTGCTCATCCCTCATAAAGTTTACTATGATCAGATGATCTTAACCATCTGATCGGGAAAAAATTAGATAGCCCGTACCGTAGAAGGTAAGATCAACCATTTAGATTATTCATCATGTGGGCTCTACCTTTGGTTGCCATTCCTTCTAAGAAATCACTTGGATGCAATCTATTTTTATTACAATATAGAAGGAGACCACTCTATCATGTGGGCCCAAATTTGGTTGTCCCACCCTTTTAAAAGAAACTTGGTGTAATCATCTTAACCGTCAATTAGGGCTAAAAACTGAATGTTTCATATTGTTTTATAATATAAAAAAAAAAAAGTTCAATTGATGATCTAAAGGTCCATCATCTAGGGCCCACCTCTGATTGTGCATCCCTCACATGATCCTAACCATCTGATCAATGATTCAAAAACTAGATGGTTCATATTGATTTTAAAAGAGAAGATCGATTATTAATTGAGATTGTCCATTCGATTGTCTTTCCCTCCTAAAAAATCACTTTAATTGGATGATCCAAGCCATCTAACCATTAGTAACTACAATAGATGGTCCATTTGGCTTTTATAATAAAAAAGTTCTAGTAATTTATGTGAATTGACCATCATGTAGGGCCCATCTTTGATTTTCATCTCTCATAGTAATTTCCTTGGCATTAAATTCCAAATCATCCAATCACTTGTTGGATGATGAACAGTACATATTGGTTAGAGAACGTTCAACCATTGATCTGCACTGTCCATGATATAGGGCCCACATTCAGTTGCCCCTTCCATGTTAAAAGTCACTTTGGTCCAATGATCCTAACCATCTTATCAACTAAAAAGGAATTATCCATATCGATTATAATAAAGGACTTCTTAAAGAAGTCACGGAAGTAGAGACTTTGAACGGTCCATATTAATCCGATTATGGTTGTACGCCCGCCCTTGGCACGCAGCCATTAGGTTGACGGTAGGTAAGAAGAAATAACTAATAAAATAAAATAAAAACCTTTCCTAGCTTGATATATTATAAAAAAGAGCTTTTTTGAATAATTTTTTAAATCAAATTTATAACTTTTCTACTTTTAACTAATATGCTCCTTGTGTAAGATATATATCCATCCACAAAAATTGCATATCCTTCTCTTGAAAATGAGCTCATCCACTCTTTAATGGACCCCACCTGTACGTTGATTCAGATCGTTGGTGTTTTATCCGCATCGTCCATCTATTTTCCCATATCATTTTAGGGCATGAGTCCGACGTGGACCACAGTGTGGGGATTGAATTTTCACCGTTAAAAACTTCTCAACAGCTTCGGAAGTTTTGATCAAGCTTACGAAGGTTTCAACGGTGAGTGTTATTATCACTATTCCTTGCTGTGGTGTAGTCTACATGAGCGGCTTTGGATTTTCTTCCTATTTAGGCTCATGCTCTAAAATGATATGGAAAAGTAGATGGACAACATGGATAAATACATACGTCATGGTGGGCCCACATGGTCCCTGCTAAGACCGAAACGCGGTCCTTGTCCGGTACGAAAGGACGCGGATTGCTTCCTACCTCCGTCCGTCTCTGTCCCCGTATATAACTGTTTATCCGGGCGGTCCATCTCTTTTCTCGTATCATTTTAATGCAGGAATAGAAAAATAAGTAAAATCAAACGCTCAAGTGTGCCACACCAAACTAAATTTGATTGCATTAAATGCACGAATGACAGTTGCATTAAATGTAAGAATCATTTGTAGCGTGGTCCACTTAAGCGTTGGATCTGTCTCGTTTTATTTTCTAGAAGTCTTAAAATGATATAAGAAAATAGATAGACGGCATGGAGAGACGGATACATCAAGGTGGGCCCGCCTGACGCAATCCGAGTCCTGCACGAAAGTGACGATCTGGATAATCATACGGTCAGGGTTGATTAGATAATCAATACCGTCCAATGTGCGGTTTGGAAGCGGTTGGACGATCTGTCAGATTTTTGCTCGGTGGCCCATCTGGGGTGGGGCCATTGAGTTATCATGTTCTGTCGTTACCGTGGGATACAAATAAGGATACAAAAGGGTGATCCAACGGTTCCCATTGGAGGAAATGCAGAGACCCACCTAGAAGAAACTGCTGGGTCCCATCATTACTACAAAATACATTTTGTTGTCTACTTAAACTGGTTGTCCGGTGGACCACCAAAGGTGATCTTAATTGATTTTATTTTTTTTTTCTATTTTTTATTTGCCGACAAAGAATATTCTTGACCAGAACCAATGATTTGAGCGAATATGCTGAAAAATCTAAGGATCCTCGCTCGGGTAAGATATGTGGTGGATTTCTCATAACACATGCCAACATTTAATATATATCACCCATCAGAGCCACTAATCAGATAACATGCTATCTTTATATCTCATATAATAAAGAAAAATTTAAAAATTATTATTTAGACCACATTCTGACGCTGAATATGGTTCGTTGGTTATTCTCGTGTAATAGACTAAAATTTTCACACGTATGAAACATTATTAACAAGAATAACTGTTTTGATTTCAATATTTTCATTTTTATAATTCCTGATGGATGGTCTGGATTTCATATAGATTTTTTATTTGATCATGTGTAACGCGAAGACCAATGATCGTAAGCGATCGCGAATACTTTAGCATTATTCGTGTGATCTCTATCCTATTCGTCCGACAGGGATACGTGGACATCGGACGGTCCACAATCGTAGCTCTGTCTTCTGACACGTAGCATTAATCCTGCAAAAGAGTACGAACTCTTTCAGAAGACACGTCTTCAAGGTCGAAGGACAAGTTCCCTATACGTGTCCACGTATCCCATGTCCTCCGATCCGGGCCGTTCGTACAGTGGATGTTTCTTATCTCAATGGAAAAGACTGGTCCAAGTAATGTGACGTACCATACATTTCACAGGGAATGGATGAGGACGGACTGGATACTCCCCCTGCCACCGGCCCGGTGGCTGATGGTCGGTGCTCTTTGGGACCCACCATGATGTATGTGTTTCATCCATTCCGTTCATCCATTTTTACAGATCATTTTAGGATTCGAACAAAAATATTAGAAGGATACAAATCTCAGGTGGACCACACCACAGGAAAACAATAGTGATTGGATATCCACCATTAAAATCCACCTAAGGCCCACCGTACTGTTTATTTGACATCCAATCTGTTGATTAGGTCACACAGACCCATATGAAGGGAAAAAAAAAAATATCAGCTTGATCCAAAACTTTTATGGCCCCCAAAAAGTTTTTAATGGTTGACGTTCATTCAACACTTTTTTCAGTAATGTGGTTTACTTGAGATTGGGATATAACTCATTTTTGGTTAGATAACATAAAATGATCTATAAAAGCAGATGGATGGCATGGATGAAACACATAGATCATGGTGGGGCCCACAGAGCACCGACCATCGGCCATTGGCTGGTGGCAGGTGGAGCAGCCAATCCGTTTCCGGAATGGATAGATAGAAAATGGGAAACAACGGTCCATATTCAACGTTCTTGTACTCTACACCCTGACATGTGTATCAGACATCCAGTCCATCCATCATTTTTGCCAGATGATGTTGGTACATCGACCATAAAATCGGGGCCCACAACACAGGGAAACAGGGGATGGGACGCTGACCGTTGAAGCTTTATTAGGCCACAGAAGTTTGGATGAAGATGATATGTCCCGGTGGTCTCATCTGATGAACGGTGTGGATGGCATATATAAATACCACGGTGGGACCCGCGAAGGATTTACTGGTGAGAGTCCCTATCCGTAATTCTCCCAATGGTGGGGCTCACTTGAGTTGTCCATCACACGTGTGAAAATTTTGGCACGGTTGGAGCATTGGCCCTAGATAATTAATGAAGCTATTGTCGCACGTGTGAGGTTGTTTTCAAGCTGTTCAAGAAAGGTGGGCCCATCGACTGGGCAAACGGATTTTCCTGCAGATGATCCTAACCATTTGATCAATGTGTAGATTCGTTTGACGGTTTATATCATTTACATGGCGAGAGATTTTCACTATGGCCTACTCAAAATTGGCCTTACCACCTGATGAACGGTTCCGATCATCCTCACGAGCACACTAAACAAAAATGCTGACGTGTTCTGGTTGACAAAGTGTTAAAGGTGATTTTTCGGCCCACGCACCATCATATCACACGTGTTTCACTCAGTCCAGTAATCAGGTGGGGCCTACAGTCTACCTGCCCTGGAAAAAAGTTATAGCGGACCTTTCACATGGGCTCACTTGGGACGAACAATGCCAGCGTGGACTGAAAAACGCATGTAAATGTAACAAAACACAGACTGGCAATAGGGAATATTTGCCTATAAAAGGTCCAACTGGACGGGTCGGATTGGTCCCACTTACAACATGGCCTGCCTAACAAAAGATCTGTATTGCTAGATCACGGCAGTGTTCTATTTTAGGGTGTAGGTTTTTTTTTAAATCATACGATAGTTTGAGTTTTCTGATTGATTGATGGGATTTAATTGGATCATGCGCAGCTGATGAAATTAATATAAACAAATTCAAGCTGATGAAATTAATATAAACAAATTATATTTGAATGTTGATGTACATAACTATAGACTCGGCATGTATAACAGGACATCGCCCAGTCAAGTAACTATGGTGACTAATTGTTATCCGAATTCATTGAGTGTACGATCAGTGTTCCGTGTGCAATGATCTATTTCAGGTGTCTACACCATGCATTTGGTTAGTCCTGTTTATCTGGAAAATCAGTTGTTTGTGAAACTCAAGTGGGTTAAGCCATTAGAAATTGAATGAAATCATGTCTAAAATATTTAAAAGCACTTGTGGGTTCTACTTGAGTTTTTGGATATAACTAAAATATAGGATAACGCCTGGTCGAGGTGGGACACACAATTAGGGGTATACATCGAGTCGAACCGAATCGAGTTGGCCTTAGCTCGACTCAGCTCGGCCTCTAGCTAACCTCAGTTGAACTCGATCCTCGAGCCTAACTAGCCAGCTCGGCTCAGTCCGGTCAGCAAGTCGGGAAGTTCGAACCGAGTTCGCCATTGCGGCATTTTCACAAACACCTGAACAGAATCTCACTATATTTGAGACAACAACAAATTGTTTTACAAGTATTTTATCAAACACTTTCTAAAAAACATAAAAATCAAGAAAAAAATGGTGTTGGTTTCATATACATACCTTCCTTACCATCAGCCGCACTTCTTTGAGTCATTTCATCAAACACTTGGTGAGCAACATCAATATCAAAGTAGTCACCGAACTGGTTCGATCTGAGTTCGATTCAAACTGGGTTCGATCCGAGTCGAGTCGAGCTAGGGCCAGCTCGAACTCATTTTCAAGCTAAAAAAATTAGCTCGACTGGGCTCGAATTCAACTTCGAACTGAGTCGAATCGAGCTAGCTCGGTTCGTGTACACCTCTACACACAATGGATGGCCTGGATGTGTGAACCACATCTCGGTAAATCCTATAAACTATTATGAAGGTTTCAATGGTGGGTATCCACTTTCAATCGTTGTCTGTGATGTGGCCCACCTAAGTTATGGATTAGCCTAATTTTTAGGCCTGTGGTCCACCGCAAAAGGGTGCATATCTGATCGATGGGGTAGATGTCTAACATAGACCAGTGGTAGAGGTCAACCTCATGATACATATATATATATATATATAGTTGAATGTTGTGCACCAGTTCGCACGGAACTCGTGCGAACTTTTTTGAGAACTCATCATATGTGATTTGACTCCAAAATCTGAACGGTCCACATGAAGCAGCACCTCATAAAACCAATCGGGCTCAAATTTTACTTTGACACAAAATGTTGGTGGGCCATGAAAAATGAAAACAGTTACCTCCCTTGATTTGCATTTCTCTTTCCTATGGCCCAACAGAATATTAGATCATGGTGAAAATTTGTTTCTCGAGGTTTCATGAGATTCCGCATCACATGAATTGTTCAAATTAGACGCCCATAACACGTGTGCAAAGGTGCACACGTGAGCATGACTCTCTCTCTCTCTCTCTCTCTCTCTCTCTCTCTCTCTCTCTCTCTCTATATATATATATATATATATATAGAGAGAGAGAGAGAGAGAGAGAGAGGAATGCTCAGCTGGCACTAGTTCTCGTGAGAACTTTTTGGGAACTCATTTCCGATGATTTGAACCCAAAATTTGATCCATTGACATGATGTAGCACCCCATGAACCCCTATGGCCCAAATTTTATCTTGATTCAAAACTTTGGTGGGCCATGACAAAAGAGAAAGGTAAATCAAGGGAGAACTATTTCCTTTTGCCATGGTCCACCAAAGTTGAAGTTAAAAGTTGGGCTTTAAGGTTTTCATGGGGTGCTGTATCAGGTGAATAGCTCAGATTTTGGGCTCATATTACCGGAAATGAGTTCTCAAAAGTTCTTGTGAGAACGGGTGCGTTATATATATATATATATATATATATATATATATATATATATATATATATATATATATATATATATATATATATATATATATATATAACCTCACCTACACATTAGAGTTCTCGTGAGAACTTGATGAGGATTTTTTGAGAACTCATCTCACCTTATATGAAACCAAAATTTGAATGGTTCACGTGATGCAGTACCCTCATCAAATCTTTACAACCCAACTTTTACCCTGAGCCAAAACTTTGACGAGCCATGACAAAAGGAAATAGTTTCATTCTCTTGATTTGCCTCTCTTTACTACGGCTCACTAGAGTTTTGGATTAGGTTAAAAGTTGGGCCCTAAGGTTTAATAGGGTACCACATCACATGGACCATTTGGATTTTAAGTCCATAACACATGTGTAAAGGTGTGCAAGAGAGCAGGACTATATAGATACACACACACACATACACCATTAAACAAGTGACCAGATAAATGGATGGTCAAGAAAGAAACCTAGACGAGTGTTTACATTAAGAAGGGTTGTTCAGACAATCCTAAGTGCAGAGCTATGATGTAGTAATAACTCGATGAAACCGGAGTTGTACCCACAAGGAGTTGTAATTGTACAATTTTTGGAACATTTTAAAACTAGAACTAAACTAACTACTGGAATCTGAATTTTAAGAAGTAATTGTGAAGGGAATTATCATAAATAAAACACTAGAGCGTCAAAGATTCACTTCTAGCTATATCTTAATGTTAGATTGACTTGATTTAATTGAATTACTCAACTGGAATCAAAATCCTATCATATCCAATAGGATAATAGAGTAGTTAAATCACTATTCATAAATTAAAACAGATTTGAACTTCAATTGAATTGGTTTACATTTTAAGTTTCAAAGTATTGATCATAGGAAATTCAAAACATCTATCGTGCCAAGAGTCCATGATAGATCAGTAGATTTTACATAGCAATCTCTTGCCAAATAGATAAGAAAAATACTCTTAGCTTTCCTAAGCATACAATGTGCTCGAAGTCGATAATGGATTAAAATAAACTAGAGATAAATCTTCATTCAAACCAAATATCAATGAATTATTCAACAATATAATTAAATACTTGAATCAAAGAAAACTAAGACATTAATAATAATTATAAGCTTCACCTTCTACCCCTAGCTAAGAGATTAACTAATCAAAGATATGATTGAACTAAAACTCAAAAAGAAAAATATAAAAACCGAATAGAACCAAAGGAATGGAGAAGAAAGACTTCACAGAGGCTCTACAACTCCTTACTCTACCATTTCTACCCTAATTCGCACTTAAGAAAGCTAAAATTACCCATTTAAATAGAAAAAATTGGAACCAATTTTAATTTACGCATTTTAGTTACGTTTCGGCTGCTGCCGACTGGGACCTTCGATTGCACCAAACATAGCATTCGACCGTAGCCAAATTTTCTCGTTTTGCATCTAAGGTCTTTATCTTCCTTAAGTCGCATCGAACATCACTTCGGTGGCACCGAACCTGTCTTTGATCGCACCGAATTGCTCTTCGATTGCTACCAAATTATTTTCGAAAATCATAATTTGTTGTTAGACTATTCTGTGCACATTCATTCAGACCAAACCAATCTTAAGTGGAACCGAACAGTCTGTTTATTCTGTTATAGGACTTTATGATTTCGCCGGTCATTTGTATTTCCTTTACACTTGGTTTTCTTTGATCTTTGACACTTGAAATCTTCATTAATCGCCTCCAAATCTTCTTTTATTTATTCTTTGAACATTAAATCTTCTTTTTAATCATCCTTTTCACCTTAGTTTTCCAAATCATCTTATATAGCAAAATATACGTAATTAGATTAATTAAATACATTTATACTCATAAAACTAATGCATAACAATGAGAAAATATACAATATTTCACACCCAACAAGGGTTAAATATTCTATGGCCAAGATGTATCAGATTACTATCTTCATTATGCATATAAAAGTCATGTGAACCCACTACGCCAAAATCGCGAATTTGCGACGAATTTTTGTTACTAAGAGAATATCGGCATAAAAGTAAAGGTCTCATGTTCAACTTTTGGATCATAATTTATAATCCACTAAGAGAATAACTTCCAACATGTTATGTATACAACACATTCAATTCTTCTAGTAAGTTCACTATACTATTAGAATTATTAGCCAACTCATTTAAAGGCTTAGGTGTTGTTAACTTAGGATTTACAATTTTTATATATTAACTTTACTTTGAAAATTTATTTTAAATAGTTCTACTTAGAAGGAGAGTAAAGTTGAAATTGTGGTTTAGCAATGTGCGAAGCACTAAGTGTCCATGCATGTGGGTTGTAGGATTACTTGAATGCATTATAGTACTTTAGTGGTGTACTTGACATGTATAGATCACAACAAGACTAGGACTACGTTGGGTTATTGGGCTTCCATTATCACCGAAATCTTTCTATATGGACATATTCGTTGTGCCTCAAGTCTGATGAGGTACATGAACAATCATTAGTCTCTAAACCTAATAATTATTGAATTGGAACTATGCATTTTATTAACGGTATAGTTAAATCTCCTTCTATAAGGACATATGGAGATGGTCTTTGAACTACTTCAACTTCTATTTCTTTATTTTCTATTTGTTTTGCACGTATAAAGCTAAGGTTAAGTATTATGTATTTTCTGTATAGTGCAAGCTTACTAAAAGACTATATCTAGCCAAGCTTAATTGAATTCTGAGGGCATTATGGTCTTATGCCATACACAATTAGAAGGTTTCGTATCTTCAAAAAGCATACAATAGTATGCGCCTTTAATCTCCTCTTAACATTTTGTAAGTGCAAAAATATTTTCTCATTTTATTTCCCATAGGTGTTGCATGTGCATTAAAAAAAGTGCAAGTTATTCGATTAGCAAGTGGTCATGTGTGGGGTCTATCAGGTTGAACTTGGAACCTTCTCATGGCTAAATTATTTAATAATTTTTATAGAGAGCATGGCATAACACGTCAAATAACTATGGCTCATGCAACATAATAAAATAGCATCGCATAGATGAATTACAATTTTAATAAAAATGAATAGGCCCATATTAGCACCTTATAACTTATAGTTTTTTTTTTTAGTTTTTTTTTTAAAAAAAATTTTTGAATGAAGCACTGTGTATAATGATAAATATCTTCGATACAATACCTTCCAAAGTTATAAATTCTACTCCTTGTGAATTGTGGACCGATAAAACATATAATCTTAATCACTTGAAAAATGAAATATATAACTTATGTTCGTGTTCTTTACCAATTTTTGGACAATTAAAATTTTCTAGTAATTTTATAAGATTTTTTCAAAATTCAAAAGTGTGATAGATTCAATGGTAAAGAAAAATAGTCAATAGGGAGTACAGATGCTAAATGTTTATAGATATAATTTGCATATGTTGGTATGCGGTCGTGTCGCCTCCTGTGATTGGCCCACTAGTTTGTATATGTTGGTATGGGAGAGCGGGTGAATCTGAAGTCATGTTTGGCTTGGTGATAAATGCTCTACATTTCAACATTGAAGTCATGAGTTCAAGTGTCCATGTGAGGTGTGCGCATGGGTGTGCGCATGGGTGTGGGTGTGTGTGTAAATTGGACCATGATAGTATCTTGAGTCATATCATCGTTTGTCCATTGTTTTGAAGGCATATTTCACTCAATGAATGAATTTTCCTTATTTCCGTACTAGATTATTGATGTAAAGCGGGTCGCGGACAGTTTCATAGCCAAGATGGATCAGAAAAGGTCCGATTGATGATAGAAGTGATACGAACCATCAAAACTTAAAACGGACATATCTCACAAACCAGAATAAGCTATTGCATATATGATTTTGGGGTAGGACGAGCTACTTTAGCCACCCAACCCGACTTTGCCGGGTTGCCCACACCGAATTTGCGAAATACCATCAGATTGATAGTCGAATTCAAGTTTTAATTTCATTTTTACTATTTACAATAAGTTTTAGTTTGAGTATAACTCTTCATCTGTTCTGCTTTAGGAGTTGCGTCCAACATGAAAAGTGCTTAAGATAATTAGGAGAACAACATAGTGAAGCAAAATAGGACACTATTTTTTGCCGAAAATCATGCACACTAGTAAGAATCACGACCGTCTATAAATAATAAGATTACCATTTATGGTAAGTTGTGAGTTTTAGTTGTAGTTTAATTCTAAAACTTCTTCCATGGCCTGGTATCCCTATTTAAAGGGGTGTAATCATGGATCCAATTATTTCAATTTTTTTAGAATTATTTTTATTTTATTCTCCTCTTGGATTTAAGGTTTCTCCCACGGAATCCCGAGAAGATACGGCATAGTTGAGGAAGACTGCGCTCGACCTCACGTCCTTCTCTGCATCAATTATTACCACTGGACCTACCTGCATCAGGAAAAAGCGGCCTTAATGAAGGTTCACATACAAATGCTGCATTTGTAATGTCTCTTTTAGATATTAGTTATTTTGCTCTAGTAACCTTAGTTTTCCAGCCGGAAGAATAAGAAATAAATAAAAAACATATGGAGTTTCAAGTATTCAATTTCATCAATAAAGATGGAAGACTTCGGATTTGAAATTGCACAGAAAAAAGATACTAGAGAAAGTGCAGTCGTGCTCTAGAAAAGGTTCATAGCATTCATCGATTGTGTCGACTTTTCGGTGGTACAAGCAGACCCATTTAATCATCGGTGGTACAGGTAGATCCATTTAATAATCAGGTCTAGGTTGGGTTGAGTCCACCCGGAAGAGGTTCCAGACCCAACCCATTTGATAATTGAGTCAGCATTACGTTTGCCTGGCTTGATTGTGGGCCCCACCTTGAAAGGGCTGCGCAAGGATGCTGGGTGGGGCCAACCGAGATGTTTGTTAGACATCCACTCCGTCCATCCGTTTTGAGAGCTCATTTTAGGACATTATACGGAAAATAAAGTGGATTCAAAATTAAAGTCTGTCACACGAGAGGGAAAATTGGGGAAAGAAATTCCTACCGTTGAAAACTTTCCGGGCTCCACCTTGATGTTTATATGCCATCCAAACCGTTTATTAGGTAATTACCACTGGGATGAAGTGAAAATACATAAGGAAAAAAAATGCCTGACATAAAAATTTTATGGCAACAAGAATGTTTCAACGATTCACACTGAATCCCCACTGTTTCCTCTCGTGTGACCCACTTAAGTTTTAGATACACATCATTTTTGCTCACATGTCCCAAAATGATCTCTCAAAAGAGATGGACAGAGTGGATTTCTCACAAACATCCCAGTGGACCCCACCCAGCATCCTTGCACAGAAACTTCATGCCAAAGGCTTTGGCAGGAAATCCGCGTCCGCTTTCGTCAAAGAATCCTGAGTTGTTGTACGTGGCCCCCAGATGACAATTAAAAAAGACAACGGACAAGGACAACAACCCACCATGTGGGACATCCCTACCTTAGAATGCAAGAAATGTGGAAGTTACCGGCCGGTGAGATTCACCAACCAAATGATCCTAGATGGTCGTTTATAATGGATGGCTAGGATGATCTAACTGGCAGTTTCCAAATGAAAAAGTTTTCAACAATGGTCCACATTCTACAGAGCCCAGATGTATGGTTGAGATTGCATACTAACGATTTTCTGTGCATCTGCAATCGAAACATGCCTACCATATGAGAACACTTTCGATCATTAAAAAAGTGGGACCTCTCAGGAAAGAAAACAAAAACCTGTGGGGCCCACTATAATATTTACGTGACACGGTGACATTCTCTTTATATATCTTTTGCGCTAGCTTATATCAGAGCCAAAACTCAAATGGACCATACATTAGAAAAAAATGGAGGTAGGAATGTCAGCCGTTGAAATCTTTTAGGGACCCGCTGAAGTTTCTGATCGGAGTGATATTTGGTTTTTCTCTTCATCCTGGTGGGAATCACCTTATAAACGGGTTGGATGAGATATGAACATCACATTAGGCCCCATAAATGTTTCAACGGTGGGTGTTCCCATCCCAAATGTTCCCTGTGGTGTGGCCCACTTGACTTTTAGATCAGTCTGATTTTTGGGTTCACGTCCTAACATAATCTGCTGCAAATGATGGATGGATTGGATGTCCCAAAAACACACACCACAGGGGACCCCACAGCTTTGTGTTGCACCGTCTCCCTACAGTTGTTTGTAGGAAATTGAGTCCCTTTGAGGCGATATTCACTTGCAATCCTCATGCTCTACCTGAAAAATATAAACTTGATCTAGACCGTCCATTCCATTAGTTCCACCATGGATTGACCAATGCCATAAATCTTTTTCCCATCAGCCATCTCTCCGGGCACTTGCAAATGAAAGCTTAGAAAATAGAGCAAAAATCCACATCCAACGGGCAAGACGTGCCTGATTTGAGCCTAGATTGGGTACAGGCCCGTCCAGCCAGGCCCATTAAAATTTTATTTTCCTCGCCCCCGCCCAACCCATTTAAAGCCATAGAAAAAGCCCTCTTGTTAGACCATTTGGATTGCTTGACCAGATCAATATTTATTCTACAATCAATTGATGGTGGGGACCACTAGATCAATGGATGTTATCATTCTACAGAGATCCAGGTGGTCCTTACCGGGTAGATACAACAAAGTTCTAATAATAAACTTCTAATCGTTTTCATACTTAAATAAAGTACTGTACTCAACCCAGATGGGATTGGACCACTCCCACCCATTAAACCAATTGTCACTAAGGTACCCCGATTCAATCTATTTGATACTCTGAAAGAGTATGATGCTTGATACACAGGCACCACTAAGAAATTATACATGTGGCATACATTACTTCAAATTAAATTGATTAAATTATGGAACCTAATTTCACTAACTCACATTACCAAAAATAGATTCGTCAAACAATACTAACCTCTAATATTTTCTATTATTTTACTCAATAAGCATCATAACTTTAATTAAATTATTGGTTATTAAATCTTTTCTTAATATTATCATCCATGTCTTTTTAGGCTTTTACCTTGTCTTAATAAAATTTTCATTGCGCACTGACTAACTTAATGCAGATAGTTTTTGTCTCTGTTTCGTATTAACCAGTATGGTTCTTGGGTAATTTTCATTTTTAATGATACGTTAGTTTTCATAACATCCAAGGTTTATGAGACATAAAACCTAAGATTCATAATTTAAAAAGCTTATTTTGAATTACTTGAATGCCACGTGTGTAATTTTTAAGTACATGCGTGTCATCCATGAGTCTACCAAAGTATCCAAGTCCTTTCTCAATCCGACAAGACACTGCCTCGCATCCTTTTGTACTATTCCTCTTATTTATTTATTTATTTTTAAGTGTCTTCTTGAACTAATTTTCCATTGTTTTTTTTTCTCTAATAGATTGTGCAAATTGGAAAAAGAAAAAAGAAAAGAACAACCCAACCATTCATAATTTCCAAAAAAAATTAAAATAAAATAAAATAAAATAAAACAGCCCAACCATTCCTAATGTTAGTACGGCATGCGGGAGACAGCATGGAAGAAATCTACCCTATCCATTAGGTGCATTGCCTCGTGTTTAGGGTAAAACTTAAAAGTCAGGCCAGCTGAAAAGTCACCTAAACCATAGGATAGGTAAGAGTTGAAATGAGATGTTTCTACCTTGGTTGTTAATCACCAAATGAGGGAATGTTCCAAAAATCCAAAATTCAGGTTTTTATAAACCTAGAAGTTTTATGCATGATTTTGCATTATTTTTTACAGTGAGGCCCACCTGATTTTTGAATCAATGAGTGGTTTGGAGCCAATACCAAACTTTAGATAGCGCACCAGATAAACAGTGTGGATCTCATGCAAATAATTTTGCTCACTCCACGAAAGCAATAGGCATAGGCTGAACCCTAATTCAACATATTCTAAAATGACCTAGTAAAATTGATAAACGGCATGAATAAAACACATACATCACCGTGCAGTGCATTGAGCTTGTAAAACGTTTTGAATGAAAAGAAAAAGACATTTTTCATCATAATTCTATTTTCCTTAAGTCTAAGAATTAAAAAAAAAAAAAAAAAAAAAAAAAAAGCGTGGGGAACGAATTCCACTTGCATTACTTGTCCATGAAAAGCGTGTACAATGATGTCACCTAAAAGAAGGTATTAAATTTCTATCGTCATCTTAATGCATTGTCCAACCAAACAGACCATGGCTAGACGAGTGGTCCACAAAAAACGGGCGGTCCATGTACACCCATGTGTTGAAAGCAATATCTCAAGGTTTTGCGACATGCAGATCCTGTCGCTATCCCAATCAAGATCTAATAGTCACGAGGCGTGTGAAACTAGCCTACTAGGAAATTTTCTACAGGTGGCGTTATATGGTGGGCCACACTCACATCTCTTTAATCCAACGGTCCAGATATGCATGTTTCACACCTTCTAATTACTGCCCACAAAAATTTAACTCAGTTTCTTCCTGTATTCTATTGGACTGATGATAGGGCGATTTTTGTCATCTGCATGTGGAAGGGGAGACATGGCTGCTTGTGCGGGGGAGGGGAAGCGAATTAGGTGCGAACCTCACCGTGGGGCCCGCATTGACGTATGTATTTTATATCCATGCCGTCCATCTGTCTTTTCATATCATTTTAGGGTATGAATCTAAAAATGAAACATATATGAATTTTAAGTGGACCATAATATAGGAAAGAGTGTTGGTTGAATACTCCACCATTAAAACTTCTTAGGACCCACTTTAATGTTTCTGTAATGCTTATTTGTCATCCAACCCGTTGGTAAGGTCACGCAAACCTGGATGAAGGTAAAAAATAAATATCAGATTGATCCAAAACTTTTGTCGCCACAAGAAAATTTTAATTGTCAATAACCACTGTTTCCTATGGTATGGTCAACCTAACGTTTGGGTATGTTTCATTTTTTGATCATGCCCTAAAATAATATAATTTATAAAAAAAACAGATAGACAGCATGGATATAGAGTACATTCATCAAAGTGGCCCCCATGGTAAGGCCTGCACTGTATTGGGCGAGGCCGGGCAACACTTAATCTGCTCCCCCTGTGAGGGTGCAATGCAAGTACATGCCATCTAATTGCCCTTAATTTTCTTTCTATAATTGCTACAATGTTAGGTGATTGTTTGACCTTTTTATGTATAGAATGTCCTCTCTTTAACATAAGCATGCTTATGTCATTTGGTTAGGTATTATAGATAGATTAGGACATTAATATGCCAAAAAAAAAAAATGCCCTTAGTTTATACCAGATTATCATTACAGCCATTGAAGTCATGGTTTCAAATCCCAATCATGGAATTTTCTTAGGAAATTTTTATATTTTTATATTTTTCTTATGGGAATATTATTGGTAAAAATCTTGTTAAAAGTGAATATATATATATATATATATATATATATATATATATATATATATATATATATATATATATGGGAAAAGGTAGTATGCCCTGGAGCTGATGGGACCGTCCCATGAGGTCGAGTTGTGTGGGCCCCACCGTGATGCGTTTCGAACATCTACCCCATCAGTCAGATGCACCATTCCATCATGGGCCTAGGTCTCAAAAATCAAGTCAATCCATGACTTTTGTGGGCCACACCACATACAGAAGTGGGGAGGGGCCGTACACCCTTAAAACATTCATAATCATTTTTTGGGCCCACCAAGATGTGGTTTGCAAATCCAGCCCATCCATTATGTGTGTCTCACTTGGAGGAGGTTCAGACCAAGTTTCAGCAGTATTCAAAACTCATGTGGGCCCCACCAAGTGCTTTTATATGTTTTTGGCATGGCTTCACATGATTTTAGACGGTATGGCCCACCTGAGTTCCGTATACGGCTGATTTTTGGGATATCCCATAATTTAGAGGGGACCCATCAAGTGCACGGTGTTGATGGTCGACATGCATCACGGTGGGGCCCACACAGCTCGACCGCACCAGAGTTTATCGTGAGGTCGAGTGCATAGTACCTTTTCCCTATATATATATATATATATATATATATATATATATATATATTATATATATATATATATATATATATATATATATATTATAAATTAATAAATAAATTTTAATTTTAATATATATAGTGAGAAGGTCTCAAGTCCAAAGGATAACTTCCAAACTATTGAGTGAATTCGACATCCAACCCCTCCAATTGGTTGGACCAACTATAAGGATGTGTGATACAAAAATCAGCCACATCTACTCCTCAGATGGACTATAGAAATAATAATAAATAAATAAATAAACAATATCATTCCATTAATAAATAGAAAATACAAGTGTGGTCCGTTCAACAAATGGATGGTGCCGATTTTTGCCAAAGGAAATCTTCATAGTGGACCCAACTTATTAGATGCATTAAATGTTTAACCCACATGAGAGGTTTGAAGTGGACTTCAGACCTCTCATGTATAAATATGTAGTGAATTGGTTTAAATTTTAAATAATTATCACATTAATAACACAATAATTTCATGAAGAAAAAAATAATCTATAATGTGAATATCATTTAACTTATTTCTCACGAAAATATGATGGGATTTTCAAACCTTTAAAAAGGATTATTCTACAATAAGAATGTTTCACATGCAACTAGTTGTGGATGAAAAGTTCATGCAACCAGCTGGGTGTTGGGCCCACCTTAGTGCATGTCTGGTAAAGCTGCAGCAAATTGAAAGTGAGACGCTTCAAAAATCAAGTACAATCAAACTTAGGACGGCTACACGGTAGACAACACTAGGTTGACGAAACCTCCATATTCACATGGGCACACCTGGCTGTTGAATTGTCCGGATTTTTGGGGCATCCTTCATGATCGCACGGCCTCGCTAGACACGTTGGCCATCATACACACGCTACGGTCCGCCCCACAATTGACTAACTGCATGGACCATGCGTCTAGACATTCTAAAAAGAGAGCCGTGGTACCTTCTGTACAGTTAATGGTCAGTGACGATTGTGTCATGCAGTGAAACACGCCCAATAGCAAATGGAGAAATGATATTTGGTCAAGCCACTCTGAGATATATTTTTCATTTTTTTCCATGAGGAAAAACTTTAATACTCTGGCAGGAGGTGATGGAGGATACACCGGCACTTAAAAGCGACTTACAGATGTCATACGTGGCATACAAGTAATTCAATTAATGTAACTGTTTAAAATTTTCACCACCAGTTTAGGTGTATCACAAATAAAAAAAATAAAGATTATTTGATTATTTGATTATCTTGTTGGTGGAAAATATTTTGAACAGTTAAAAATAAAAATCAATCAATGGTCTTATTTCAAAAAGGGTTCTGAGATATTAGGATTGTTCAACTACTCTGATTTTGGGACAGTCGCTTAGGGGGCGTTTGGATTGTAGCTTATCTTGATTTATGATTATTAAGTAAATAAGCTTGTTGGTAAATAATGTATTGCCAGTTAAAATGTTTAAAAAAAAAAAAAAAATTGTTTTGCCTCCAACACATCACATGAGTATTTATCCATCAAGTTTGTTTGGTCCATACCCTCATATTCATTGTCTATCATGTAGGACCAACCTTTGATGTAGATTGTTCACTGTATAGGCTCCACCTTTTATATGGGTCATTCATCATGCAAGGCCCAACTTGGATTTGAGTCATTTATCATTAGCGGCTGACCTTTAATGTGCACCATCTGTTGTGTAGGGTTCACCTTTGATGTTGGTTATTCATTATGTGAGGCTCACTATCAATATTATCGTCCATCATGTGGGGTTCACCTTCAATATCCAACGTCCATCATGTGGGCCCTACCTTGAATGTGGATCGTCCATCATGCAAGGCTCGCCTTCGATGTGTACGCCATTCATCATTAAAGTCAACCCTCGATGTGGATTGTCCATCATTTGGGGCTCACCTCGATGTGGGCCATCCATCATGTTGGGCCCCGCTTTAATGTTGTAGGGCCGTCCATCATGCAAGGCCTAGCTTGGATGCGGACCACTCATCGTTAGGGCTGACCTTTGACGTATACCGCCCATCATGTGGGCCCACGTTGATGTAGGTTATCCATCGTGTGAAGCCCACCTTTGATATGGACTGTCCATCATGTGGGCCTCACCTTCAATGTGGATTGTCCATCATTTGGGCACAACCTTCAATGTGGATCGTCTATCATGCGGGGCTCGCCTTGGATTCATCATTAAGGTCAACCCTTGATGTGGACTGTCCATCATTTGGGGCTCACCTCGATGTGGACCATCCATCATGTGGGGCCCCACTTTGATGTTCACCGTCCATCGTTCGGAGCCCACCTTTGATGTACACTGTCCATCATGTAGGCCCCACCTTTAAATTGGGTTGTCCATTATGCCAGCCAGGTCTAGATATTGGTTATTTATCATTAAGGGTTGACCTTTAATGTGAACCATCCATTATGTGGGGCCACATTAATATGGGGTCATTCGTCATATGGGGCCCAACTTTGATGTGGATTGTCCACTATGTGGGCCCCACGTTTGATGGGGACAACATCATGTGGGACCTCCTTTAATAAGGATGGTGAGAGAGAGCCTTCTTAGACATGGACTTTAATTGGAGGTTAGTAGAAAAGTAATAAATTATATATATATATAATTTTACTAGAATAAGTAGATTTTAGTATTAAATTATTTTTATAATGATACGTACTGAACTAACTTAAGTGAAAAAAGTAACTTAATGACTAAAAATAATTTAAAAATTAACTTATTTGGTAGTATCCAAACATGCCCATATTAACGATAGGTTTCACAATTTGACCATGGACATCCCTTTGCCAACTATTTCCTATGGTGTGCCCCACTATAATTATGAGTGAAGTTGAATTTTAGGCCCAAAAGTCATGGATGACACAATATGGCTAAAGCAGATTATGCAAAAACATCAAGGCAAGCCTTATAAAAAATCAAGGGTAGGTGACCCCTCCCAATGTTTCCTTTGGCATGCGCCCTGCACCTAAAACATTGTCACACTAGTGATGATGTGAGAGAATTTTCAAATTACTTCATGGTGGGGCCCACGTAAGCCACACACCCCTTTGCTCAAAATCAACGTGTTTATGTTTATGAAAGTCTAGTTGGCACGAGACCATTATATGTATATGAATTTGTGGCTTTAAGGTACGTAGCAACTGTCTCCATCACGAGATAAATAAATAGATACTATGTTTACACATGAATCTCTACATTGTTTTATATATGTGTGTGTGTGTGTGTGTGTGTGTGTGTGTGTGTGTGAAATTGTGGTTTTAAGGTATTTAGCCAATTGTCTCCACCACAAGATATATAAATGGATAAAATGTTTACACATGAATCTCTACATTGTTACATTCCATTTAGAATTAAGAAGAGGCATAAGTGAATCTGCTTTTTACATGTTTATCATTGTTTAGTAACCATGTTAATTTATTTGAAATTTGAATGAATCCATAAGTTAGAAGGTGAATAGAGAAAGATGCTCACCTGAAAATCAGTTCTCATGAGAACTTCATGAGGAATTTTAACAAGTAACATAGCCATAAAATCCAAACGATCCACTAGACACGTCACCTCATGAAACTCTCACAACTAACTTTTATACCTGGTCCAAAAATTTAGCTGGCCATAGCAAAGTGAGAGACAAATCAAAAGCCTGCTGTCTCCATTTTGCTATTACCCACTAAATTTTAAATCAAGCAAAAAAGTTAGCCCAAAAGATTTCATGAGGCGACTCATATGGTAGAACATGAACCTTCGGTATGTAGGGGATAGTGAATATTGAGCAAGAACTTTTGGAATTATTTTTTTTCTATTCATTATTTTTATTATAAAAGTGTGGCCCAATTGATGAATGGAATATCCTAATTTTCAAGACAGGAAAGGGCTACAATGAGTCCTACCCATTGAATTGTCCTGATCTCCCACGTGTAGGCCAAGTTTGCACGTGTAAGTATGATTTATTATGAAGCACTGCCAAATTAATTGGGCCCTCAGTTCCCATTAGGAATTATGGACACACCTATAAAGTAATTGATGTACGACAATTAACCACTTGCTCTAAAAGCTCGAACTGTTAGAGTATAACGAATTAATCCATTTATCTCATAGCCCAGGCCCCACATCTCATGGGTTTTAGGACCTCGGCCGAACCCCCTTCGTGAGCTCCAAATCACATGTGTTGCCCACCCCGAGTGTGTCCCCACATCCCACGGGCTACCCCACTCAAGCCCGATGCGAAATGCGAATTAATCACCCCTGGTGAGGAGTCTCGAACACGAGACCTCCTCCATGGGCCGCACCCACCCCGAGTGTGCCCCTGCATCCCATAAGCGACCCCACTCGTGCCTAGTGTGAAAATGTTCCTGCATTAATCACCCTCGGTGAGGAGTCTCGAACCCGAGACCTCCCGCTCTGATACCAATTTGATGTAGGACAATTAACCACTTGCTCTAAAAGCTCGAACTGTTAGAGTATGGAGAATTAATCCTTTTATCTCATAGCCCAGGCCCCACATCTCATGGATTTTTGGACCTCGGCCGAACCCCCTTCGTGGGCCCCAAATCACATGGGCTGCCCACCCCAAGTGTGTCCCCGCATCCCACGGGCTACCCCACTTGAGCCCGGTGTGAAATGCGCATTAATCACTTCTGGTGAGGAGTCTCGAACACGAGACCTCCTCCATGGGCCGCACCCACTCCGAGTGTGCCCCTGCATCCCACAAGTGACCCCACTCGATCCCAGTGTGAAAATGCCCCTGCATTAATCACCTCCGGTGAGGAGTCTCGAACCTGAGACCTCCCGCTCTAATACCAATTTGAATTAGGACACAGGGGTCGCCTGTTGGATGTAGGGGCACACTCGGGGTGGGTGACTCATGCGATTTGGGGCCTACGGGGGAGGTCTCAGGTTCGAGACTCCTCACCGGGGGTAATTAATGCAAGGGCATTTTCACACTGTGCTCGAGTGGGGTCACTTGTGGGATGCAGGGGCACACTTGGGGTGGGTGCGGCCCATAGAGGAGGTCTCGTGTTCGAGACTCCTCACCAGGGGTGATTAATGCGCATTTCATACCAGGCTCAAGTGGGGTAGCCCGTGGGATGCGGGGACACACTTGGGGTGGGCAGCCCATGTGATTTCGGGCCCACGAAGGGGGTTCGGCCAAGGTCCAAAAACCCATAAGATGTGGGACCTGGGCTATGAGATGAATGGATTAATTCTCCATACTCTAACAGTTCGAGCTTTTAGAGCAAGTGGTTAATTGTCCTAATTCAAATTGATATCAGAACGGGAGGTCTCGTGTTCGAGACTCCTCACCAGGGGTAATTAATGCAGGGACATTTTCACACTGGACTCGAGTGGGGTCACCTGTTGGATGCAGGGGCACACTCGGGGTGGGTGACTCATGCGATTTAGGGTCCACGGGAAAGGTCTCGTATTTGAGACTCCTTACCAAGGGTGAGTAATGTGCATTTCACACCGGGCTCGAGTGGGGTAGCCCGTGGGATGCGGGGACACACTCGGGGTGGATGACCTATGTGATTTGGGGCCCACGAAGGGGGTTCGGTCGAGGTCCTAACCCATGAGATGTGGGGCCTGGGATATGAGATAAAAGGATTAATTCGCCATACTCTAACAGTTCGAGCTTTTAGAGCAAGTGGTTAATTGTCCTACATCAAATAATTTGATACAGGACATGGAAAATTAAATATGATATGCAAGATTTCAGGCTTAGATCTTACCAATTCAGAAACAATCACACAAATTCCACGTCCCACATGAAAATCCAAACATTCAATTAAAAAGGGGAATCTATGCGGGTCCAAGCCGACACAGGCTAGGACTGGACCGATAAAAATTATAAACCAAACGATGTCAAAGGGAAATAAAATCAACTACTAATGCATAAAAATCAGTCCATAATCTAAGGGATTCCCTAATTTCAATACAGGGAACCCTAAGGTGATAAAAATGGGTAAATCAATTAGGGATCATGTAATATAGGGTTAGGATTCATGAAAAATGGCTATGAGAGGATAAAAGAAGATAAAAACCAGAGCCAAAAGATGATCCCGCGTGTGGACAGCAATAATGGCCCAGACGAACTTGCGTGTGATCCCAACCGCACGTGTGTGGGGCCCACTATTCAGAAAAAGGCCACCTTGACCCTGGTCGGCCAAGGATGGACTCCAAAACTCTCAAATCTCAGCTCGATCAGATGTACGGTTTGTGCGTGGTGCTCCGCCGAAGTTTCAGCTCTCCTGCGGGCTGAAATCTGGAAACCTGTTGTGATAAAGAAATTTATTGCAACAAAAGGACAAATTTGAAGTACGGATGGTGGGGGAAGATGGAAAAAAAAGATGATGGAAGATAGGGGTGAATTGGGATCGATGTGGCTTCGTACCACGGTAGTTAGCCCTTCGAAAAGGGAGGGCTTCGCACCCACTTTTGAATTCTTCCACAACTCACGAAGAGAGCAGAAAAATAAAGCAGAAATTTTTTATTAACTTCAATGAATAAAAAGAACTACAAGGGGTGCTTATTTATAGGGAGAACCCTATACCCAAAAACTCGCACCATGTGCGACACCTATTACTTGGCGATGAAGTAAACTAAAATAAAAACCAGATAAGGAAATCTAAAGCGTTCACGATGTTCTAAATAATAACAATAAGCAAAACCTAAAATATAAAATCAATCCGACTAACGGGCCATGATCATGAGATCCCATGATGGGCTTTTTATTATTGAGACCATTTTTTTGAACAAAAACTCTGTCTTCTAGCATAGGAGCCCTCCCTGGACATCATCATCGATCCAGATCGACGGTGGGGCCCTCCTTCGTGTGTACATGCGTAGGGGGCGGCCCGTGTGCGCGTGATGTCCCCATCAATTCTCTCCAGCTGCGAAGATTTCGCCACTGGCGAAATAAAACTCTTGAACTGCTTCAAGATTTAAGGATCAAGTCTCTGAAGCTCCTCCTCAGTGAGCCACGTGCTATCTGAAGCTAGGCGTAACTTCCATTTAACCAGGTACTTCTGAAACCTGCCGTCCGACGTTGAAACTATCGATGGTCCAAGATATTCTCTATTTCCTCTCTGGATGTGTGAAGGTTAAGTATGGGAGGGAGAAGTTGAGAAGAAATGTCAGGAAGAATATGTATGAGAGGTAGAGGCTAGGAAAATGGGTCAGGACGGGTAGGTATGGAACGTAGAGGTTGAAAAAATGGATCGAGAATGGTAGGTATGAGAGATAGAAGCTGGGAGGAAAGGTCAGAAAGAGTGGGTATGGGAGGTAGAGGTTGAGAAAATGGGTCGGGAAGGGTAGTTATAGGACGTAGAGGCTGAGAAAATGGGTTGGAAGGGGTAGGTATGGGAGGTAGAGGCTGAAAAAATGGGTCGGGATGGGGCTATGGTTCAAGGGATAAATATGGAGAATCAGGATGGGTGGGCGAAGGGTCGAACAAAGTATCAGTGGTCTTCTGAAAAGTAATTAGATCCTCCACATCGAATGTAAAACCAATTCCTATGGAAGATAGAAGATTTATCTCATACACATTGAGACCGTTTCGTTTTATAATTTTAAAGGGTCCAGCGCTACGCGCGTATAACTTACAAACGACCCTCAGAGGGTACCGCTCAGGGTTGATGCGGACCATCACAGAGTCTCCAATATTGAATCCTTTGAAACGTTTATGCTGGTCTACAGAAAATGTGCAATGTTCATTACTAGTCATGATCTTCTGCCTGATTTCTTGATGCCATGAATGAATGTGATGCGCAAAAGACTCTGTAGACTCTGACAACCTATGTGACAGTAACATAGGGACAAGATCAATAGGTTTCCTAGTCTTATAACTAGTAACAACTTCACGACTGTGGACCTATCGACGGAACTATTCAACGCAAAATCGGATGTAGGTATTATGGTGTCCCATGTTCTGGTATACTCTATATCCCTCTTAGGGGGAGACTCATCCGGTAGATCATCAGGAAAGATATCACGTAACTCATCCATTACCTGAATGGCCTCAGTGGGTAATTCTGCATTAGCCGCTGGTGCACTCTTTCCAACCACAAGGCTGCACATGTTGTACCCCTCAAAATAGTAGTCTTGATGTCTCTCATGGGGTGGGTGCACGGGTGCACACCCATAATTGATTCCTTGACCAACTCCATTCATTGATCTATCCTCCAGGCCACCCGCTTGAGATTGGACATCTACCCCAATAGTGGGGTTTGTCCTAGCGATGGTCTTTAGTCGGGTAATGCATACATCAAGCTGTTCACAGCATTGGTCCATTTCCAAGCGCTTAATCATAGACTCCAACGTCTGAGATATCTTGTTTAGTGACTCTTGCAATTGTTCCATGTTTAGTGTAGGGTGTCAACCAAAATTCAACAATATAATTGTCAAAATATAAGATTTCTTTTTTTATTTTTTATTTTTATTATTTTTATTTTTTTAAAGAAACAACCTGGTTTCAAAAAACGAAAAAGGAAAGTTCTAAGAAAAACAAATTAGGAAAGTTTCTATAAAAAAAAAAAAAGTTTCTAAAAAGACAAATTAAGAAAGTTTCTAAAGAAAAACAACTTAGTTTTTAAAAACAAAAAAGGAAAGTTTCTAAAAACAAATTATGAAAGTTTCTAAAGAAACAAATTAGGAAAGCTCCAAAAAAAAAAAAAAAAAAAATTTTTGAAAAAAACAACCTAGTTTCTAAAAAAAGAAAAAGAAAAGTTTTTAAAAATAGAAAGTAAGTTAATTTCTAAAAAGAAAAAGGACAGGAAATTAGTTTTTAAAAACAGATTAAGAAAAAAACTGAAAAGGAAAGTTTCTAAACCTAAAAATAGAAAGCTAAGTTAATTTCTAAAATAATTCAAATAAGGGTATAACAAAAAATTTCAGCAGCTTATGTTAGGGTTTATGGACCTTTAAACAACTATATATGATAAGAATTGATGCTTAATGGACATAAACAACCAAACCCTAAACATGTAATGAATTCCTCTATAAGAACCCTAGGCTTTGATACCAAATTTAATGTAGGATAATTAACCACTTGCTCTAAAAGTTCGAACTGTTAGAGTATGACGAATTAATCCCTTTATATTATAGCCCAGGCCCCACATCTCATGAGTTTTAGGATCTCGGCTGAACCCCCTTTGTGAACTCCAAATCACATGGGCCGCCCACCCCGATTGTGTCCCGCATCCCACGGGCTATCCCACTTGAGCCCGATGTGAAATGCGCATTAATCACCCCTAGTGAGGAGTCTCGAACACGAGATCTCTTCCGTGGGCCCCACCCAACCCGAGTGTGCCCCTGCATCCTACAAGCGACCCCACTCGTGCCCAGTGTGAAAATGCTCCTGCATTAATCACCCTCGGTGAGGAGTCTCGAACTCGAGACCTCCCGCTCTGATACCAATTTGATGCAGGACAATTAACCACTTGCTCTAAAAGCTCGAACTGTTAGAGTATGGAGAATTAATCCCTTTATCTCATAGCCCAGGCCCCTCATCTCATGGATTTTTGGACCTCAGCCGAACCCCCTTCGTGGGCCCCAAATCACATGGGCTGCCCACCCCAAGTGTGTCCCTGCATCGCACCGGCTACCCCACTTGAGCCCGGTGTGAAATGTGCATTAATCATCCCTTGTGAGGAGTCTCGAACACGAGACCTCCTCCATGAGCCGCACCCACCCTGAGTATACCCCTGCATCCCACAAGCAACCCCACTCGAGCCCAGTGTGAAAATGCCCCTGCATTAGTAATGGGATTCATTTGTTTGCTGTGTGGGACCCATGGAAAAATGGACCCCACAGTCTCCATCAGTGGGAACTAGGGGGAGCATTGTAGTAATGTGTTGTGGCGGAAATGACTTTGATACTCCAGCAAAGTGTGATGGATGATACACAGGCACTTAGAAGTAGCCTATGTGGCATGCAAACAAGTCAAAATAAACTGTCCAAATTATGGTTTCTGGTTTAGATGTATCATTAACCAAAAATTAAGCTTATTTCATTATCCGACTATTGGATTGATGGATATTTATTGGACTGTTAAAAATAAAAATCATCCAAAGTTCCTATTTCCACAAACAAGTGTCCATGAATCAGAGGCTAGGATTGTTCAACCGATCTGATCTTCAGATTGGGAGTTAGTAACAGTGGGGTCCACAATATAGTTGGTTTAACTTGAGTCAGTATGCCACGTGTACAAGTTCTGAGTTCCTGCGTATCAAGAGTCATCCACTGCTAGAGTATCTTATAACTCAAAAAAAGAAAATTGTACCACCTGACATCATGTAGAGTGCATCATCTGCATTCTAGAAGAATCAAATCCAAATTAAAGAAGATAAATGTGAGCAGTGAAAGTTCACCACATTGAGATTCGGTGCTGGCCAAAGCTAGGTGTGTGGCCCACCACCTGAAACTGACGGCCACCAATCAAGCAAGTGATGGGCCCCACAGATGCATCTTCGATGTCAAAATCAGTTGATTTGTGACGTTGATCGTGTGGTTGATTTACATTGTATTGTACTTAATTCTCTTTCACTCTTTCTTATCCCTCTTCGCGCATCATTGGGTCTGTTTGGATGTAACCCCATCTATAAATGGAAAGGTATTTGATACTCTAGCCATGTACAATGCTTGATATGCAAGCACTTGCAAATCGTACATGTGGTATCATTAACATAAATCAAATAGCCCAAGTTGTGGAATAGGATGTAACTAAATCACAATCTCAAAATGAGATTAAAGGTTCATTTGGGAGCATCTAAATGGAATTAAATGAAATTCAATTCCATTTACCCCTATTTCAAGTGTAAATGGTTTAGTTGTTTTTGGATGAGAGCAAATGAAATACATTTAAATTCAAATTTTCTTTTCAAAAGAGAGTAAACAGAGGAATTGAAATGTATTGAAAAGTTTAAATATATTTATAGAAACATATGTGATTCATAAATCAACTTTAACATTTTAAATTAGAGTGCCTATATGATATTTGAAATACTAATTATAATAAGCCTATTGAAATATATACTACAGTCAAAAATAAGAAAGTTTTGAACCTCGGGTGGATCACAACAACAATGATCACAAGCAATTAACTTGCAAAAGTATTTTTAACCATTCATTTAGATGGTTAATATTTAAATAGTTTGGATCTTTCTATTAGTATGATTTTAGTAATGCAATTGATAATTAGACTGTTTCGGAATATTAGCATTGTGCCACGTGCACGGTGGCCAAGGAAGTCCAAAAAGGCATTTTAGTATGTTTTCTAAGGGCCAGGGTAAATGCCCCATGAATAACCAATTACTACAATTTCACCTGGGCAATAATTTTGAGCTTAAGTATGTGGACCCCATCATGATATATATGACATGTTCATGTTATTTATCCATTTTATTAGAATATTTTGAAACATGGGCCAAAAAATAAGACAGATCTAACATTCAAGTAGTCCACACCAAAGTAAGTGGTGATCTCAGGGAGTTTTTAACAGTGGGGGATCAATTCCTTTTTCTCCTATAGTGTGGACCACTTGAACTTTGAATCTGCTTTATTTTATTTTTTTTGACTATATTCTAAATGAGGCCGACATAATGAATGGAGGATGCGGAAAATCCACATGCATCACTCGTGGGCCTCACGTATATTTAACAGCATGTTAGGGCATTAAAAAAAGGTAAGAGTCATATCAATCATGGAAAACGATGCAGTCAGTACTAAAGGAAATAATTATTACCTATTTACAGTTTATATAAAATTTCTGCCCCCATATACTCTCAGTTACATTTACCTTCATCTACTTCCATCCAAAAGTACCACTCATTCAAATTCTTCTCCTTTACTTCCATCCGGACGACTCCAAAATAAGATTTGGATATGTTTCATTTGGACTGTCCAATAAATGTCGAGTAATTAAATAATCATGCAAGAGTAATTTTTGGTTCACCAAACATGTTAACTAAAACCATAATTTGGGTGGTTCATCTTGAAATGCTTGAATGTCACATTTCCAATTGTTCAGAGCCTGTGTATCATCGATCACACTTAGCCAGAGTATCAAATCTTTCGGTTGTATGAATTGGGCATATGTAACTGGTATATCCTCCAATTTCCGAGCAAGACCGTTTGGTCTGCCTATGAATATGTAGATGGTTGGATGGCTTTTGTGTTTTGTTGGATGGGGACCATCAGCCCACTGTGATGTAGTTCCTTAAATTGGGTTCTATGAGAGTCTGCCCCTGATCGGAATCTGGTACATCCAAACAGTCCATTACCTCTCTCTACTTGTTGGACCCACAATATTTGTGTTTTCCCTTCAATAAACATCTAGAAAGGTTTCGACAGTGGACATCGCTATTCCCATTGTTTCCTGTGGTGTGGTCCACTTGATCTCTGGACATGATTCAATTTGGGATTATGCCCTAAAATGATATGAAAAAACGGATGTACGGCTTGGATAAGACACATACATTCATGGTGGGCCCCACAGAGTTTACTTACTCAGTATGCTTAAGCTACTCAGTCAGCAACCCGCTTCCACTGCGTAAAAACTCATAGTGGTAGACGCATCACGTTGGGCGCTTGAAATGTGGACCGTTCACCAACCCTATTAGCCGTCCATTTCTCTGTACCTGCCCTATGACCGAAATATCCAATTTTTGGGCTTCGTAGTACATGATTGAGGGTTCTAGACAATGGACCACCTGAATCTCGTACACATGTGCCACGTGGAGCCAGTCCAGATGCATTTTCTTTTGAAAAAAATTGCAGCAACAGTCCACATTCGATTGAAAAAAAAGTATAATACCTCCAAATCTGAGATATTCTAATCCAAGAAAATTTTCCCATCTAATGTGGGCCACACCATATCAACGGATTGGATTACCAAAACATGGGCCCCACATGCAGAGAATTCTGTGGCGCTTCAGTCATTTTTCATGAGAGTGGGCTAATAAAGATATTCGCGACAAAAACAAGGGCATTTTGGGAACGTCCATTCATGGAAATGGACATGTCTCCTCATCAAGCTTGCAAACATGAGGAAAACGAATTAGGCCCATCTAATGGCGAAGGATTACACGACACGTGTCTCTCATTTTTGCACGGAATACACGTGGTTTCCGTTCGATGAGTTATGTTTGAGAAATCCATGTTTCTTTGATCCTAGCCGTTGATCACAACCCATATTATTATTATTATTATTATTATTATTATTTTTTGGGTGGAACGTGGACCGTTGTTGTTTTTCACTTTTAACAGAATAGGTAAAGATTTTCCGGGGGTGGATTAGGTGCGGCCCTCACTGTAGGGCCCACCTTGATGCATTTATTATATATCAACACCGTCCATCCGTTTTTCCATAACATTTCAGGGCATCTCACCAAGAATGATGCAGACACAAATCTCAGGCAGACCATACCATAGAAAAGAGCGCGATTGAACATGAACAACGGACGCGGATTTCCTGCAAAAGCCTTTAGCAGGAAGCTGCTGCGCAAGGATGCTGGGTGGGGCCACATAGATGTTTGTGATAAATCCACCCCGTCCATCCGTTTTTCGAGATGATTTTAGGACATTCGACCAAATATCAGTTGTATATAACAATCAAGTGGGCCACACGAGAGGAAACAGTGAGCACCGTTGAAGCATTCTCGTAGCCATAAAAGTATTGCATCATGCGGAAACGGATTGGCTACTCCCCCCGCCACCAGCCCCGTGGCTGGTGTTCGGTTCTCTGTGAGCCCCGCCATGATGTATGTGTTTCATCCATTCCGTTCATCCATTTTTAAAGATCATTTTAGGGCTTTATCCCAAATATTAGAGGGATATATATCTAAGGTGCACCACACTACAGGAAAACAGTAGTGATTGGAGATCCACCATTAAAATCATCCTAAGGCCCACTGTACTGTTTATTTGACATCCAATCTGTTTATTAGGTCATACAGACCCAGATGAAGGGAAAAAACAAAGATCAGCTTGATCCAAAACTTTTATGGCTCTCAAAAAGTTTTTAATGATCTACGTTCATTCAACACTGTTTCCTGTAATGTGGTCCATTGAGATAGGGATATATCTCATTTTTGGTATCATACCGTAAAATGATCTATAAAAATAGATGGACGTCATGGATGAAACAATAAATCATGGTGGAGCCCACAGAGCACCGACCACTAGCCATTGGCTGGTGGCAGGGGGAGTAGCCAATCCGTTCCCATATAAAATATGTAGAACATCTGAACCGTTAAAAGATGTAGGCCACACGTGTACATTTAAGTAAGGCCAACGGCTGTCCACTGATATCTACAGTGCAGCCAGCCTGATGAGTGGCCCATCCTGATTTTCACTCCCGACCATCTTTATGATTCGCCCCACCTTCTGCATGGTCCAGATGTGCTACAGAAGTCACACGTGAGAAGGAAAGCTTTGTTTCTGAGAGGTAGACTTCACTGATAGTCAACCACCATTTTACACGTGGCAATACTCTCTGCAGATTATACCGGGCCGTTTGGATACAACAAAATTTATTATTACGATTTTTTAAAAAAACATATCAGAAACAAAAATAATAATTCATTTGGGTTCTATATAAGTATTTAATCCATTTAATAAATGACCGTGAATATTAAAATTTTAAACTATGATTAGAAAATAATATATTATTCTAGAATTGAAATTAAGTATACAAAGAATAGTCTATTGGGCATTTATAAATTTGATTGTTAAAATATGACTTCATTATTTTGTGTTGATTTTTTATTCATTTAAGTAGGACCCACTATTAATATGATTTAATTTGAATTAGATATTTCTCATATACTGAGTGTGCCACTATGGCGAGACAACATTAAGGTTATCCTTAAAGTTGAGTACCTTTCGTCATATCTTGAATTAATTGAGTTTTCTAAATTCTTCATTGTTTAAAATTTTAATTATTTTATAAAATTTTAATTCCAAAATTTTTTATTTACGGATTTAATTTTCTTAATTATAAATTTACAAATTCAAAATTCCTACAAATGTCATTTTAATTCTTGATTAAAGAATTTATATATTTTGAATGTAAATTATTAATTTTATTCATTTAACTATTTTATTTTTTCATTTGTGTAATCCACTTTAAAAAATACTTAAATGGAAAATGAGTAATTTATCAATTTTCATACCAACTTTAGTATTCCTTTAATCTTTATTCTCCTTCTTCTCTCTTTTTTTTCAAAGCTTAGGCCTGAAGTTTTGAGGCTAAAAGTTAAGAACTTATATTAGATCAAGCTGGGCCTAGCCTTGACGTTACCCATTGTTTCCTCATGATTGTATATTTAGACGAGTGAAGACAGAAGAGTGAAAGGGATTTTTAAAAAATTAATATTAAAAAGTAATTAATTTTTAAGAGCTCTTTGGTAAAAATATTAACTCAGGACAAAAATTTTCACCTTTACTGGTTAACCAAACATGATTAAAAAAGAGTTAATTAGTTATTTTTTAAACTTAAATAGTTATAAGTATATTAAAACAGCTCATAATGTCACATCAATCAAACTAATCCATCAAAGTCACGCCCAAAAATGATGTTATCCACCTGATTTCTCCCTTCTAATTTTGAACACTTACTATTTTACTTTCAACCATTCATCCAACATTCATCATTAAGATGGCTAAGATTGATTGACCAGCCAAGACATCGTGGACAGATTTGCCCACAAATTAAATGGGCCTGGCTTGGGAGGATCCCTAACTATGGTGCCTACCTTAATGTATGTTCTTTACATCCATACTATCCATCCATCCATATTTATAATTTATTTTAAGGCATAATCCAAAAACCTATGGAAATCTAAACTTTAGGTTAGCCATACAACAGGAAATAATGGTAATTGAATATTCATTAACAAAAACTTTTTTCAAGCTGCCTCAATATTTATTTTCTATCCAACTTGTTGACAAGGTTACAAACACCTGAATGAAGGGACCGTACAAATATCAGCTTTATCCAAAACTTCCGTGGCCCACAAAAAGTTTTTAATGGAAAAGCAATATGCTTTCTTCTGCCATGATCAGATTTGAATCTACTTCATTTTTTAAACATGTCCTAAAATAAGCTATCAAAATAGATGAAAGGTATAGATTTAAGGCACATACATCATGGTGGGACCCACAGTAAGCCATGCCTAATTTCAATGATTTGGATTACTGTTTGTGAGGGCTAGAATTCCATGATGGTTAACCACCATCTTAAAAAATTTGGTGGTGGCTCTTTAACCGTCCACATGGTCTAGTATCACTAATTCAAACTTTCCAAATGGGCAAAACCATGGTAAAAATACAGTGACACCCATCGATTTCTCCCTTGTAATATAGAACAGTAGCTATTTTACATAGTTTTAGGCATTCATTTGATATTCATCAATAGATGGCTAAGATTGATTGATTAGCTTGAAATCCAAGATATGCTCCATACAAAACCTATCCTGAGGGCCAGACTTTCATGATGGTAGACCACCATCTTAAAAACTGAAGAATGGTGGTGGCTCTTCAACCGTACATGTATCACATGGTATTAACCTAATACAAGCAAAGCCACACAGTGGAATAAAATCATTGTTACAGTCTAATGTAAGTTATATTTCCACATAATTATAATAATAAATAATAGTTATTCATTTACAGTTGTAATTAAAAAACCATCCTCAGTTTGGGTGAATCACTGGCTGTGGGGCCCACCCTGGTGTATGTTGCTTACAGTTACATCCCTGTCCATCCATTTTCAGAGCTCATTTTAAAGCATGTTCTTACAAAAATGAAGGAGATCAAAATCTTTGATGGATCACATTATAAAAATAGTGGTGATTGACCTTGAAAATTTCTTTTAGGCTACAACAGTTTTGGATCAAGCATATATGTGTGTGGTCCCTTCATCCATCCAGGTCTTTGTGACCTTAGGATGGCAAATAAACATTCCAGCTGCTACTAAGAAGTTTTTAACCGTGGATATTCAATCACCAGGTGTGATTCACGTAGGATTTGAAGCTGCTTCATTTTTATAATCATATATAAAATGAGCTTCCAAAATAGATGAACGGAATGGATTTAAGGAACATATGTCACAGTGGGCCCCACAGTCAGCGATCCACCGACTTTCGTGTATCCGGGATCCACCAAAGCCGTGCCCATTTCAACCATGGTTAAAAAAGGTTTATTTTTATTATTATTTTTTTTTATATATAAATAACTTAAGTATCGGTGCATTCAAACAGCCCAATGCTGTCAAGCTAATCCAAACCGTCAAAAGTCACAACCGAAAGATGATATTATCTATATCTGATTTCTCCCTTCTAATTTAAAATAATGCTATTTTAATTTCAACCATTATCTGATATCCAACAATCAGATTTGTCAAGATAGATTTATTAGTATAAAATCAGAGATATGCTCCATATCAAACCATGGCCCATAGTTTGAACGGCCTAGATAACCTTACACGAGTGCCACGTGTGAGGAAGATGGCCTCCTGCATGTGAACATTTTTCCTCAAAAATAAAATTTGTCAATCAAACGTGAAACACAACAGCCCATGTCTTAACATTCACCCCCTTTTGTACTTTTTTCTCCTTCTCTCTCTCATCTAGAAAAGCCTGATAGCAACAACACCCTGTCACTTTCCTTGCCATTCATTTTATTGCTTTTTTTTAAAAAATAAATAAATTTCCTACTAAATTCCAAAAACCCCCGTAAACCCAAAACACATAATCAAGAAGAAAAAAAAAAAAAAAGGAAAAAAAAGAAAAAGAAAAAGAAAAAATAAAATCTCAGTAGTCTATATATGTTGGAAGTTTCAGCTCCGTCTCTCTCTCTCTATTCTGCTTTTGATGCATTATCCAATCTCACTGTTACACTTCCCAATAATTCTCTGCCTTTGTCTCTCTATGAAATCTCTTATATACAATACTCACTTTCTTGGTTTGGGTATTATTGCTAGAGAGAACTGGTTGTGAAGATTCTTAACCAGCGCCCACCTCTTCTCTTTCTGTTTTCCCCTGCTTTTTTGATCTTTATCTTCAGTAATGGAAGTTGTGTCAGGGAATGAATGGTTGGAAAGCACATATCAGTCTTCTGCTGTTACTGTTTTCTGTAAGTAGTTGTATTGGTTTACTTTTTAATTTTGATTTTTTTAGTTTTATTTATTTTTATTTATTTTTTGGCAGTTTGACTTCACGAGGCTTTGCAGATGAGATTTTGTGATTTGAGTTTTTTATTTTATTTTTATGGGGTTTTTGGGTACCCTTTTGGGATTTATGCGTATTTTTAAAAAATTATTATTAATACCACTATTCTATTTTTTTAGAGATGTATATAAACCCCACTTTGTGGGTTTTTCTGCAATTGAATGTGTGGAATTTAACAAAGATGATATTTTGTGCACTAGGTTTGTTATATTTTTTTGGGTCTTTTTGAGACAGATGAGTGTTTTTTCTTTTTCTTTAAAAAAAATATATATATATATATTGTAGCCCCCAATTTTCGAGGTTTTCAGTTTCTGCAATTTGAATGTATGGAACTTTACAAGTTGAGATTTTATGAATTGGGTTGTGATTTTTTTTTTTGGGTATTCTTGTCCCCTCCGGTGTTTCTGCATTTTGATTGTGTGAGACATATCTAGATGAGATTATGTGGACAGGTTTCTCAAATTTTGTGGGTTTTTCTGGGAACCCATTTCTGTTTTTAGCCCCTTTTTTGAGGTTCTTCTGCAATTTGAATATATGAGTTGCTATGATGAGATTTTGTGAATTGGGTTCTTCATTTTGTGGGCTTTTTTATCCTTCCTTTTCTTTTCTTTTCCTTTTTCTTTTGCTTTTTTGGCAATTTTGCTGTTTGAAACCCACTGAGACAAGGTTATGTGAATTGGGTTTTCTTTCGTCTTTTATTTTTTTCCTTTTATTATTATTATTATTTTTCTGTCTCTTTTTTAGCACCCATATAACTTTCTTGACTGTTTTTTTTTTTTTTTCTTTTGTTGTTCTTCTTCTTGAATCGAGAAGGTCAGGTGGTGGCGTTTTATGTAATGAGGTGGTGAGAAAAGCTGTGACATAAGATTGAGTGAGAGAGGAGTGAAAGGGAAAGAAGAAAAGTAAAAGAAAAAAAGGAAAAGAAGGAAAAATAAAGAAGCTTTGAGGAGGGAAGTTTTTATGGATTGGGACTTGAAACCACCTTCTTGGGATTTAGCAGACCTGGAGAGAGATGCTGAACCCAATATCGGGTCCATCGTCGGGTTGAGTAGCTTAGGAGGGCCAAAGAGCAAAGGAGATTGCTCCGTCGATTTGAAGCTCGGGAGGTTGGGCGATTTTGCCGATAGGCCATTGGACAAGTGGAAGGACTCAAGGGTCCTGTCAATGGTGTCGCCTCCTGGCTCATCGAAGAGGGCTCGGGCGCCCGGTAATGGCAGTAACACTGCCATGTGTTTGGTCGACGGGTGCAAATCAGATCTCAGCAACTGTCGGGATTATCACAAGCGGCATAAGGTCTGCGAGGTTCATGCGAAGACCCCAAAGGTGATGGTTCATGGTCAGGAGCAACGGTTCTGCCAGCAGTGCAGTAGGTAAGTCATTCAAATGCTTAAGGAAAGTAAGAATTTCCTTGGATTTTTTTCCTCATGCACTATCATTTCTGTTATTCATCTTCCAGCCTTTTCTTTTCTGTCATTAGAATTTCCCATTTGATAGATATTTGGGAGGTTGATTTTTCTAGTAATTGTGCTCAAATACTGTTTTCAATTTTCTTGTCTTTATTATTTGTTTTATATCATACCTTTTCCTTGTTTAATTGTGGTTGTTTCCATGTTGCTTTGCCTGAATGTGGATAAATCATGTTTATGGTTTGTTGGGTTCTTTAATATTTTGTCATTTTTTGTTAAACATGCGTTTGGTTGCACCAAATATATAAAATTTCATGATATGCTTCACCAAATTAGACTGATTAATCATGAAATATCATGATATTTGGTGCAACCAAATGCACCCGAAAACACTATGCATTTGTTAGGAGTCCGAATTCAGTGTAACAGGAGTCCTTTTGTCACCAGTCTTTTTCCTTGTCGTCTCTAAGGCCATTGGTGATACTAATTGTTAATCCTACTTAGCTGCATATCCTAAATGAAAAAATGTGTGAGAGATCTGAGATTTCATCAGGTGAGCTGATTTTATATGGCCAAGGCTCCGAAATCAGGCCAGCCTGTTCATAAGGTGGGTTCATGTTGAATATGGATTTGTCCATAAACCATTGTATGATAACTCCATAATTCATCCTCCTTCAGGCACTTGTTGTGATTGTGGATGTTCATGGAATATGTTGACCATTCAATCGTCCAAGTATTGTCAAAAGGGAAAGTTTGTGTGCCTTTTGTGGACGGAAAGTTCCTTTTGTTCAACCTCCAAAAACATCGCGCTCTAGAATGGATGGCCTATAGCTCCAAATCACACTGATGGGTCATTGCTAAATCTCCATGCAGAGTTTTTTTTTTTTTCCATTGAGTGTGGACCACTTCTTAACTATTACTCTGTTTGTATTTTAGCGCCCTTTTGTCAGCTGCGATCAGATGGTTATGATTGTCCAATCTGTATGATTCTTGAGCTATGGACCCTCTATGGTAGGTTCTTCCTGATGAGGGTCTAGACCTTGTACAAGTGTTTCACATGTTCAGTTTTGGGTCTTGCACGGTTCTGTTTCCATCATGAGCAACGAAATTGCGCCCTTTCCAAAACCATCCGCAATTATGTGAAGGCTGTCCTGATTCGTATAAGAATGTTTTCATGGCTTCCTTGGATAGGTAGGGATTGCTGGGTTTCATAACAGAAATCACGCACCAAGACCAGATGCAATATGTTTTCTGCCATTTTGAGATTCCATCACTACTTTATTTTCAAGTGAGAACTCAGCGACCAGGTGGGACATTTTTGTGTGAGTCTTTGCTGGTTTGTACTGTTTTGTGTTCCTTGTCCGCTCTTAGTTATAAGGCTGTATTGGACATACTTTTATGATCTATACATTGAAATCTTGCTTGAATTTTGCCGTTCAGATTGATTAATTAATTAATTAATTATTATTATTATTATTATTTTATTTTTTTTTTTTAAAAAAAGAGGAAGAAGAAGGAAAAAGAAATCTTCCTTGAATTTTCGATGATTTTCCGATGGGTGACTGTCTTCTTTCACACTTGTATATTTTCGTGATTTCTGTCTTTTTCTTGATCAATACATAGCAATTCGTGTGTTGGAAATGTTATACATTTTCGACTCTCCCCTCTGTCTATAATGTTTATGCGATATGTATGTGCTTTGTGCATTGTATAGAAGGCTGCTTGTTGACTCTGTGTGTGCAAACATTGTAATACTCTGTGGCAACTTATCCGCCGTCCATGTGGCCTATCTGCATGTCAATCTAGACTGTCAAAATCATGGGCTCTATCGTGGATGCAGCATAGTCTCAGAATCATACTGATAGGATAGTATTAATTGTCTGATTTTGCTCATGGAATTTACATCATCAACTGTTTTCTTTTTTACTGTTCATTTTCTGGTCTTCGATTCAATGGTTAGGATGGTCCAACTGGAGTGATTTTTGGGCTAAGCTCCATCTACACAACAAGGACCATGATTTTCAAGGTCTGGATTGGTGTGTATGTATGGCACGTGTTTCATGGATGAGTTGCCAAAGAGTAGTACTTTGCCTGTTCAACTAATCCATGAATAGGTGGCATGGAATGAACCTCCTTTGTTTGCCTAAATTATTATTGGAATTTTTACTGAACCTTAAAATGGGCGTTGTTCATGTTGATTTTTCTCAGTCATCTATATTTAGCAAAGAAGGCTCATTTAATGCTCTGATTTGTAGCATGCTGTCGAGTTGAGGTGACCGTTTCTTGAAATGATCTGACCTCTGAGAAATAGCATGCATATGGTTCAAGTTTTATCTATAAGGAATGTTAATTCCACACCACCATCTTGAGGCCCAAACACAAATGCCTGCCATGTGCCCATGTGGTACGTGTGTGGGATCTGGGATGTTCTGGGTGGTGGCCACTTACAAAGTGAATTTTCCTTGCCCTGGGATGTTCTTTGTGTGGTGGTTGCTTACAAAGTGAATGTTCCTTGCCCTGGGATGTTCTTTGGGTGGTGGTCACTTACAAAGTGAATGTTCCTTGCCCTTTATCCTGCCATTCCATTTTTCAGGTGAGTGAGAAACATTATGAAGGCAATGGATGGTTAGAGAAATGATAACTGTCTATTCAATATCCTGCATTGCTCAATGAGTGGGGGTTGGCGTGAATTTTTCTTTTTTTAGATAGGACGCATCAACTGAGTGGACGGAGGCCCCATTTGATGAACACCACAGGTCCTGCACACATATGCCACTTTGGCACGTCGTTGTCGTTATCATCAATACCTTATCATGTTGGTGTATGTGGGGCCTTTTTTCGGCACTTGAAGACGTCTGTAATTAGCATTCTTCTATCTCTATTTTCCAGTAAAAATCACATGACTAACTCTCTAGGTTGTAAATTGACTGAAGGAATGGAGATTGGTATTCGTTTGCTGACAGAAATTGAGCTGGAGTTTATCCAAGTTGAAATTCCGAGCAAGGTTTAAAATCTCGAAACTCAATTTGTGTTCAGTGGCTGCTCAAATCAAAATCGACTCATCACCCGTTTGGGTTTGCTACCGAGTTAATTGAGTTTCTTTCAGTTTTAAAACTCAACATCAAGTTGGTAAAAACTTGGATGAATTTTCCAACTATTCAATTGATTTTTATTTTTATTTTTATTATTTTTTTAATATAAAATTATAAAACTTATCAAGTTGTAAGAACTTGATCATACCAAGAAAAAGCTTGAATACTCTAAAGTGTTCAATTAGGACCTGAGGTTCTCTTCATCCTGCACCTTGTCCATGTGGTCTGCGCATGCGAGGCTGGGATCATTCATCAGGTTGGCCCCCATTGTACGGGAATGAAGGGAGAAGCGGCCAAATCACATCCAAGAAGAGAGGTCCTGAAGAACCTCCCCTCACCCTATCCAAGTATCCAACGATTGACAAAAAGTCAAGTGTTACCATGGCATTTCCAGTGGGATTGGCTTTGGGCCTTTCCTGTGCAGCTTAGGTGGAGGGTGCCATTTGGGGTTTTTGTTGTGCTGACATCCGGGGACGCTTGGGATATTCCACAAGACAACATGACACTCCAAGGACACCAAACGGGATGAGGGGCCCGGATCATGTCATCAAAAAGTGCCATATGTGGGTATATTCCTGTTGCTTCTTAAAAAAAAAAAAAAGTGCCATATGTGGATTGAGGTGTCCCGACATGTCTTTAGAATTCTCTTCTCGTTTTCCCTTTTTCTTCATATTAAGTGGGTCTTTAGAAATGTTTTTTTTTTTTTCCTTTATATATATATATATATATATATATATATATATATATATATATATATAAGTGGGTCTTTATAGTTATGTCATGGATTTCTCGTGAGTTGAATTTAAGCTCACCTGCACTGTCTTCGAGCAGAGGAAGCTGTTCTCTAACTGACATCCTCAAATGTTCTGTTGGTTTGTTCTACTTTTTCCTATTATAATTCACATATCAAACTCAAGTTCTTCTCTCTTTTTTTTTTTTTTTTTTTCAGTGCTAGGCCCTTTGAAATTTTGATCAGTGTGCTATCGGTGTTCGTTGAAGAACATTCATATTATCTGCAATGATTGAATGGTCGATGCAGGATTTCACATGTTTTCTTATTGATTATTTGCTAACAATCGAACTTCAATACCTAAATTGAAATTTTTTGTGCTCTTAGGTTTATTATTTTCTTTTTATATTTCCCTAATTGGTAACTAGGAAAAAATTTGTGTGTGAATAGTGGGCACTGAGAGTTGTTGTGCACATGTCTACCCCATAGAAAGAGTGGTTGGTGAGATTTTTTTTTCTTTCTTTTATTGGTATGGTGGCAGCGAATCTTCAACATGCAGCTTAAAATGGGTTTCTGGATAAAAGAATGCATTTGGAAATCTTTCTGGATTCCTGCAAACCATATTTCAATGGTGGGAGAGGCATGCTTAACTGACACTCAGTGTGCCATGGTCAAAAGACTTGGTGACCCAGACTGACTCATTAGGCCTTGAGTTGAGTTGAGTTGAGTTGGGACTTGCCCGAGTCATCCAAGTCAGGTGTGAATCGTCTAGGTGATTTGTGGTGTCAAACTAGATTAGAGTCCTATCAAATCCGAGTCAACTCAGATGAGTCACACAAGATCTGTGACCCGCCCAAGTCTTAAAACCATTCTCAGTGCTCCTCCACTGGAGGCACCTGTGATGGACACTTGAGGACAGTTTGGCATCCGTCTAGACGCTTGAGGAGATGAGGACAATTTGACACTTGGCACCATTGCCATGTGCCTGGAAACACTGCTATCATCCCTTCTCACTCTCTTGATTTCTTCTCTTCATGTTTGGTATGGATGATCCCCGTCATCCTTCCGTCGCCTTAATTTTCTCCTCCTTCTTAGTCTCAAAAGATCATCCGACCATTTTATCACTTTTCCCTCAGATTGGAAACCCCAAAACCCTCCTATATCTGAATGTAAACCGTAATGTTAAACTCTAACCTAAATTTCAAGCATGTGTAGCCAACTATCTGTTAACGGATGCCTTATAGTGCCAGTAACATGGACTGCTTTCCATGGCATTAAAGGAAAGTGACTTCCTTGTTCTTGCCTTGGATCCTTTAGGCTGTGTTTAGTATAAAACATTTCAAATCAAAGCATTTTGCATGTATTAAGAGTCTATTAGGGTGAATTAGGATATCTAATTAGATTAGGGATATTTATATATTTGTTTAGATGTGTATCCGTGAGGATCCCTTATTGATCTTCCATCTCCTCTACATATTCAATTGCTTTGAGAGAAATAATACAAGTTACAATTTTCCACAATATACTCTCTGTGGTTTAGCAATTGGTGTCAAAGCTAACACCACGTCCTATGTTGAGTCATGGAAGGGGGGACTTGTGGAAATGACAACTTGGACCAAAGTGAAAGCCACCACGGCATGGAAAGGGCTACCTGGATAACCAGAGTGCAACCGCCATGCTCTGAAAAGGGCTACCTAGAAAAGAGGCCACAGTGAGTGCCGTCATAGAGTGGGTTGCCGTGGACATCAGATGCAAAGCGTGGTGGAATGTTACGATCCTAACAATTTAAGGAGCCTAGCTTGACGCGTTCCATCAATCCTAGGGCTTTTTTGGCGTATTGGGTTAGGTTCAGTGTTTAAATTATCGGGGATATTATCGAATTATTGCCAATAATTTCAGTATCGCTAGAGTTGCGACATTGAAACTCCCTTTTTTCGTTTCTCTTCCTAATAATGCCGATTTTTCGATGATTTTATTTTTTTTTGCGAAAAATCCAGTTGTCAGCAAGAAATCGTTGTATCTACTTACCCTGTCACGGAATAACTGTAGCAAATAACCCATTTTCAATGATAAAAGGACCGATAACATCGGGGCATTGCGTAAATGCACAAAATATCCCAAAAAAAGGGGAAACTTGCAGATTTTCATACCTGTAGAAGAGGAGGGCTAACTGTAGAAGAGGATAGGTGAACGGAAATTGCAGTGCGCTAATCGATCGATCGGTGTGCCGTAAGTGCCATCCAATCTCTACTTTCCACTTTTTTTTTTCTTCGAATATGTCAAAAATTTCAAACCTAAAGATGATTTTGGCGAAGAATCTGCTGAAGATTAGGGATTTGGAGAGATTTTCAAATGGCCTCTCAATGGGTTTTTACGGGAGTAAATTTGCATGGTGTGTGGGTGCGAACCTCAGTGGCATGTGGACGTCACCAAGTTTCGTGGACCCCACCATGATGTATGTGTTATATCCACATGGTCCATCAATTAGCGAGATCATTTTAGGTCGTGAACCCAAAAATGAGGTAGATCCAAAGCTTGGGTGGACCACACCGCCAAGGCAGTGGGGACAATGATTCCTACTGTTGAAACCTTCCTAGGGGCTTTGGCCCACAGTGATGTTTATTTGTCATCCAAGCTGTTCATAAGGTCACACGGAGATGGATGAAGGTAAAATACAAAAATGACATGGATCCAAAACTTTCTTGGCCCCTAATAATTTTTCAACGGTAGGCATGTTCAATTCACATTGTTTCCTGTGGTGTGGTCCATTTGAGCATTGGATATGCTTCATCTTTGGGATCAAGCCTTAAAATTATCTTGTAAAATGGATGGACGGGGTGGATAAAATACATAAATCACAATGGGCCCCACTCAGTACGATAAGCGTACTGATTTATATGGTGCACATGTGTGACTTGTTTGGATCCGTGGATTGATGGGTCCATGTTCTGTGGGGCCATCATAATGATAAATATTTTATCAATGTTGTCCATTTATTTTGATAAATAATTTTAAGGCATGAGTCCAAAATGAGACAGATCTGCATCTCAGGTGGACCACACTAAGGGAAACAATGGTGATTAAATGGCCACCATTAAAAACTTCATAGGGCCATTGTAAATGTTTTTTTTTTTTTTTTTGCCATCCAACCTCTTGATCAGGTCATACAGATCTTGATGAAGCGAAAACACAGTTTAGATTATGTTGGATTTTGCCACATGTACCATTTTCAAATGCTAGGTGCCAAGTGTAATGCAGGGGCATTTTCACACTGGGCTCAAGTGGGGTAGCCTGTGAGATGCAGGGGCACATTCGGGGTGGGCGGCCCATGTGATTTGGGGCCCACGGGGGAGATCTCGTGTTTGAGATTCCTCACCAGGAGTGATTAATGCGCATTTCACACCGGCCTCGAGCGGGGTAGCCCGTAGGATGTGGGGACATACTCGGGGTGGGCGGCCCATGTGATTTGGGGCCCACGAAGGGGGTTTGGCCGAGGTCCTAAACCCATGAGATGTGGGGCCTGGGCTATGAGATAAAGGGATTAATTCGCCATACTCTAACAGTTTGAACTCTTAGAGCAAGTGGTTAATTGTCCTGGGTCCTTACTCTTACTCCGGTGGTAGACTCTTACGAGTTTCAACACCTGGTTGAGGATTTGAGTACCCATAGGTGGTGAAATACCACTATGGCGTGCGCGTGTGTAATTTTTTTTTTTTTTTTTAAGTGGTTAATTGTCCTGCATCAAATTGGTATCAGAGCAAGAGGTCTCGTGTTCGAGACTCCTCACCGGGGTGATTAATGGGGCCTGGGCTATGAGATAAAGGGATTATTTCGCCTTACTCTAACAGTTTGAGCTCTGAGAGCAAGTGGTTAATTGTCCTGCATCAAAGTGTCATATGTAGCCAGAGTATCAAATACCTTCCTTTTATGAAACGGAAGCCGATTAGCTGTTACCAGGTAACAGCTTGGTGGGTGTTACCCTTACCGTGTGGGGCCCACCTTGATGAATGTTTTCCACATCTATGTTGCCCATCCGTTTTTTCAGCTCATCCAAGGACCTTATCCAAAAACTTGAGCTGATCCAAATCTATGGTGGACCACACCATTGGAACAAGTAGCGAATGACACTATTAAAAGTTTTTTGTAAGCCACAAAAGTTTTGGATCAAGCTAATATTTGTATATTCCTTTCATCCAGTTCTGCTTTACATTGGGCCTTGGGAAGTTTTTAATGGTTACCCTTCAATCATCACTCTTTTCTTGTGGTGTGGTTCCCATGAGATTTGTTTACACTTAATTTTTGGATCCATGTCCTAAAATGGGCTGTAAAAATGGATGGACGGAGTGGATATACAATATTTAACCAAGGTGGGCCCTACAGTAGGGGTAACACCCACTAAGCTATTGCCTGGGTAACACCTAATCCATGCCCTTATGAAACGAGGTGCGGATTGCGTGTGACCCCTGTGTGGGACCATAGAGATGTACGTCACAAATCCACTCTGTCCATTTGTTTTGAAAGATCAGATTAAGACAAAATTCTAAAAATTAGGCATACCACACGAAACATGGGGATTGAACATCTAGCAGTGACAAAAGTTTTGTATCAGGATGGTATTTGTTCCTACAATTTGTGTGACTAGTAATAATTGTACTAATGGTTTGGATGGCATATAAACATCATATGGTTAGCTACGGCCTATAGGAAGATTTCAATGCGTTGTTGGTCCCACTGTTTTGTTGGTATGGCCCACCACCAGAGTTTTGATTCTGCCTGACTTTTAGAACATTGTCCTATTGTGGCCTTTCAAAACAGATGGTAGGAGTGGGTTTGTGACGTACATCTCTATCATGCAAAAACCACACTGATTGGATAATCCAATCCATCCTTGATTTGGCATCTTTGAGTTCATTTACTTTTACGTGTCTTAATTACTGTATGCCAACTGCATCTGTAATATATAAACTTATTTTGGTTGCTATTAAAGTGATTTTTTATGCCATTGTATGCTTTTTGGGTCCCATTAAGTGAAAACTTATTATGTAATGTATTCTTTTCACAATTTTTTATTCCTAAATATGTAAATATGTGTATTTAGGCATGTCTTGAAGTTTCACTAAAAAATTCCATTGTTTTCCCCATGTTTCCTTCTTTTTCCCCGCATTTCTGGTTATCGACGATAACGATATTATATCTTTATCTCTGGCCAGCGAAACTTGTAGCGATACCGACAACTCGAACGTTGGTTAGGTTCATAACAGTTTTCATTTTCTTCTCGTTTTTGCATCCTTTGCACAGGCAACCACAATCATCACTCAATGGTGGTTGTAAAACCTACCATCAAACACCATTGTCGCTACCCCTGTTCTTAGTGCCACCGCAAACCCTGCACTTGCCCATCCTCGTCGAAACCCCCGTCTTCAGCACCGGATCTCTACTGACAACCCATCACCATTGATGTCCCTGCATACGTGCTGCCTCTTCCCTGTTGCGGCACCACCGACTCCATTATTTTTGGTAGATTTGACGCAACCAAGCCCAACCCATCTTTGTCAACAGACTTCCACCCACCATTTTTTATGACATGGGTCGCGCCTACAGCAACCGATCTATGCACAAAACCCATCACGACCATTGTTCGAGCCGCCACAACAAGCACTACTACTTATATCTTCGTTCATCACCCTCTACATCTTCTCCGTCACCACCTGCCAGCCTACCTCCCGTTGCTCGGTCTAGCTGTCGTGACCCCCCCCCCCCCCAAAAAAAAAAAACCCTCAACTTCCCCGTTGACTGCTTCTTTTGAATCCCTAGCAACCGCTACTACTTCTCCGTCGATCTGCCAATCCCAGCACCAATTCCTTCGCTCGCACTTTAAATCTCTTACAATCTAGGGGTCCAACGGCACTGAGTTTTGTTCGATCGGATTTCTGCTGCGATTGTCTGATCTCATTACCAAAGATTAGATTTGTGGTCCAAATTTGTGGCATTTATTTTCGGACATGGGATCCATCCTCTTCAGATCCGATGGCCATTAAGGACCCATCTATCACTGCTTAGATCCAAACATTGCAGATGTTATGACTCACCTCCCATCAGATTTGTTGTCAACCATGGGATTGTTGAATGTTGTGCCGCATGAGCGTGGTGAGTACGTTACTTTTGCTAATCTCTTGGGTGTTGCAACTACGTTTAATAAAAGGAGGTCCAACAATTATACGTCGTGTATCACTTTTACTATTAGAGGGCCTACTTGCTCAGTGACGTTGAACTGGGCTTACTCATCTGTTGGGCCTTCATTACACATATGCTTGGACCGTTTTTATTGTGGGTTGTGTGCTCGTTGTTTGCAAGTGGAAGCATGTTGGGCTAGACTTGTTCGTGTTGAGCATATGGACTGGACCTCGTTACCTGTTATCGTTATGACGGGACTTGTTTTTCGTTTCTTGTTAGACCATCTAGAGCCACTAAAAGAGTAACGGTTGAACTCTTAACCATTGAAAGAGTGTATCCACCGGACGAGCAATGGGTGAAATCTCAGCCGTTGGAAGTGCTACCAGATCATTAGCTGTTTGACGTGCTGTTAGTTCACATCCCAGAAGTCATCTGAAGTGCATCGTCGTTTCGTCACTCATACCTTTCAAACTCAAGGTACTCCTTTCAGAGCACATTGAGTTTGAGGGGGGATGTTAGGTTTTATTAGGTTAAATTAGGATATCTAATTAGATTAGGGATATTTCTATATTTGTTTAGATGCGAATCTGTGAGGATCCCTTATAGATCCTCCCATCTCCTCTATATATTCAATTGCCATGAGAGAGAGTACAAGTTACAATTTTCCACAATGTAGTCTCTATGATTTAACAGCATGGAACCCCACTTCTCCCGATTATAGAGAGAGTCCACAGTTTTCCATTTTTTCTGTAGTTCGTGCTCATTTTGTTTTCCATGCCCACGTTTTGTTTTCCAAGCAAAGTAGTCTTGGGGACAAAATATGGTATTCAAAATTACGTAACGATAATGGTGGGTGCCTTTGCGCGATATGGGGTTGTAACACCCATTCCGAAGAAAAAAAAAAAAAAAGGGGCCTGTATCGGCCCTTGTAATGGTTCATTATGGGGCGGATACAGTTTCTTCGTTTAGTTATTAATATATTATTATTTTTTACTGTTATAGGGCCGTAATGGTCATGGGGCTAGTCTTTAAGGCCACCTTTATCGTTATTGAACGCCTTGGGACAAAAAGTGTTTATCAATCTCATTTATGCATAAGAACCTAGGTGAATGAGAACGACAAGCCCCTACATGACTGTTGAGGAAGGATTTGTTGTCTTTGCTAAAATTGTGGAACTACATGTCCTTAGTTTGGTGCGGACAAGGAGCATTTCTTTCATGCACATGTATCACATGTTCCAAATGTGTTATATGTGCAACCGTTCAACTTCAAGCACTCCACATGTTCTTATGTGTTATCAACAATTTTTAAGTGCTCAACATGTGGCAATATCAATGTGCTACCATCCATATAAAGCTTCCCACGTATGCCACAATCCAACCTTATTCTTTATTTTGGTGTTTGACAAATCATGATAGCATATCCATGGATTGCTTATGTCGACACGAGTGCCGACTGCTTGTTGTGGCCCAACTTTGCTTGAATCCAAATCGCCCCTTAATATCTTTCTTCATCTACATCTTCTCTCTCTGAATGACTCATCTACTCAATTTCCCGTCTACAATGATTTCTTGTTATGGGTTTTAGGCATGTTTTGTTATCTACCATCTAAAGGTTCTTATATCCCTTTGTTTTCTTTGTTCATGCAGATTTCATTCGTTGGTGGAGTTCGACGAGGTAAAGAGAAGCTGTAGGAAACGTCTCGATGGCCACAACAGGCGCAGAAGGAAGCCTCAACATGATTCGTTGGCTGTGAACTCCAGAACCTTGTTTACCAACCACCAAGGTTTGAATTCACCACACCACGATCATGCATTATCATATTAATGATCTTTGCTAAGCCATAAACGCTACATGTGCAAGAGCGCAATATGAGTGGGAGATCTAAGCCATCAATCAGGTCAGTCTGACTGTGCAGATAAGGCGGCCCTAAAATCAGGCTAGTTGATGTACCAGATGAGCCACGGTTTACAAGAAAGAATGAACGGCTTAAAAATGCATAGCTGTCCACTTGTTTCTATACATAGTGAGGCACTTGATGAGTGAACACAGACCAACCTGATGGACACCTTGGACACCATGCCTGTGTGCCACAAACATCGGCATGTGGGTGGCATGTGGATGGACCATGCCTACGCATGTGGGCTTATCAAACCTACATATCGACCGATTTATTCTGAATCTCTGCTACTATAGTGTCCTTAGGTGCAGTCTTTGCGTGAGTGAGACCCATGATTCAGTGATCTAGACTGTTGATTTTGTGGACCAATAGAACCTTGCTGTCTTTTTTCCCCATTTGTAGACAATTGATCAAAGGGTTAGGCTTTCGCAATCTTGGGAACTTGTGCAGTGACCCCACATGATAGGGCACATCTGGTCAGTGGTCTAGATCCCAGACCCCATGGGACCCACTGTAAGAATTGGAAAATCAGGAAGTCTGTATGCATCTTGTGCGACTCCACATGATGGGGCCCATCAGGTCAGTGGTCTGAATCACCAAGCCATGGGACCACTTGTACAAATGCGAACCAGGACACTGTATCAAATCACATAACACCTCTATCCATCATTAAATTCCTATGGCGGTCTCATAATGTGGAATTTTTTTTTTTCTAATTCTTCTTGATTACCACCCACACTACTGGATCGTTTGCCCTTGCATGCATGCATGATTGAAGCGCATCAGTCACCTTGATATTGATATTGATATTTTTCCCATTGACAGCGACCAGGTTCACGTCATGTATCACTACTCCACAGATGTTATCAACTTCCATGACGGAGCAGCAGCCCAACTGGATCGCATCCATCAAATCCGAAGATGACTCGCTTTATGGCTGCCACCCACCTATGTTCCTCGATAAACAGCATCCATTCCCCACCTCCTACACTCATAGCTACAAAGGAGGGAAGCAATTCCCCTTCCTGCAGAGCGTTAATGACCCCTCTCTCAGTCACAGGACAACTCTCGAAACCCCCGGCCGCCACCCGCTCCTCAGCACTGTCGCATCTTCGGAGAGCAGCAGCAGCGGCAGCAAGATGTTCTCCGCCGCCAACGGGATAACCGGGCTCGACTCCGATTGTGCTCTCTCTCTTCTGTCATCGCCGACTCGGACTTCGGGCATCAGCCTACGCCACGTAGTGCAGGCCACTGAACCGATCCCCATGGCCCAGCCGCTGGTCATGGGCCCCCAGCAGTTCAACAGTCTAGGTCGGTACTCTTGCTCGCAAACTTCCAACAGCATGTCGTCGACCAGGTTTTCGTGCTCGGGGATGGAGGACGAGCAGATGGCCAACGTTTTGGTCTCCAGTGCCAGTGATGCTGATCTCCATCAGGGGATTTTCCACGTGGCCCATGCCGCCGAAAATGGACAGTCTGCGTCTCAAACTCTTCCTTTTTGGTGAGCCACAAAAGGAGTTGAAAAGGGGTGATGATGCCTTCTTAAGCTGTTCAGCATTTGGATTCTGAAAATGATGTGTTCTACAGACTCATTTGTAGTTATGTCACTTTCTAACTTCTGCCAAGCAGGCTAATTACTCTATCATGGTTCTGTATCTATCCATGTCCACGAATGCATGCATGCACTGTGGAAGCGAGTTGGTTGTGTTGATATAGATATAACATGCACGAATGTGCGGCGGAAGCGTGTTGGGCATGTTAGCATGTTGATATAACATGAAAGCTTTAATGCATTTTGATGTTTTGAAATGTGCTTGTGGTCGAAATACATGTCTGATGAACGTCCCAGATCTCACTCATGCGCCTAGTTGGTATGTGGGTTGCTTGGGTTGTGTGTGTGTTGTAATGCTTTAGATTGGCAGGTATTAGGTTCATTGCACTTGAACATTATCTTCATTGTAGCAGGGCCCACCTTTACATGCTAGGTTGCCTTTTGTCTATCTTTTCACAGCGAAGGGCTGGCGAAATTGCAGTAGGAATAATTTGAGGGACTTATCCTTATCTTGACCAAAAGGATAAGGGATGGTGTTGTCGCTAATGCAAGGCCCACTGAAGTCTTGATCTGAAAATGAAAGGGTTGGCCCACATGTAAGATAGTCTCAGTACTAGGTGCTTGGTATTTATTTATCCAAACAAAAGGCCGTTTTTGGTAATGCTAGAGAAGGACCAGTGGACAATCTTTCAGTGATCCAGATCGTTGGATCCAATTCTGGATGGGACATACTGCAGTATTCCCCTCAATAGGCCAATCTAGACCATCTGATTTTGTGGACTTGAAGGCGATTTGTCAAAGAGAACTGATCACATACAGGCAATGGTACGAGAACTGTACCATCTTTCTTGCAAACATGCTACTTGTGTAGGACATTAGTATCATGACAAACCTTGAGGCTGATCTGCTCATTAGGTAGGCCAGACCTGTATGTTAAATCAAACCGTTGGTTGTCCATATAGTGTTGTGGTCACCTGATTAGCAGAACAGCCGGATATTTCTCTCAGGTAATCATCAAGGTGGGGGCCTACAGAACATGCAATGAATGTTTTCATTAACTTTCTTCTGAAAGAAATTACCAGAAATGAAATATTTTCATTCATATCGTAGAGGTCTTACAGAAAATTTCTGAAAAAAATTATAATGGCTACTCAACTTATTTGCCAAACCTTTAAAATAGTAATAATCATTATTATTAATTTAATAATAATAATAATAATTAATAAATAAAGATTACGCTGTGGAGTATTAATTGGTCATTTGGATTTTCAGAATGGAAACTAATTAATTTCAAGGTTTCCTTTTGAATTATTTGATTTATAAGATATTTTGCCGAATCTCATTTTGGTTTCAGCATTTTATGGAAGAATCGTTTGGGAAGATGTCATTCCGTTTTACGGAAATTCATGGAAGAATGAGTTGGGAAGAAAATGGAACATGTCTTGCCTGTAACCCTTAGTTCTGTGGGGCCCACTGCGAGGTCTGTCATATCCATTTCACCCGTCAATTTTGCCAGCTTATTTTAGTACATGGGCCCAAACATTAGACAGATCCCAAATTCAACGGCAGGACAGCCATTGAAACCTTCCTGGGGCCCACCATTTTGTTTATATGCAATGCAGCCCATTTGTACAGGTGATCCATACCGGCTGAAGAGAACAAATATCAGCCAGATCCAAAACTTCTGTGGCCCCCCCTTGAATGTCTCAAACGACAGTTTTCTTCTAGTGTGGCCCACTTGATTGTGGCTCTGCCTTGACTCCTAACATGAACTGGTACAACTGATGGATGGACAAGATATAAGACAGGCATCACGATGGGCCCCACAGAGGTTAGGGTACGGGTGTTACAGGCAAAAACACATGTACCCGTACTGAATACAAGAAAAGAATTCATGATAGTCAACATGGGTACTCACTCCCCATCAGTGCCCCATACTCATCACCCATCAATGGGCCATGTTGTATTCTTTTCTTAATAAAATTTTACCTTCATAATATATATATATATTAAAAATAATAATAATTAATAATAATTATTATTATTTATTTTTATTTTTTTAAAAACAACCATCAGTGCCCCATAATCATCAACCATTTGGCTAAGATTGGGTCCACCAGACGAATGGTCTGGACCACAAAGAGGGGGGCCAGCCCATAAGATCTAAACTCTTCAGCATCGATCAGGATAGAGAAAGTCCCATTAAAACAGCTCCAAATCGGAAGCATGGATGTTTATTCATGTAAGAGAATCGTGCATAATGGCCATTTAGGCCAAAATATTGGGCTTGATCAAAACACAATTACATCAAGCATGTCTGAAGGTGATGTGCTCAATCTCGCACCAAATCAAAACCAATATGCATGGGATGAAGAGAACTCACCTGGCCCACTCACTGACCATAGAAGTAAAATCTACAACCAGTTCTTTCACTGTCCACTCCAGGGAAAACAAAAACAAATGGGGGGCCAGAATCAAAGTCTCCTAAGAAGAGTATTTGGGCTCTGCTTATTTCTTCTCAAAAGACACCTCCATCTGATTAATACACACACAAAAGAATTCTTCAAATAGGAATTGATAGAGACTTCTTCAACTTCTCCACCTCCAAATAAACCGTGGAGTACGGGAGGAACTCCGAGAAATGGCTCCGGCTCAGGTCATTGATCGCAACTGCCAGCTTGGGAATCTCCAAGGTCTCCTCATGGGTCAAGGTCCGGACATACCTTGCTGGATTGCCTGCCCAAAGTTCTCCAGTTGGGATCCTCCTGCCTGGGGGAACAACAGACCCTGCTTCTAGGATCGAGTGTGTCTCCACCAATGAACCTTCCATCAGGATAGAGTGCTGTCCAATAATGCACTCTGGCTCAATCGTGCATGACCGCAGTAGACAATAGGCCCCGACTGTCACAAACCTCTCAATGGATGTGTCAGCTGGGAGTCCTGACAAACAGAAACAAGCATGATGAGAAAACGCTATTGAGATTTTTTTTGGCATGTCAAATACAGGGAAACAATTTTGCACTCATGTGTGCATGGGTATTTGGTGCACTACACGTACCTCCCAACCACCCAACAGCCTGCATTCCAACCCTCACAAAGAAGCAGAACCACATGAACCTTGGCCCGAGGAAACATCATCCATACTCTGGTCCAAGTCTGTATGGGTTGGAGTCATGGTTCCCAGACCATTGATCTGGTAGGCTCCATGGATTGGTGATGGCCCAGAAAAAAAAACCTCTTCCCTCAGTGTCTCAAGAATAAATAGTCAGAGGGATATAGAAAAAAAACAAAAAAAAACAAAAAAAAAAAATGGTCCAATTAAAGAGGAAACCGAAAACACCAAAGATCCACAGTGAGGACAATCACACAATGTTTTGTCATCTTGGAGTATTTTGACAAAACCAATCCACAGTGGGGACAATCACACAACATTTTGGACCACAAAACCATGGGTCCACCTACACGAACTAACAGGCCCAAAGATGCAATTTCCTCAGGCAGAGGATCAGATGGTCCCTTGACAAAAGGCTTAATCTGGAAACTCCAATAAATACAAGAATACTAATGACCTTGCAATTCACCAAACTACAGGTACGATGAATTCCAACATATCCTAGATAAATTATAAATATTGTGAGGGCTAACGAATAGCACATTGTGACGGATTATACATTATCTTTCCTACACAAAATCTTTCTGAGAAACCTATTTCTGTTATGATCCAGAGGGCACTCAAGTTTCTTAAAACGATAAATTTGCTACGCTGTGGACTCACAGATATAACAGATTTCCCAATAGTCCCCAAGCAAATCAACTATATCCCTTCTCATGGATGTGTGCAAGTGTTGATGAACATAATCGATTTTATTAGAACGAGTTGCAAACAGCTGAAAAGTACAAAGAAATACAAAGGGGATGGCCATCTCCAAGAATGAAATCAGGCAACTTCTAAACTCGAGATACTGCATTTTACCCTTCCTTGGATGTTCTACTAATGCTGTGGCTGCCCCTCCCCCCCAAGAAATGCCGAAGGACCTCAAAACGAATGCTTGTAGTATCGGTATCATTACATGTATCGCTGTTCGGGGATAGGAGATATGTATCGGTTATCGCCAATATTATCGTTGATACCTGGAAATGTATCACTAATTGAGGGAAACATTGGAGAAACACGAGGAAATAGTGGATCCCTTAAAAAAAACACAAATGGTGGAATTTCTCAATGAAATTTCAGGAGATGCTAAAATACACATATTTGCATATTTATTAATCAAATAATTGCAAAAAAGGCGCATACATAATAAGTTTCTCTTTAATAGGGGCCTAAAAGCATATAACGCTGACTTGGGAAAATATTAGAGAAATATGGGAAGATGGTGGAATTTTTCAATGATACTTCAAGAGATGCTAAAATACACATTTGCATATTTAGAATTAAAAAAATAGTAAAAAGACGCTTATTTGCATATTTAGGAATCAAATAATAAGTTTCCCTTTAATGGGGCCTAAAAACATGTCTCATTTACTGAGGGAAACATAGGGAAAATGGTGGATCCATCCATCCATCAATGCATGCACATACACACATACAAACACATGCACGATCCATCCATGCATGCATGCACGCGTGCGAGCGCACACACACACATCCATCCATCCTTCTGATCATCTGTCCATCCATGCATACATGGTTACATACATACATCCATGACCCATCCATGCATGCATGCATGCATATGCACACATACAAATATGCATTTCATCATAAAATCATACACCCATAAAAAATTAAAATGGAATTTTTTTAATAAACAAATTTTTGGTGATATAAATACATTGGTGAGATTATCCAAATATTGTTGATATATTGGCGATGCAAGCGACACTTGGAATTTACATAGTAAAAAATATTGGCGATACCAGCGACGCCGGGAATTTACATAGTTGAAAAAATTGGCAATACTCAGCGATATCTCGCTGATACCGGGAATTTTTAACACTACCGGTGTATTGGTATTGTTGAGCGCTTGTGAAGGGGCAATGAAGGAATAGATGATTAATGGACTCCTTGCTTCACAAACAAAGAGAACAAGCATTTATAATAATCATACTCCTCTTCCGTAAATTGTCCATTGTGAGCATGCTTGTTCCTGCCAACCAACCATGCTAACACAACAAACTTCAGGAGGGCTCCATAGGGCTAAAGAAAAGGCTATTTACGCACATCCACCTTCGAGAATGGGCCTATGGAGAAGCCCATTGAAGGAGTGAATGGAAAATAGCCTCGATTTCTCGATTGTCAATACAGTGAATCCTCTGTCAAGGAGGAGGACGAAATGCCTGCTAGCCTCGACGACAAGGCAAGAAATTCTTCCTCTGTGAGATTCCTTAGATAAAGTCTCAAAGAGGGGTCCACACTACACCCCCACCATTATTGTGAAGCAACTAGCCACTGTGATATCCAAGACCAAGGATAGACTAGCAATCCTCGGATAATCCTCATGAATGGTCCTATCAGCAATCCAGACATCATACCAAAACCTTATCCTTCTCCCATCCCCCCCAAAAAACCCACTCCTTCCTCAAAACGATGCCTAAGCTTGGAGATACCTTTCCACAAAGCCGAATCCCTATATGAAGAGGCCCTTGTCCACCACACCCCTACACCCGAACCATACTTCTTAGAGACGACTTCCTTCCACAAGCCACCTTCTTCCGATGCAAACCGCCAATGCCATTTACCCAAAAGAGCTCCATTCATCGTCTTCAAACTCCGAATGCCCACTCCACCTTCAATGTAAGTCTTGCAAACTTTGCCCCAATTTAAGAGACGAAACTTTTTCTTTTCCTTGGCCCCTTGCCACAAAAAACCACGCCTCAACAGCTCCAAATTCCCTAAAATTTCCTTCGGGCATCTGAACAGGGACAAATAAATGCTGCCTCTTCTAATCAGATAACTTCCTATCCACTTTCTCTATGACCTTGTCGCACAAGTGTTTTGGAAGCTCACCAATACAAAGGGGGAGGCCCAAGAATGATTAAGGGAAGACCCAACGCGGCGCCCAAACACCTTTGCAGTTTGAGGTATCAATACCAAGCAACACACATTTGGATATATTCACCTTAAGAGCAGAGATAGGTTCAAAGCAACAGATCACCGTTCTCAAATTATCCACCTCAATATCCGCACCAGAAAACAAGATAGCATCATCAGTGGACTGAAGGTGGGAAACTTGAAAGTCCCCCCTATCCACCTTAAACCGGCTCACGAGGCCAACTTCTAAACTTCTTAAAAGCATTCTACTCAGGGCATCCGCTACCAGCACAAAGAGAAAAGAAGACAATGGGTCCCCTTGCCTTAGATCATGCGAGGATTTGAAAAACTCTTTAGGAGCACCATTAACCAACACCGAGAACCAAGCTGGACTAATACAAGTGAGATTTGCAGCAAACATGACTATCTGACAAGTAGAGAATTGATAAGCTCACAATGGTTTTTAAGGCATCTCTAGATGTTGCCACATGTCCCAACCTTGGGACGTGAGATCCAAGCCATCCCTTCGGTAGGTCCATCATGCTGATGCCATGCCCGAAAAACCATGCAAGTCCACATGCTGTGTGGACCACATTTTAATGAGGCAAGTGGACAGTCAAAGAAGAAGTCTAAGTTCTTCTTACCCATCAATTTGTTTCTAACAATGTGGCCCACCTAATGACTGCATAGACCTAGTCTTTTGCAAAGGCATCTATATGGTGCAACCCACCCACTGAACAGCTTACATCTCCCACCTGTGAGCAGGGAGGCTAATGACTGTGCAGACACCCTTCATAAAGAGGTTATCCATGGATCATTGCAGTCTAGGGAACTCATGGCCCTCTTCTTTGCAAGGCTTTCAAAGTCTCCTCCGTTTAGGGGCATTGTGTCCACCTGTTTGCGTATTTCTTTCCCTTGTCTCTCTAGTAATATATTTTATTATTCATCACAGAAAAAAAGAAAGAAAAAAATCTCACACCCCTGTGCTACAATGTCACATGTAGGTGCGTTAAGGGTTGTGGCATACATCCATGGAATTACAGAACATGACTGCGCATCATCTTTTTTGTTGAACCAACAGTAATTGCTAGTAAATATTGATCTTTGATTGAAGCAAGATTTATGGTTCGTGCAAGTTTAAACATGTGACATTACGCCTTGAGGTACCCTCCATGCGAGGTTCAACCCTATCTTCCAATCACTAACCCCATGGAAGACCTCATCATTGAAAATATGATTATTTGCCAAATGAACCAAAACATAGCGGACAGTAGCATTTGCCAAAGGATCCCTGCCCTGCGGTTGAAGGGTTATCTAAGGATCTTCCTACTGTTGAAGGGCCCCCCTTCCCAAACAGATATATAGGTTGGACAGGGTTGAAGAGTCAATATTGGATGGAGAAGATGATAGTCTTTGGAAACCTTGGCTATACAGCCAGAGCACAAGAATGGACACTGCCGCACCAAGTATGGCAAGGATTGGGCAGAGGATCCTCAAAATCCAAAATTTCAGGACACAGGACCACCAATTGGTTACTGCTCATAGATATAATCTCAGTAAATTGCTTCCTAGCAATATCACAAGTTGAATTTATTGCCCAATTGATATGGTTAATTCATCATTACCATTACCATCACCATCACTAGCCTTCTCCCAGCTGCTAAGGCTTAGCTATACAAATTCGGTTTTGCCAATCATTAAGACTTGAAACAGGAATTCTTACAGTTGTTTGGCAAAAGTTCAATGACCAGCTGTCTACCTGACATCAACCCACCTTTACCCTAGTTGGGACCAGCTAGCACATCATTAACAGGAGGCAGAGCTATCAACCCTCTATGCTGGTCGTGACCAGCAGGCACATCATTAACAGGCAGAGCTATCAACACTCTATGCTGGTCGTGACCAACAAGCACATCATTAACTGGCTTCTATGTTATTCAACTAGAAAACCAGAAAAAGGAGAAACCCTCCAATAGGGTGAAGGGGTGCTGGGATGATCCCAATAGCTTATAGTCAACCTAGCAAATCACACGAGAGAATTTCTCATTATGGTAAAGAAAATTTTAGTAATCAAATACCACAGCATGAATCCACATGCATGGCCTTGTAGGCCTTGTATATACATTTCAAGTTTCAACATGAACTTCAACAAACTGCTAGAATAAAGCCTAGAATAGATCCCTATCTGCCAATATATGTTGCCAAATAAAGACAAGAAAAGAAAACGACTTGAAAGTCCAAATCCTCCTACTGAATCTCTGCATTCATCAACCATACCACCATTATGGGTTCTACAGTTGTACAATATATCTATCAACTCCTAAAACATGTATGGCTGGAAGTGTGGTGCTCTGTGTGAGTTGGGCTCATGTTGAGCCAGGTTCCTAGGTTTAAAGTATTGGCTGAAACTGGTATTTATTGCCCTATTCAAACTAGTGTCACCCCAGCAATCTGGTACAGCCCACTTGTACACATTATTACGTATTGGGTTGACTTGGATAAGTTGAGACGATTTTGAGTTGCCCATGTATGGCTCACCCAGACTTCTAATACAATGGGAGTGTACGGCCCACTCATGATGTATATCCAAAATCCATCATGTGCACTCCTCCATGTTAGGCTATTAACCAAAAACCAGGTCAAAACAAAACTCAGGTTGGCCACAATAGATGGAATAATGATGGACGACAACCACCAGAGAAATCAGATTACATTTGGGGCCTACCATAGTGTCAATCTACCCCTCCAAACCATTTGTTAGGTGCACCGTACAAGGATAACAGGACGCCCTGAGGATCCCATTGATCCGAAACTTAGGAGGTCCGCACCACTTGAATTTGGATGTTTTAGACATGTTTTACATCTCTTTGAACATTGCTGCCCATGCGAGTTTTGGATCAGCCTGATTTTTGGTGTCTTGACTCGTCTTCATGGTTTGGACACCTGATTCATGGTTTGGATGCCACACACAACTTGTTGGGCCCGCAAAAAGCTCAAGCATTATTGCAGGTCGGCATACCGTCCAGTTTCCAATATATAATTGAAGGGAAAACCTCTGATGCTTTGGCAGAGTGTGATGGATGATACACATGCACTTAGAAACCACTTGGAAATTGCATATATGGCATACAAGTAATTCAAATTAAACCATCCAAACTTTTAACTCCCAGTTTAGATGTATCATGCAAAAATTGCCCGTATTTGGTCATCTAACTATCGAATTGGTGGATATTTATTGGACAGTTAAAAATGAAAATATCCAAAGGCCCTGTTTCAATAAACAAGTGTCCACAAATCAGAGATTAGGGTTGTTCAACCACAATCTGATTTTGGGACCATGACTTAGCAACAGTGGGTTCCCCCATTTACTCAGAGTTTAATTGAGTCAACGTATGGCATGTGTACAATTTTTAGGTGTCTTAGCATCGAGCCTCATACACAGCCAGAAGTATCAAATACATCCCCATATTAATCATTCTGTGGAATTCAAGATGGACACTTTATGTTACTTTAGCACCATATTAAAAATGCTGGTGACAACTGAATCATACACATGGCATATTATACAACAGAGCTTCCATACCATCCCAATCGCTCGCCCAACTATCTGTGGAGTATAAAAATAAAAAAATAATAAATACTAAAAAAAAAAAAAGCACTGAGAAGATAATATCACCATATGAATTTTTCCTTAAACTTTGGACCACTCATCATTTTATTTTAACCACCCATTTGATAGCCATTAATAAGATGGTTAGGATTGCTTGACAAGTGTTATTTTAGAGATATGCTCCATCCACGACAGGACTCATAACTTTGATGGTTTTGATTACCCAACCATGGGCCACCCTTGTCAGAGTTGATAAATACAGTACGCTGAAACCGAGTTTTAACCTTGATTGAAACTGTAAAGTGTACTTTGGTTATTGATGGGCTTTTGGTCATTGAACTGAAAAATGTAATAAGTCCATTCATTTCTTCTCAGATCCTAACCCTAGATTGCAGTGATATAGTTGCACAACATGTGAAGCAGCACGGCAACAAATTCAGGTGCAGCAGCTGGGAAGCATTTATTTCAAATAAGTGTAAAACAACTAGGAAGCATAACAGAAGCAAGAGACCAAAGGACAATTACAAGTGGGAGCGGCACCTTGTTAGAAGGATCTTGCAACTAACAATCGGATGGTAAAAAACTCTCTATCAAAGACAATGCCTAATTAAGATAAATCGAAAGAAGAAGCCCAAACCTCCCTCCCTTTCTCTCAACACAAGCAAGAAGAAACCCAAACCCTCCCAATCTTCAAGCATGTCATTCCAATGATATGTAGGGATGAAAAGGAAGTCTCTTATTACTAGTATGGAAGCTGAAGATGTGAACAACAAGTGGAAAAGTAGCTCTGGTCTGGAGTGAATGACTTTGACAGGTTTGGGGACATGTTGGCAAAGATCAAGAGAGCAAGAGGCAGAGCGACCAAGCAAGACTTCACGAGGCTGAATAAGCAGACTGCATCTCGGGATTCTCCCTGCAGCTCCCTGCATGGCTCCACCGATCTTAATCTCTAATTGATTGATCACACCATCCCTTGAGATTTTGCTATTGTTATTTCCATCTAATTTTGCCTTGATTTAAATCAGTGTTTCAAATAGCGCTTGTAGTGTACATTGTGTAGTGTAGCATTATGTAGCATAGCTAAATAGTGTAAATCCCCTGTAGCGTACGCTACAGCTACATAGCATGTGGCGTTTGTAGCGTATGCTACAATGGTTTTTCTTTCTTTTTTTGTTTGGTTTTTTGTTTTTTAAAGCTTTTGTTTGTTAAAAATGGTGTAAAACTCATATCATGAAAAACTTAAAATGTGAAGTTAAAATTAAACCTTTTCTTTGTTTACTTAACTTAAAATGGTGGTGATCCTTTGTTAAAGTTGGTGTGAAACTCACACATTAAAAAACCTTTAAAACTAAACTTAAAAGAGAAAGCGTTTCAAAAGAGGGTATTTGAAAATCCCCCTTTGTATTGATGACATTTATATTTTACTTAATATTCTTAATCTGTGGGATTTTTATTTCTTTTTCATACCTGTGAATTGACTTGTAGTTGCAATTGGACTGTTAATTAAAGTGGTTCGCTAGAATGTTGTTAACATGATGATTATTTGATTTGGTCTATAACTTTATATATCTAGATTGGCTTTAGCAAAGTAATAATTAATAACTATTTGGAACATGCTTATACTTGAAAACGAAATCATCTTTTAGGCATTTTTATATTTTTTGCTTTTTTTTTTTTTCTTATTATTTATCATGTTTTTCCTATTTTTATATTAAAAAATAGAAGAATCATGTAGCTCATGCTACATGCTATGCTATTTACACTACATGCTACAGAGGGTTGAACGCTATGCAAAATGCTACCGCTATTTAAAACACTAATTCAAATTAAGTGTTATTAGATTAGATATCACCTTTCCAACATAAATATAGGGGCGCATTCACACAATACTGGTACAACTGCTATTAGTGGTGGTACCAAGCTGTTATGGGGCCTACGTTATGTTTGCATCAGATCCACCCTGTCCACAAGATGTACCCTTTGATGTTAGACTATAGGGCAAAAAATCAACCTGAATGGAAACTCGGGTGGGCCACACCACACGGAGCAGTTAGGGGGGACGCCTAACCAATTAAAACATCTGAATGACCTGTGCAGCCCACTCTGTTGTGTACATGGCATCCAATCCTTCTATCAAATGCGTCCCACCAAGATGAAGGGGCAAACCTTTTTTTACGTAACAAAAAATTGCATTAGGGCCTTGTTTGGATTCATGGAAAGGGAAAGAAAAGGAAACATTGTTCCCCATGAAACTAACATTCTGTTTGTCAAGCCTTTCTTTGTGAAATTTGTGGAAACCATCATTTCCTACTTTCTATCTTTTTTGGAAAATGAACAAATTATTTCCCACTTCCACCCCTTAAGAAGGGCATCTTCCCATGATGGAAGGAAAATGGGTTTCTCAACGGTTAAACCCAAATGTGCCACCATCCATCTTCAATTGCTTCACAAGCACCACATGTGCCAAGGTGCTGGATGATCCATTGTCTTTCATTATACCCCACAGGTGCCACTATGCCACATGCCACCATCCATCTTCTCTTGCACCACAGTTGTGCAAAGCATTCTACATGTACTAATATGCCACATGTGGCACCATCCATTTTCTCTTGTGCCCCACATGTGATAATGTGCCACATGTACCACCATTCATCTTCTCTTGCACCACACATGCACCATCGTCCATCGTCAATTGCTCTTAAAATGCCACATGTACCAATGGTGCCAATGTGCACAAGTTCTGCCATCTAGCTCCAAGTGCCCACATGTGTCAAATATGTGAATGCGTGCCTTGTGACAAATGTGCCACATTACAACTTCAAGAACCTCATATGTTCCACATGTTTCACAGTTTAGGTTCAAGTGCCCACATATGCTGCATATGCCACATGTGCACTATCCATCTTCAAGCATCCCACACGTGCCACATGTGCACTGTCCATCTTCAAGCATCCCATATGTGCCATTTGCCACATGTGATCTAGCGCATGCCAATGCCTAGAAATTTCTCTCTTTTTTTTTTTTTTGAAAATAGATTCTAAATTTCTAGGAAAATCTTGTTGAAAAACAAATAAGAAAAACAATGTTTCCTTTCCCACAATTTCCTGGAAATAAGGTTTGCTAAGAAACATTATTTCCTTTCCTATGCTTTCCATGAATCAAAACATCCCCTAAAACTAAAAGAAAGTGACAGCGTTTACGAACAACACAAAGGGGCAGAAAACCCCAGCTACTGATAAAGAGCAAATAGGATCATTGGCTTCCAACTCTAGAGGGGCAAACAAAATGTTTAACCCACTAGATAAGGAGTCAATGTCCAATATTACATCTACAATGATTCCCAGCACGATCCACAGTCCCCTGACCCCATTAAGGACCGTCATATTATCTAAAACTAATCTTCAGGGGTGACGCATAAAGTTGGATTTTGCAATTCTAAGAGCTTCCCTTAATGCCAAGGTAGCCACATGGGTCATGCAATGGTGGGTCACACCACATGAGAAAGTGGTTATTTTGCATGGTATCTGAGATGAAAGTCGTGTTCGAATCTCAGGAGCAGCAAATATGCCTCCCTAATATATTCTCCCACAGGCCGTTTATGGTGTGAATTGTGAGTGTCCCTCCACCCTTGCCCAGTATGTTCCTTACAGAGTTTCACCACGCATGTGCGGGGGAGTGTTAAAGTCCTTTGATATACATTAATACACCATCCTCTAATGACTTGAGCTTTTAGAGCAAGTGACGATTTGACATAGTATCAGAGCGGAAGGTCAAGTGTTTGAATCCCAAGAGCAACAAAATATGCCTCCGCAATATATTCTCCCACGGAGGGCACAAAAAATCAAGTCCGACATTTCCCGGACTGTTTATGGTGTGAGTGTCCCTCTACCCTTGCTCAGCATTGTTCCCGTGCGGAGTTCCACCTAGCACGTGCGGGGGAGTGTTAAAGTCCCTTGATATACATTGATATGCCATCCTCTCACGGCTCGAGCTTTTAGAGAAAGGGGTTGTTTGACAAATATAAAGTAAATATTTAAATTAACCAGGTATCGTGTTCTTGACCCGACTTCCAAATCGGTTGAATAAGGCAAACGCGGACACGGGTCTAGAGATCTAGACCTATGCAGGACTTTTTTTTATAGAAGAGTTCTCTCTTTTGTGGGTGTGGTCTATCAATTTCTAACTGTAATTCCAACCTCTTGTTTTGCTTTTCCTTCTCCCTTGATCATCTTTTGGTGATTTTTGGCAGTATGTCAGGTTTAAGCACAAATTAGAGGACTAATTTGACAACCAGCCAATAGTTGTCATTCAAATAAAATCATCATAGTCTAAGCCTCATCCCAATTAATTGGGGTTGGCTACATGAATCCTGCTCCTGACATCCAAATAAAATAAATAAACAAAATAGCCAGCACAAACTTGCAAGAAGCATGAATTAAAGAAACAACATATCCAGGTGCAGGAGCAGAGAATCATCTGTTAAAAAAGTTGGCAAGTATAAAGAGTGAGGATGCTGGAGCAGCACCTAAGGTACAAGGCTCGTGAAATTAAGAATCAGCCCTCTACTTTTCACCTGACTAATTTGGTGTCAAAGCTTAGGACAAATAATCAACTCCAAGAGAATCTTGTCTGCTATTGGCAGAGATCCTACCCAACAAACCTCCAAAAGCTGTGATTCAAAATAACTTAGTAAAATTGGCCACCCAACAACCTAATCTGCAATAAACATAAACAACCCAAATGCTAAAGGAGATAATGGTTCAACTCATGCTTTGTGCAGACAAACTCGATTGCGTAAGAACACCCAAGACTGGAGTTGAAAAACAAAGGAATGTTGGTGATTGGGATCGTCTCAACAACATTTCAGTCCAACAACAAGCAATTTCAGTCCAACAAGCAATTTCAGGCTTGCGAATAAGAGAAAATTTCATATTGGATAATGTGATGACTCTTATCTCTAACTAATCTACAAAGGATGATGAATACTTGAAGAAATACCAAGGAGTCGTTTGGCTACAAGGGAAAAGGCACTTAAAGGGATTCACCAAGTAGCCTCATTTCTTGCATTTGGATACATGGAACCAGTGGAAACCTTTCCTCCATAATGACCATAAAGGATCATCTAGATGCAGAGAAAATCATAAAAGGTTGGAAAGGACTTTCATGCCTGGTGGACGGGATTATGACCCCACAGTAGAATCCTGATTTTATGTTTGGGTTGAATACCAAGAATGAGAACAGGTGATTGAAACATTTTAAAATTGCAAAAATAAAAATAAAAATAAATAAAGAAAGAAAGAAAGGAAAAGAAGCCAGGAGAGGCTCGACTTGGAAAAGTGCTTAAAGAAACATTTTATACCCATTTTAGAGGAAAGGTTTCCAGCGAGAGACCCTTTTCCCAAGATTCCAGCACCCAAACACAAGAATCAAGGCTACTTGTGGAATCCCTTTCAATAAATGCCCCTTTCCACACACCAAAAAAAAAAAAAAAAAACCAAGGAAACAAGTGTTTCCTTCAAAAAGGTGGTTTACACTTTCCAGGTCAAGCCTTTCCTCATTAAGTTTTAGAAGGTTTCAACCACCATTCTCTATCCTCCTCAATCCAAACATTTTTGGGCCTGGCATGATACAGCTCTAGGGAAGGATGAGTTAATCATAGGGTGTATGGTCTTGCTAGCAATGTTGTGGAACATATGGAAAGGAAGAGGTGCTTCCGTAATAGCAAAGGCACATGGGAGGAGGTTTTCAGGAAATTTAGAAGAGATGTTCAAGATTGGGTGTCTGGGGTAAAGAACGTCAATGATTGTAAAGTTTTTGTCTTTGTTTAAGGTGTAAATTGGGGTTGTATTCTTTTCTGCTTTGACTTTTGTCTTAGTGGCTTTTCAATAAAATCGCCGTACACTTTAAAAAAAAAATTAAAAAAAAAAAAACATGCTAAAGGGAACTCTTTCTAGAAATTCACCTTCCATGAAATGCTTTCTTTCCACCCTTTTATGGTTTCCTAAATCCAAACGACCACCAAAAGAATCTAAAGCCATCGTGGATAACTTTTCCTTGTACAAAAACCTATTCTTGTGAAAGTGGAAAAGTGAGAGAAACTCTGAAAAAAAAAAATTCAAAATTTGGGCCTTTATGGCTGTATTGGACCCATATCGGTGCAGATTTTTTTTTTTTTTTTTTTTGGGGGGGGTGGGGGGTGGTACAATCTCTCGAAAAAGTGAGTGGGCCAGTTCTGCCCCATAACTAGTATCATATCAGACCTCCATGGATATAATACGGCCATAACAGCCTCTACACTGATACCATACAGCCATAACAATTAACAGCCTCTACACAGATAAAGTATGGCCATAACATCCGACACAATGCCAATTTTCATAACCATGTTTGGGATGGCAATGAGCTATTAGGAAGTAGTTGATAAGATTGGTATTGGGGAGGCATGGGAAAAAGAACCCGTATGTGTGTAGTGTTTTCCCACCCTCTCTAACAGAAAACACAAGTCCTGTTCTTATCTCAACCATGGTTCAACTGTTCAGACAATCATATGAAAGAAATGGCTGTTGAGGAAAAGGCCAACAGTTTACATTCATGAAGACAAAACTAACCTGATTTTCAAGCCAACGCACCTACACAATGAAGCCCACAAGATGCACGGCTCAGATATTAAACGTGTGCGACACTGGAAAGTTTGGAGAGAGGACTATGAATCCTACTTGCATAAGTAGCCTTAGCAGGATTATTTTTTTATATCCATTCATTGTGTCCCATAAGTAGAACAGTTAGGAACATCCAATCAAGAGTTATTTTTAGCATGGCACATCCAACATTGATGCTGCCTGTGCACTGGATAAGCATAGGAACAAGACCCAAATGTACGCTTAAGGGGTCAATTGGATGAGCGTAAACTTTTTATTTAACTACTTATAGAAATGTTGAAATTCTTTGCACGGGTGGAGAGTTACTCAAAAGCTCTTCATCTTCTATCTACCTCAATCCTCAAAAGGTTAGTAACTCTTTACATGAGACGCACTACAGCTTGTTCAACATCTGTCTATCTACCTCTTCATCTTCAATGTGAAGTAGGAGAAGATATTGGCGCGACAGGAGACTTGGTATTCGACTGTAGGTTAGGAACTGAATAAGAAATTTCTTTTACTTGTCTACTATTTCCTATTCAAAAGGGAAAAGAGTAAAGTTTTATTTATAAAAGCATACCTTGTTATATTTTTTCCTTGTGATTTTGGATTGAACCAGAGGTTGAATTTTGTGAGAATCGATTGCCAAATTTACATGATTTTGGATATTGTTATATTTGTTTTGGTGGTTGGACTTTGATATACGTTTCCAATAGTTATCTGTGATCTTTAGCTTTTCCATTACCATTTGTTGCATGTATGTGGTTGGCTTGTTTTCAGTTGAACATTGATTGGATTGGATATACCCACCTGCCAAATGTATGCCATTTTAGCGGTTTTGTGATGAGAGTGACAGTTTCATGATACTGATGTTCAGCAATTGAATCTTGATTGGCCCATTACGAAACATATGTGATTCAGGGCTGGTGATGGAAAAGGAAGAAAATCAAACTACCCTGAGTTGAAAAGGGAGATTATGCTGAACCCGTTATTTTAGCTATATAATGTGGTAAGGGTACAGAACTGAAATGGAGGATTAGAGGGTCCTCGACCTAAATACATCTAACTCGACACTAAACTCATCTGAACTTGTGGACTCATTTCTGTAACAGACAATTGGAACAGAGTAGAGGCTGAAAATCTGACCAATTGGACAATCCAAATTGTGTAACTGGGAACCATCAAGTGGAAGATTATAAGACAGTCAGCAGTCCAAATTCAACAAGCAAAGTCATATATTTAATTTTCAAGACCACATGACGTAGACAGTCCAGGTATTCACAAATGAAACCCTAACCCTAAATTTCACATAATCTACCAGAAATTAAACCGTAAATTGAAGAAAATTGAAAATTGCATGATTCAGAAGAAGAGGATCCGAACCTGTGGGTGACGACCAGGCAGCATGAAGAACGCAGCGTTCCTGGATGTTGGAGCAGAATCCGACGGTGATCTTATTGAGATCGCCGCGGAGGACGGACCCGTTCCAGACGGAGGATCCATCGTAGACAGTGACCTGGCCGGCAAGGACTACGTTGGGGGCCACGTAGGCATCGACAGCGATCTTTGGGAGCCACTGGCCCAAGGGGATGATCTTCCGTTGGCCTCTGTAGTCCCATTTGATACGATCGGAGGATGGGGTGATGTTGGGAGTGGCCGAGAGATGGCGGGAAAGAAGCAGAGATGGAGATTGGGTTGATGGTTTTAGGGCTAGGGTTAGGGTTTTGCGGGAGAGGCCGCGAAGCAGAGTCGCCATTTTCGATTCTCTGAAACGGAGGAATGGAGATCAGTGGCTCGCGGGGAATGATACTGTGTTGCGCGAGGCACACGACTCGGGGGGCGGATTCGATACTGACAAGGTCAGTAGCCAAATCGCTACTGAAGTGACGTCATCAAGCTCTGTGGACGCCACCCTGATGCACGTGTTGTATCCATACCGTCCATCCATTTGGAGAGATCGTTTTATGGCATGAAAAAACATAATGAGGTAGATCTAAAGTTCAAGTGGACCCCACCATAGAAAACAGTGGGGACAGTGACATCCACCGTTCAAAACTTCTTAGGGCCACGGAAGTTTCCGTTCAAGCTTATATTTTTGCTTTCATTTTATCTATCTCTATGTTAACTTATCTAAAAAATAAATCAGGGTGGGCCCTATAAATGTTTCAACGGTGGGTGTAACTGATCACACGATTTTCTTTCTGTGGTGGGTCCATTGAACTTTCTATTTATCTCATTCTTTTTATCATGCCATAAAACTATATCTACAAATGGTTGGACGGTATAGATGCAACACGTGCATCATGGTGGGTTCCACAGAGCCTGGTGCCGTCAGTTCAGTAGCAATCTGGCTACTGACCTTGTCAGTATCTAATCCGCGCCCGATGCAGCTTGTGTTGCCTTTTAAGGGGGCCCACTGCCGAGATGTTTCAACCACTGGGAGCGGATTTCCTGTGGCTGTGAGAAATCCACTCGGTCCATCTGTTTTTAAAGATAACGGTAGGTCAGGATTATAAAAATCAGGTAGATCGAAAATTCATGTGGGCCACACTAACAAAACAATGGGACCGTTGAAACGTTCCTGGAGTTGATCATGATGTACGGAGTGGATATATGCCATCCAAACCGTTCAAAGAATCATTACCACTCAGATGGACGGAGTGGGTCTATTGCGAACATCTCTATGGGCCCCACATAGCTCCGGGCACAGAAGGCTCACAGGCAATCCGCTCCCCCAACCATTTGAACGGAAGCGGATTGCGTCCGACCCGTTTGGACAGCAAGCCGTCCGACCAGATATGCGTGGGGTCCCACAGTGATGCATCTGTTCATCCACGCCGTCTATCTCTTTTATCAGATAATTTTAAGATATGGGCCCAAAAATGAGGCAGATCCAATGCTCTAGTTGACGACACTAGAGACTACTCTTGCATTTAATGAGGATGCGGCTTGATCTGAGGTCGGTGGATCTTGACTGTGGGGCATCCTGATGTATTTGTCTTATATCCATGCCCTTCATCAGTTTATTCAGCTCATTTTAGGGCATGAACCCAAAAATGCAGCAGATTCAAATCTCAGGTGGACCATAACACAGTAAACAATGGTGATTGAACGTCCACCACTAAATTCTTCTTAGGCCACACCGGATAGTTTATCTGCCATCCAACCTGCTGATACGGTCACAAAGACCTGGACGAAAGGGACGCACAAGTGTCAGCTCGGTCCAAAGCTTTTAAGGCCCACAAAAACTTTTTAATGGTCAATCATCACTGTTTCCTGTGGTGTGGTTCACATGAGATATGGGTCTATGTAATTTTTTGGACTCGTGCTTAAAATGAGCCGGCGAAACGGATGTACGGCGTGGATATAAGACAATACATCGCAGTGGGCCCCACAGCCAAGTATCACCGAGTGATCGTTCCATAATCGGCTTTCCGGCTACGTGTCAGCATCTAACAGGTGTAAAAAGTGGGCCTACCATGAGATCACTTCTCGGTAAACAGACCCATCTAACCGATGGTATGGCCTCCGACGAGTGGATCGGCTTGAATTTCGTCGGTGGTCCTATGGTGGGGCCCATGAGTGAACACGGGAGATGATTTGGTGCAAGGGAGGATCAGGAATGTGGTAGAACCTTTCGACCGTACAAGTGGCAAGGTCACCTATTAGCCAGGTCGGTCTATCTCAAGGTTGTTAATGGGTCGATTGGGTCGGAGTACTAGGACCAAGGGTTGAGTTTGGGCTTAAAACACGAGCCCCTTTTTCAAGTGGGTTGGGCTTGGTCTTAATTGTTCAAACGTCCATTGGCCTGGCCTATCTGATGGCATTTTTAAAATTTCAAAATTCTGTATTTCTAAATCTCTCTCTCTCTCTCTCTCTCTCTCTCTCTCTCTCTCTCTCTCTCTCTCTCTCACTTAACAAGGTTGCAGTAAAATCCCAAAGTGTTCTTGGTTTTAGCCAAGATTCAGTATGTCATGTGGGATCTCACAGCCTCTCCTTTCTTTGTCAGCCTTTTCTTATACAGTGAAATGCTAGCTGCATACCGGGGTTCTCACTAGAACTCACGAGCACTTTTTGATACATTATGTGAGCGCAAAATCCGAATTGTCCACTTGTTTCGGGGCCTAACTTTCAACCCGATTCACGAGAACTCACAAGTACTTTTTGAAACATGGTGTGAGCGCAAAATCTAAATTGTCCACGTGATGCAGTATCCCATAAAATCCCTATGGCCCAACTTTTAGCCTGATCCAAAATTCTGATGGGTCACGGCAAAAGAAATAGTTACCTCCCTCGATTTGTCTCTCTTTGTTATATCTTGCCGGGGTTTTGAATCAAGTTAAAAGGTGGGCCCTAGGGGTTTTACGGGGTGCCCACATAACATAGACCATTCATATTTTGTGCACATGACACGTGTGCAAAAATGCACACGTGCCCACAAAAGCTGCGCATGTGAGCATGACTCTATATGGTTCATCAGGTAGGTCTATCCATGTATGTACCCTGGATGAGAACTCGAGCAAGTTAGCTTATTTTGGTGGGATCTCTAAATAATAATAATAATAATAATAATCCTATTGGAATTAAAACAATATACAAGAAATCATATGAAAATTCTCCAAAACTATCTCATGTTATCATAGAAGTCCATAATTCACTCTCCTTCATGCACTTGCTTGGCATTGTGGATGTTCATGGAATGTTTGCCATTCAGTCGTCTAAGTATTGTAAAATGGAAAGATTGTATGCCTTTTTTGGACAAAAAACTCATTTTCTTCGAACTCCAAATCACACTGATGGATCATTTCTAAGCCTCCAAGCAAAGGAGTTTTTTTTCCCATTGTGTGGACACTTCTTAATTGTTACTCTGTTGGTATTTTAACTCCCTTCTGTCAGCTGCTATCAGTATGATTCTTGAGCTATGGTCCTTCCACAGTAAGTTCCACCTGATGAGGGTCCAGATCTTGTAAAAGCATGCTGCATGTTCAGTTTTGAGTCTTCCATGGTTCTGTTTTTGTCACTAGCAACAAAATCACGACCTTCCAAAACTATCTGCAATTATGTGAAGGTTGGCCCGATTCGTATAAAAGTGTTTTCATGGCTTCCTTCAAAGGGTAGGAATTGCCAGGCTTCATTAAGTAAATAGCATGCGAGACAAGCTGCAATATAATGTCTTCCACCATTTTGAGATTCCATCACTCTGTTTTTTTAGTGAGAAATCAACGAGTAGATGGACATTTTTTGCTGGGGTGTATGCTGGCTTGTGCTGTTTTGTGTTCCTTGTCTGCTATTAGTTCAAGGGTTGTGTTGGACATGCTTTTATGATCTATAGATTGAAATCTTGCTTGAATTTTTCCATTCAGGAAAAAAAAAAAAAAAGAAGGTGAAAAAAGAAGAAAGAATGAAAAAGAAATCTAGCTTGAATTCTTCATAGTTTTCTAATGGGTGATTTTTCTTCTTTCACACTTAAATGTTTCTGCTGAAATAACTTCTCTTCTTTCTCTTATTGATAAATGCATAGCAATTTGTTGGTTGTAAGTATTACGGAAATAATCATTGCAGAAGATCACGACAAATCAAGTGTAACTGTACCTTGATTCACGGCCACAAAATTATTTACTTTCCATGTATATCTCATTAATACATTTCCTTGTTTGTACATTCCTGTAAATCCGATTTTATAGACATTAGATAGCTGTAAACAAATCCTCAACAATTGTACAGTTAATGATATAAATATACATAATCTCTCGCTGTATTGCACACGAGAGTTTCCAGCATTCTTGTTTTCCTTTCATGGTATCAAGAGCCATAACATAACCTCCATTTCCACTCCACCAATATGGCCTCATCTCCTTCGAACTCGGTAACTCCCATAAACATCCATAGCCTCGTCACGGTTAAGCTCACCAAGGACAATTACCTTCTCTGGAAAACTTAGATCATCCCCTATTTGCGTGGTCAGCGCCTGTTTGATCTGCGATTAATCCAGACTAAATGCACATTCTGGAACTTCCTGGAACATGAAGCACAAATGCACCTGCCGACTGAAATGAAAGAGAACTAGCATACATATATATATATATACACACATATACATGACCAAGAAAAATATAAAGGGTCACACATGGTGTCACCCAACAAAATCACAAAGAATAATATGTTAAAATAAAGAAAGTTGAGCCCTCTACGCAGCGATCCAACGACCCATCTACCGATCCGACGGGTCCGGCTCATCAACAGAAGTAAGGAACTCGCCTCCTCCTCGAGACTCGTGTCGCTAGGCTCCATGAAATCTGTATCACCTGCATCTATGATCGGGTCTGGTTGGTGTTTTAAAACACCGTCCCAGAGTGGGAGTGAGTGATCAACTCAATGGGTGCTATTAGCCTTAAGTCGCAACAAGCATCAATTATAATGAGAATTTAATGAAAAACAATCAATCATAAACATCTATCTAGTCTTGTTAATGTACATGCATGCAGGATGATATGATGTATGCCCTCACCACAACGCTCCCTCGTGCGACAATATCTAACGATCGCCAATGCCAACACTCCCTCAGTGCGACTTCGACTGCCGAGTCGCCAACCTAGCTAATGCCATGCAATGATGATGTTAACCGGGTTCTTAGTTAAGTCCATTCATCCAGCAGATTTGGGAATCTGATACACCCCACGTATCAAATGCCCTAAACTGGTTACGAGGCCAAGCCCCCAATGTGTGAGGCCGAGACTTCGCGATCCTTGACCCCGTCGGATTTTTCCTATCCCCGACTTCAGGCACATGGGGGGTGCTGAATGTGGGGTCGCTTGCTGTCACTACGGGGAGGTGAGTCACCCCAGCATAGGCCGACAGCTCGGACACAGTGTCCCATTCTACCATGCCTGGCTCACGAGACTATGGATCAATATTCCATCCGGTATCGATGGGCTACAACGGTAGTAGGGTGTTTCAGTTTCCATACATATGTGAGCAAACAAGGTTAACAAACCAAGTGAGTCAGCCAGTGGACTAAACCGCACGAGCCTAGACAAGTATGTGGCGGAACGACATTAGGTACAAGCGACCCATGTAGCCTAACTACCGCCGCCCACACGTACTCGCCCAAACCCATGGGTTTAGCCTCAAGGTGGTCCTACCAACGGAACCACCTTCGCTCTCCTCATGTTCCTGACCAACCCAAGGGTAGGAATAGTGACTTATAGCATGCCAACTACCAATGCCGCATCAAGCATATTCAACACCGTGATCTCATGTTACTCAACATACAATTCAAATTTTCCTACAAGCAAATCATTAATATTATAAATAAAGTGTATGTGTGTGGTGTGGGTTATTGAGGAAGTTAACACTTCCTCCATGTTGAGGAATCATATACACAAGAGTAATGAAATCATACGAAATATGAAGCAACAACGTATAAAAATCAACACGGCATGAGCATATGATCATCCATACATCGAATCATGTGAGAAACATAAACGACATCATGAGAGAGAGAGTCAAACACATAAATCCATACCATTTCAACCAACATACAATTTCTAGGATTTCCTAGGCTTTCAAAAATAACATCCAAGCAATCAAAATCATTAATCTCGTATTAAAATTGGTGCTAGGTCACCTAAGAGTAATAGTCCGCACCTTAAGAGGAGATTTCCATTCTTTGAGATCTTAGGGTTTGGGGATTTGGGTAAAACCACCATTTCCTAAATCAAAATCAAGAAGACAACATTAATGCCTATAAATCTACACTAAGTTGCTCTATTGAAGGGAAATATACCATTCTTACCTCCTCTTCTTGGCATGGGTGGGTTTGGTGGAGGTTTTCTTGGAGAATGGGTAGAGAGTTTGCAAGTTTGAGCTTCCTTGGGCCCCACCTCCTACCACATACTCTTTTCCTTTCTTCTTCCTCTCTCTTTCTCCTCCTTTCTCCTCTTTCTCTTCTCCCTTTTCTCTCTTCTCTCCTTCCTTCTCTAGGGCAATTTCGTATGGGGAGAAGGGTGCCCCAAATGAGCCCCTTTTATAATGCCAGTTTTGGTGGAAATGGCCCCAAGTGTTGGGTTTTTACTATACTAGACCTATGAGAGGGTTTTTCTAAGCTCTAGGGCCCACTATGAGGTGTACAAGTCAATATACACCGTAGGATAGCTAGCTCTAATGATGATCTACGTATGGATATGATTGGCCCGCCATTTGGATGCGCCGATCGACAGATATGATAAGAAGTCTGTTCAACGGTCACCGATAGTCGATCAGGGCCGCGGCTATACGGATATGAGCAGGGAAATATCCTTACTCCATGGGTAAAGTTTGGTCACAAACTGACGGTCCGAAATCCTCAACTTTGCATAAGAGTGGACGACTCAATTCACTTAAGTTCCAACTCCTTCCTTTAGGGTATTTGCACTTCTCATGCACTCGTATTCGAGATCTTCAGCACTTTCTGAGTCAGAATTTTGAGATGAAAGACTTAGGCCCGATCAAAAAGCTTCTCACTACTGACGGTGAATCTCTTCCAAATGTTACTCTGTATAGGCAATTGGTCGATGGTCTCATCTACCTCACAGTTACTCGCCGAGACATTTTCTACGCTGTTCACTTGGTTAGCCAGTTTATGAGTGCACCACGCTCTACTCACTATGCTGCCATTCTTTGTATCTTGCACTATGTCAAGGGGACTTTGTTTCATGGTCTTTACTTTTCATCGCACTCATCTCTAGAGCTCCGCTCTTATTCTGATGCTAACTGGGTTGGTGATCTTACCGATTGTCGCACCACCATGGGTTATTATTTCTTACTTGGTACTTCTCTCATTTTTTGGGGCAGCAAGAAACAGACTATTGTTGCCCGATCCAATACTGAGGCTGAGTACCGTACATAGCTGAACTTTTATGGCTACGATGGCTTTTGACAGATATGGGTGTTTCTCAGTTGACTAGTTGGGCCGCATCTGGCAAGTGCCAGATTACACTTCTGGGTGTCCACTGGGTCCGTGGTCCGCGATGGTCCCCAAGCCCGGTGAGATCTATGCTCCCCTCAATTTTTATAATTTTCTGACCTTCCTATGTCGCGGTATAGCCCGCACGGGCTGCTGCCAAGTGTAAATGGTCATTTGGCTTGACGACTCGCACTAGGTTCTAGATCTTACAACTATGCATATTTACTATCAATAGGTTGTAATCATACTATAAAGAGGGTGTTCTTCCTCCAATACAATACACATTAAAATACAGAATTTCTACGACAATCTCTCTCTCTCTCTCTTTATTTCTTCATTGTAAATCCGATTTTATAAACATTAGACATGTGTAAATAGATCCTCAACAATTGTATAGTTACTGATATAAATATACATCATCTCTCGCTGCATTCGACACAAGAGTTTCCAACATTCTTGTTTATCTTTTATGGTATCAGAGCTTAACATAACATCTGTTTCTTTCCCGCTCCACCGATATGGCCTCATCTCCTTCGAACTCGGTTACTCTCATAAACATACATAGGCTCGTCATAGTTAAGCTCATCAAGGATAATTACCTTCTTTGGAAAACTCAAATCGTCCCCTACCTACGTGGTCAACGCCTATTTGGGTTCGTTGATGGAGCCATCTCTAGTCCTAGCCCCACCATTCCCAATCCTGAGGTAGCAACCTCCCAAACGGCTCCCACTGAAATACCAAATCCCAAATATAGTACCCGGTATGATCAAGATCAGGTTGTTCTAAGTGCCCTGGTTTCCTCCTTATCCGAGAATACCCTAGCACAAATGGTCAGCCTCACAACTTCAAGAGAAGTCTAGGTCGCCCTTGAGAGAATGTTCGCCTCTCACTCTTTCGCTCGCGCCTTACAGACTAGACAATTTTTAGCCTCCACCAAGAAACTTAACTTGTCAATTTCCGATTACTTTCAAAAAATAAAATCATTCTCGGACTACTTGGCTGCCATCGGACACCCCCTTCAATACCATGAATTTACAGCTTACCTTCTTGGTGGTCTCGATATACTTCTTATGATGTTATTGTCATGTCCATTTCCACTCAAATTGACAAAATTTTTTTGGAAGATATGTTTTACCATCTTCTTGCATTTGAGTTACGCCTTGAGCAACAACAAACTGCCATTGACACCTCTGTTGGCTCGGTGAACGTGGCCACACGGAATGTGTAACACCTGGCCCAACCAGAACAGTGTCCTGAGGCGTCCACGTGGAAACTGCCATAGGATTGCTTGACTAGACCACTCGTGTGAGGGGTGCCACCAAGAAATTAACTCGGGTCATCTCATTAAGGTGGTCAAGTCTGGTTATGTTCGGACTAAGTGCGGGCCGTTAAGCCGGATAGCTTGTTGTACTTGGCAACAGCATGTGCGGGCCGTGCAGCGGCCAAGGAAAGTCAGAAAAATTTAAAAATTGAGAAAACCATAGATCTCACTGAGCTTATGATCCATCACGGACGACGGACACAGTAGACACCTGGAAATTAATGATCTGCACCGTCCTAACGGCACTTGTCAAACGCAACTCACCCTAACCTTGACCCAAAGGCTAGAATTTAAATCTGGTACTTTTAAATGAAACTGAGATATAAGGCATTTCAGCCGTCGAATTTCTTCTAAATTTATGGTGAAGGCCTAAAATATTTTTCTATGCTCGTCCGCAAAATCTAAACCCCGATCGTGAAACGGCGACCGTTGATCGCAAATCAGACTCGTACGGTAAAACCCTGCGTCTGTTTGCCCTCAAATTTTACACGGCCCTTCATTGGGCCATGGAGCACCTATCCAATAAATTTCATAGCCACGGGGCATCAGAACCACCCCAATCACCAGAATGGACCCCACAGGGCCATTTAAAGATTGGAACCATATGATAAAATCCCGCGTCCGTTTGTCTTCAAATTTTGCACAATCCTTTATAGGGCCATGGGACACGTACACACCAAATTTGGTAGCCATAGGGGTGACAGGGCAGCCCCAACAGCCAAAAAGGGATCCCACAATCGTTAGAACTTAAGGCCATTTGGCCCAAACCTAAGAAATAAAGCCCTAAAGCTCTCTCTCACACACTCCCACTACTACTCCAACAACAAAAGAGAGAAAAGTGAGAAAAGAGAGAGGAAGAAGAGAAAGAAGGAGAGTGTGGAAGGAAGAAGGGAGAGAAAAGTGGTGCCCAAGGGAGGTGGAATCTAGAAACCCCTCTTCTCTTCCCTCAAGGAACCTCACATCCATAACTACAAGCGACTTCCATCCGATTGGGGAGGTAAGCACCCATCCTTTTTGTAATCCTTTGTGTTGAGCTAAGATTTGCATGAAATCCTAACATGCAAATGCATTGACTCAGGATTCCGGCCAATCAACCTGTGAGTTCGACACTTCTAGGTCGTTTCCCCAAGCCTTCAACGATTCATAGGTGCAGACTATTATTCTTAGGTGGCGTAGTACCAATTTTAGTATGAATTTAATAATTATAAATGTTTGCGTAATGTATTTGAATAATCTAGAGAGAACCTAGCCAAGACCTTTCATAATAGATCCTCCTAAATGACATGAAATGATTATGTATTGTTTATTGTTCCTCAACATGATTGGGCATGAATTTGGTGATTGCATGTTTATCTCACACTCGATTCTTGTACAATGTTTCCTTGTAGCATGTATGATATATTAACCCTTGTTGTATTTTTATGCTATAAGATATATATAATTCTTGGTCTCTTTGCTAACCCCGCACAACACTCATACACATTCATTTCGTAATATTGTTAGTAATTGCATTTATGAAAAATCTAAATTTTTATGTTTGATGTATGAGTGCAAGACATCACTTGTGTTAGATGATGAATCCTGATTGGTTGAAGTGTCATCGAATACCATCAAATCCCTAGGTTGGTCAGGAAACTGAGGTGAGAGACGGTGGTCCCGTTGGTAGGACTATCCTGAGGTTAGACCAGCGGATTTGGGCGGATGCGAATGGGTGACAGTAGTTGGACTACATGGGTCACTTGTACCCGATGTCGTCTATCACCTACTCACCTGAACTCACATAGTCTAGTCCAATTACTGACCAACCATATTTGTTAACCATGCTTGCTCATGCCTGTATGAAACCTGGAACACCCTTCACCCACTGAAGCCCATCGATAATCATTTGAAACTAATTCACTGTCTCGAGAGCCGGGCATGGTGGAATGAGACACTGTGTTCGAGCTGTCGGCCTACGCTGGAGTGACGAGCCTCCCCGTAGTGACTGCAAGCGATCCCACTTCCCAGCACTCCCCATGTGCTTGAAATCGGAGATGGGGAACCCGATGGGATCGAGGATCACAAGGTCCTGGTCTTATACGTTGAGGGGACTTGGCCTCGCAATTAGTTGGGGGCATTGATATCGTGGGGTGTATCAGTTTTTCCAATTTGCTAGATGAACAGAATTAATTAAAAACTCGGCTAACACTATCACGATCGCATCACATTAGTTAGGTTAGCGACTTGGCAGTTGAGGTCGCGATGAGGGAACGTTGGTCATATGCGATTGTTAGACGAAGTCGCTCGAGGGAGTGTTGTTGCGAGGTCATGCACCATGTCACATTACATGCATATGCATTAATAAGATTAGTTAGGAATTTATGAATGTTTGTCTTTCATTAAATTCATCGTGAAATTGATTCTTATTGTAACTTAAGGCTAATAGCACCCACTGAGTTGATCACTCACTCCCACTCTGGGACGGTGTTTTAAAACACCAACCAGACTCTTTAATAGCTGCAGGTGTTGCTGAGTTTGATGAGCCATGCGGCGCGAGCATTGAAGAGGAGGATGAGCTGTCCTACTTCTAGCTGATGGGCGGTTCACCAAAGATTTAGCAGACGGACTTTAGATTGCTGAGTGGTGGACTCAGCGCGCTATTCTTTTGGACATATCATTCTTTTTTTTATATATTTTTGTTGGGCGATGCCTTGTGCGACCCATTGATATATTTTATGGATTTGTATATATTTAGCCACTTCTATTTCAGTAGACTAAATATGATTGTGATTCATGTTTCAAGTAATTCCATACTACTCATTAAACTGAATTAAACATAAAACAGTCAAATTAGTTATAAGTGATACCCGGGAACTTGGGAGTCGAGCGTATGCATGACTCCCAATTTTCAGGGCGTTACAAAATGACTCCAGGTCACATGGTGGAAAACATCCACAATAGCAACGCTCTTCTTCGAACCAGTCATATGGTTCCAACTCCATCAACAGAGGAAGGGGACGTGGAAATAGAGGAAGAGGTGGTCCGCCTCAAAACTACTTCTCTAATCCGAGACCACAATGCCAAGTCTATGGAAGAAATGGCTACACAGCCATCCAATGTTATTATAGGTTCGATCATGCCTACCAAGGCACTCCTCCTAATATGGCGGCTTATGTGGCATCTTCCTCACTACAACATGATACTAACCGGTATCCGGATACTGACTCAATAAACCTTCTCACCAACGACTTCTGCAACTTGACTGTGCAATCAGAACCTTATCTTGGCAATGACCAGATTCATGTCGGCAATGGGGCAGGTTTACCTATAAAAAACATTGGTTCCACTACCCTTTCAACCCTAACAAATTCCTTTCTTTTAAATAAGTTGCTGCATGTACCTCAGATTAAGAAGAATTTGATTTCTATGAGCCAGTTTACGAGTGATAATAATGTTTATCTTGAATTTCACTCTTCTTCCTTTTTAGTGAAGGACGAGGCAACGGGGAGAGTTCTTCTGCGCGGCAAACCTAAAGATGGACTCTACCTTTTTCCGACCTCCATTTCACCAACAAACCATCCTCAAACATACCTATCTTAATGAGCACCTCTTAATGTCTGGCACTGTTGGATGGGACATCCTTCCTATCAAACTGTCCGCCATCTTATTTCTAAGTTCTCTTTACCTACTTCGTCTAATAAAATTTCAGGTGTATGTATGGCTTGTCAACAAGGAAAGAGCCATCGCCTTCTTTTTTTCTAGTTCTCATTCAATTTCTAATCATCCTCTTAAATTAATTTTCTTAGATGTTTGGGGTCCTTCTCCTATTATGCCAACCAATGGAAATAAATACTATGTTTCGTTTGTTGATCATTTTAACAAATTTACATGGTTATTTCCAATCCCAAGCAAATTAATGTCATGCAAATTTTTTTCTCATTTCAAAAACTTGTTGAAGGCCAATTTAATTGTAAGATTAAATCTGTGCAAACTGATTGGGGTGGAGAGTATCGCTCTCTTCACACCTATTTTGTAAATATTGGCATTCAACACCGAATCACATGCCCCCATACGTCCCAACAAAATGGGTGCGTTGAACGAAAACACCATCGCATTGTTGAAACGAACTTCTCACTCTTATCCCATGGTCGTGTTCCTCACACCTATTAGGATGATGCTTTTCTCATGGCCACATATCTCATTAATTGGCTTCCCTCCGCCCCTCTTGGCATTTTTCCATTTGAAAAACTTTACAAACATGCTCCAGATTTTTCATCACTAAAAATATTTAGGTGTGCTTGTTTTCCTTGAAATCGCCCATTCAATCGCCATAAACTTGACTTCAGATCCAAACGCTGCGTCTTCATTGGCTATAGCAACTCACACTGTGGGTTCAAGTACCTTGATACTTCCACTAGCAAGGTATTTGTTTCCCGGCATGTGATCTTTGATGAAGGGTCATTCCCTTTTGCAAGCCCAAATGCAAACCCAGCTCGGCCTCAATCTAGCCCACATACAACTCTCCCGTTTTCTCTCTTAAGAAATGACATAACTCAAAGCCCACCTTTACTGCTGTCACCACAAAATGACCTGTCCCATGCCACAAACTCATTTACCCCAACGACACCATTTCCTAATACTCACCCAGTATCTTAATCTTCCTCATTACCTCCTTCTCCTTCTTCAAACATTTCACCATGCGAAATAAATTCATCTACTCCAGCCAACGCCTCTGCTCTCACCATACAACCAACCCAACCACCAACTGCTGTCTAAAAACTCCCTGAGCACCGTCCTCATCGAATGGTAACACGATCTCAGAACAATATCGTGAAACCAAAGAAGATCACAGATGGAACCGTTCGATATCCATTGCCACAAACATTTCTTGTTTCAGGTAAAGTTCCAGAATCGCAAACCTGTTATACAGAAGCTTCCAAGCACAGTGAATGGCGTGCAGCCATGGATGAAGAATTCACTGTGCTAATGAGGAATGGAACATGGTCCTTACTTCCTACCAAACCTAGTCTCAATGTCATCGGGTCCATGTGGATTTTCAAATCCAAGCGCAAGTCCGATGGTTCTCTTGAACGGAGAAAAGCAAGATTGGTTGCCAAAGGCTATCACCAACAAGGAATTTACTTCGATGACACGTTCAGCCCCATGGTAAAGCCCACGACCATTCAGATCATGCTAAGCTATGTTGTCTCAAACCAATGGCTGATCCATCAAATTGATATAAAAAACACATTCCTTCACGACAACTTGACTAAAGAGGTTTACATGCAACAACCTCTTGGCTATGTGCATCCCAACTTCCCAAATCATATTTGTCGTCTACACAAGGCCTTATACGGACTGAAATAGGCTCCACGAACCTGGTACCATCGACTATAAGAGCATCTACTCTCTCTCAGCTTTGTGAACTCATGCTCCGATACATCTCTTTTCATTTGCAGACAGGGGTCAACTTCATTATTTCTCATTGTATATGTCGATGATATACTGATCACTTGGTCGAGTCCACTGGCTATCTCACAACTGATCACAAACCTAAATCAAGAATTTACCGTAAAAGACCTCGGGCACCTAAAATATTTTCTAGGCGTTGAAGCACATCAAAAAGCCGAAGGTCTTCTCCTTTCGCAAAGCCAGTACATCTACAATCTTCTTTAATTGACAAAAATGCTGGATGCCAAACCCGTTTCTTCTCCAATATCCTTTTCTCAGAAATTATCATTGTTCTTGGGTGTCACTTATTCAGATTCTTCAAATTATTGTAGTGTAGTGGGGGCGTTATAATATTTGTCACTGACTCGACCAGATATCTCTTTTACAGTCAATAAGGTTACCCACCGAAGAGCACTGGACAATAGTCAAAAGGATCCTTCAGTATCTAAAGTTTTCAATCAACTTCTTATTCGGCCAAGCACGTCCACCCAGCTATCTATCTACTCCGATGCCGACTGGGCGGGTTGCCCGGATGATCAAAAGTCCACCTCAGGTTTTTGAATTTATTTTGGTGCCAACTTAGTCTCATGGAGCTCTAAGAAACAACCAACTGTGGCATGTTCAAGCACTGAAGCCAAGTACCGTGCGGTTGCTCAAGCCACAGCCCAGTCACTTTGGATACAATCCTTGATGCATGAAATTGGTATTGTTTTAGCCCAATGTCCAATCCTATGGTGTGACAACATTGGCGCTACATATCTCACGTCAAATCCGGTGTTCCATGTGCGAACTAAACACGTGGAGATTGACTACCATTTTGTCTGGGAAAAGTTCAACAAAAAACTCTGGAAGTTCGCTTCATCTCCAGTAAAGACAGCTCACTGATGGTCTTACTAAACCGCTCGTGTCAGCAAGATTTGCCTTCCTACGAGACAAGCTCAACGTGAATTCCTCCCCGCTGAACTTGAAGGGGTATATTACGAAAATAATCACTGCAAAAGATCACGACAAATCAAGTGTAACTGCACATTGATTCACGGCCACAAAATTATTTACTTTCCATGTATATCTCATTAATACATTTCCTTGTTTATAGTTTCCTGTAAATTCGATTCTATAGACATTAGACAGCTGTAAACAGATCCTCAACAATTGTACAGTTACTGATATAAATATACATCATCTCTCGCTATATTCGACACGATAGTTTACAGCATTCTTGTTTATTTTTTAGTAAGTATTATACATTTTCCACTTCCCTTCTATTTATAATGTTTATGTTGTATGTACATTGTACATGAGTCTAGTGGCAACTTATTCACCTCCATGTGGCCCACCTTCCTGTCAATCTTGTTGTCGAGATCATAGGCCCCATTGTGGATGAAGTCGATTCTATTCAATCGGATACGAGGCCACACATGTTAACAAAGGCCCATATTTTGTCAAATGTGTACAATTACGATAATGTGAGCATGTCAAGGTCATATTGTAACGTCCTGAATTTTCACTATTTTGGATTTCCAAAAATCCTTGAATTTTTTTAAAATAATTAACTTATATTATCACTTACTGACCATTAACACTCAATGTTAGTTTATACATGGGTGGTACCAGTAAAGAACCGCACAAGTCCGATTAATCAACCGTAGGAAGCCAACGAATCCACCCGATCACTTAAACACCGAGTTTAGCCACATGATTTGTTCACACAAAGCCTAAATCTAACCAACCTACCACTGATTAATCAAGAAAATTGTAACTAAATTAAAAGATCTACCCGAAGCCGAGTTAGATAAGGCTCGGATCTTGACTAATGGATCAAATCAACCCCGTTACTCTTTTAACCTAAAACTGACGGTTTAAAGTAATCATGACTAAATCTCCACTTTCACTAGTTATAAATAGGTCACACTATGAACATAGTTAATCCAAACCCTAATTATTATCCACAAGAAATTTCAATACCTAATTCATTCCAAAAATGTCCTGATTTTCCAAACAAGCTCTAGACTGCTCGTTAGTAGGCCACTAGTTCCAAAACTATACAATAATGTCCGTCTTACTGGGCTCGACGTCCATCGCGAGAATTGGACTTGGGTAGTGTCTAGAACCGCTCAATTTGAGCCGAAGGATGAGTGCATAAGAAGTGCAAATATCCTAAAGAAAGAAGCTAAAACTTAATTGAATTGGGTCGTTCACTCTTATGCAAAGTTGAGAATTTCGGACTATCATTTTATGACCAAACTTCACACGTAAAGTAAGGATATTTTCCTACTCATATCTGTATAGCTGCGGCCCCGATCGACCATCGGTGACCGTTGATCAACGTATCCAAATGGCAGGCCGTTCATGTTCATACGTAGATCATCGTTAGGGCTAACTATCCTACGGTGTATATCAATATGTACGCCCCATAGTAGGCCCTAGAGGTTAGAAAGACCCTCCCATGGGGCTAGTATAGTAAAAACCTAGCCCTTAGGGCCATTTACACCAAATCTGAGGAGAAGAGAGGAGAAAGAGAGAGAGAGAGCTTGGAAGCATAAGGGTTTGTGCACCTTCACCCTCTCATCTCTTCTATAACAATATTGTCCTTTATTGGTGTCGATTCGGTGATGATTGAAGGTAAGTATTAAGTTATGTTTGTATGTTTAGGTCTTGTGTTTAATTCCTTCCAATTCTTACAAGTTTGTATGCTTATTTAGGCATTTCAACAATGACTTCCTAACACCCTAATCTTACAGATGCCGTGAATCGAGTGGTTCCTCACAAGGCGCGGACCATTATCCTTAGGTAGGCAAGTACCAATTTTAGGATAAATTTAATGATTTTGGATGCTAGATTGATGTGCATGCATAATTTAGAGTAAAACATAGATAGGAATCTATATGATAAGTATACCCATTATGCATGAAATCATAAATTGATGTTTGATTGCTTTTCAAATTGATTGGGCATGAGATTTGTGTTGCATGTACATTCTTGCATCTAACTTTTACACATTCTTCCTTGTTGTACACACGATTGAATTTACCTACACTATGTATGGTGTGTGATCTTTTAACTTTTTAGTAGTCCGGCACTACATGCACACATGTCTGATTTATGTTGTTAGGAGTAGTGGCATTTATTATATATCTCGAAATCTCATGCTTTGATGTATTGTATGCTTTATTCTATCTATACTTGAAGATAAACTCTTAGCTGCGTAGAATACCATTAAACATAGCCCATTCCTTGGGTTGGTCAGGAATCTGAGATTAATAAGGGTGGTCTCATTGGTTGGGTTGTCTTGTGACTAGATCAACTGATTCGGGTGGACGCGAATGGGCGACAGTAGTAGGACTACATGGATTGCTTGCACCCGATGTCGTGCGTTTCGTGCTCGCCTAAATTTGGGTGACCTAATCCACCGATTGACCGACCGTGTTTGTTAACCATATTTGCTCATGCCTGTTGGAACCTAAAACACCCCTCGCCCATTGATGTCCATTGATAACAGTTAGTAAACTGATCCACAGCCTCGTGAGCCGGGCATGGTAGAATGGGACACTATGTCCATGCTGTCGGCCTACGCTGGGGTGACGAGCCTCCCCGAGTGATCCGCGAGCAATCCCGCTTCCTAGTACTCCTCACGTGCTTGTAAATCGAGGGTGAGGAACCCGATGGGATCAAGGATTGTGTCACCTTGGCCTCGCACATTGAGGGCTTATGGCCTCGCAAATGGATGAGGGCATTGATATCGTCGGATGTACTAGTTTCCCCAACCTGTTGGATGAACGGACTTAATTAAAAACTCGGCTAACATCTTCATGATCGCATTGCATTAGTTAGGTTGACGACTTGAGGTTGCAATGAGGGAGTATTGGTCATGCGCGATCGTAAGACGAAATCGCTTGAGGGAGTGTTGTTGCGAGGACATGCATCATACCATAATTCATGCATATGCATTAATAAGTTTAGTCAGAGTTGTGTGAATATATGTTTTTCATTAAATTCATCACAGAATTGATATTTGATGTAACTTACGGCTAATGACTCCCATTGAGTTGATCACTCAGTCTCACTTTGGGACGGTATTTTAAAATACCAACCAGACTCTTCATTAGATGCAGGAGATGCAGAGCATGATGAGCCGAGTGGGGCGAGCGTAGACGAGGAAGAGGAGCTCTCCTACTTCCAATTTATGGGTGGATCACCGTAGACTGTGCAGGTTGATTATGGGTTGTTGAGTTGTGGATCTAACGCACATTTCCTTTTAGACATTTATTTTATAAATTTTTTAGGTGACGCCTTGTGCAACTCGTTTGATATTCCTATAGACTTATATTTCTTAGTCGCGTTTAATTAGATTAGTTGTGGTTGTAGTTTATGTTCCAGCCGATTCCTTTATTGCTCATTTAAACTGATTTATGTACAAATCACCATAATTATGATATAAGCGACACTTGAAAATTTAGAGGCTGAGTTCCTACACGGCCCCTGAAAACTCGAGGTGTTACACATATTCGACTAGAGTTTGATTGAACACCTATGACCTTAGACACCGAGGTAGAATGATTAAGACCGAATATGTGGAGATTGGCCATCTATCCATTTGCCAATGTTATTGCGATCAATTGATTTGAAATAGAGAGTGTTAGTCTTTCAAAATAGAATCTTTTTGCATTACGCTAATGACTTTTCTGTCAGCGTTATTGCAACTGCAATTAGGTAATAGAACAATAGATAAATAAGATAAAAGCGAAAAGTATTTTATTAACAAGTTATACAATATTGACACTTATGATTGACTTAAAGGATGACGGTTCATTCATTGCCCAATCGTAGATTGAGCTTTGTAGCAAGATGATCATGATGTGTAGGGTGGTCTTCTGTTTGTTGCTCGATCGAAAATCGTGTTTCGTAGCAAGACAGTCGATGAAAGGCAAATCTTCGATAATCTATTCATTGCTCGATCGAAAATCGTGTTTCGTAGCAAGACAGTCGATGAAAGGTGAATCTTCGATAATCTGTTCATTGCTCGGTCGGAACCGAGTTTCGTGGCAAGATGGTTGGCATGACAGTTTGTTCGGGGTCTTAAAGATAACCAAGCACGTGGATAAATGATCATAATTCGACTACCTATTTGTCGTCTGGTGTGGACCAAGATTTGTGTCGGGATGGTCAGTAGAATCACCTAGCATGTTACAGAAAAGCTATGTAGCCTTATGTTTAAAACTAAGAGACCTTCTTTACAATCTAGTGAGATGTTGTGGATGAAAGGTAAAAAGATAAACTAAGGATTAAAAATTACTGCCCCATGCCATCAGCAATGATGGGGGGCTAAACTAAATAAAATAAAGAGATAGGTATCCATGATGGACAAGTAGTAGCGTAGAGCTCAGTTTGATTGTGATGGTGTGAGGCTTGTAACTCTCAGTTGAATGCTTTTTATATGGACTTCTAGGAGGCGGTGGTCTTATGTAGTATTCAGCATCGCGAAAGATTTAGATGATCGGTTATGCAAATCTCCTTGATTCTCCATGTAAGAGTAATCTATTACATATAATCACATGTACGAGGGAGAAACTCTCATTTTTGGTAGGAATAACATTTAATACTTCATACATATTTTCTTTGATAAAATTTTGACATCTAATGCTTGTATAAATACTTACTTTAACAGTGCTCTTGTTTTGCATAAAGTTACTTTTGATAGAAAAATGAAATATGTATTACCCACGCCTAGATGCATTAAATGCTTAAGGCGTCTAGTCAGGGAGTGTTTATTTTAGGGTATGACTATGAGTCAAAAAATTATGCAAGTCCAATGCCCAAGTGGACCACACCATAGGAAGTAGCGGCCATGATGAAACTCACGGTTGAAACCTTCATAGGGGCCAATGTGATGTTTATTTGCCATCCAATAACTTTTGTTACTCATGAGAAAATTTTTAACGGTGGGAATTTAATCCCCACTGTAGTCCACTTGAGCCTTGGATCCATCTCATTTTTGGGTTCATATCCTAAAATGATACGAAAAAATTGATGGATGACATATATAAAACACATACATTACAGTGGGCCTCACAAAGCCCTTCCAGAGCATATTATCATCCAGGTGGGGTAGAGTGTAACATGCTTCCTTGGATAGAACTCTAAGCATTTAATGCTCCCATGTGTGTATATCTCTAACTCTTACCTATGAAGTTTATCAGCACCAGGTGTAATATGGTTACCACGTGGTGTGTTTTAAATCTTTGGATTTGGTCGTGCTAGGCCAAATTGTAAATAGGAGCACAATCTTAAAACCACATTGATTGGGCGATATTAACCTTCTGATTTTGCTCATGAAATTATATGATCAACCATTTTCTTTTTAATTGTTCATTTTTTAATCCCTGATTCAACCGTCAGGATGGTGCAACTGGTGTAATTCTTGGGCTAAGAAAGCTCCATCCACGACAGGGACTATTATTTCTAAGGTCTGGTTGGCATGGATGTAGGTCGTGTGTTTCATTGCCAGAAGCGGATTGACTGGTGTACCACACACCAGCTATATAATTGGTGTAGGTACGTGTCGTGCGAAGATGAGCGTTGACGCTCCTCGAGCTACGAGTCGTAGGTAGGGGTGTACATTGAGTCGAACCAAGTCGAGCTGACACCAGCTAGATAGCTGGTGTAGGTACGTGTCGTGCGAAGATGAGCGCTAATGCTCCTCAAGCTACAAGTCGTAGGTAGGGGTGTATATCGAGCCGAACCGAGTCGAGCTTCAGCTCAACTCGGCTCGAACATTGGCTGACCTCAGCTCGAACTCGGCTCGGCTCAGTTCTTAAGCCTGATTGGCTAGCTCGGCTCGGTTCAGTCAGCAGCTTGGGCCAGCTCGGGCCGAGTTCGAGCCAAGATCAAGCCGAGTTCGCCATTAAGGCATTTCCACAAACACCTAAACTGCAACTTCAAAAACCCACTGTTTTACAAACAGAGGCAATGGTTTTACAGGTGTTTTATCAAACACCTTCTAAGTAACATAAAAACCCAAAAGAAAAAGAGGAAAAAGGTATTTGTTTAATGTACATACCTTGCTTGCCATTGGCCAAACCTTCCTTGCCACTAGCCAAACCTTCCCTGCCACTAGCCACATTTCGTTGAGTCATTTTATCAAACAATTGGTGAGCAACATCAATGGCAAAGTAACCGAGTCACTAAACTGGTTCGATCCAAGTTTGATTTGAGCTAGATTTGAGTTCGATTCAATCCGAGTTAATTCGAGCTGGGGCTTGCTCGAACTCGACTCGAACTCATTTTCGAGCTCAAAAAATCAGCTCGACTCGACTTGAACTCAGCTTCGAATCGAGCTTTTTCGAGTCGAGTTGAGCGAGCTAACCGAGCTAGCTTGGTTCGTGTACACCCCTAGTCGTAGGAACAGTAAAAGGAAACGAGTTGGCTACTCCCCCTGCCACCAGCCCGGTGGCTGATGGTCGGTGCTCTGTGGGCCCCATAATGATGTATGTGTTTCATCTACTCCGTTCATCCACTTTTACAGATCATTTTAGGTTTTTATCCAAAAACATGTGAGGGATATAAATCTCAAGTGGGCCACACCATAGGAAAACAATAGTGATTGGATATCCACCATTAAAATCCTCCTAAGGCCCACTGTACTATTTATTTGACATCCAATCTATTGATTAGACCATACAGACCCAAATGATTCCGCGGTCCTTACGGTCTCGGCAACCTTCGCACCGATTCGGTGTTTGCGCACGATCCTAAGCCAGGTCCCGCGCACCGACGTCGGCTCGATCTGAAACTTATGTCTTGACGATCGCGTCGTCGCCGCGGTTCCAACGCCGTGACTTGCGCACCGAACCGATACCCAGGTAAGAAGATGCCGATCAGCGTTTATTCCGAAGAAACACCGCGCGTTGCGGATTTCGAGGGAATCTCTACGCAATAAGTCCCATCAATCATCATTAAATGCAACCTTATCTCAAGTACAACAACCCATACCTCTTTCTTCACAAAGTCAACTCTCTCTCTCTCTTCACCCATCCCTCCTTTACTCACTTTTCAAACAAACCCATGCCCCATTAATTACACCCATCACTCCATCACCTCATATCACTCCCATCCTCTCATTTTCTCTCTCATTTTCTCATATCTCTCCAAGCAACCCCAAGCCCCAAACGTCCAAGCCTTCTCTCCCAAACCACAAGTGTGGTCCACCTTCCATCATCCATCTACACCCTCCCATCTCTCATCCCCACCATCAAGAGTTCATCATCCTCCATCAAAGTTGAAGCTGAGGGGCATTGGAGTCTAAGGGACCAAGAAGAAGGAAGATAAGGTGGGTGAATTGCCATTATTTTAAATTTTAGGGCCCACTTGTTGGTGGGACCCATTTGGATGTATGTGATGTATTCAAGAGGGCCCATAGTGGCGGGGTTCCTCTATCTCACCTTATATCTCTCTTTCTATCTCTCTCTCTCTCTTCCTTTGTGATGGTGTGGATCCCACCAATATGTGTTACATCTACCCGTCCATCTACATTAGACGGTGCGGCCCATCTTATTGTAGGTGATGATCCACACCATCCACCGTTTAGGTGGGTCAAATGCTTTATATATGTAAATATATGTTATATTTTATATAATATATATAATATATATAATATAATATGTATTATATATATAATATAATATAATATATATATATATATATATATATATTATGTATAAGTATTGGTGGGCCACATCTACGTGGGACCCACCACATTAATGTATTCATGCATGCCGTCCAGCGTTCCTGGCGAGCGGTGATGTGTAAACTGACGTGGGCTGTGCTAACGGGCTAGCCAAGAGGAGTGGTGGCCACTCATACAGGCCCCACCTTGATGTATGTATGTGATCCACACCGTCCAATCTATTCTCCAGTCTTCTTTAGGCGTTGAGCCAAAATTTTGAGGCGATCTGATCATCTTGTTGCATTGTATTTCCCCTTTTGCCGCATTGTACTTAAAAGTTTTTGATCATAGTGGATTTTGTGGTGGTGTTCTTGTGGTTATTAGTTGTGGGTTATGCTTGTGTTATGCTCATTATGAATCAGACTGATGATTTGAAATCCTCCTTGTAGTATCCCAGGATCGGAACCTGGTGAATGGGTGCCGGGATCCGAAAATGTGGTTCTACGGAGGTGGATTCGGCGATCGGGAATTTTGTGAGCCGGTTTACGATTTTTTATTTGACATCCAATCTATTGATTAGACCATACAGACCCAAATGAAGGGAAAAAACAAATATCAGCTTGATCCAAAACTTTTATGGCCCTCGAAAAGTTTTTAATGATTGACGTCCATTTAACACGGTTACCTGTGTAACATGGTCCACTTGAGATTGGGAGATAACTCATTTTTTGTCTCATACTATAAAATGATCTAGAAAAATAGATTGCTAACATGGATGAAACACATACATCATTGTTGGGCCCACAACACCGACCACCAGCCACTGGCCAATGGCCGGTGATCAAGGAGTAGCCAATCTGTTTCCACGGTTCAAAGGAGATAAAAGTTACATGAGCCCCACAATGATGTATTTATTATATCCACACCATTCATCCATTTTTCGAGATCATTTTAGAGTACTATACAAAAACTGAATCATATCCAAAGATCAACTGGACCACACCACAAATAGCAGTCAAGATAATGATTTTCACCATTAAAGATTTTGTAGGGCCCATCATAATGTTTATTTTCCATCCAATATGTTCATAACATCACAAATGACATGGATGAAGAGTAAAAACAAATTTCATATTGATCCAAAACTTCCGTGAACCCCAAAAGGGTTTCGATGGTAGACGTTCGATCCCCCACTACTTTCTTCAGTGTGGTCCAATTGATCGTTAGATTTGTTTTTATCTCAAGCCTTACGACGAGCTTAAAAATTGGATGGACGGTTTAGATATTACACATACCTCATGATAGGACCCACAGAACTTGCTGACGTCAATACACCAGCTATATAGCTGGTGTGTGGTAAACCAGCCAATCCACTTCCTTCATTGATAAGCTACGAACAGTGGAAGCAGATTGGCTAGTGTACCACACACCAGCTATATAGATGTTGTAGGCACGTGTCGTGCGAAGACAAGCACTGACGGTCCTCGAGCTCCGAATTGTAAGAATGGTTCAAAGGAGATCAAAGTTACATGGCCCCACAGTGATGTATTTATTATATCTACACTATTCATCTATTTTTAAAAATCATTTTAAAGCATTATCCAAAAAATGAATCATATCCAAAGATCATCTGAACTACACCACAAATAGCAGCCGAGATAATGATTTTCACTGTTAAACAATTTGTAAGGCTAACCAAAACGTTTATTTTCCATCCATAATGTCCATAAACTCACAAAGACCTAAATTAAGAGGAAGAACAAATTTCATATTGATCCAAAACTTTTGTGACCCCAAAAAGGGTTTCAATGGTAGACGTTCAATCCCCCACTGCCTTTTGCATTGTGGTCCATTTGATAGTTAGATTTGTCTTTCTTTTTTTTTTTTGTCTCAGGCCTTAAGACTAGCTCGCCAAATGGATGAACGATTTGGATATGACAAATACCTCACGATCAGACCTATAGAATATGCTGATGTCAATACAGCAGCTATAGACCAGCCAATCCGCTTATGCGAAAAGTAGTACTTTGCCAGTCCGTCACGTGAAACTACACCAGCATATGTCAAACTTCCTTGAGCCCATCACGATGTAAGTGTTTTATCCACTACGTCTGTCCATTTTTTCAGCTCATAATTTAAGGTACGTGCCAAAAAATTAGTCAGATCTAAAGCTCAAGTGGACCCCACCATAGGAAATAGTGTGAATTGAATCATTGCTATTCAAAACTTCTTGACAGCCCACTACAATGTTTATTTGCCATCCAAACTGTTAATAAAGTCTCATAACTAAATGAAGAGAAAACATAAATATTAGCTTGATCCAAAACTTTTGTAGTCCTGAGAAGTTTTCAATAGTAAGGATTTAATCCCCACTTTTTTATGTGGTATGGTCAACGTGAGCTTTGGATCAACCTTGTTTATGGAATCATGCCCTAAAATCAGCTGAAAATGCATGAACTGCATGGATAAAACACACACACACCATGGTGGGCACATAGAGCTTTGACACAGCTATCACCTCTGATTTTTCTCATTCATCTGTATCCGAGGATTGGATCTTTAACACATGCCACGCCTCCTGCTTGGCATTGTATTGCTAATTTTCTTTATGATACTAAATGATTTTTTTTTTTTGGGAAGTAGTGTTGGTTGTATATTTAATAATCATTTAAGACTACATTGGTTTCTTTTATATAATCTCCGATGATTAGATCTGCTTCATTTTAAGATATGTACTAAAATGATATGGAAAAATGGAAAGACAACATGGATAAGTAATTAGACGCGTACGCGAGTTGAACTGAGTGCTCGACTCAGCTTGGCCACCCGCTGACCCCGGCTCGAACTCGGCTCGGCTTGGTCCTCGAACCTAACTGGCCAGTTTGGCTTGATTCGGTCAATAGCTCAGGTCAGTTTAAACCGAGTTCGAGCTAAAATCGAGCCGAGTTTGCATGTGCAGCATTTTCACAAACACATGATATACACCTTCAAATTCTCACGGTATGTAATAGCAGCAGTAGTTTTACAGGCATTTCATCAAGCACCTTGTAGGCAACAACCAAATTAAGAAGAAAAAAAAAAGGTATTTGTTTCATATACATACATTTCTTACCACCAACCAACACTTCATTGAGTCATTTCGTCAAACACTTGGTGAGCAACATCAACATCAAAGTAATCGAACTGGTTCGATCCGAGTTCGATTTGAGTGGGGGTTCGATCTGAGTCGAGTCAAGCTTAGGAAATTTTTTCGAGCTCAAAAAATCAGCTCAACTCGGCTCGAACTCTGTTTTGAACCGAGTTGAATTGAGCTTTTTCGAGCCGAGTCAAGCGAGTTAACCGAGCTAACTTGGTTGGTGTGTAGCCCACCTATACATAATACATACATCAAGGTGGGCCCATGGTAAGGGCCGCACTGTCTTGGGTGAGTTCGGGTCTCACTTAATCCACTCCCGAAAATCAGCCCATATCCCTCACCAATATTATGGGAAATCCAAGCCATCAAAACAGTGGGACCCACAATTAAAATCGCTTATCACAAGAATTAAGCCAGTCCACTGACAGAGTAAAGGATTGAAATAAAGGGATGGCCGATCATCAAACTCGTCTGCTACATACGTAGTTCCAAAACTCGTTGACTCTTACTCATAACTAGGTGGAGTTAATTCAGTAAGATTTTAAGCCGAGTCATTGTGGAACTTGCTCTTATAAATAACTATGACAAGGTTGGTCGAGTCAGACCAATGACTCGAGGTGAGTTGCAGATCTTGTTTTTGAGTTTTTGAACTATATATGGTCTGATACTCTACCGGCCTTCAAAAGCTTGATATTGATAGGTAGGTACTTCCAAAATGGGGAGCGAATTAGGTGAGATCCCGAACTCACCCATGATGGTGCAATCCTTATTGTAGGCCCACCATGTATTTTGTATCCATATCATCAATCCATTTATTTTTCATATCATTTTATGAAATTATCCTAAAAATGAAGCAGATTTAGGTGGACCATAGCATAGGAAAAAGTGGTGATTGACCATTAATGGGCCATAAAAGTTCTCGATCAAGCTGATATTTGTTTGTTCCCTTTATCTAGGCTTAGGTGATCTTATTGACAGATTGGATGGTAAATAAATGTTGAGGGTTAAATATTGCATATTAAACCCCAGTTATTACCTGATTTTACGAACCTGATACCGTTTACCACTCTATTTTAATCGTGTTTGTGCTGCAAGGTGAATTTAGGAGCTTAGACTGAAAAAGGGTGCTAAATATATGGATTTGATGCTCCATAATCATCAAGTCAAGGGATGGACCCCAGGGGATCGAGATCGAAGACATTACATGCCAGATATTCGAGAAAATCAGGCCACTCACCTTAAAGAGGCCCGAAAATCGTCCAGAATGCAAGATCACAGGGTTCTCATTATTCACTCGGCTCGAAACTTATATATCTGGCCTGAGAATCATAAATTAACTGTACATGTCAAATTTTAGCCATTGGATCCTTGTGAAAGTGGACTAACAGACAGATCATCCCATAAAACTCTGATTTAGGGCCCACCTGATATCTAGATATACTTCAATTTTGGTTTCAACCCCTTAAATGAGGTAACAAAATGGATGGACAGAGAGGATTTCTCTCAAACATCACGATGGATCCCATGTGTACATTGCATGTACATAGGGTACATGTGCACGAGAGGTGCACCGGACTGAGACTCCGGTCAAACAAAGGGCTGACCGACTCTTCTTCTCAAACTTTCAAGAAAAGGCAACGGACGGACATCGTCCGACCCTTTTTGGGTAGTGGGGCCCACCCATCATCCGTTCAGATGATCTGGACCGTCCATAATCTCCAGAAGTGGGCACAAACCTTTCCTAGCTTTCCTTTTGGGCCCATACTTACATCCACATGTGGATCGTCGAAAAACGTAGGATGGATGGCGAATTGATTTATACAGTGGACCACACCAAAATCCGATAAAAATCACTCCTTCCAGACTGAAATCTCGCCAGGAATCCAATTAACATATCAGATTTCTCCTAAAACACCAATGTGGTGCCCACTGAACACGTTAGCGCAAGAAAATCGTCAAAATACTCACGCCAGACGCTGTCTCCTCCGTGGGCCATTCTGTGATCACAACAACGGTCGGATGTAAGATCCAAACCATTCAAAAGCTTGTTAAGGGGGTTTTACCCCAACTATGGAGTCAAAATTCATTCTTGGAACGTACATCATCCGAAAATCCACCTCATACGCAAGTGGATTGCGGTTTCTTCACTGCGCACGTTTCGTTGCTGCGTAAGGAGTTCTCCACCGCCCTTTATGCCTATAAAAGGAAAGGAAAACAAGGAAAATGTGGAGAGGGGCATCAGATCTTTTGGGGTAGCCGTAGAGGCATCTTGGAGCGAGAGAGCATGAGTTTTTCCTTCCCTTATCTTCGTTTTCTTCCTTTTCTGGGTTTTAGCATGACCATGTCAGGCTAAACCTCTCAGCTAGGGCTAAGAGGTGAAGCTTGTAATGTGATTAGGGTGTTATCTTTGCTTTAATTTATGTTTATTGAACTCTCATGGATTATAGTTTAATTATTGAGGAATATTTTTAGTTTTAATGGTTTGTTGTGACTCAAATTACAATAGATCTGCAATAACTTGAGATATTCTCTTTTCATGTATTGAGATTGTCAACTTGGGAACCCTATTATTCACGAACTCATGGGCATGGTTGGGTGATTGAATCCTTCTTAACTTTCACAATTCTCTCATGATTGGTTGTAAGATTGGTAAATTACTGTTGTTTGCCATAGTCTCCCTGGGCATGGTTAGGTGACGGAATCACTTTCAAATCTTCACCAATCTTATCTGTTAATGATTAGATCTATGAGAAGTTCAGAGATCTAACAAATCTCTTCTTACCAACTGGATAAGATATGACTTTGATCCCAGTTGTGTCCCTAAATCAATACAAGATAACTTCCCAATTGCTACAAGTGGATCCTTAGCACCCTAGTTTCCTTCTTCTGAATTCTCTAAGTTTTAGATAAATATTTCATCATTATTCCCTCAATTATATACGATTTAGATTTCATCTTAATCTAGTTCTAATTCTATTTAGTTTCAGACTTCGTACAGGTTTCAGTCCTTTGGGATTCGACCTCGGTCTCACCAAGTTTATTACTACATCACAATCCTATACTTGGGGAGTGAACAATAAACCTACGGAGACATTAAAATGCACCCTAAGAATTTTTTAATGGTAGGGTGTTCAATCAACGTTGTTTCCTATGGTATGGTCTAGCTTACAATTGGATCTGCTTCCTTTTTGGGATAATGCTCTGAAATAGTTTGGAAAAATGAATGGATGGAATGGATACGGAATACATATATCAAGGTGGGCCCCATGGTAAGGGCCGCATTGCCTTGGGCCAGGCCGGGGTCTCACCTAATCTGCTCCCTTAAAATGGGTCATGAGACTCGGATTTAGTATCGACCCCTCTAATATAGAGCTCGGAACTGGAAAAACTTTGTGGGCCTACCATAATGTATGTGTTTTATCTTCATTGTCTACTCTTACTCTACGTTATTTTAGTATATGAGTCCAAAAATGAGGCACATCTAAAGTTAACCACGTCACATGAAGTAGTGGAAATGGTTATGGGCACCCATAGGTAAAACACTTCTAAAGCCCATGCCATGTTTATTTACATCCAATTTATCAATAATGTCACCTAAGTGTAGATGAAGCGTTTAACATGTGGGTGCGCATAACTATTCTCACTACTTCATGTGGCGTGGTTAACTTGAGCCTTAGATGGGCCCCACAAGAAGTTTTCGACACTAGGGATTCAATCCCCATTGTTAATTTCCAATTGTGTGGTCCACCTGAGCTTTGGAATTTCATTTTTTTATTTATGCCCTAAATGAGATGTCAAAACAAATAGATAGCCTAGATAAAATACATACATCATGGTAGGTCCTAGAGAGCTTCGAGCTCATTCAAGCCATTCACGATACGAGATTTGATTGACCATGTATGATTGTTAAAGATGGGGCCACACAAAGTATGTTTAGAGGGGGAGCTGATTAGGTGTTACTATCATGGGGCCCACCTTTATGATCTATTATTGCATATCCATGCCTCCATCCTTTTTTCCAGCTTAGTTTAGGAAGGTTTACCAAAAATTAAGCTAATATGAATCTCAAGTGGACCATAAGAAACAATGGTGACTGAATGCCCACTATTAAAATTTCATAGGCCCATACTAATGCCCAATGTAATGTTTCATTTCCATCCAACCTATTGATATTGTCAACCAGACCTAGACGAAGGGAAAATATAAAGATCAGGTAGATCCAAAACTTTTGTAGCCCACAAAAAGCTTTTAATGGTCGTTCACCACTATTTTCAGTAGTGTGGTCCATCAGAGATTTAGATCTGCTTATGTTTTGGGATTACATCCTAAAATGATATGGGAAACAGATGGACAGTGTGGATGTACAACAAATTCACCAAGGTAGGCCCATAGAATAAGGATAACACTCGGGTAACTTATAACGTCCCATAAAATTTCACGAAAAAACCTAGTATGTCCACGAGCAGAACCGTTAAAGAGTCGTACAAGCCCAACAAAATGCCTTAATCACTTTAGAATTGACGGATTTAGGATAATTAGAGACAAATACTACTCATTTTTATTAAACGTGAATGGGTAGCATCATGAACATATCTAATCCCAACACTAGTTGACACTCATGAGAAATCTCGAGGTTTAACTTATTCTAAAAATATCCCGATTAATCGAATTAGGTTTAGTTTGTGCGTTCGTAGTCGGTTAAACTCAAAATTATAGAAAAATATTCGTCTTGTCGGGTTTGATGTCCATCGCGAATATTAAGTCGAAGTTGCATATCGGATCGTCCAACTTGAGGTCACAAGGCAATGATATAAAATGTGTGAATGCCGTAAGAGATAACTTGAACTTAAGTTAAATATTTACCCTCTACTCCTTACCCAAGTTGTAACTTTTGGATCGTTAGATGGTGATCAAAATTAGGATACTAATCTAGATTATTATCCTACACACATTTTATATTTGTAATCTCGATCGACGATCGGTGACCATCGAATTGAATTAGGATCTTCCTCATTGATTGACACATCCAATCATCGGATGGTTACATCCAAATATAGATCTCCTAGTGGGATGCCTATCCCATGGCTTAGATTGATACGTACACCTCCTAGTGGGTCCCAGTGGTTGGAAATGACCTCCCATTAGGGCTAAAAGTTGGACAGGTTCAACCCGACCGACCCATGACCGACTCGACATTGGGTTGGGCTTAGGCAGGATGTATCGGGTTTGGTCTTGGGCTTGGGCCATACAAACACCAACCCGATAAAACTTGGGTTGGGCTTGGGTTGAGGCCTCGGGTTGCCCGACCCAACCTGAACCCGATCAATATATAAATTAATTGTAATTGAGTGCGGATCATCTGTGTTGAAGGCATTTGAAATTACAATACTGTCGGGTTTCATTGGTCCATGTCATTTTTGATGACTCAAGCTAACAAGATACGCCGGATTTCTCTCTCCCAAATAGATTGCTTGATACACAATACGACTTTTAAAGGAGTAGTTGTCCTATATTTTAGCTTATTTGTTTAGAAAAAATGAATTTATTTATGATAAATAACTACACATATAATTAATAAAATTATAGGTACAAAAAATAAGACGTGTATTGTAAATATAATAGACTAATATAATAATGAAAATATTAGCTACCTGACCAACCCGGACAACTCGACCGAGCCCGCCTGGGTTGGGCTTGGGTTGAGAATTCCCATCCCAAGGTTGGGTTGGGTTGGGTTAGGGTTGAGGTATAGGAACCTTGGGTTGGGCTAGGTTTGAGCACCAACCCGCCTGACTTTCAGCCCTACCTCCCATAGGGTTAATATAATGAATACTTGGCCTTAGACCCATTTATACCTATTTTACCACTAAATAATTCACCATTTCAAACATCCTCTCCCCTTACGAATTTCTTCCCTAGCATTAGGAAATAAATAGAGAAAGATAAGACGTAGAAGAAGAAGAAAAAGAAGAAGAAAAAGAAGAGAGAGAGAGAGAGAGAGAGAGAGAGAGAGAGAGAGCGAGGGCATGTGTACCTTTATCCTCTCATCCCCTTAAAATTAATCTTAGTCGCTCCTGAATCCTTCTTCAAAGATTTTTCGTCGATGATTGGAAGTAATAAATGGATTTTACTTTCTAATCTAAATCTTTTAGGTTGAGTTTCCTAAATCTTACAATAGCATGTATGATTGTTTAGGTTTCAGATATATTTCATTAAAACTCTAGCCCTAGAAGCGCTCTTAGTCGGGTGAATCATCACTAGGTGTGGATCATTTCTTTCTAGGTTTTCTTTTATCAACCCTTAATGACCTTAGTTTATAAATATATGTTGTGATTAAAATTTTGTGTGTTAACATTGCTACACTTGCTTCATTATTTCAAATCTTATTGTTACTTACTTTTTGTAGTCAACATGTTTGATGAAAGGTCTGAATGAATGAAATACTTGTACATTACATTGATAGGTTGCTTAATGTCTATCTAGACTGCCTTAGTCAATAAATATTTATGCTTGACTCGCCTTATTATTTTACAAATTACTAAATATCGCCTAATGATTAAAACTACAATTATTGTGAAATCGATTTTATGAAATGTTTAAGTTAAGGGGTGGCCTGCATTGGGTCAGCCACCTAAGGCTTGTTCGATTGATTGTGGTTGAGCATGGACAACCGGCAGTAGCTGGACTGCGTAGAATGTTTTATACCCTATGCCGGTTGTGTTGGGGTTCTCCCATGTCAATCGGATTAGTCTAATGCATTACTAATCATATTTTGTGATAACGCTCGATTGAATCTAGGATACTAATATTCCCATTAAATTAGACTACTTATAACCGTTAGTGTTACGATCCTATAAGACTTATGAGTCGAGCATGGTGGTATAAGACACCGTGTTTGAGTTGTTGGCCTACGTTGGGGTGACGAGTCTCTCTGTAATGACCATTGAGTAATGATGAAAGAAACCTGTCTGTTGTGTGGAATTATATATTTTGAGATTTTTACTTGCTTTACATACATTCATTTGAAAGCATATTTCATCGTTTAGCTTAGTTCTATGATTGCTCGAATATCATGTTAAAGTATAATTCACGATTCCACAAAGTATAAGTGACACTCAGAATATCGGGAATCAAGTTCATGCTGGACCCCTATATTCAGAGGGTTACATAACACCTAATCAACTCCCATTTAAAGAGGTGCATTTTGGGTACACACCCCACCAAGACCTTGTTAGGGACGAACCATCCAGTCATGGGATTTGCCAGGCTCAGTGTAATACATATGTTTCATCTGCGATGTTCATAATAGATCATTTTAGAGCATGATCCAAAAGAAGATAGATCAAAGTATTAAGTATACCAAACCAAAGGAAGCAGTGGGGAGTGAAAGCTTTGGGTTGAAAAGCTCTCGGGGAGCACAAAAGTTTTGGATCAAGGTGATATTCATGTTTTTCCTTTATAAAGGTCCGTGCAACCTTATGTTGCATGGCAAATAAACATTATGGTGATATTAGGAAGTTTTCAAGGATATGAATTCAATCTTTGCTACTTTTTGTGGTGTAGTCCATTTGAGGATTCAATATATCTCTCTTTTAGGCTCATGCCATAAAATGATCTTTTAAAATGAATGAAGGGCATGGATAGAACATATACATAATGGTGAGCCCCACATATCCTCTTATAGGAACGTTCATCTCTAGCTAGGTCCTCATGGGGGTGGTACCTAATCCGCGCCAATTTAGAAGTGGTTCCCACAGGAGGCGGATTGTATAATGATAGCGTCACTAGTGTGGTGGCTACTGACACTGCTCAATTGTCCCACATGAGATAAATGTGTTTTACCAAAGCTGTCCATCTATCATTTCAGATCATTATAGAGCGCGAGCCTGAAAATGAGGGATATCCAAATATTGTGTGAACCACACCGCAAGAAAACAGTGGCAATTAAATGTCTACCATTAAAAACTTCGTGAGGCTTAGTGTAATGTTTAGTTGTCATACAACCTGTAGATTAGGTCACACACACTTGAGTGAAGAGAAAAATCAAATATCAGCTTAGTCCAGAACTTTTGTGGCCTGTAAGAAGTTTCTAACAGTGAGTGTTAAAACACCAGTCTTTCTTGTGCAGCAGAGTCACACAAATATAGATCTAGGATAGCAATCCAAGAGCGTCAAGCAATCACAAGTAACACATAGATTTAACGTGGAAAACCCTTGCGGGAAAAAACCACGACACAAAGAGATAGAAAATTTCACTATGAAAGCACAATTACAAAGATAGAGGACTTACCCGGCTTGAGCAATCCTCAAACCTCGAATTTTCTCCACCTCTTGAAACCCTAAAACCCTATTAGAAACCCTAGCACCCTTTTAGAAATACTTACAACCTCTTAGAGTACCTCCTAGTCTCGTATCCACCGCTATTTATAGACTTAGAAACAAGTGGAAACGGAATAGGAAACAAAATTTACAGAATTTGTGTTTTCACAAACGAATCTGCGTAAACCTTCGATGTCATCAAAGAGACACTAAAAGAGTCCAGCGACTAAACATGAATTTTACAAAAATTCTCGATTACTCGACCCGGCTTCGATGCCAACGAATGCCTTTTGATGTCATCAAAAATTGACACCAATATGTCCAGAGACCAATAGAAGAAATCCCGAAAACATTCGATGAATCGAGCACTGTTCGATGTCATCGAAGGTGACATCGAACAGTCAGTCGATGGCATCGACAGACTCTGTATCAGAATATATTTAAGACATCTAATACAACAATCTCCACAATGTCTTCAATCTTCACCCGTGAAGTTTCTTGACCTCATATCTTATCTCTACATCCCATCATAGCTTTCGATTTGTGTACACTCTGTCATTCTTTTACGCCATCGCCAAGCTCAGAGAATATGCTCAGAACTTGAACTTCTTTGAAAGAACAATCTTGGTAAGCATGTCTGCCGGATCTGAACCCACATGCCCTACTACCTTTGCTCCTGTCTTCTCCAAAAATAAGGCGTAGTCTTCTGTACCTTATATGTATCGAAGTAACCATCTCACCACTATCCAATGTTACTAGCTGGGGTATTTTCTCACAACACCGATAGCATATGAAATAATTGGTCTAATATAAACCATGGCATGCTTTGTCAACCGTATTCAAATAAAGCCCATGAGACATATCCTTTTTTCCTCATCTGTTTTGGGACATGTCCTGAGAAAAATTTGAAGTGAGCCACGTAGGGAATGTTCACTGGCTTTGTCTGGTGCATTGCATACCTACTCAAGGTATTCTACCTATGATTATCAAAGCCTACTCCTCTTCCAGTCTCTATGAATATGAATGCCAAGAACCATCTTTGCAGCCCCCAATCCTTCATATCAAATATCCTACTTAACTGAGTCTTTAGTACGTTGATTTCAGATAAGACATGATTGGCAATCTACATGTCATCAACATACAATTCTTGACTTACTATGAAGGAATCAAATTTTATACTACTGCCTAGGCGACAGGTCGTACCACGACCTCCTGTAAACTTTTTTCTCAGTCCCTTTAAACTTCGAACCGCTCTGGTTGCTTCATATAGATCTGCTCTTCCAATTTCATGTGAAGAAGTACAGACTCCACATCCATCCTTTCCAGCTCAAGATTGCATTGGTCAACCAATGCTAATATGAATCTAATAGACACATGCTATACTGTTGGCGTGATCCCTTCTCTCTGAGCATAACCCTTCGCTACCAGCCTCGTTCTGTATCTATGTTGTATCCCCTTGAAGATCCACCTGCATCCAACACCTTTCCGGCCCACTAGAAGCTCCACCAGCTTCCATGTGTCGATCTGGTACAACGAGTCCATCATATCGCCCATGGTCACCTTCCACTTCTCAGCACTAGGCTCACCTAGAGCCATCTAAATGTTGACGGATCTCCTTCGTTTGTAACGAGGGCATATGTAATATAGGAGTCGTCCATGTACCTTGCCGATATCCTGCGATTATGCTGTATAATTCCTTTCACAGGTAGCTGCTCCACCTGCTCTGTATCTCTGTCTGCGCGTCTTAGCCTTCATGCGTTACCCGCTCATGTGGCCATGCCCAGCATGCCACATACATGCAGAGGTGGAATCCGCTATAGCCACTGCAGCTCCACTTGTTGAAGTGTTCCCTATTAACTTGTAAAGACTACCGAGTCATTGTGCTTTCATGATACCACGTGCCCCCGTAGATACTTTAAGGGCACCATCAATACTCGTAAACTTGTATCCCTTTGCCTCAAGTATACGAAGAGAAATCAGATTCTTCTTCAAATCAGGAACGTGCCTCGCATTAGTCAAGGTACGCTCTGCCCCATCAAACATCTTGATGCGCATCGCACCAACAATCACAACATTGCAGGCATTGTCATTGCCCATAAACACATGTCCACCATCACACTCCCTGTAGCTGGTGAAACAATTCCGATAAGGAGTCATGTGAAAGGATGCCATTGTGTCTAAAATCCACTCGCCCCTACAATCATTATATGGGTGACTAATTATAGACAGTCAAGAAATCACCATCACATCGACTCGTTCCATCTGACATAACAGCGTTGGCCTCCCTGTATGAAGCGTTAAATTCTTCTCTCTTTGATTTAAGATTTGCATAATCCTTCTTCATGTATCCTTCCATACCACAGTTTCAGCACTTTATCTTACATTTTCCTTTGCCCTTGGATTTGAATGTAGAATTTGAAGATCATATACCTTGTTCAGAATCCTGCCTCTCATAAACAGTGCATTAAAAGATGTCCTCATGTTCCATTTAGCTTTCTCATGGCCTTCCCTTGAAGGGCTGAGATAACGGTGTCGACACTCAGGGTTTTATTTATGGTGCACATTGTGTCTTTAAATGACTCATACGATGCTGGAAGAGAATTTAACAACATATATGCTTGTTCCTCATCTTTCATCACTTCCTCCATATCCAACAATTTGCATACCAATTTATTAAAGTTGCTGATGTGGGCCTCCAGATCTCCACCCTTTGCCATCTTTAAGTTATATTACTGTCGCTTCAAGTGTAGGCAATTTTCAGAGGATTTTTTCACATAAACATCCTCTAATTTCGCCCATAACTTAGCCGCAATTTTCTCCCTCATGATATTGTAGAAAACCTCATCCGTGAGACACAAACGGATGGAGGCTAAAGCATTACTATCAAGAGTCTCCCATTCTTCATCTTTCATAGTTAGTTTCCGCTCCTCAAAAGCCTTAGCTTCGCCTTGCTTGGTTGATAGACTAATCATCTTAATCTTCTATAATTCAAAATTATTTTTGCCTGAGTACTTCTTAATATCAAACTTGGTGTTTCCCATTATTGTTAATTATATAGATTCATATCTGTGTCCCAACGATTGCTCTGATACTACTTGTTGGGATTTGTGTCGCGGAATCATACAAATATGAATATACGATAACAATCCAAGAGCGCCAAGCAATCACAAGTAACACAGAGATTTTACGTGGAAAACCCTTGCGGGAAAAAAACTATGGCATAAAGCGATAAAAAATTTCACTATGAAAGCACATATTACAGAGATGGAGGACTTATCCGGCTTGAGCAATCCTCAAACCTCATCTTCTCTCCACCTCTTGAAACCCTAGAACCCTTTTAGAAACCTTAGCACCCTTTTAGAAATACTTAGAACCTCTTAGGATACTTCATAGTCCCGTATCCACCCCTATTTATAAACTTAGAAACAAGTAGAACCGGAATATGAAACAAAATTTGCAGAATTTGTGTTTCCGTAAATAAATTTGCATAAAACTTCGATTTCATTGAAGAGACACTAAAAAAGTTCAATGATTAAATATGGATTTTGCGAAAATTCTCGATTACTCGACCTGACTTCGATGTTATTGAACATCTCTTCGATGTCATCGAAAATTGATACCAATATATCTAGAGACCAACAGAAAAAATCTCGAAAACATTCGATAGATTAAGCATTGTTTGATGTCATTGAAGGTGACATTGAATAGTCACTCGATCACATTAACAGACTCTGTATCAAACTAGATTTAAGACATCTAATATAACAAGTTTTGGGCTCATGTCATGAAATAATATCTAGAAATATATGGAAGCTGTGGATAGGATACATGCATCATGATGTGCCTACATCCGTCTTTTGAGATCATTTTAGGACATGAAATCAAAATTGATCAAGATCCAAGACTCAAGTGGGCTGCACTAAAGGAAAATGTGCATAGGAAAATTCCTATCATTGAAACCTCCATGGGGTATATAGTGATGTTTACATACCATCCATACCATTCATAAAGTCATTCCTACTGGGATGAACTGAAAAAAAAAAAAAAAAAAAAAAAGCTTGATTTAAAACTTCCATGGCCCTGTGAATATTTCAACCGTGGAAATTCAATCCTCACGTTTTCGGCCCACTTGAGTATTAGATCTGGATCATTTTTTACTTCATGTCCAAAAATGATCTCACAAAACAGATAAATGAGGTAAATTTCTCAAAAACATCATGGTGGGCCCCACCTAATTCCAAGCGCAGAAACTCCCCGCAGAAGGCTTTTGCAGGAAATCCTTGTCCCGTTCCCATGAAAAGGGATTGGCTACTCCCCTATGGTCGGTGCTCTTTGGGCCCCACCATGATATATGTGTTTCATCCATTCCGTCCACCACATTCTTCCATATCATTTTATGGTATGAGCTGAAAAATGAGGTGGATCCAAATCTCAAGTGGATCGCAAATTGTTGATTTAATGCCCACCATTAAAAACTTACTGGGGGCCACAAAAGTTTTGAATCAAGCTTTCCCTTAATACAAGTCCGTGTGATCTAATAAACAAGTTACATGTCAAATAACCATTACAGTGGGCCTTAGGAGGTTTTTAAAGATGGACATTTGATCACTAATGTTTTCCCATGGTGTGGTCCACCTGAGATTTAGATCTACCTCATTTTTGGGATCAAGCCCTAAAATTATCTTTTAAAATGGATGGACGGCATGGATAAAACACATAAATCATGTGGGTCCACGTAGCACCGACCACTAGCCACCTGGCTAGTGGCGGCGTCACTAGCCAAACCACGTCCCGTTCCCACATACGTCACACGGGGCTCGACCAATCAAATCTCGCCACTTCAAGGCGGTACCGACCTCGGGAAACACTGACCTCACCGAATCTGCTCCCGGCCTAGACGCTGGATAGTGCGCCTTATGCTTGTTGCGCACGGACCCACTACAGAAAACCGTGGGAGCCACACCCACCGTTGAAACATTTATTGGGCCCACCTTAATGTATTTTTGAGATCGACTTATTCATAAGTTAACACAGAGATAGACAAAGTGAAAAAAATATCAGCTTGATCAGAAACTAGTGTGGCCCCTAAGAAGTTTTGAACGGTGGATGTCACAGACTATTTTCTATGGTGGGATCCACTTGAATTTTAGATCTATCTCATTCTCTTTGTAATGCCATAAAAAGATCTCTATAAACGGTACGGATACAACACATGCATCATGGTGGGGCCCACAGAGCTTGGTGACGTCACTTCAGTAGCGATTTGGCTACTGACGCGCGTCACTAGCCAAACCACGTCCCGTTCCCACATACGTCACACGGGGCTCGACCAATCAAATCTCGCCACTTCAAGGCGGTACCGACCTCGGGAAACACTGACCTCACCGAATCTGCTCCCGGCCTAGACGCTGGATAGTGCGCCTTATGCTTGTTGCGCACGGACCGTCGGATGGGGGGTTCTACCAACGGAGACGGATTGGCTACTCCCCCTGACACTAGCCCCTTGGCTGGTGGTCGGTGCTCTGTGGGCCATCTTAGGTGGGCCACACAACAGGACAAAAATAATGAATGGATATTCACAATTAAAATCCTCCTAAGGCCCACAGTACTGTTTATTTGACATCCAATCTGTTAATTTCGTCTTAAAGACCCAGATGAAGGGAAACAATAAATATCAGCTTGATCCAAAACTTTTATGGCCCCCAAAACGTTTTTAATGGTCAAAATTCATTCAACACTGTTTCCTGTAATGTGGTCCACTTGAGATTGAGATATACTTCACCTTTTTTAACTCATATCATAAAATGATATATAAAAATAGATGGACGGAATGGATGACACACATACATCATGGTGGGCCCCACAGAGCACCAACCACCAGCCAATGGCTGGTGTCAGGGGGAGTAGCCAATCCGTTCCCTCTACCAACCACAGGGGGAGTAGCCAATCCGTTCCCTCTACCAACCACATGATCAGACGATCTTAACTGTCCATGATCTTAGCCTCTTGATCGACGTTCAAGATCATCCAATAGCGGTGATTGTTGGAGCTAATTTCAGACAGATGGTGGGCCTCTCTCATCCCACGGCTCGCTTCAAACTAATCCGTCAATCTTGGAAGGTAAAGTAGATGCATTTTGTCCCCCCAATTAAAAAGAGAACCTCACTTTGATAAACTGCAAAGTGTACTCGATCGACTACACTTTGGAAGTGTACCTACCCTACAGGCTGAAATAACTCACACGTGTGAGAGATCCGAACTGCTTATCAGTCCATCTCCACCGTGTCAAATCTAAAGGCTGAAATATCAAGCAGAATACAATCGTCTGGACACAGAATTCGGACCGTTGGGTAACTTTCTTTATACCATTCATTTGTTTTGTACACGTGTGAACTAACTAATGTGACCGCATCAGCTTAATTTTCGGGACATCATCTAGATGGTGAGGATTAATAGATGAGCGGCTGGAATGTTTCAAACGTGCGACTCGTCTCCACGTGCGAGCGAGTTCACTCAAGCCTTTCTACTTCACTTTACATGTAAAAAGCAAGACGAAGACTCGAGGAAGGACTGTCTGTGGTCATGGTCTTTCCGGGAAGATCCCCAGATCCTCTCGGTAATCTAGATCAATATGGTACTACGGCAGACTACCGTGTATCATGCTCACATGCACCGTGCATCTGGTACAAACATGTTGTAATCATAACCGTTCAATTTTCGGGCCTTACCATAGACGGTTAAAAGCCTATAAAAAACAATGACTCACCAATCTAACCGTCCGAACGGTGGTCAGCAAATGGATTACTTGATGGAAAATGGTTGATGATGCAAAACACAACGGCCAGGTTTGTGAATCAGCCATCGGTTTTGGGGGGTAGGATTGAATTCATGTGGGCCACGTTTTGATGGCACGTGCAAGGACACGATCCATAATACTCGGCTAGAGTGTATAGATATATCCTAAGGAATCTGATGGCCCACTTGCGTGTGTAACTTGTGACATGTTGATGAGAGATGAAATTCTCTCTTCCTGTGGCCATCGCAATAGACACTCCGTCACGTAAAGCAACACAACCAAGTTGAAAAAGTATCAATCGTGGAAAGCAGAAAAGAGAAAGAAAGATCAAGAAACCGACGTGTAAGATCTGAACCGTTCATCTAGCGGGCCCTAATGTAAATTTGCCGAACCCCAAAAGTCATAATATTAAGATCAAAGTTTTAGCCAATCGGAGGGTTTCTGCTCACCAAATCTCAACCAATGGTTGGACTTCTTTTATGGTCCATCCAGGATCTAAAAAGATGAATGGTCCTGATATGAGGAATGTGTATACCACACGTATGGAAATGAAGTACTTGGTAGCAAACTTAGATAAAAGTAACAACAGTAACGCTACTCTAACATTATTAACTAGAATGATGCAGAGCGGCACTTCAGGGTGGATCAGGACAGGCTCGATCAAAGGTGAAAGTGGTCAGGACCTTGGAATCCTAAAACGGGTGTATTTTGCGAACGAGAACGAGTTATTCGACGTATGATATATAATTTTAAAGTAATTCAAGCGTATAATATATAATTTTAGAGTAGGAAGAGTTATTTTAGCTGCTTAATCTTACTACACTTGGTTACATGCCCATGTTGAATTTATGAGACTCCATTAGAGGAACATTCGATTTTATTTTAATTTTTTAATTTTTTTAATTTTTTGTAATTTTTTTTATATTATTTATAATGAATTTTAGTTTACTCATCACTCTTGATTCTTAAAGTTTTAGGAGTAAGTGACTAACATAAAAAAAAGGCTTAAAAAATTTAGGGCCTGTTTGGCCGGCTGGATTAGATGGGCTTAAGCCGGATGGAATTGCATCTGGTCCTGTGTTAATTCCACTCCATGTTTGGGAAGAGTGGAAAAGCTTGGAAGTGGGCTAGATGGAATTGTATCGGTCCAGTGCTATTTTGGATCTGCCTCATTTTTAGGCCCATGAGTTTTGGATCTGCTTCATTTTTAGGCCCGTGCCATAAATTGAGATTACAAAACAGATAAACGGTTTAAATATAATACATGTGTGTTATTGTTAATAGTTTCAAATGATGGTGAATATATCCTTTCAATGTACCACCTTATTACAAACCAAAAAGGGAATTAAGCTCATCCCATGGTAACAGGGAACAGTTCCTGCCATGGGTAATAATGATGTTTTTTGAACCCCATCCCACCTAATACAGTGGGATCGGTCCGGCCATACAGGCCCTTAAGAGAATAACATGGCTATAGGCCAAATTTCATACTCGTTATTTTTAGCCGAAAACCTGTAAGTCAAATAGAAATCATAAGTTGTACAAAAATAATCAGTTTTAATATTTATGGTAAGTCACATTTTGGATTATAAATTCATTTTTTTATCATAATCAATTTTTTTTTAATATTTTAATATTTTCTTACCTTTACTAGCTGATTTGGAGAATATCTCATAATTACAGAGAGGCTTCGGAGCACTTATCCTTAAGTAAGAGTGCTCGACCTCATCATGTGCGTGACAGAATAACCTCTACCTTATTCTATTAACAATAGCATATACTTCAATGCCATTGTAGCAAGAAAAAGTGAGTCTTTCTTCTTGTTATTCGAACCAAGGGTTTGAAAATGACATTATTCTTATCTATCCTTCTTCTCCAAGATATTTTGTACGGTGATTTTTAAACAGTTTTGCTACTATACATCTCGACATATTGTTATGGTTAAATTCAGAGCCTAGATGTTTAAAGGATCCAAACCATTTATTTGATGGGCGTTACTGTAGATGGGGGATGCCTAAAAATTTCTCTCCTATTCGAGCTTTGAAAACTTTGATCATTCAGCATTTTTACTTGGAATATGGATTGTCTCTTTAACTATGCTTTTGTGTGCTAAGTTTAGGATCACTCGTTTTTTTTTTCAGTGAAACTGACCACATGCAGATGATTGCATGCATAGTACGCAGCCTTATTTCTCCTACTGATGTGTTATGTGCAGAACATCCGATCCGTGCAAAAGCTGGGCCCCACCTTGAAGATTACCAATATTGTGAAAATCAGGCCATGAGCTCATTACCTGGGCCACACTTATACGTTGAGACAGACTATGAGCCGTCCATTTATCTCAGTGGTGTGGCCTCCCTGATGATAGGAGGCCACTTAGTGGTCTTCAAGGTAGGGCCCACTTAGTGCTCTTTTTCTACCAGGCTGTCTTCAAGGTGGGGCCCACTTAGTGCTCTCTCTCATTTTAATTTTAATTTTAATTTTTAGATGAGATAGAAGTATAGATTGAAAATTTATATCTTCTTTTTGATAGATTCATACACATCAAAGATTTCCATATCTTACAAATCATGTAAGGATCCTAAAAAGGAAATTGGATTGCGTACCGAGTAACTCAACGCTCTTATCGTACTAAGTAGACTCTGTTGGGCACACCGTGAATGCATGTGGTGTATCCACACCGTCCATTCATTTTTTCAGATCCTTTTAGGGTTCAACCCAAAATTGATGCATATACAAAGCTCAATTGGACCATACCACAAGAAAAAGTGGAACTATTGATTTCCACTGTCATCCAATCTGTTCATAAGATCAGAAAGACATGGATGAATGGAAAACACAAATATCAGCTTGTTCTAAAACTTTGTTTGCCCCCAGGAATTCTTCAACGGTAGATGTTCAATTCACACTGTTTCCGGTGGTGTGGTCCAGTTGAGGTTTTGGTATACTCCATTTTATGGATAAATCAATAAAATTATGTGTTAAAATAGATGGACGGAGTGGATACAATGCATGAATGAAATTGGGGTCCACAGAGTTTACTCAGTACGCTTAGCGTACGGAGTTACTCAGTACGCAATCTGCTTCCCTAAAAAGTTGTGTGGAAGTCTATCTGACAATCGACCGTCCATATTTTCGGATAAAAAAGACATCATTGGACAAATATTCGTGGAAGAGGGACCAAAGCAGTGGTATGCCTACCCGCGCAAGTAGCTATTGGAATTCTACTCTTACACATATGTGTTGACATGGTATGAATTTATGAGATCTGGACCGTTCATCAAGTAGTCTGCACTTGGCACGTGCTGTGGCCCAAAAATCAGGCCACTCCGACAATCGGGATGGCTGCTTCAATTCGGGACTATTGGTAAGGTTTTTCTAGCTACCAACTTTGGCACGTGTTTAGCCCACCTGATCACCAGATCCGCCTTTCTTTTCGGGCACGGCTTTGGTGGATCCCTGACTATGGGGCCCACATTGATGACTATTCCTTAAATCCACGCCGTCCATCCATTTTAAAAACTTATTTTAGGTCATGATTCCAAAAATGAAGCAGATTCAAATCTAAGGTGGACCATATTACAGGAAACAGTGGTAATTGACCATTAATAATTTCTTGTGGGCCATAAAAGTTTTGGATCAAGCTGATATTCGTGTTGTCTCTTCATCCAGGTCTTTGTGACCTTCTTAACAGGTTGGATGGCAAATAAACATTCCAGAGGGCCCCATGAAAATTTTAATAGTGGTGATTCAATCAAAACTGTTTCCTGTCGTGTGGTCCTCCTAAGATTTGGATCTTCTTAAATTTTGGAATTATGAACTAAAATGAACTGTAAAAATGGATGGACGGTGTGGATGTAAGGCACATACATCACAGGGATCCACCAGAGCCGCCCCCCTTTCTTCACATGGTGGCCCACAAGATGAGTGACCAAGACGGTGCGCAGGCACCGAACATTGTCACATCCTTACTCTTATGAGTGACCATCACATTTCTTCGTGGGTCCCACCTCCCACCTAATAAAGGTTTTATGTTTATCTTATATATCTTTAGATGCCCCCAACGGCTATAAATAGATAAGATCTCCCATTTCGTAGAAAACAAACCAGACCATCATCAGACCAACCAAAACAAAACCACAGCATCCGACAGTATGGAGAGCAACCGGAAGCCAAGATGGTTCATCAAAGAGAAGTTGGTCATGTCCTTCTCTAAGACACCCAAACCGCCTTCCATGCAATACACTAGGAAGGTCAATCCAACCCCACCTCCCACTACTGCGTCCGTTGGATTCCATGTCCACGAGCCCGTCCACGAGCCCATCTCCAATCAGGCAGCTTCGATCATGAAAACCAACGGTTATGATGACTTGGGTGGTAAAGAAAGCATCGACAAGCGGGCGACGGATTACATCTCTTATGTTCAAGAGCGACTTAGGCTAGAACGTATCGATTCTTACAGTTGAAAATATTAGAAGCAGATTATAGATGAAAAAGGAACTCATGTTAGTGGTCGTATTAGTCTTGGTATGGTGGGCCTTAATAATCACAGACATTGGTTCTATTTATTAGAGAAAATGGACATGCTGTTACATGTTATGTATGTTTTGATGGAGTCCATGTCATGTAGGCAATGAACTGTACAACCTTTAAGATTTCTCTTCTTATGTTGTATGAAGCTTTAATTTTCATATGAATAAGAAATTATTTCATACTAATGTTGATCTTTCTACCCCATATATAGCACGAATGTGTGTAAGCTAGCAGCTCTCTCTCTCTCTCTCTCCTCTCCATAGAAAGCCTATGTGAAATTGAAGTTTTTGAATTACACTCATGAGAACAAGAAGCATGTAAATTGAAGGTTTTGAATCACACCCAAATGACTTCTTTGTATTCTTAGTTCACTTAGGGTGCGTTTGGTTGCACCAAATATCAATAAATTTCATGATATATTTTATAATTAATTGGCCTAATTTGGTACAAAATTCTTTGATGGCCGGTGAAATTTGGTTAAACCAAACACAGCCTTATGGCCATTTGTTTTGTTGAAATTCATGGTAAATGGTGATAAAAGCATAATTATGATATTTGTTCCCTATCTGGGAAAAAAAGCTGTAGTACTGGGAATATTCCAGACCGGCATGCTTTTTCAAGCCAAACTTCTGTCGACCCCACCATGATATATGTATTTTATCTACGCCGTTTTTATATTTTGTTGAATCATTAGAGCCCAAAAATGAACCAGATCCAAATCCCAAGTGGACCACACCGTAAAAAACAGCAGAAATTGGACACAAATGCTAATATATGGAAGTTCAAGCAAGATCAAGGTCGTTCAGTATGTGGCCCCCAATTTATATTCGTTTTGGCACAAACGCCCACACACATGGGAAAAGGTACTATGCGCCCAACCTCACGATAAGCTCCCGTGAAGTCGAGCTGTGTGGGCCCCACTATGATGCGTTTTGAACATCTACCCATCAGTCAGATGCACCATTCCATTGTGGGCCTAGGTATCAAAAATCAAGTCAATCCGTGACTTGTGTGGGCCACACCACATACAGAAGTGGGGAGGGGCCATGCACCATTAAAACATTCATATTCATTTTTTGGGCCTACCGAGATGTGGTTTGCAAATCCAGCCCATCCATTATGTGTGTCCCACTTGGATGAGGGTTCAGACGAAGTTTCAGCAGCATTCAAAACTCAGGTGGGCCCCACCAAGTGCTTTTATATGTTTTAACGGTGTCTTCACATGATTTTAGATGGTATGGCCCACCTTAGTTCCATATACGGCTGATTTTTGGGATATCTCATAATTTAGAGGGGACCCATCAAATGCATGGTGTTGATGGTCAACACGCATCACGGTGGGGCCCACACAACTCGACCTCACGGGAACTTATCGTGAGGTCGAGCGCATAGTACCTTTTGGGAACTTCTGATGAGGTCAAGCTGTGTGGGCCCCACTGTGATGCGTGTTGAACATCTACCCCATCAGTCAAATGCACCATTCTATGGTGGGCCTTGGGCTTAAAATTCAGGTCAATCCATGACTTATGTGGGCCACATTAGATACAAAAGTTGAGAGGGGTTGCCCTTCCCTTAAAACATTCGTAATCATTTGTTGGCCCACCGAGATGTGGTTCACAAATCCAAACCATCCATAATCATTTGTTGGGCCCACCGAGATGTGATTCACAAATCCAGATCATCCATTATGTGTGTCCCACTTGGATGAGGGGTCAGACCAAGTCCCAGATCCCTCCAAATTTCAAGTGGGCCCCACCAAGTGCTTTTATATGCTTTAGGCATGTATTCACCTGATTTTAGATGTTATGGCCCACATGAGTTCCATAAACAGCTGATTTTTGGGATATCCCATAATTTAAAGGGGACCCATCAAATGCACGGTGTTGATGTTCAACACGCATCATGGTGGGGCCCACAAAGCTCGACCTCATGGGAAGTTTTCATGAGCTGGAATGCATACAACCTTTTCCCATATATATATTACAAGCATCCAAACGGTCATCACATGTCTTTTAAGTTATTGTAAAGGAGGCAATTATTAGAAAATAAGAGCATAAACACAAAAAATAAAGGAAAAATATAAAGACGATGGATCAAAGGTGAGATGCTATAGCTTTTTAATAGAATATGGACTAGCTACAAAATTACAATGGATCAACTTCTTATATATGACTAGTAAAAAGATAAAAGCATATATACCCCAGGTTTAGATATATATTAGATGTGGGGTCATATAGGTTACTATTAGGATTAGGACTTAGGCATATATGCCTTAATGTATAATAATGGTGGGTCACATCCATTATTATTAGGATTAGGAAATGAGCATATATAGATTTTATGTTTATCTTAGAGATCTTTAAAGGTGACAAACAGCTAGAAATAGAGCTCCCATTATGTAGAAAACAAACCAGACCATCTAAAACAACAGGATAGCATCTGAGGTATGGAGTGCAACCAGAGATGAAGAGGGTTCATCAAAGGGAAGCTGGTCATGTCCTTCGCAAGGTCAATCCAACCCCACCTCCCACGATTGTGTCCGTTGGATTCAATGTCCATGAGAATTTTCCAATTGCCATGGCCAATCAGGCGGTTTCGATCATGAAAACCAGCGGTAATGATGACTTGGGTGGTAATGAATGCATCAACAAGAGGGCCACAGATTACATCTCTTATGTTCAAGAGCGATTTAGGCTCGAACGTATCGATTCATACAGTTGAAAATATTAAAAGGCGATTATAGATGAAAAAGGAACTCGATCATGTTAGCGGTCGTATTAGTCTTGGTATGGTGAGCCTTAATAATCACAGCCATTGGTTCTAATTGTTAGCAAAAATGGACATGCTGTTACATGTTATGTATGTTTTGATGGAGTCCATGAAATGTAGACAATGAACTCTACAACCTTTAAGATTTCTCTTCTTATGTTGTATGAAGCTTTTCACATGAATTAGAAATTATTTCGTACTAATATTGATGTTTCTACTGTATGTGGTACTCTTATTTAGACTTGTTTGGTTGAACCACATTTCATGGGGCATCGGGTAAATTTGCACCAAATTAGGCCAATTAATTATAAAATATCATGAAATTTTTTGATATTTTTGGTGCAACCAAACGTGCCTGAAGCGAACTAAGAATACAAAGAAGATGTTTATTGGGTGTAACGCAAACCCTTCAATTTACATGCTAAGAGTGCCCAACCGACAATGGGGATGGTTTCCTATATTCTGTTGGCCCCACCGTTGTGTATGTGTTTTAGATACACACCGTCCATTCAGTTTTTCAAAACATTTTAGGGCATGATTAAAAAAAAAAACAAAAGGCAGAGCCAAATCTCCTGTGGACCACAACACAATAACACAGCCGTGGTTGAACTCTCACCATTGAAAACTTCCTAGGGCTACAAAATTTTTGTATGAAGCTAATATTTGTGTTTTCCCTTCATTTAGATTTGTGTAACCTACTCAACAGGTTGGATGTCAAATAAACATTACACTAGACCCTAGGAAGTTTTTAATAGTGGGCATTCTATTACCATTGTTAATTTTCTTCTGGTGTAGTCCACTTGAGGTTTGGATCTATCTTAGTTTTGAGCTCATGCCCTAGAATTATCAAAAAAAATAGAGGGACGACATTGATAAAACATGCATATCATAGGCCGGACAGAATTTCAAACACTTGCTGATCTCCCCGCCCCTTGCTCGGGGTTCTTTTTTCCTCGACCGGGTGGGGCTTGGCACAATTAGGTTGGGTTAATGTTGCAGGAGGATTAGTTGTGTGGGTATTTGTGCAATTGTTCCATCATAAGATAGGTGAGGTCTTCGCCATTTTTTGTGAGGCCCACCTGAATTACTTGTACTTTCCACATGTGAATATATCAAAGCTTAAAAAAATAATAATAATAAATAGAAGGGTCCAAAAAGCACTGTCCAAAGCCACCTAGGCAATTTGTGTCCGTGCCAAACGCCTATAGAAAAATCAAGCAATTCGCTTTCTAAAGTGCCAATACAAGTTCAAGTGGTAAAATTCTTTTTCTTGCATAGTCCATCCAACAATATATATGCGTGTGTGTGTCTTACAAGCATCCCAATCATCACATGCTTTTTAAGTAAGATTGTATAGTAGGCAAATATTAAAATATTAAATTGCCACCGTTTTTAATTGTTTTTATTCCTTCTTTTGCTTGCGCACTTGTTGTTGTCGGGACTTTTTAGTGTAATTTTGAACTTTTTGGTCAGTCTAGGATGCTGAAAAATGAATCTAGAAGGTTGCTTTACGTTGTGGGCCCCATCGTAGCACCCGGCTAGTAATCTAGTTGTTTAGGGCACTTTTGATGCTTCAAACTTTCATTTGGCTTGTGCTTTAAGATGGTACAATCTTTTATATAATGTTGAACTGTTGTATTAACTATATGAGTTATTGAAAGTTTGGGTCGATCTTCTATCAAGAAAGCACTTGTATATGTGTGTGTGTGTGTGTGTGTGTTTCAAAAGGAGGGCCAAGCCCCAGAAAGCACTTGTATATAATTTGTAATGATTTAAACAATTTAAATGGTCTGAATCAAAGATAAATGATATTTTATGCATCGACAACCATTGGTTGTAATTTTTTTACTGCCAACATTAGTGTCTTAACTCGAGCATTATCAAACTTTTACATCAACTCAATGGGATACACACACACACACACACACACACACACACACACACACACACACGGAAACACTCACCTGCGAACCAGTTCGTACGTAGTACGTACGAACTTTTTTGAGAACCCATCATACGTGATGTGGATCCAAAATCTGAACCGTTCATGTGAAGCAGCACCTCGTGAAACCTCCCGGGCCCAAGTTTTACTTTGATCAAAAACTTTGATTGGCCATGGAAAATAAAAACAGTTTCCTCCCTTGATTTGCATTTCTCTTTGCTATGGCCCACCATAATTTTAGATCTGGGTGAAAATTTGTCACATGAGGTTTCATGGGATTCATCACATGGACCGTTCAAATTAGACACCCATGGCACATGTGCAAAGGTGCACAGGGGAGCATGACTCTATATATATATATATATATATATTACAATGAGAACTACAACGTTATAATGGATTATCCTATTATATGTTTAGGAATAAGATAAAAGAATATATACCCTAAGTTTAGATATATATTAGATGCGGGGTCGTATAGGTTAATTACTATTAGGATTAGGACATAGGCATATATGCCTTAATGTATATTAAACGTGGAGTAACATCCATTATTTTGGGGATCAGGACATGAGCATATATACCTTAACTTTATGTACATTAGATGTGGGGTGATATGGGTTAGCAAATAAGCAAATACACTTTTATGTATAGTATATGTAGGGCAGTGTAAAGCGATGGATTTTTCATTTCTAGACAATAAACATTGCATGAAAAGGATATTTCTTAGAAAGATACCTTTCTCGTTGGATTGGAGGTCCAGGTTGAAAGCCTCCGCATCTGCTTTTTTACATGAGAGAGAGAGAGAGAGAGGGTTGGAGGTGGGTATCAAGTGATGTACAGTCCATATCAAAGATGGCCTCACATGATGGAAGGCCCACTTCAAAGTTGAGCCCCACATGATGAATGATCTTCATTAAAGGTCTGACTTGCATGATGGACTACCTTAAAAAAAAACAAAACTCTCATTTAATGTTTCACCAAATATGCTTATTTCAAATAAGAATATTTCTCCCTTAGAGGTTGTTTTGATTCATGAAAGTGGTTTCAATTCATGAAAATCATATGAAAGGGAATAATGATTCTTGAGGAGTCTTATTTTAGGAAACACATATGGGGAAGGAAATATTATTTTCCTTGTTTGTTTTTCAAAAAGATTTTCATAAAAATTTATGATCTATTCTCCAATTTATTCGTTTGGCGAGGGAAAAAAAAAAAAAAACTTACACTCACACCCACACACACCATATTAGGTACTCAAACACACGACCTTAGTGTTGAAGTTCTTGTTAGTTTTTTATTTAATTTTTATGTTTTGTACTCACACATTCACACCCACACACACCTCACATGGGTACTTGAACCCATGACTTCAATGTTGAAACTTTTGTGACCCTATCACTAAAGCCATGTGTTGAATTTATGTGGGCACTTAAAGTTGAATTTAGGTACTGTGGTATATGTGAGGAGCTTGAAGTTATACTTTGGTACATAGCACATAATATGCATTAACACATTTAACATATTGAGTAGTCGGACGAATCGACATTGTTAGCACATTTAGAGTGATTGAAGATGGATGACGGCATATGGCACATCTTACACATTGGTGCATGTGGAGTATTGCTTTACACATGTAAAGCACAAGATAAGATGCATGGTGGTATACATGACACTTAGCACGTCTACGTGCAAGAGAAGAGAGTGGTGACAATTGTGACACATTAGCACACGTGGAATGCTTTACACATATAAGGCATAAGAGAAGATGGACGGTGGTAGATGTACTCTAATGGCACCTACGAGATATAACTGAAGATGGACAATGGCTCATTTAACACATTGGCAGAAACTTCATACAAGGCACTCCAAGATAAACAATCCTACATTTGGACTTAACCCTAAAAATGCTGTTTTCATTTATTAAGAGAAAATGCCTTTCTTAAAAATAGAGATTTTACTAGATAAGTGCTAAAACAGAAAGTCTTACCTTACAGTAACTTTTATTGGATTAGGTAAGAATTGGAAAATGCCCCCTTAAATCTACTTTCAAATATTTACATGCATCAAGCAATAACCTTTTTCAAGGGTTTTAAGCTACTACTGCAACGAAATTCATTGAAGAGTCTCTCTCATATGTAATTTGGAACATGATCGACCGTTGATTTGGTCAGCCCTGCATTTGAACATCACAAAACTTACAGTTATATAGGAAGAATCTCTAAGTAAGGTGCCGTGATTAGGGATGGAATACTGGGCATAAACTTAAAATGTAAGCTCATTTATTAATTGGGCCAGGCTTGAAGCCCAAATGGGCCCATTTGGAATTCCAAGGGCAATTTTATCATATAACATACGCCTTATGAACGGCTGAGATCTTGCACAAAGTCAGTGCCCGAGCCCAGGCACCCAGTTTTGTCATATATCATGCATGATGGGGCACACGTAATGAACAGTCCAGATCTTGCACAAAATACGTAATGAACAGCCCAGATCTTGCACAAAGTGGGCTGGCCTCAGGGGCATAATGAAGCCCGGGTTCGGGCCTGTTTGTTTTGGACCTTATCGGGTCCACAGGGCCTTGGATTTGCTCTGCACTTAGACCTCACCCCCCAACCCCATGGATGTCAAATAATCGGATATATCGAAAATGAGAGACTGTCCATATATTTATGGAATCCTGACCGCCCATGTAGCTTCCAACAGCAGAACTTTCTCCATGGAGGGGTGGCTGGCTCTAGGAAGTTTTTTAAATGGTGGACATTCAGTCAACACTGTTTTCCTGTGGTGTGGTCCACCTGAGATTTGAATCTTCTTCATTTTTGGGCTCATGCCTTAAAATGAGCTGGAAAAATGGATGGAAGGCGTGGATAAAATAGATACATCATAGTGGGGCCCACAGAGGTTTAGTATGGTTTAGTAGATTGTACTCGAAACGTACCGTTGGTATGTCCTTGTGCTGAGCTGCTTGAACTTGTGTTGACCTCATGCAGCTAAACCTCGTAACAATGAAAGTAGGAGTCATTGATGGGAAATTAATAGGTTTTGCTAGTCACACACGCGAGTATAAAATATCCACCGTACATGTTCTCCACATGCCGACTTGGTTTGTGCTTCGAGCATCTAGGCCGTACATCAGGTGTAACATACCGTGTACATTCTCTGGCCACTGAAAACAGGCTGTTCCACCCGTTGGGTGGGCCACTATGCTAGAAATAATTGGACAGCTTACAAAATAGAGAAGTTGGCGTAATGAGGGACGTGATGAGGTTGATCACCCTTTTTCTTAAGGGATAATTACTCTGAATGCAGGGAGCTCTCTAGACTCCTCGTTTAGTTTTCTCAGATACGCGTGAAAAAAAAGTGAGAATAATTCCTAATAAAATTAAAATAACTTAATTGATGATAAAAAATAAAATTACAACTCATTAAAAAAGGAACTTAAGACTGAGTTTTATACATAGACTCCAACTCAAACACCTTAGAAATGTGATTTACTATAAATAATAAACTTACTAATTATAGACAACTTGTATTCTTACCGGACTTCATGATTTTCGGCGAAAAATAGTAAGTGTCTAATTCAGCCTAACTACATTATTCTCATGATTTTCCTAAGTCCTAATTTTCATGTTAATTGTGGCTTTTACAACTCAAAGGATCAAAAGTTATACTCAAATTAAAACTTATTAATTATAGTAAAAATGAAACTAAATAGAACTTTTGACTATCAATACGATGAAATATTGCAAATCGGAGATGAGCAACCCCACGTAGCGGGGTTGGTTGGCTTAAGTAGGTTCTCCTATCCCAAAATCATGTATAATATATGTCGAAAAACTCATCGCGATTTGTGAGATACAAATGATTTAAGGTTATGACATTTTGGATATTTTTTGCCTTCGATCGGGCCTTCTCTGGCCCATCTTTGCCAAGAAAGTGTCTGCGACCCGCCATACATCAAAAGTTCTTTATTATGTTGTCCATCGACACGGTGGATGGTTGGACATAATTTTAGAGTAAAATCGAAGATCACGATCAAGGACTGTAACATCTTGGATTTTCACTGTTTTAGATTTTCAAAAATTCTTAATTTTTTGATGTAATTAACTTATATTATCACTTACTGACCATTAGCACTCAATGTTAGTTTATACATGGGTGATACCAGTAAAGAACCGCGTAAGTCCATTTAATCAACCGTAGGAAGCCAACGAATCCGCTCGATCACTTGAACATCAAGTTCAACCCCATGATTTACTCATGTAGGGCCCAAATCTAACCGACCCATCGCTAACTAATCAAGACAATCATAACTAAATTAAAGATCTAACCGAAGCCGAGTCAGATAAGCCCCGGATCTTGACTAATAGACCAAATCAACCCCGTTACTCTTTTAGCCTAAAACCGACAGTTTAGAGTAAACATGACCAAATCTCCACTTTCATTACTTATAGATAGGCCACACTATGAACATAGTTAATCCAAACCCTAATCATTGCTCACGAGAAATCTCAATACCTAATTTATTTCAGAAATGTCCCGATTTTCTGAACAAGCTCTAGACAGCTCGTTGTTGGGCCACTAGTTCCAAAACTATAAAATAATGTTTGTCTTAATGGGTTTGACGTCTACCGCGGGAGTTAGAGTTGGGTATTATCTAGAATCGCTCAACTTGAGTCAAAGGACGAGTGCATGAGAAGTGCAAATACCCTAAAGGAAGAGGCTGAAACTTAAGTGAATTAGGTCGTCCACTCTTATGCAAAGTTGAGGATTTCGGACCGTCGGTCTACGACCAAACTTCACATGTAGAGTAAGGATATTTTCCTACTCATATCCGTATAGCCGCGGCCCCGATCGACCATCGGTGACCGTTGAACAGACTTCTAATCATATCTATCAATCGACACATCCAAATGGCGAGCTGAACATGTCTATACGTAGATCATCATTAGGGCTAACTATCCTATGGTCTATATCAATATGTACACCTTGTAGTGGGCCCTAGAGACTAGAAAAACCCTTTTATAGGGCTAGTATAGTAAAAACCCAACCCTTGAGGCCATTTGCACCAAATCTGGCATTATAAAAAGGCCTCATTTGGGCACCCCCTCTCCCCATACGAATTTGCCCTAGAGCAAGGGAAAAAAAAGGAGAAAGGGAGAAGAAAAAGAGGAGAAAGGAGAAGAGAAAGAGTTTGGGGTGTGAGTGTCGGTGCACATTCACCCTATCATCCTCTCTCTAGTCGCCTCACCGTAACCGGAGCAGTCGTCGGAGCTCTCTCGGCAATGATTGAGGGTAAGTGTTGAATTTCACTTGTAATCTAGGGTTCAATAGTTATTTGTCCCTAATCTCACAAGCTTGTATACTTGTTTAGGTCTTTCAACGATTTTCTCAAAACTCTAACCCTAGGAGCGCCATGAGTTGGGGAAAACATCACAAGGTGCAGACTATTATTCTTAGGTGGCTTAGCACCAATTTTATTATAAGTTAATGATTATAAATGTTAGGATGATGTGCTTGAGTAATCTAGAGAGGACTTAGCCAAGACCCTACACGATAGACCCCCTAGATTCCATGAAATAAATGAGTGTTGTTTATTTGTTCTTCAACGTGATTGGGTTTGATTTTGGTGTGGTATGTTCATCTCATGTATGATTTTACTAAATTCCATGACATGATTGAGTATTGTTATTTACTCTTCAACATGATTATGTTTGATTTGATATTGTATGTTCATCTCATATGCGATCCTAGCATAACCTTTCTTGTGGCATGCATGATTGTATTAATCTTTGTTGTATGTTTGTCATATGAATGATGTATAACTCTTGTTCGCTTCGCTAACTCCACACAACACACATAGACATTCATTTTGTTATATTGTTAGTAATTGCATTTATAGAAAAATTCGAATTTCTATGTTTGAAGTATGAGTGCATAACATCTCTTGTGTAGATGATGAATCCTGATTTGTTGAAGTGCTATTAAATACCATCAAATCCCTAGGTTGGTCAGGAAACTTGTAACATCTTGGATTTTCACTGTTTTGGATTTCCAAAAATCCTTGAATTTTTTTAATTAACTTATATTATCATTTACTAACCGTTAACACTCAACGTTAGCATATACACGAGTGGTCTAGTCTGGTCACGATCAGACCATGTGCAGGCCATCAAGTTAGATGATCGGTTTGTACTCGGCGACAGCTTGTGTAGGCCGTGCAGCAGCCGAGGAAGGTCAGAAAAATCTAAAAATTTGGAAAAGCATAAATCTCACCGGGTTTGTGGTCCATCGTGGACTACGGACCTAGTGGACATCCAAAAATAAACTATTCAGGCCATCCCAACGGCACTTGCCAAATGCAACCTACCAATGCCAGAATTGGAATCTGCACTGGTAAATAAAACTGAGATTTCAGGCATTTTAACTATCGAATTTCTTCCAAATTTATAGTAAAGGTTTAATGTATTTGTCTACGCCCGCCCACAAAATCTGGGTCCTGATCATGGCACGGTGACCGTTGATCGCGAATCGGACCCGTGCGACCAAACCCCATATCCGATCATCCCTAAATTTTGCATGACCCTTCATCGGGCCATGGAGCACCTATCCTATAAGTTTCATAGCCAGAGGGCCACCAGAACTGCCCCATCAATTAGAATGGACCCCAGAGGGTCATTTAGAGACCGGAATCATATGATCAAACCCCATATCCGTCAATCCATTTGTTTCCAAACTTTGCATGACCCATCATTAGGCCATGAGTCACCTACCCACCAAATTTGGTGGCCAAGGGGGGTGCTAGGGCAGCCCCAACGCCAATAGGGAGTCCTGAGGGCCATTGTGGGCATTTTAGGAAACTTGGAGCCAATGGGCCCAATTCTAGAAAATAAACCCTAGCTCTCTCCTTCATAACCTCCACCATTCTCTCCCTCATAACCTCCACCATTCTCCAACAACTAGGTTCTCTCCCTCATAACCTCCACCATTCTCCAACAACCAAGTTCTCTCTCTCATAACCTCCACCATTCTCTAACAACCAAGCTCTCTCCCTCATAACTCCCACTATTCTCCAACAACAAAGCTCTCTCTCTCTCTCTCTCATAAATTTCACCATTCTCCAACAACCAAGGAGAGTAAAGAGAGAAAGAGAGAGTGAGGGAGAGCAAGGTGGACCCTAGATCGAGGCGGGGCCCAAGGAAATCAAACCCCACAACTCCCTACCTCTTCTCCAAGAAGAAACCCTCATCCACGACCGCCTTTTCATTCCGTTGATTGTCTAGGTAAGATCCATCACCCATTTTTCTTGAAACCCTTATGATGAGAGGGAATTTACATTGAAATCTAACATACAAATGTTTGCTTTAGGGATTTCAGCCGATGGACCCCGAAATCCGCATTCCTAGGTCATTTTTCAACTCTCCAACGATCCATAGGTGCGGACTATTATCCTTAGGTGGTCTAGCACCAACTATACTATGAGTCTAATGATTTTGATTGCTTGAATGATGTATTTGAAAATTGTAGAGAAAACCTAGGAATTGTATGTTTAGTTTGAAATTGCACAGAATGGTATGTTTGTTTAGTTCTCACATGATGTTGTTCTTGCTTCTCACATGATTTGCTACAATGGTTGAATATATGTCTATGTCTTGCTTGATTCCTCATATGATGTGCCCTATAACATGTATGATTCATTGATTCTGGTGCATTTTGGTTCTAAGGGATGTAGGAAGTGCTTAACTTCCTCACCAACCCACACACACATACACCTTGTTCGTGATATTGTTAGCTTTGCTTGTTAGGAGAAATTGGAATTGTATGTTGAGAAAAATGAGAACATGATGTTGTTTATGCTAGTTGATACATTGATAGTTGTCATGTTATGGATCATCATCCAAACCTTTGGGTTGGTCAGGAATATGAGGAAGTGAAGGTGGTCTCGTTGGTAGGACTATCCTGAGGCTAAACCTATTGATTTGGGCGAGGGCGTGCGGTGACAGTAGTTAGACTACATGGGTCGCTTGTACCTGATGTCGTCTGTCACATGCTTGCCTGACTCGTGTGGTCTAACCTATTTACTGACCAACCTTGATTGTTAACCTTGTTTGCTCACATATGTATGGAACCTGGAATACCCTACAACCATTGTAGCCCATTGATAATCAAATTGAAACTGGTCCACCGCCTCTTGAGCAGGGCATGGTGGAATGGGACACTGTGTCCGAGCTGTCGGTTTACGCTGGGGTGCAGCGCCTCCCCGTAGTGACCGCGAGCGATCCCTTTCTCTCGGCACTCCCCATGTGGTTAAAGTCGGGGATGGGGAACTCGACGGGATCAAGGACCGCGGGGTCTCGGCCTCACACTTTGGGGGGCCTTGGCCTCGCCACCAGCTCAGGGCATTGATACGTGGGGTGTATCAGATTTCTCAACCTTCTGAATGAATGGACTTAACTAAGAACTCGGCTAACATGACCATATTGCATCGCACTAGTTAGTATAGCGACTTGACAGTCGAGGTCGCTCTGAGGAAGTGTTGGTCATGCGCGATCGTTAGATAGAGTCGCTCGAGGGAGAGTTGTGGCGAGAGCATACATCATATCATACGTCATGCATGCGCATTAATAAGATTAGATAGGTGTTTATGATTGATTATTTTTCATTAAATTCATATTATAACTGATGCTTGTTACGACTTAAGACTAATAACACCCACTGAATTGATCACTCACTCCCACTCTGGGACGGTGTTTTAAAACACCAACCAGACTCTTCCATATAAGCAGGTGATTCAGAGTATGAGGAGCCTGGCAATGCGAGTCTCGAGGATGAGGACGAGCTGTCCCACTTCCAGCTGATGGATGGTTTTCCATCGACATAGTAGGCGGATTTGAATCGCTGAGTAGTGGACTCAGTGCTATTCTTTTGGGCATATCATTTTTTTGAGATTTTGATGGGCAACGCCTTGTGCGACCCATCCATATTCTTTTGGACTTGTATATGTATTTGAACTTCTTTCATTTCAGTAGATCAGTTGTGATTACGTTTCATGTTCCAAGAAATTCCATGCTGCGCATTTAAACCCGATTAAACGTAAATTAGTAAAAATTAGCATAAGTGACACCAGGGAACTTGGGAGTCGAGTTTATGCACGACCTCGATTTTCAGGGCATTACAAAACCGAGGTGAGACAAGGTGGTCTCGTTGGTAGGACTAATCTGAAGTTAGACAAGTGGATTTGGGCGGATACGAATGGGCGACAGTAGTCGAACTACATGGGTCATTTGTACCCGATGTCTTCTGTCATGCACTCTCCTGGACTCACACGGTCTAGTCCACTTACTGACCAACCATGTATGTTAACCATGTCTACTCACGCCTGTATGGAACCTGGAAAACCCTTCAACCACTGAAGTCAATTGATAACCATCTTAAACCTATCCACTGACTTGAGAGCCGGGTATAGTGGAATGGGACACTGTGTCCGATCTGTCAGCCTACGCTGGGGTGACGAGCCTCCTCGTAGTGACCGCGAGCAATCCCTCCTCTTAGCACTCCTCATGTGCTTGAATCGGAGATAGGGAACCTGATGGGATTAAGGATCGCGGGGTCCTGGCCTCGCGCATTAAGAGGCCTTAGCGTTATAACCAGTTGAGGGCAATGATACGTGGGGTGTACCAGTTTTTCCAATCTACTGGATGAATAGAATTAACTAAATACTCCGCTAACATTATCCATGCATTGCATTAGTTAGGATTTGACGACTTAGCAGTTAATGTCGCAATGAGGATGGTTGGTCATGCGCGATCGTTAGATGAAGTCGCTCGAGGGAGTGTTGTTGTGAGGGCATACATAATATCATAATACACGCATATACATTAACAGGATTAGTTAGGGATCTATGAATGTATGCCTTTCATTAAATTCATTGTATAATTGATGCTTGTTGTAACTTAAAGTTAATAGTAACCACTGAGTTAGCTACTTACTCCTACTCTAGGACGGTGTTTTAAAACACCAACCAGCCTCTTTACTAGATGCAGGTGAGGCGGAGCTCGACGAGCTGAGCGAGGTGAGCATGGATAGGGAAGAGGAGCTTTCCTGCTTCCAGACTTTCCGTGGATCCTTTTAGTTTGAGTTCAGGCTACCGCGGGGTATCGACCAGGGCCCTAGTCGCTTTGGGTCATGTATGGGTGGGATTAGTTCCCTATTTAAATGATTTTGGATTCGTGGTTTGGATATTTTTATATTTAGTAGCAATTGATACTGCTTTATGACATACTTATGCTTTATGCCTTGATAAATCCTCTATTGTTTATGAGATTATCCAAACGTAATTAAAATATGAAGCTCATTAGGGCACCCATGGCACCTAGAAATTCGGGAGCCGAGTTCTTACACGGCCCCTGAAAACCCCGGGATGTTACAAGGACCATCACAAAAAATAGAGATCCAACACTCGATTAGTTGGCCATTGTGGAGATTACCTGGGATCTCCACCGTGAATGGCCAGGATGAAGAGAGAGAGTCTCATGGCCATTGACCCAACAGAAGGTATCTGCAAAGTGGGCCCACCTGCATAGCAACTGGGGTCCACCCATTTTGTTACATTGGCACAATCATCCATGTGTAGGTGGCTGCTTTATAAACGCGTGTAGGATTAATCAACCAAAGTAAACTTGAGAACTTAAACGTCCACAGTTCATTTGGAATATGTAGATTCTCACCTTTTTTTGTAGATAGACATTCTCATGTTGGAGTGCTCTTTGCTGCAGTGACATGAAATGCTTAGTCAATCATGCTACTTGTTCAAGTATGAATAATTATAACCCAGTTTTAGGATCCCAACCGTTGATTTAAAGGAACCCACAATGGATCAACGATGCGTAAAGAATCTCCAAGATCAGATGGGTAGAATAATCTAATCTTGAAAATCTTTGGAACATATTGACTCCATGGAGAGTTATACCATATCAATGGCCTGGATCATGCAAAGACCGGCCCCACTTGTACGATTATATTCATCAGGACACCAGTGCCGTTATGCTTCATATCTGGGTCGGTGAATGTAGACCATCCATCTGGTAGGTCCTTCCCATCATCTGTTTGATATGGTTTCCTTCTCTGTCGGTCATAATGGGACGGGCCCACTAGATGTGCCGTCTGGATTCACACCAGTTGAGAGTGGACCCCATTAGTCATTTCTCAAAGGGACTGACAAAAATAAATGGCAATTCTCATTGGTAGGCAGCATACGTGGACGAGATCGGAACCGTTCGACCGGTGTTTCCAATATAATAAGTTGGCCATGAACCAAAAGATCACAATGTTTAGACGATCCTGACCGTTTAATTGCTGGCATACATATGAACACTATAAGAGGAAAATCAATGGCTTCCATTCAGTGAGAAAAAAACCATAAGATGGTTAAGAAGGTCCACAGAGAAATTTTGGCCGGTGGTCAATCACAGGTGGGGTCCACAGGATTCACGGTTCGATCATCATACTCGAGCTCACGTGCCACGTGTGTTATAAATGATCTGGAGGCAGGAAAATGTGGCGCCCCTGTCCTCAACAGAAGGTACCAGCGAATCTATCCTGTGCATGGGGAACACGTGTACAAGGATTCCCAACAGTCCTCGAATTGAACGGTTATGATTGCCCCTTCGGCATGGTTTTTAGGTACTGGCCAAAGGGGATCCTATCGGGGTGATGGGCTTGGATCTCGAATGCACGTGCCACGTGTAGAAAATCCAGTCACTAATAAATAACTTGAGTCTATGCAATCTACACCGTAGTCTTATCTCATGATACAAATCCAGTGTGATTAAAAAATGAATGGTGCAGCGCACGACTTCAATCAGCCAGAGCTGGTTGTGGTTTTGCAATCCATGAATCTTGACCGACCATAAGGTGGACTCTACTTTGGATGGCCCACGACACAAGAATCGTACTGGGACTCAGTCCCAGCGGTCCGATTCATAGCTTAAGAGACCGTCAACGGTTCACATTAGACTTGTGCAGTGTATATCAGCTGGAATGTTATGTTTTTTCTGTGCCCTAGGCCATCCACGGTGGGACCCACCAGATGAACGGACCAGGATTCATGGATCAACTTATACCGTTATTGACGTTAGAATATCACCTTCCCTTTTAACAAGCTGATGTGCTCTGAGATTATACATCTCTGCATCAAAAGATGGACAGTTAGTCGCATGATCGCCAAGTATATCAAATGCATCGGACGAAGGGTCATCCAACCATCGCTGTGCACCATTCATATGGTGGACCACCATGCAAAATGCTCATGGACCGGAGATCCTTAACCAAGTGAATTGTGGCTTGAAAATGGATGGTTTCTGACCGTTTCTTTGCAGGCCAACTTGGTTTCTAACCGTTTCAAATATTTCCTTGTAAAGTTGCTAAAATGGGATTTAAATGCTACAAATATGAGTCTGTTGGGACCGTTTGATCAAATTGGCCCATAAGCAATTCGAGGAATCCATCAGATGGGTGGGTGAGATGGACGAATGAATGAAGCACCTGACCAAAATGTTATTTCCACCATCTGATGTCACACATGTCGGAGATCTAGACCGTTCATTATATAGTGGGCAGTGTAAATAAGAGCTGGACCAAAAATAATTTTGGTTCGTTGATCAAGCGGGTTAAACTTGCACAAGAAAAATGGGTAGCCAGAAAAAAAGGTGGAAGTGTTCAAAATCACCGTAACGTGTGGCTCGTTTGATGAGTGGACTACCCAGATTTTTGCTACATGGCATCTTGACAGTTCGTTCTATATAATGAACGGCTTGGATCTCTGGAAAGTGTCCCATACAACATGGGAACCAAGCGTGTCATTGACGTTCTAGGGTTTTGAAAGCATGTGGGTCCCCGCATGGCAGCTTCCATCCGTGTCCTGGTCCCATGTCCGATGGTTCACTCAATTGATGGACGGATGGATGTCGCCTTGGTAGCCCCACAGCCATTCGATTCAAAGATCGGACGGCTTGAAAATGTCGCACCCAATGAAATGTAACAAGAACGGCTGGGATTACCTTTCGGGATCGAATGCGATCGACTCCGATCTTCACTTGACGCTCCAATTGCTTCAGATCTCTCAGGCCCAAGTTCAACAAATCTTCTCCATTCAAGTGCCTACAATACAATGACATAATCAACGGTCGAAAAATACCACTTAATGGATGGTCACATTAAGTGGGCCCCACCCGTGGTAATGGTGGGAACCGTCCATCTGAATCACGGACCAAAACTTACACTGAACAATGTTATGATCACTTCCTGAAATTGAATGTGGGCCACATTTACTAATTGAAGTATCATACAATGGTATGGATGTCTGTAAAGTAGCCTTCGAGATTTATTTTGTACGAAAGGGGCCATCGTGCAGTGATCCAAACCGTTGATATTGTGGGCCCTACTTTGGGAAAATCTCACAAGTGGAAGAATTTCAGATGGTTAAGGAAATGCAGAGATAGAAATTCTAAAGCTAGGATTTTCCAATAGGGTGAGGCCCATCACACCGATCATTTAGATCACTGAGCCATGGACCCCACCTGTGTAAGTTGAGAGTTCCAGATGTTCCATACAAATTCTCTGACTGAGCATTATAAAACACCTCTCACTAATTCAGTCTTGAATGCCACCCATCAACCTTCCCCACCGTCCATTCAGTTTAGTTTTACATGTTGTAAGGACAGTGGGACCCAGATGCAGAGATGTTAGGGTGGTTGGAGCCGTCCATCTGCTTGGTGCTACATTGGTGGGCCACAGAGAACATGTTGATCATCCTCATTGCCAGTTGGGTCCCGGATTATAAGCTCATCCCAAACTTTTATCATGGCCAATCGATGGTCGCACCAAGAACATCAATGGCTCAGATCGACAATCTATGAATGTGGGCCCCACTTTATCAATGCATACTGGCAAACTTAGCAAAAGGAACCCTATATTTGGCAATTGAGAACTTTACTTACTTGATTCTTGCCTCCAACGTGTCCACCGTTTTCTTTAAGCTGTCAAGTTCTGCCCTCCAAAACTACAGGATGTGGAAAATTAACAAACAAATACAACCGTTAGTTAATATTTGAAGCTTTAGTTAATATTTGAAGCTAATCAGGCAATCCTAGCCATCCAATTGGAGGACCATCAAGGATTTCAAATGAAAGTTTAAGAAAACATCAACCCATGGTCCAAAATAAAAATCAATAAGAACTGGGGCGTTCATCAGGTGATCCTACCGTGACCATCTACTTGTTAGGTGGGCCACAGGCGCACAATAAAAATCAACGGTCAAAATAATCAGACCAATGATCTATATTCAACGTAAACATATGGCTTACCCATGCAAGCTGGACCAATGGTCTAGATGTGTCAACCTTACATGCGTATTACATCCGATTCCTGTATATGGTTGTAACAACCCGTCCAACCAGTACAGTGTCTTGGGGCGTCCACGTAGGATTTTTTGCAGGACCGATCATTTAAACCATGTGCCGTGAGGTACCACAAGAAAATCAACATAGGATTAGCCCATTAGAATAAATCGGTCGGGTCATGACAGGACCCGGTGCGGGCCGTCAAGCCAGATGACTCGTTTGCACTTAACAACAGCCCGTATGGGCTACATCGTGATGCAAGAAGGTCAGAAAATTCTAAAAATGAAGGGAACCATAAATCTCACTGGGCTTGTAGACCATCGTGGACCACGGACCCAGTGGACACCCAGAAGTGGGATCTGGCACTGACCAAATACCCCCCACCAATGCCAGGACCGGAATCTGACGCTTGTAATGAAACCGATGTACCAGACTATCCAACCGTTGGATCTCTTTTACATTTGCGGTGGAGATCTGATGAATTTTCCTACACCGGTCCACAAACTCTTGAACCCGATCGTGGAACGATGACCGTTGATCAAATCGGACCCGTACGACCAAACCCCAGATCCGATCGTCCCTAAATTTTGCATGGCCCTTCATCGGGCCATGAAGCAACTATCATATGAATTTCATAGCCAAAGGGCTACCAGAACCACTCCAATTACCAGAATGGACCCCTCAGGGCCGTTTAAAGATGAGAACCGTTAACTCAAACCCCACAACCGTCCATCCGTTTGTTCTCAAATTTTACACGGGCCCTAATCGGGCCATAGGGCACTTACCCACCAAATATGGTGGCCAAAGAAGTGTTAGGGCCATACCAACTCCAAAAATGAGTCCTAGTAGACTATTTTGGGAATTTGAGGAAATTTAAGGCCAAATGGCCCAAGTCTAGGGAATAAACCCTAGCTTTCATAACTCTCCCTCATTTGCCACAACCACCAAGAGAGAAAGAGAGTGAAGGAGTTAAGAGGAGAGGACAACGTGACAGGAGGAGATTCAAGGTGGACCCTAGATCGAGGTGGGGACTACGGAAGCCGATCTTGCATCTCCATATCCTTTTTCCAAAGGGAAGACCTAACGCCACAACCCCAAGGATCGTCCGTTGATCGTCTAGGTAAGATCCTTCACCCTTTTGGTTGAAACCCTTGTGTAGAGGAGGGACTTACATGAGATTCTAACCTACAATGTATGCTTTAGGGATTCCGGCAATTCGATCCCAAAATCCACACTCCTAGGTCGTTCCCAAGCCTTCAACGAATCCTAAGGTACGGACTATTACTCTTAGGTGGCTTAACACCAATTTTAGTATAAGCTTAATGATTTTGATCGTATGGATGCAATATTTGAAATTCTAGAGAAACCTTAGGATATATGTGTTGTGAAATTGTATGGATTTGTATGTTTGGCTCTTGAATGTCGTCTTTGCCTCTCACATGATTTTTGTGTATGTATGAATTCATGATTATGCCATATTTGATTTCTTAATGTATTGTGCCTCATAGTATATATGATGTCATTTCACTTGAGCACATGATTTCGTAATATGGGGGAAGTGCTTAACTTTCTCGTAGGCCCACACAACTCACATGCGCTTGTTCATGATAGCGATAGCTTGCTCGTTGAGAATATATGATTTGTATGATTGAGGTACATGAAAACATAATGTGATATGCTAGTTGATAACTTGGATTGTCGATATGTCATGGATCCCCTCACCCTCTTGGGTTGGTTAGGAACTTGAGGAGAGACGGTAGTCCTATCGATAAGACTATGTTATGGTTAGACCCGTGGGTTTGGGTGGGTGTGTTCTGGTGGCTGTAGTTCGACTACATGGTTCCTTTGTACCCGATGTCACTCGTCTCATGCTCGCCCGACTCGTGCGGTCTAGCCTACTGTCTGACCAACCTTTTTTGTTAACCCTGTTTGCTCACACATGTATGGAACCTGAAACACCCCACAACCGTTATAGTTCATTAGTGACTGACTTGAAATTGGTCCACAGCCTCATGAGCCGGGCATGGTGGAATGAGACACTGTGTCCGAGCTGTCGGCCTACGCTGGGGTACTGCGCCTCCCCGTAGTGACCGCGAGCGATCCCTTTGTCTTGGCACTCCTCATATGCTTGAAGTCGGGGATGAGGAACCCGACGGGATCACGGACTGTGGGGTCTCGGCCTCACGCATTGGAGAGTCTTGGCCTCGCACCCAGATTAGGGCATTAATACGAGGGGTGTACTAGATTTTTCAATCTGCTGGATGAATGGACCTAACTAATAACTCAGCTAACACAATCGCATTGCATCGCATTAGTTAGGGTGGCGACTCGGCAGTCGAGGTTGCACTGATGGAGTGTTATCATATGCGAATGTTAGATGGAGTCGCTCGAGGGAGCGTTGTGGCAAGGGCATGCATCATATCATCCTGCATATATGCGCATTAATAAGATTAGTTAGATATTTATGCTTGACTGCTTTTCATTAAGAGCATATTATAATTAATGCCTGTGATAACTTAAGATTAATAGCACCCACTGAGTTGATTACTCACTCTCACTTTGGGACGGTGTTTTAAAACACCAACCAAACCCATTCATAGATGCAGGTGATCCAAGGCTGGAGGAGCCTAGCGAGGTGAGCCTCGACGAGGAGGACGAGGTATCTTATTTCCAGTTGATGGACGGCTCTTCATCGGCATGATGGGCATGATTGAGATTGCTGGACTGTGGGCTCAGTCGTATTATTTTTTTGGACATAGTATTCTTTTGTTGTTTTGATTGGGCAACACTTTGGGCGACCCATTTATATTTTGGACCTGTATATATGATAGATTTCTTCCATCTCGGTAGACTTGTGTGGTTATGTTCATGTTCCAAGAAGTCCCAAGCTTTGTGATTAAACCGAATTAAATGCACATTAATAAAAATTGGTTATAAGTGACTCTCGGGAACTCGGGAGTTGAGCGTATGTGCGACCCCCGAATTCAAGGGTGTTACAAGTTAGTATCAAAGTATGGTTTGGAGGTAACTGGGCCATGGGTCATGAGCTCGCTAACTCGTCCGCTGACTTGAGAGGATGCGTATTAGATAATGTAACAGGGACTTAGGACGCTAGGAGCCATCCTGACCCTTAAACCGGCAATCTTAGATGAACGGTAGAGACTTACTAGGAATTAGGATTGGGTGGTGAGAGAAAGCATGGACGCGAAGAAATGAATCGGGGAGTTGGGCAGGACCTCAACCAATCAGTAGAAATGAGCAGGAGATCGAAGGATTTGAAGGTTAAAGCCAACATCCGTGAATGAATAAGCTAGTTTCAGGCCAAATGTAATAGTCCGACCCACTTGAAGATAGGGACTTAGGGGTGAACGAGATTCTACCAAATTTAGTGGAATGGGGGAAAACTGAGATTTTGGCCACAAACTGAGGGGAACCTAGTGAAACCACTAAGCCCATTACGTAGATCAGCTTCTCCTACCCCAAATTCATATATGGCATGTCCTGGGGGGGGCTTGCTGGTGCCGGAAAGTCGAAAGACAACGGGACCTAAACAGGGCACCAGTGTGGCCACGCCCAGCTGGCGTGCCCACGCCCAACCCCAGTCCACTGCCCATGCCCACCGGCGTGGCCACGCCCAGCCCCAGTCCACTGCCCATGCCCAAGGTCCCAGTGTGCCGACGTGCCCATGCCCGGCCGGCGTGGCCACGCCCAGACCAAATCCAAAATTTCACTCCCCTTTAGTTACATGTACATGTGTGGGGTCCACTCCCCTTGCAAATACGACTCCAACAACTTCATTTCCTCCTATTTCCTTCCTCTCCATTACTCCCAAACCCTTGAGAAAAACCTCTCCCCTCCCTCATCTCCAAACTCCATCCCCAAAACCCATTCCCTTCTTGTTCCACCCATTCAACATCAAACCCACCTTCATCTCTTGCACATATCTCATTCTCCCTCACCACCCATATTTCTTTCAAGACTCAATCACCAAAACCCTACTCATTTTTCTCTCTTCTTCCCCATTTCAAAATCTCATTTCCCAAAACCCATCTCAACCCATCTTCAAGTTCATTTCTTCAACCCACCTCTTAACTCCCATTCTCCAACTCTATTTCTCATAAAGCCCATTTCAAAACCCTTCTCAAATCCCATACCTTCAACCCATCTCCAAGGTCATTTCTTCAAACCCACATTCAACCCTTTTCCCCTAAACCACATCTTGAAGTCCATCTTCCTTAAAGTCATCCTTTCCCCATCCTCACTTCCATCTCCCTAACCCACCTCGACTCTCTCATTTCCAAACATCTCACATCACAAAACCAACAATAATCACCCATCTTCCTATCGAACAAATGACATTTCTAGCTACCGTCGCCGCTTTTTTCTCCGTCCCGGTGATTCTTTCTCTTATGGGGAAGAAAAGACCGGCAACCGCCGAGCCGGGGCCGAGCCGAGAGAGGCGAAGCAAGCAAAGGGCCGACCCCAAGGGGAAGGAAATAGCGGAAGTCAGATTCAAGCGCAAGAACGACTTCCAAAGGGCTCCCACGATTCAAACTTCCCGACCATCCGTTGAGAATAAGGGAAATTTCCACGTACGCAGTATCGCCTTCGAAGCCTCCGTGGAGGAGCATCTGTTCGATAAATACGCCCTACTCGGTCAACTTATGAAGAAGGGATGGGGTCCAGTATTCTATGGAGACTCTCAGGCAGATGAAGGTCAAGCTAGGGCTTTCTACTTACGGATCAGAAACCCTCAATTCGAGCCACTGGGTTTCGATTTGGTGGTGGGAGGCAAGAGATTCTCAATTGGGGTGGAAGTCATTGACAGCACACTAGGAGTGCCGCTTGGGGAGGTGCAGATTGACGAGAGGGATTTGGACACGAGTCGAGCCCGTAAGGAGCGGACCCGCTTCTTGTGTGGGCAGGTTGCCCAGTGGAACCGGGGGCAGCAAGAGGTCGGTTTGAGCTCGACCAACCTTAAGCCAGAGTACCGAGTGTTTTATCGCATCTGCACACAAAATGTGTATCCGAGGTTGCTAAACCGCTCTGTGCCTATATCAGGTGGGACAGGGGGCAGATGTGTGCTTCCCCAGCATAGTGCTCCACCAGATTGTGCGGGCTGCGAAAGCTATGAGGAAAAGTGCGTGCCTCCCATTTAGTCGCCTAGTCTGTCGGTTGGCTCAACAGTATGGGGTAGGCGAATCGGTGGAAACCCAGTACCGACTCAACTACTGGGGGATGACATATTGAATAGGATGGGAATAGGCCCCAAGCAGCGACAGGCCCGCATCGATCGATATGGGGATGCTGGAGAAGAAGAAGAGGAAAGTGATGGGGACAATGAGAGCGATGATGAAGATGAAGGCGAGGGCGAAGCTGGGGGAGCCAAAGGAGTTGGCGGTGGATCCCTTGCCGCTCTAGACGTAATTGGGTGCTTGGAAGCACTCGACACTAGGATGACTAGAATCGAGGAGAACCAAGCAAGGATTGAGGTAAACCAAGCGAAGCAGGAGAAGTGGAATAAGAAGATGTATCGGGCCATAAAGGCCCTGATCTGCTGCAGCGAGGGGGAAGAAGTGCTCCCACTTGCGCCCAACTCAGACGAGTAGCTCCACAGCCTTACTGATAACTAGTAGTTGTTTTAAGCCAATTAGGTCAAATCTCATATACTAGGAGGTAGTTAGGACCCTTGCTTGACTAGTTTGTATTTCTCTTTCGTTTGGCGTGTTTAGTAATGCTTGTAATCCATGCTGTAACATGTAATTGGCCATACCAATGGCATTTTAAAATCAATGTGAAGGTATGGATTGCCTCAGAAATTTCTTGTTGCCATGAAAATGCTTGTATGAGTGTCACCTATATGCACGAATGGATTGTATATGGATCTTGCATATGTACGCATAAACTGGGTATGAGAGATGTTTTATTACCTAATCTATCCAGACATATTTTTACAGGAAATGCCTCCGCGAGAGGAGGGTCGATATGTCCACCTACCTCATGGCGGTTTGGTCGAGAGGGACCAACTCCTAGGTGGGAATGGTTCTCAGAATACCGGTAGCACCACCCAAGAGGTTGCCCTGAGTGCTCCGCCACCACAAGCCGCGGCACCTGTGTCTCCTACGCCACGGGCCATGGACTGAATGGACCAAATGTTACTTCTTATGTAATAGCAACAGCAAATGATGGCCACAAGTATACAACAACAATAACAAATGATCGCCACTATGATGGGCGCCATGGCCCAGAATTTGGGCATACCGCAACCGGAACCACCTGCCATAGCCATGCCCGTGACCAACCTGAATAACCTATATGAGCGGTTCCAGAGGCATAGGCCGCCTACTTTTGCCAGCATCCACCGCCTAGAGGAAGCGAAATACTGGCTTAACAGAGTCACCAAGTTACTGCGGCCTCTCCACTGTTCTGAGGCTGAAAATATAGAGCTCGCCTCATATCTCTTTGAGAAGGAGGCGGACCTATGGTGGGAGAGTGTCCTCCGATCCACTCCTGAGAACCACATATGGACGTGAGAGGCATTCGAGGCCCGCTTTAACGAGAAGTATATCCCTCAATCGTATCGGCATGAGAGGGATAATAATTCCTCCACCTTCAATAAGGGGGCATGACAGTAGCGCAATATGAAAACTGATTCACAGAATTGTCGCGCTATGCTTTCGAGATGATCGCCAGTGAGGCAATTCAGATGAGGCAATTTTTGGTAGGGCTAAGGATCGGTATCTGCTCCAAGATATGTTGTGTTAGCATCAGGACATACGCCGAGCTTGTTGAGATGTCCATAAGGGTGGAGCAGGATGAGGAGCGAGTCACCCGAAACCATTCACAGTTAGGGCCACGAAACAGGGTGGAGGGACCGTCTTCCTCTTTTACAGGAAAAAGGGTGCGCCCTAGCTCACCACCCTGACTAGCCACCACACTGGCCCCTTCTGCATGACTGGCCCAGATATGTACTTATTGTAGGAGAGCGGGACACTCTGAGCCCTACTGTTTTACGAGGATGAGAGACCTCGGCTTCACACCGCCACAGCGCAACATTAGGCCCCCATAGCAGGCCTTGCAGATTCCGCCCCTACAGGTAATGGGGCCTAGTCAGCAGTTTCGTTGTCCACCACCACCTCAGGTTAGGCTGCCACAACGGCCCATGCAGCGGCCGAACTTTCCATAGCAGGCTCGGGTGCATGCCTTAGCGCTCGATGGCCAAGATGCAGTTATTTCCAATCCTACAGCCTTCGAGGTGACGACCCACATCCAAGGTACTCCCATATTTCTACTAGTGGGCACTGGAGCTATTGTTTCCCTGGTATCACATGCAACCGTCAAGCGCTTAGGGCTACGCCTCACTCCTATCATAGGGGTGAGAATCATTGCCACCGCCGGAACTATTTCTGAAGCGACGAGGATGTGTTGTAATTGCCCCATAGACTTGGGGGGTAAGGTGGTACTCGTTGACCTGATCGCGATTAAGATTTTCCATTATGACGTCATCCTAAGTATGGACTGGTTGACACCGATGAAGGCGAAAATTGATTGTGAAACGAGGACAGTGAAAATATGCGAGGGCGACGAAGTTCCCTTCACGTTCCCATTCCAGGTCAGCCACCAAGAAAGAATTTTGTGTTATGCTTCATTGGAGGAGGGTTATGATGGGCCCTCGATAACGGATATAAGCGTGGTCCAAGATTTTTGGGACGTATTTAAAAACATACCTGAACTTCTGCCCCGACGTGAGATAGACTTCTCATTGATCTGGTTCATGGAGCCAAGCCCATCTCCTTGCCTACTTACCGCATGTCCCCATGTGAGATGGAAGAACTGCGGACTCAAATCGATAATTTGATAGAGTCAGGCTTCATCCGGCCCAGCGTGTCGCCATGGGGAGCCTCGCTCTTATTTGTAAAGAAGAAGGACGGGTCGTTACAACTATGTGTGGATTACATGAGATTGAACCAAGTGACGGTTCGGAACAAGTACCCGTTGCCCAGAATCGACAATTTATTCGATTAGTTGAGGGGTGCTCAATATTTCTCAAAGATCGATTTACAATCAGGGTACCACCAGCTATGAGTTAGGGATAAGGATATATAAAAAATGGCCTTCAGGACCTGTTTTGGCCATTACGAGTTCCTGGTTATGTCGTTTGGGCTCACCAATGCCCTAGCGGTATCTCATGAACAGAATCCTTAGGCCATTCTTATACAGATTTGTCATCGTGTTTATTGACGACATATTGATTTATTCAAAGAGTCGTGAAGAGCATGGAGAATATTTAAGGGTAGTCTTCGAAACCCTAGAGAAAAATCGATTGTTTGCGCAATTTAGAAAATGTGCCTTCTGGAAGGAGGAGGTCAAATTTCTAGGTCATGTAGTGTCTAAGGAAGGGATATCTATGGATCTTGCCAAGGTAGCGGCGGTACAAGATTGGAAGCAACCGAAGTCGGTTACGAAAGTACGAAGTTTTCTTGGTCTTGCAGGCTATTACCGCAGATTCATTAGAGACTTCTCAAAGATAGCTCGACCGCTATCCCAGCTAACTCGGAAGGACCTCAAATTTGCTTGGAATGAAAGGGCAGAGGCGGCTTTCCAAGAGTTGAAGGACAAACTGACGTCAACACCTTTGCTTGTGCTACCTGAGCAAGGGGTCAAGTACATCATCTATACTGATGCCTCTCATGTAGGCTTGGGTTGTGTACTCATCCAAAAAGATAGGGCAATTGCGTATGCGTCTCGACAGCTAAGGAAGCATGAGGAGAACTACCCTACACATGACCTCGAGCTTGCGACAGTAGTTTTCGCATTAAAGATATGGAGGCACTATCTCTATGGTGAGGAGTTTGAGCTCTTCTCTGATCATAAGAGCCTCAAATACATCTTCACCCAGAAGGACCTGAATATGAGACAGCGTCGCTGGATGGATACGTTGAAAGACTTCAAGTTCGATGTCTCATATCATCCTGGCAAGGCCAACTTGGTGGTAGACGCCTTGAGTGGTAAGAAGACAATTGAATTTGTGGCCCCGCTAATGGTGAGAGAGTGGGACATGGTGGAGTTCATTCGGGACTTCGACATGAAACTAACGGTGGAAGAACCATACGAGTTCATAGCCCACTTTCAAGCCCAGCCAATGATTGACAGTAAAATCATTGAAACCCAGGAGGGCGATGAGCCATTGAAGAAAATGAGGAAAGGGGCAAAGAACGATGGGAAGTCCGAATGGAGAGTCGGCACCGATGGGGGATTGTGGTACCGAGGCCGCCTTTGTGTTCCAAACCTTTAAGGACTACGAGAAGGAGTTTTAAATGCCGCTCACAACTCTAAGTTGGTGATGCATCCTGGTAGTACAAAGATGTACCGGGATCTAAAGCGAACCTATTGGTGGGACAACATGAAGAAGGAAATAGCGGAATATGTGTCCCGATGCCTCACCTGTCAACAAGTTAAGGCTGAACACCACCGACCACTGGGCCTATTGCAGCCCATGCCTATAGTAGAATGGAAGTGGGACTTCATATCTATGGACTTCATTGCCGGGTTACCCAAGACTAGAAAGGGGCATGACTCGATATGGGTGATTGTAGACAGACTAACCAAATCAGCCCACTTCCTGCCGATCAAGACTTCTAGCTCCGCCGATGACTTGGCTAAGCTGTATATCAAGGAGATAGTGCGGCTCCATGACGTCCCATTGGAGATTGTGTCGGACCGAGATACTCGATTCACGTCGATCTTCTGGACTCGCATTCAAGAAGCTATGGGAGTGAAACTGAAGTTTAGCACCGCCTTCCACCCTCAAACAGATGGGCAAACCAAATGGGTGAACCAGATTTTGGAAGACATGTTGCGTGCTTGTGTTCTGGACTTTCAGGAGAGTTGGGACGATTGCCTCCCATATGCCGAGTTCGCCTACAATTATAGCTTCTAAGCTAGCATCGGTATGGCACCTTACGAGGCCTTGTATGGGCGTCCATGCCGAGCCCTGCATTGTTGGGAGGAAATTGGTGAGAAGAGTTTGCTAGGATCGGATCTAGTGCGGATCACGACCAAAAAGATTGGAATTATCCGGTGCTGCCTCTTGACGGCTCAAAGAAGGCAGAAAAGCTATGCCGATACAAGATGAAGGGACTTGGAATTTGAAGGTGGGGACCACATATTTATCAAAATCTCCCCAATGAAGGGTATTTTACGCTTTGGCAAGAAGGAAAAGCTCGCGCCACGGTTCATCGGGCCATTTCAAATTTTGGACCATGTGAGTGTGGTTGCCTATCGCTTGGCCCTACCCACGCCTCTAGCCAGAGTGCATAATGTCTTCCACGTATCAATGTTGAAGAAGTACGTCCCCGATCCTTCGTATATCATCAAGTGGGAACGTGTGGAACTTAAGAAAAATGCCACATACATTCTTCGACCTATTCGAATACTTGATAGGAAGGAGCAGGTCTTACGCAACAAGGTCATCCCGTTGGTCAAGGTACTATAGACCCATCACAATGAAGAAGAGGCCACTTAGGAGACGGAAGCAGAAGTCCGCAAGCATTACCCAACCTTGCTTCAGCAATACGAACAGGTACAAATTTCGAGGATGAAATTTATTTGTAAGTGGGGTAGATTGTAACAACCCGTCCAACCAGTACAGTGTCTTGGGGCGTCCACGTAGGATTTTTCACAGGACCAATCATTTAAACCATGCGCGGTGAGGTACCACAAGCAAATCAACCTAGGATTAGCCCATTAGAATAAACCGGTCGAGTCATGATAGGACCCGGTGCGGGCCGTCAAGCTAGATGGCTCATTTACACTTAACAACAGCCTGTATGGGCTACATCGCGACGTAGGAAGGTCAGAAAATTTTAAAAATGAAGGGAACCATAAATCTCACTGGGCTTGTGGACCATTGCGAACCACGGACTCAGTGGACACCCAAAAGTGGGATTTGGCACTGACCAAATACATCCCACTAATGCCAGGACCGGAATCTGGCGCTTGCAATGAAACCGATGTACTAGGCTATCCAACTGTCGGATCTCTTCTACATTTATGGTGGAAGTCTAATGAATTTTCCTACACCCGTCCACAAATTCTGGGACCCGATCGTGGAACGGTGACCGTCGATCACAAATCAGACCCGTACGACCAAACCCAGATCTGATCATCTCCAAATTTTGCATGGCCCTTCATCAGGCCATGAAGCAACTATCCTATGAATTTTATAGCCAGAAGGCCACCAGAACCACTCCAATCACCAGAATGGACCCCTCAGGGCTGTTTAAAGATCAGAACCGTTGACTCAAACCCCACAACCGTCCATCCGTTTGTTCCTAAATTTTACACGAGCCCTAATCGGGCCATAGGACACCTACCCACCAAATTTGGTGGCCAAAGGAGTGTTAGGTTCACACTAACTCCAAAAATGAGTCCTAGTAGGCTATTTTGGGAATTTGAGAAAACTTAAGGCCAAAGGGCCCAAATCTAGGGAATAAACCCTAGTTCTCATAACTCTCCCTCATTTGCCACAACCACCAAGAGAGAAAGAGAGTTGAGTTAAGAGGAAAGGATAGTGTGAGAGGAGGAGATTCAAGGTGGACCCTAGATCAAGGTGGGGACTAAGGAAGCCGATCTTGCATCTCCCTATCCTTTTTCCAAAGGAAAAACCCAACACTACAACCCCAAGGATCGTCTGTTGATCATCTAGGTAAGATCCTTCATCTCTTTTGGTTAAAACCCTTGTGTAGAGGAGAGACTTACATGAGATTCTAACATACAATGTATGCTTTAGGGATTCCGGCAATTTGATCCCAAAATCCACGCTCCTATGTCGTTCCCAAGCCTTCAACGAATCCAAAGGTGCGGACTATTACTCTTAGGTGGCCTAGCACCAATTTTAGTATAAGCTTAATGATTTTGATTGTATGGATGCAATATTTGAAATTCTAGAGAAACCCTAGGATATATGTGTTGTGAAATTATATGGATTTGTATGTTTGGCTCTTGAATGTCGCCCTTGCCTCTCACATGATTTTTGTGTATGTATGAATTCATGATTATGCTATGTTTGATTTCTTCATGTATTGTGCTTCATAGTATATATGATGTCATTTGGCTTGAGCACATGATTTCGTAATATGGGGGAAGTGCTTAACTTTCTCATAGGCCCACACGACTCACATGCGCTTGTTCATGATAGTGATAGCTTACTCGTTGAGAATATATGATTTGTATGATTGAGGTACATGAAAACATGATGTGATATGCTAGTTGATAACTTGGATTTTCGGTATGTCATGGATCCCCTCACCCTCTTGGGTTGGTCAGGAACTTGAGGAGAGACGGTAGTCCCATCGGTAGGACTATGCTGTGGTTAGATCCGTGGGTTTGGGCGGGTGTGTTTGGGTGGCTGTAGTTCGACTACATGGGTCCTTCGTACCCGATGTCACTCGTCTCACGCTCACCCGACTCGTGCGGTCTAGCCTACTGTTTGACCAACCTTGTTTGTTAACCCTGTTTGCTCACACATGTATGGAACCTGGAACACCCCACAACAGTTGTAGCTCATTAGTAACTAACTTGAAATTAGTCCACAGCCTCGTGAGCCGGGTATGGTGGAATGGGACACTGTGTCCGAGCTGTCGGCCCACGCTGGGGTACTGCACCTCCCCGTAGTAACCGCGAGCGATCCCTTTCTCTTGGCACTCCTCATGTGCTTGAAGTCGGGGATGAGGAACCCAACGGGATCACGGATCGCGGGGTCTCGGCCTCACGCATTGGGGGTTCTTGGCCTCGCACTCAGATTAGGGCATTAATATGAGGGGTGTACCAGATTTCTCAATCTGCTGGATGAATGGACCTAACTAATAACTCGGCTAATACGATCGCATTACATCGCACTAGTTAGGGTGGTGCCTCAGCAGTCGAGGTCGCACTGAGGGAGTGTTGTCATACACGAACGTTAGATGGAGTCGCTCGAGGGAGCATTATGGCAAGGGCATGCATCATATCATCCTGCATACATGCGCATTAATAAGATTAGTTAGATATTTATGCTTGACTGCTTTTCATTAAGAGCATATTATAATTGATGCCTGTGATAACTTAAGATTAATAGCACCCACTGAGTTGATTACTCACTCCCACTCTGGGACGGTGTTTTAAAACACCAACCAGACCTGTTCATAGATGCAGGTGACCCAGGGTTGGAGGAGCCTGGTGAGGCGAGCCTCGATGAGGAGGACGAGCTATCTTATTTCCAGTTGATGGACGGCTTTCCATCAACATGATGGGCAGGATTGGGATTGCTGGGCTGTGGGCTCAACCGTATTGTTTTTTTGGACATAGTATTCTTTTGTTGTTTTGATTGGGCAACGCTTTAGGCGACCTATTTATATTTTGGACTTGTATATATGATAGATCTTTTTCATCTCAGTAGACTTGTTTGGTTATGTTCATGTTCTAGGAAGTCTCAGGCTTTGCGATTAAACCCGATTAAATGTACATTAATAAAAATCGGTTATAAGTAACTCTCGGGAACTCAGGAGTTGAATGTATGCGCGACCCCCGAATTTTAGGGTGTTACATTGGTCAAAACCTCAGGCTGGTCGACTACAAGGTAGAACACATGAACTCAACTGGACGGCTTTTAGACCATCCATCCTTTCGGCTGAAGTGTGGCCCACCTGATGTGTGTAATGTTCCCATTATTTCTTATCTTTGCTCTCTAACTTATCACATACTATACCCGTGGTGCACGTGTATGATGATCTGCACTGTTCATCCTTCTGGTCCCTCATTTACTGGCCAGTTACAAAAAATGGCATTATCGGACTATCCTAACCATCTAATATATAATCAAGCTTGCTCTCACTGAAGGTAAGCCGTTACTTATCTTCATCAGGCAGTGACTGATTAAGGGTCAGGATTTCACAAACAGTGTGATCTTTCATCAATGACCCATTTGTTTTTTGACCTACAGAATGAATGGTTACGATCTTGTTGTTGTATGCTATTTATATGTCAGTAACATGAAGGCATGGGGGCCATGATTCATGCACTGCCATGAAAGCACGACAGTCCTCTTCGCTTGCTATAGAACCGTCGCAACCGGCTCCTGCACCTAGATCTAATATCGTGCCATGACCCGCTGTCATGACCCCGTGACCCTGTCCGTGGCACCTTGTGTGCATGGGCGGAATTGTTACCCACGTGCGTCGGTGCCCTTGCTGGCCTACTAGACACCTTCACCTGTCGCCATAGCCTATCCGCTGCCTAGGCAAAGTGCCCACAACGGTTGTCCCATTGTGTTGGTCCCTGCAGATGCTTACGCAATGTGATTTCTGCTTAGCGCTCTGAATGTTATAGTGAAGAAATTCAATCAAATACGGATAAATAGCGGGAGTAACCATGACTCTCTTAAGGTAGCCAAATGCTTGTCACTGCCACACCTCTACCTACTAGTGCAACTCACTGTCCTCTGCAATCAATCCAGGCCATCCATCAGTTGTCTTCACCCACCCTTCGTGAGGCCTTCAACATGGCATCCTGACCTCATATGTTCAAGATCATCATTGGCATGATTTCCAATCTCTTTGCCTCATCGGCTATCGTCCGTCATATCCACCAATTGCGGTCCTCTAGGTTAGTGCTCTTGCATGCCATTATTATCGGTGAGTTAGATTCATTCCGACTTATTCATATCAAGTAAGATGGATCCAATTATACTTACTGGGCTTCGTTTGGGCAACATGATACATGAATAAAAAAAGGGTCTTTTAGGCTATATCAATGGAACTGATGTCAAACCTAAGGATGACCCTAAAAAGATCATTGAGTGTGGTGTCAATAATGCTTGGATTATAGCCTGTCTATGATTGATGGAGTCTATTGAAATTAATATCGAGATGAATTTGAGCAACATTCGAGTTGCTTGTAAAGCATGGGTCTTTCTTAAAGAGATTTTTTTATCAAACCAACAAACCAATTGGGCAAAGAAATATCAATTCATATAGTATCCTAGGTCTCTTTGTCATCGAGACCAATCCATTAAAATTCTCTACTCTCCTATGAAACAACTATGGGATGCATTGGTTCTTATGGATCCTGTACTTAAAGATGGCCTCAATACTCAAACTATTGAACAATCTCAAAACGAGTTCTGGTTAATAAAAATTTTAATGGCTCATCGTCCTGAATTCCATGGTGTTGGAAATGTCATACTTTGTGCATCATCTATTCTATCCTTGACTTAGATTCTTTCCAAGCTAATTGTAAAAGAAACAAAGTAGAAATATCTTAATTTCGATTCTCCTGACAAAGAGTTTCTCTGGCAACTCGTTCTTTAAAACATCATGACTCCTTTTCCTTCAACATCTCAAGACTCTGGACAAAATTTTTCTTGTCACTTAGAGAGCCACCTCGCAACAACAACCCGTCGAGCAAATGCTTCACACATTAGGAAAAAAAAGGAAAAAACTTCTTACTGTAGCTGCTATTGATGTAGGTCCATCTTTGGGAACTAATATAGATTTTTTTGTTGTTTCTATTATTACCCAAGATGTTGGTGCCACTTCTAATCTTAGCTTAGAGCAGCTTCATTCTATGCTCTCTAAAACTCGCTTTTCCTCTAATTCTACCACTACTTTTTCATGTAATATCATTTTTGCTTCCTGGTTAATTAATTCTGGTGCTTCACATCACATGATAGCTAATAAGCGTCTTTTAAATAATTGTTAACTTTTTTCCTAACTCTATTCAAACTGCAGATGAGGCCGTTTTGCAATATCCCAAGTTGACTCTATTACTACAAAAAATTTAAATATTTTTTTGTTTATCATGTTTCACCCATTATCATGAATTTACTTTTTGTTAGTCAAATTATTTATTCTAATTGTAATGTTGCCTTTTCTCACACTAGTTGCTATGTACAAGATAAGCAATCAGAAAAGTTGATTGGGATTGGGCATAAAATTGAAGACTTCTATTTTTTGGACTATTTGCATATGGATACTTTAGTTTGCACATTTACTTGTGCCAAAACTACTTTTGATACTTCATTTTTGTAGCGCTATCGTTTGAATCATATTTCTTCTTCATTATAGTTTTTGTTCTCTCATGGTAGTCTTTATACTTTTTCTAAGCAAAATTTCAATAATGTCAAGGACTTGTAAAACTTTCTAAAACTCTATATTTGATCTTTTTATACAAACATTTAGGGGTCTGGTCATATTGTTTCAAAATGAGAATTTTGTTAGTATGTTTCCTTTATTATGATCATAGTAAATATATATACTTAGGTATTTTTCATGCACAATCATATTAAACTTCGTGAAATTTTTATTTGCTTTTATAACTATGTTTAAATTCAATTCTCTACTAAATTTAAAGTATTAGCTTTGACTCTGGAGGTGAATATATTAGTAAAAAGTTTCGAAAATTTCTTTGTGCTAAAAATATTTCACACTAAAAGTCCTGTGTACCCCAGAGCAAAAAGGTGTGGTTGAGCGAAAAAATCGTCATATTTGAAAATTTACTTGAGCTCTTTTATTGTCTATCTCTATTCCAAAAACTTTCAAGGCAGAAGCTATTGGCATTGCCATTTATCTTGTTATTATTATGCATTCTTCCATCTTGTTTAGAACTTTATTTATTAAACTATTAATTTCTCAACCTCCAGATTACTCTAATCATTTGAGTTTTGGGATGCTTTTAATTTGTCTGGTTACCAGCTTCTAAATGAGATAAATTGTTTGCCAAGTCTATCAAATGTTGCGTTCTAGGCTATCTAAACAATAAAAAAGGGTATAGATGTTATGATCCAGTGGTCTAGTGTTTCATGAAATATTTTATCTTAAACATCTTACCATTCATTTTGCAACAAGTGAAATTAAAATTTTGTATTGACATCTCATTTCTTGTTTTTTTTTTTTCTTTTTCTTTTCTGAACATTCTTCTTTCTCTGATATATCATTTGCAGGCCATTCTGATAACGAGTCAGTAGATGATCCAATTCTTGTCCATGATTTGTCTTCAGCTTATGGTCCTAAAGATCATGCACCATTTTTAGTGATTCGTTGTAGTTCTTGACTTTTTGTTCCTTATACTTGGTTTGTCGACTATGAAACCTTTTTACCTCAGCATTGTGCATTTCTTATATCCGTTTACTCTTCCAAGTCTTAAGTCTTATGAGGAAGCTACTAAATAACCTGAGTAGTAACATGCTATGATAGAAAAAGTGGATGCTCTTAGCTAAATGCAAGCATATATAGAAACTTGCTCCCCTTTCTTAAGGGAAACTTTCCATTTGTTGTTAATGGGTGTATAAAATTAAAACTAAAGCCGATGGAAGCACAAAGTCTTATAAAGATCACCTTGCAGCTAAGGGTTATGATCAATAGTTTGGCATTAACTTTTCTAAAACTTTTGCTTCTGTTGCCTATATGATGACAATTCAGACTCTGATTTTTTATGCTGCAATATATTAGTAGCTTTTATAGAACTTTATGTCAAAAAATCTTTTTAAAAAATGAGAATCTCTAAGAAAAAGTTTATATGCTGTCACTTGAAGTTTCTGATACTAAAAATCATGTGCGACTTTGTGGTACTCTATATGGAATGAAACAAGATCCTCATTATTGGTTTGAGAAGTTTAGCTCAAAATTATTGAGAGAGGGCTTCCTGTAGAGTTCTAATGTTGCAACTTTGTTTGTTTCCATCACTTCTAAATTAAGAGTTGTTCCGTTGCTATATATTGATAATATGATTATTTATGATAGTGATGATGAAGTTACTATTTGTATGATCAAAGGGCATCTTAGTCATCTCTTTGAGATAAAGATAATGGCTTCTTACGTTATTTTATAGATTTAGAAGTTTATTTTCACTGAAGGGCTATTTATTTTCTTAACTAAAATATGATACTGATCTTGATTTTACGGCACAATTGATAACTGATACAAGAAAGGCGATACACCGACTAACTTAGCTCTATGGATGGAGAACTCTTTTCAGACCCAATTTTTTATAGAAGATTTGTGGTAGATTGATTTACTAAACCATTTCTCGAATAGACATTGCTTATATTGTTCATTTAGTTAGCCAAAATTTTAGTGCGTCTCGTTCTATTCATCTCACAAATGTGTTATACATCATTTGATATTATCGAGACACTCTTGATCAAGCCCTCTTCTTATCATTGACTTCCTCTTTTGAACTACAGGCATATGCAAATTCTAATTGCGCTGGGACTATTTCTGATCAAAAATTTACTACAAGCTTTTGTATATTTCTTAGAGATTTCCTTCTTTCCTAAAAAAGCAAGCTCTGTAATAACGTCTTTCCTAATCAACAACTAAGGCAAAGTATCAGATTATGGCACAAACCACTGCTGAGATTATCTAGCTTTGATGGTTCCTAGCTAGTTGACTTGTGGCTATGACACACTCATGCATTTTGCATTGCATCTCCAAACTTTCAACGATTTCTCTTAAACCATCTTGAGTTTGAGGGGAACATGCACGTATTCATATATAAATTGGGCACACATTTATTTTTTATTCCTTCCAATAATTTTATTATATGTGTTTCATACATGGTATCTTTCTATATTTATGCTCATTCATTCTCAATGATACACTGTCTTCTTCATAAACGCTACTTATATAATCTTTGTCAGAAAAATAAAAATAAAAAACTAAAACTGTCTTTCTGCTACTGGAAAAAAAATTACAGAAATCAAATGGTTCTAAACATCCGTGACTGGACCTATCTCATACGTACAATGTTTCACATCCATTTTTCATGACACTAAATGGACAGTTTGAATCGTCTGATCAACATGACTTTTAAGGTGGCCCATGAAGAGTTCAAACCTAATGGACGGTGTAGATAACTGATGTTAACATGTCATTGAATCCAAATGAAACTATGTGCATGGAAATGTTCTCATGATGCACCCAGCAAGCTTGATTTGCTTGATACACGATATATGGTGTGTCCATCAATCGATTTGGATCATTCCAATCCTGACCATCGATTGACAACGGTCAAGAATTCACACTGAATGGACTACATGGAAATAATTAACGGCCTTCATTCAGTAGGAAAAATCGATGGCTAGGATCATCCCATCCATGCAATTTCAACTGTGGCCATCTACAAGAAAGACAAACTAGATGGATGGCCTTGATTGACACCCCCACCTGACCCATGTCAATAAAAGAAATCCCCTTGCAGAATTATCAGAGTGGACCACTGAATTCAATATTTCATGATGAAAAGCAATATAGCTGTTGGGGTAAGCTGATCAGAAAATTACCTCAATGGTCCTGGAATGGCAATTATATAATTGAGGCAGCCCCACCGCACTACGGTACCTTGAGACGGTCCTGTTGATGCTGCAAGTAAAACGTACGTACGCTCAGCCAAAAAAAGATTTTCATATTTCAGAAGCTGGAACCATACAAGACTAGAAACATCTCCCTCCATGTATATTTTCATGTACCAGTTGTCACTGATACAATAAAAAGCTAGTTACCTTCTTTGTCATTTTTTTTGTGTGGCCCACCCTATCATGAATTAGTCAGTTTTTTTAACCTTACAAATAAATTATCTTCACGGACCTCATGACTGAAGTGGATTTCACAAACAAACGATCAATCCACCCTCAGCCTAGCTCACAAAGTAAGAGACTACTGCTCTCTCTCTCTCTCTCTCTCTCTCTCTCTCTCTCTCTCTCTCTCTCTCTCTCTCTCTCTCTCTCTCTCTCTCTCTCTCTCTATATATATATATATATGTATGTACGTATAAAATATAATATAATATAATATAAAATTCCCTGCACACCTTAAGTTAGAATTTATAAATGCCTTTGCACACGCATAATAGGCACAAAATTTGAACGGTCCATATCATGTGGCACTTCATAAAACTTTTAAGTCCTAGCTTTTTGCCTGATCCAAAACTCTGGTGGTCCATAACCATCGGAGTCAAGAAATTTTTTTCCTTTGTTATTGTTCACTGTAGAGGATCGCCTTGTGCAAAATATAAGCCACAGATATTCATTGAGTGGACCACACTTGCATTTTTTATTCATCGACATAGTTTTAAGTGGTGAGTGCAACTGATGAGTTGATGAGGCTGATTTTTGCACAAGATGAGCCTTGTGATGGGACCAACGGATTGGAAGGGTTAGATTTCGCATACAATATACAAGTTGGAAGTTATTTTCTGGTGGACCATAAATCATGGTCCAACTAGTTGGACTCGAGACCTTTACTTAATCATAATTTTTTTTTGATCTTATCTATCAAAGAATGCGGATTAAGGATTTCTTTATTTGAAAAATGATTTTTTCTTGTCATTATCTTTTGACCTTTAAAAAATCACCGATACACCAGATTTATCTGTTGTAGGGGCCCATATGATGTGTAATCATACATCAGTGGTCATGATCCATGGCTCTCTCCCTAAGCATGCGAATATGATAGAAATATCACCAGCCAATGACATATTATATAGAAATTAGTAAGATGATTATAAGGCACAGATATTAGCCATTAATTGTCTAAATTTAAGTATCTATAGATAGATATATATCTTGCTTATCAACATATATATGTGTATTGCATGCAATTGTTACACAAATACACATTCACATCCACATGTTACGTACGTACGGATGCAAATATCTCTTATCAACATGTCCGTCTGTTTTTTGTTTTATATGCACATGTGTTCCACACACACACACACACACACACACACACACACACACATATATATATATATATAGAGAGAGAGAGAGAGAGAGAGAGAGAGAGACTGCTGAGGAGAGTAGAAAAGGAAAAAACATACTCTTGAGAGGAGTACTGGTAAACCTTGCCAGTGGCGGAGAAGATGATGAGCCCAACCTCAGCATCGCAGAGAATAGATAGCTCGAAAGCTTTCTTCAGAAGCCCGTTTCTACGCTTGGAAAAGGTCACTTGCCTGCTCGTCGGGTTCTCTATCCTCTTCAATTCCACCTTCCCTCTCCCCATTCTCTCTCTCTCTCTCTCTGTCGACCAGAAATACCAGAGCGAGCGAGAGAGAGAATGGACTACGAGGAATAATCTTCCTCACCTCTCCTTTTATAGTACTCGCACAATTTCTCTACTTCCACACGCGTGTGGGAGCTCTACACATCACACGCATACTCACGTATAACAATATGACACGAGTCTACGATCTGAGCTTTCCATCAGATGATCTATATTTTAAGATCTTATTGCAAAAAAATCAGGCCATTTTGCTGCTCAGGTAGGCCACATCATATCAAAATAAATGAATGGTTAGAAAAGGTTTCGTATCCCACTATTTACTTTGTACGTTGTGATTCACCTGAGTAACAAAATTTTCTGATTTCTTAAGAAAATGATATTAGAATTTCTTACAACTTTATGGAAAGCTTAGATATCACACACGTGTTTTTTGTTTGCACGTGAGTCAGCTGTTGTTGTGTATGGTTATGTGTGGGATTAGCAAAGCTGTCGGTTGCAACTTGTATCATCGTTGTGCTGATGAGGTAACTGACGCGACAGCACCATTGGGGGCTTGCAAAACCTTTCGGCTTTTTAGCAGAATAACGGAAACGCCATCCTATATATATATATATATATATATATATATATATATATATTTCTTATTTTTTATGGTAGATGAAAAAAAAGGGAGAAAAAAATGCTGATACACTGGTAGAGAGTGATGGATGATCTGCAGGCACTTAAGAGTAACTTAAAAACTGCGCATGGGTCACCTGTAATTTAAATTAAACTGTCCAAATTATCGGTCCGACCCAGGTGTGCAATGAACTAAATACTGCATTTAGGGCCTGTTTGTTTAGTTAATTAACATACTGTCCAAAGTACCGGTCCAACGAATTAATTTTTTTTTAGAACTGATTAATTTATTCCAGCTTTGAGGCAACTATACAGGCGAAAAACATTTCGGGCTGGCGCACCACAGCAAAAAAGGGGGGAACCGTGCCGGCCTATCGTAACCTTAATCTTTAAATCTGAAAATTTTGGGTTAACTCTTCCTAATTGTTCCTAGCCCTGTTCGGTGTAGAACAAGCTCCCCTTGAGTAAGGAGTAGAAGGTTAGAAACTTCAGTGAAGTCCTTATTCGATTGATTAGCGCTGCCCAAGCGGGCAGGCCGTCTGCCACACTATTAGCTTACCTCGGAGTGTGTTCAATTGAGACACATATGATGTCCTGAATATAGTCGAATAGCTTCTTCCAGTAATACATATTTCATCTTCCCAGATGGTATTCCATGAACTAAAAATTACATTTAGGGCTTGTTTGTTTCACCAATTACTATAGTACTGTAATATAAATCTATAACAATTATAAACTATTTTATTTATCTCTTCATAGCATTTACATTTGATTGCTGATTATCATAAATGATTTATTTATGGTGAAATTATAATTACGATATTTTTACATTACTTCAGTGTTGATTGATAACAATGATATTGCGGCTCGAATTCGAGATTTTGATAATAATGTCATAAAATATCTAATGGTTACAAATACTTTTTTCTATTATTTAAATGCACCTGCATTTAACTAATTATTCTATAAAATCATAACGATAATACATTTTTTCCGTTAATCAATTCTATCACTTAATCATAGGTGCATCATGAATATAACTATAGTCAAATAAGCTGTATATAGAAATTACGTGTTGTCAATTATAATAATTTGACTTGTATATTATAACCAATACTTATTATAAATAAATATATTTCTTCTCTCTTAGCAAAGTAAAAATAAGAAAATTCTCAACATCCAAAACCTATTATTTCTCTTTTTTATCATGATAGTATTAGAGTATGGTGCCCAAGCTTTTAGTTATGACCATCTTCACTCCCTCTATCATTTCTAGGGGTGTACATCGAGTTGAAATGACTCAAGCTGGCCTCAGCTTGACTCGACTCAACCACTAGCTAACCTTAGCTCGAACTCAGCTTGGCTCGGTCCTTGAGCCTGACTGGCCAGCTCGGCTTGGTTTGGTTAGCAGCTCGGGCCAGCTCGGGCCGAGTTCGAGCCAAGATTGAGCTGAGTTCACCATTAAAGCATTTTCACAAACACCTGGACTGCACCTTCAAAATCTCATTCTATTTAAGATAGCAGTAATGGGTTTACAAGTATTTTATCAAACACCTTCTAAGCAACATAAAAATCAAGAAAAAAAATGGTGTTGGTTTCATATACATACGTTCGTTGCCACCGGCCACACTTCTTTGAGTCATTTCAACAAACACTTGGTGAGCAACATCAATATCTAAGTAACTAAGTCACCAAACTGCTTTGATCCTAGTTTGATTCGAGCTGGGTTCGATCCGAGTCAAGTCGAGTTGGGGCCAGCTTGAACTCGGCTCAAACTCATTTTCGAGCTCAAAAAATCAGCTCGACTTGGCTTGAACTCAACTTTGAACTGAGTCGAATCAAGCCTTTTCGAGTTGAGTCGAGCAAGCTAACCCAGCTAGCTCGGTTCGTGTACACCCCTAATCATTTCTACCATTTATCATTATCTTTCTATCAAATTTCTACCACCTATCACATTGCTCAAGCAATGTGATTTCGGGACCATGACTTAAACCACAATAGCTTTCACGAGTTGGTATGTTTAAATGGAGTTATTGTATGCCACGTGTACAATTTCTGAGTGATTGTATATCAAGCATCATAGGCTACTAGAGTATCAACGAACAAGCTAAGAAATGAAGAACAAACATATTTGTGAAACCAAGTGATCACTAACGTTGAGATTTGAGAAATTGACTCATCTAAGATCAGACGGTTTTCATCTCATGTGACCATGAGACTAAATCAAACAATAATTTTCCTCCCTTGATTTGCATCTCTCTTTGGTATGACCCACCAAATTTTTAATTCAGGGTAAGAATTGGTCCATTAGGGTTTCATGGGATGCTGTATCATACGGATGAAAGTACCCTGGTTTGTCAATTAGTGTGAGTGTTGAGTCAGCTAGACTGCAGAGCTTCATAAGAAGATCAATTCAAAGTATCTGCCTCAACCGGATGTGTGCAAGCTCGCCACAGGTAAATCTAAGCCTCACATCTCATGTCCCAAAACACCAGGTATATGAAACCTTTAAAATAAACTAGAACATCATAGGATTTTTAAGTTAAGAAAACTTTTTCAAAAATCAAAAAATTCTTTAAAGTTTTCTTACTTTGTCGAATTTATTGATACACATCTCGATATGATCGACCTGTGCCATCGATATCCTCGATGCTTAAACGATATCATCGATATGATGACAAAATACGTCCAACAATCACATATACCTCTGGACGAATTTATCGATGTATCGATATACCTATCGATATCATCGATATTTGAATCTTGAGTCCATCGAAGGTGACTCGATAATTGACAAACAGATCTCCGATGCCCCTGTTTTTTACTTAAGAAAATCACATGTGCATCGATATATCGAAGCCCTTCTCAATACCATTGAGATTCAAATATCAATGATATCGGTAGACCCCCGATGTTATCGATCATGGGCGCCGAGTCTTCCAACAATTATTTTAGGATAGTTTATCTATGATCGAGGGTCACTCTTAGAATCGATATTCAAATATTGATGATATCGGTACGGTTTCGATGGCATCGAACAGGGACAGAAACTATCCAACAAGCTTAAATGAAAATCCCTTAGATTTATCGATGCCTCGACACATCTATCGATATCATAGACATTCAAATTTCGATGATCTCGAAGGTCTCTCGATCATCCTTGTAAACCTCAAATATTTCATAACAAGTCTCTCTCATTTTTCAAAGTATCGATGAATCGATCCTCTCATCGATAATATCGGAGTTCGAAATCCAATGACATTGACATGTGTTTCGATTCCATCGACCAGCTGGCAAAATGGTTCAAAAGCGTATGACATTTGAGTTTGTGTCATCGAGCGCCAAGTCGATGCAATCGAGAGTATACGCTCGATGATATCGACCTTGTTCGATGATATCAAACTCTGTCATAAATGTGACCGTTTTATATCCATTGGAACTGTTTGCCTATATAAAGAGAACTTGTCTATTGTTGTTAGTAGAGAAAGAAGAGAGTGCTTTTGAGTGTTTTACCTTAGATCATACACTTAAAGCCCTTTCTCTCATGAGAGTTCATCCTCCAATCCACCCTCATCATTGATATTCAATAGAGTGGATTGGGGAATGAACTTTCACATTCAAGGTTCCTCTAGATACTACCTTAATGACAAATCATTAAGCTGGGATGCCTTGAATGCATAGATGACTGGAATCACTCTATCTTCCTTATAGGAAAACATTTAATAGAGTAGGATTCCGTCTTGACTTTGACCTAACCCGAAGCCATGTATTGGTACATCATCTGTGTTGCGGATCAAGGAAGTAGAAGATTCTTCATCAACAAGGAGGAGATCTTCGTCAACGTGCTGAATGAGACTTATCCACTTATTTGTAAGTTATTAGAATCCAGAGAACACTTGTGATCAATCCTTTTTAGGATTGGGTCTAAGGTGTTTCTCACCCTTACAAGCCCTCGTAGGCCTCCGACGGGAGTGTACATGGTGGGTGCGTTGTGTTGACCCTTACTCTGTGGAGAGTATAAACAATTAGGTTCCTTGTGTGGATCCTTGGCCAGTGTGCTTAAAACCGGGTGCGTTGTGTTGACCCTTGCTCGTGGGAGCATAAACAGAGGTTCCTTGTGTGCATTCTTGGCTAGTGTGCCAAAATCGGGTGCATTGTGTTGACCCTTGCTCGTGGGAGCATAAACAGAGGTTCCTTGTGTGCATTCTTGGCCAGTGTGCCTAAAACCGGGTGCTATGTGTCAAACAGTCAACCTCAATGTAGGTTGTAAAGGTTGAAGGTGAACCTGATTTAAAACTTTAGGTTTGAGTGAACAGCTGTGAAACCTCCTTAGTGAAATCCGATATACTTAAGGGTTGAGTGCGGTTATCGGAAGTGGAGTAAATAAGTAGTCGAACCACTATAAAAATGACTGTGTTTGAATTACTATTCTTTTGTTTGTGTGATTTGCTTTAATATTTTTATATCTGAATATCTGTGATCACACCTCACACACTTACATAGTCATATCCATTATAAACTAGTTTGCATATTGTTTACTTCTTAGATAGTTTGTGATTGGATCCTCTACCAGGCTTGGAAGCCAGTAGAATTACCCTTGAGTAATCTTAATATGTCCTTGTTGTTAGGATTAGTGTAATAGGATTTTAAATAAACCATAAAACTTTAAGAAGTCCTATTCACCCCCTCTAGGATATATTGGCATATTCCTACTTCAACTAAAGCAGTTTTACCGCAATTTCAATGGACTGCTCGAATTACGCCTATGATACATGTGAAAAGGTGCACACGCGAGCATGCTTTTATATATATATATATATATATATATATATATATATATATATATATATATATATATATATATATATATATATATATATATTGTAACATCCTGAATTTTCACTGTTTTGGATTTCTAAAAAAATCCATCAATTTTTATTTTTTTTAATTTTATTTAATTAACCTAAATATTACTTAATGACCATTAACACTCAATGTTAGTTTATACAGGGGTGGTACCAGTAAAGAGCCGCACCAGTCAGATTAATCAGCCGTAGGAAGCCAATGAATCCGCCCGATCACTTGAACATCAGGTGTAGTATAACGTCCCGCCCAACCAGAACAGTGTCCTGGGGCGTCCACATACGATTTGTCACAGGACCGTTCGTTTAAGCCACTCATAGTGAGGTATCACAAATAAATTAGACCAAGATTAACTCAATTGAATAAACCAAACGAGCCTTGATAGAACCTGGTGCGGGCCTCCAAGCCAGATGGCCGTTTACACTTAGCGACAGCCCGTGCGGGCTATACCGCGACACGGGAAGGTCAGAAAATTATAAAAATTTAGGAGAGCATAGATCTCACTGGGATTGGGGACCATTGGGGACCACGGACCCAGTGGACACCCAGAAGTGGAATCTGGCACTTGCCAGATGCGCCCCACCAATGCCAAAATTGGAATCTGGCACGGGTAAATAAAACTGAGATGTGAGACATTTCAGCCGTCAGATTTCTTCATAATTTACGATGAGAGTCTAATATATTTTTCTACACCCGCCCACAAAAATCTGGGTCCCGATCGTGGCACGGTGACCGTTGATCGCGAATCAGACCCGTGCGACCAAACCCCATATCTGATCATTCTCAAATTTTGCATGGCCCTTCATCGGGCCATGAAGCACCTATCCTATAAGTTTCATGGTCAGAGGGCCACCAGAACTGCCCCGGTTATCCAAACAAGCTCTAGACTGCTCGTTGGTGGACCACTATTTCCAAAACTATAGAATAATGTCCGTCTCATTGGGCTTGACGTCCATCGCGGGAATCAGACTTGGGTACGGTCCAGAACCAGTCAACTTGAGCTGAAGGATAAGTGCATGAGAAGTGCAAATACCCTAAAGGAAGGAGTTGGAACTTAAGTGAATTGAGTCGTCCACTCTTATGCAAAGTTGAGGATTTTGGACCGTCAGTTTGTGACCAAACTTTACCCATGGAGTAAGAATATTTCCCTGCTCATATCCATATAGCCGCGGCCCTGATCAACTATCGGTGACTGTTGAACAGACTTCTTATCATATTTGTCGATTGGCGCATCCAAATGGCGGGCGGATCACATCCATACGTAGATCATCATTAGGGCTAACTATCCTATGGTGTATATTGACTTGTACACCCCATAGTGGGCCCTAAAGGCTAGAAAGACCCTCTCATAGGTCTAGTATAGTAAAAATCCCGGGTCTTCCCTCCCAATTATGCTTAGAAATTCATCATCATGGGATTTGAAAATCCTACATTACACCTTTCAACGCAGGGCTCACTTAGGAAAGCCTGTGAAGGGAACTTAAGTCCATCCCACACTCGTTCCAGACGTGCCATTCCCAATCTTGAGCTGGGATTGACATTGTAATCCCATTCAGTACAGTTTAATATCACTGACCAAACAAACCTAAGTCCAAATTGCTCTCCCCAACCTATCCCCTTAAAATCTTCACCTACCATCACTCTGTCCTTTAGTTTTTCTGGGACATTGATAGAAACGAACCAGAGACTTAACGATTTGACGGTCAAAGCCATCATCCTACACCAAATGAGTGAATATCGGGCCAAATTTGATAGTTTCAACCCATTTGGGGGTAAAGAGTTAGGGGAGAATGAAAATTCATTAAAAATAGTGAAACTGAAGAAAAAATAGTATTTTGGACCCTAACCAGGAGGAATTTCATGAAATAGATAGGCTCATTGTGTAGATCAGATCTTCCTACCCCAAATTCATATATGGCACGTCACGTAACTCATTCTAGTTTGCGAGATATACCCCTCACAAACTACCCCCGCTGCCTACCCGCGTGGCCCCCGCCGTCTGCCCGTGTGGCCCCCGCTGATAGTCCAGGGAGCCGCGTGCGCCCCACCGCCCATCCCCGTGCGCCCCGCCGAATTCGCGTGTGCCCCGCCAAATCGGCGTGCTCCCCGCCGCCGGTCCGCGTTGCCCCCGCTGAAAATTTCTGTAAATTTAGGATGACTTCAAAAATTCATATCTCCTTCGTTATAATTCCGATTTAGGTGATTCAAAAGTCAAATTAAAGATTAATGAGTCTAGTTTTATATAAAAATAATTAAAAAATAAAATAAAAATTATAATATAGCTAAAATTAAGATGTTTTACCAACTATCCCAAAAATTATAAATTTCAGACAGCTGTTGGTCCTGGAATTTTAATAATTTATTTACAACTCTAAATGAGATGAAATTTTATGAGATGTCTTTAAAATTAATGATAAAATATTATAAAAATTTTTAAAAATAATTTAGTTAGTGAAAGTATAAGAAACCTTGCAATAAATAGAGACGTTTTTGCAATCATACGAAAAAAAAATGTTAGTTTCAGACAAATGTCAATTCTAAGGTCTTAATAATTTTTCTATAACTCAAAATGAGATGAAATTTTGTAATATGAGAGTAAACTTATTGATAACTTACCAAAAAAAAAAAATTTAGTTACTGTAAATATGAAAGACATTACCAAAAATAGAGGTATTTTTGAAACAAATAGAAAATCATTGGTACTGGATGACTGATACTTCTAGAATGTTCATGATTTTTATGAAGCTTAAAATAAAATAAAATTTTATAGAATAAAATTTAAATTATTAATGAATCACTATAAAAATTATAAAATAATAATAATTTAGTAGCTAAAGTGGCAAGGATTTACTTTCAAATAGCACTTGAATTGAACTAGATGAAGCAAAAATCCATCATCCATGGGATTGGTAATCCCATCTCACACTTTCTAACACAAGGCTCATTTTCCACACCTAGAAAGTTAATTTTAATCTCATCTCAAACTCCTTCCAAACATGTCATTTTCAATTTTAAAGTGGGATTAGTAATGCAATCTCATTTGGTACTACTTAATACCACTGTCCAAACACATTGGGAGAATTCTAGGGGTTCTAAATCCAGGGAGCTCTAATTCCACTAACCAAATAGGCCCTTAAGGGGTGTTTAACACATTGTATTTGATAGGATTAGGTAGGATGAAATTGCATTTGGTCTGTATAATTTCATCCAACATTAAAGTGGATGGAAAGGGTAGGATAGGTGGGATGGAATTGCATTTAATTCCATGAAATGGCATTTGATCCCATGCATGAATTCCATGGATTTTGAAATCTACTACACATGTAGGCCCTACATTGAGGCATGCGTTAAACCATGCCATCCATCCATATGCACCAATTACATGTGACATTCTGATTATATACGGGTACAAATGAACGACATCCGTTGTGAATTTGGTTTGCTGATTACAAAATTTCATGGTCCCCCAAACATGATTTAGCTTAATCCGGTGTTTTCCGTGGCAAAATTTTTTATCCCAAACATGGGATTAGATGGTTGCAATACCATGGTATTTCCAGACATGTAATCATTGTGAAATAATGATGTTAATCCCATCTAATACAATTCAACACCATTCAATTCCACTAACCAAACAAGCCCTTAGGCTTCCAAATCCCAACCCATTTCCTCCCTATTCCACTCACCTCTCTCAAATCCAAGGGCTTCGTGGGGCCAATGTCATATATGGATTGTATCCATGCCGTTTATTCAGTTCTTCCGAATTATTTTAGGGTATGAGCCAAACAAATAGACGGCTGAAGTGAACCACGCAGTGAGGACTGAACTCCCACAACTAAAAATATTTTTGAGGTATATGTGGAAAATGACATATCAAAGAATGCACTCTACATATTCCGTAGTATGGGGAGGTGTGGATGAGGCCTATTTTGAGATCTTGTAACAGTCTCTTCAATAATTTGGTTAGGAGCCGTGAAGCCCATGTAGCGATTCATGTGTATGATCAGATAATTTGAGTGGGGATCATGCCTGATCTTTTCACTTTTACAACGATAGTGAATGTTTACTTTAAGAATGAGATGATGTATAGGCTAGCTGAGTTTGTTGCAGGTGTAGAAGATAAGGGGTTTGAGCCAAAATGTGGTTACTTGTAATTCATTGATTGATGGATGGTGTTGCATCAGACATTTTGCTGTTAGTGGGTGAGAAGAGTATTTTGCCGAATGGGGTTAGTTATACATCGTTGATTAAAGCCTATTGTAAAGAAAGTGAGATTTAAAGTATATATTTGTATATATATGATATAACTCGTTTAACTCTATCGCCTAATTTGTTTCTCGGCTTTACCATTTGAGGTGTACATGTAATAGTCGTGTTGGGTTTAGTACTAGATGGGACCATGTCAAGATGCGAGGGTAGTCAATGTAAGGCTTCGCCATGGCCAGTTCCTGGATCCTAGTGTGTCATATCTCAAGTACTTTCCTAAGTGCAGACTATGAAGCATTCGCACACACCCTCGTTGCGAATGAGTCAGCCCACCACCATAGTGTAGTCATACTATTTTGGAAAGGAGAGTAACATAAGAGAGCTTTCAAGGTAAGCGAATTTGTTATACTAGAACTGAAGAATGAGGTTTATTTGGTTAGTTACAAATGAGGACCTGTCTTCCTTATGTAGACCTAAGATCCTTTTAGCTACCTTACATGGATAGTTAAGATAAGGCTTACGATGTCATCCTGCAGCTAAGAAAACTTTACAAACCATCTAGATAATCCTACGTAGTCTCTACAATACATTCTTTTACCACTCTAGAATTTTCTATACACGAAGGAACCTCTTAACCTACAAAATATGTCAAAATGCCTAATTTCATGGAATAACCTCCTTGAAATTTCTGGTATATCCATAACATCAGTTGACAAATGAAGATTGATGCCCTATGGGTTGCCAATGAACTAAGTGTATTTTTTTTTTAATATTTGAGTTTTAGTATTTTGTTTCTTTTTAGAAATTACTTCTAACCATGATAGAAATCGTCTTGTATGATTAAATTAGATTGTTATTAGTATATTTTTGTACTTCAAATAGTTTTTAGTACAGTTGAACTTTGACTCTTGAATAGGGTTGAGTTTGATTGTTTAATTCTTTCTAAGTTCATATTCGATGCAGACTTCACTAAAATATTTTAAGTTTTCTTATTTTCTTATGTAATCAAGATTCATATCACATTGAGGAGATGATGTTCTTCCTCTTTTCATTCCCGCGGCCTTTCTAGGGTCACCATCCCTTCTAAACCCTAGAGAGAACTCTTCCATTTTAGATCTACTTCAAACCCATCTCCAAAAACCCATCTCAAACCCCATTCACAAATCCAATACTAAACCCATTTCATCTTTTCCAAAAACATTCTCATCAACCATCCATTTCCTTACTAAGGGAAGTGGCATTCGTAGCAACTGTTGCCTCCTTCTTCTCCATTCTTGTGATTCTTTCCCTCATGGAAAAAAAAGCACCCCCACCCTCGTCCGACCCAAAAGAATAGAAGCTTAACACACGGATAATTAGTAGTTTGTTTTGAGTCAGTTAGGGCTATTTCCATGTATTGAAGGATAATTAGAACCTTTCCTTGACTAGGTTGTATTTCCCTTACATTTGGAATATCTATGCTGAAATCCATACTATAGGATGTAACTGGCCATACTAATGGTACTTTGAATCCAATATGTATGTATGGATTGTCTTGAAATTTTCTTGTTGCCTTGTGAATGTTTGTATGTATGATTGCCTTACTGCGTCCTTATTAACGTTATTAGTACTTCAAACCACCAGAATACTTTAAAAATTTCGACTATTCCATCATTCTTGAAATTTATGAAACTAAAGTGCAGTCTGCTCCTAACCCACTAGACATGAGATCGAATTGATGATATACATATAAGATTTTATACTACTAGAAACCTTTTTAGGATAATCATTTGACCATAAGCACCGTGGGAGATTTAAATCACTAAGTTAGACAAGAATTAAAATGAGAACTCTTTCGCACCAAGACCCAAAGGACAACTTTATAAATGGGAGATTTAAACATTCTAATAATGGCCGTTTCCTAAATATTTAGATTGATCGGACTACGGAATTACGGAAGTATACACCTGCGAAGCATTCGCGGCTTGACTCAATTCTCAATCCTGGGCGACTACCAATGGACTCACTGCTTTGGCCGAGCAGAAGACCAGGATCCACCAGGACGAAAAAGGGATACGATGAGCCTTCTACCCTGGTCAAGTAGATGATCGGCGTATCGGGTTTAAGCCTACTACAACCGTCTCTCTGTATTGGTCTACCATTGAAAACAAATATTTTTTCTCTAGATAGAGGAAAACCGTCGCCATGAATCTAAATCTTTATAAATAAATTTTAGTAAACCATCAGAATAAAAAAATAAAAAAATAAAAAAAATAAAATAAAATTTTAAGGGGGTAGATTAAAATGAGCTAGCCTAGCATAGATAGTGTACACATTACCATGCAGATGGAACGGGAGGCGCAGGTGGTAAAGCTGGAGCCTTAGGTGGCGGAGCTGGGTGCGCTCGGGTCACTCTCCTGGGCGGCATGTTGTAACATCCTGAATTTTCACTGTTTTGGATTTCTAAAAAAATCCATCAATTTTTATTTTTTTTAATTTTATTTAATTAACCTAAATATTACTTGATGACCATTAGCACTCAATATTAGTTTATACAGGGGTGGTACCAGTAAAGAGCCGCACCAGTCCGATTAATCAGCCGTAGGAAGCCAATGAATCCGCCCGATCACTTGAACATCAGGTGTAGTATAACGTCCCGCCCAACCAGAACAGTGTCCTGGGGCGTCCACATAGGATTTGTCACAGGACCGTTCGTTTAAGCCACTCATAGTGAGGTATCACAAATAAATTAGACCAAGATTAATTCAATTGAATAGACCAAACGAGCCTTGATAGAACCTGGTGCGGGCCTCCAAGCCAGATGGCCGTTAACACTTAGCGACAGCCCGTGCGGGCTATACCGCGACACGGGAAGGTCAGAAAATTATAAAAATTTAGGAGAGCATAGATCTCACTGGGCTTGGGGACCATCGCGGACCACGGACCCAGTTGACACCCAGAAGTGGAATCTGGCACTTGCCAGATGCGCCCCACCAATGCTAAAATTGGAATCTGGCAAGGGTAAATAAAACTGAGATGTGAGACATTTCAGCCGTCAGATTTCTTCATAATTTACGATGAGAGTCTAATATATTTTTCTACACCCGCCCACAAAAATCTGGGTCCCGATCGTGGCACGGTGACCGTTGATCGCGAATCAGACCCGTACGACCAAACCCCATATCTGATCATTCCCAAATTTTGCATGGCCCTTCATCGGGCCATGAAGCACCTATCCTATAAGTTTCATGGTCAGAGGGCCACCAGAACTGCCCCGGTTATCCAAACAAGCTCTAGACCGCTCGTTGGTGGACCATTATTTCCAAAACTATAGAATAATGTCCGTCTCATTGGGCTTGACGTCCATCGCGGGAATCGGACTTGGGTACGGTCCAGAACCAGTCAACTTGAGCTGAAGGACGAGTGCATGAGAAGTGCAAATACCCTAAAGGAAGGAGTTGAAACTTAAGTGAATTGAATCGTCCACTCTTATGCAAAGTTGAGGATTTCGAATTGTCAGTTTGCGACCAAACTTTACCCATGGAGTAAGGATATTTCCCTGCTCATATCCATATAGCCGCGGCCCTGATCAACTATCGGTGGCCGTTGAACAGACTTCTTATCATATCTGTCGATCGGCGCATCCAAATGGCGGGCGGATCACATCCATACGTAGATCATCATTAGGGCTAGCTATCCTACGGTGTATATTGACTTGTACACCCCATAGTGGGCCCTAAAGGCTAGAAAGACCCTCTCATAGGTCTAGTATAGTAAAAACCCAACACTTGGGGCCATTGTCACCAAATCTGGCATTATAAAAGGCCTTATTTGGGGCACCCACTCCCTCATACGAATTTACCCTAAGGAACAAAGGGAGAGAGGAGAGGAAAATGAGAAGGAAGAGAGGAAGAAGAGAGTGAAGGTAGACCATAGGCAAGGTGGGATCCAAGGGAGTTCAATCTTGTACCACCCTACCTCTTCTTCAAGGAAGAACCCTCCACCACAACCACACATTCGCTCCGTTGATCATCTAGGTAAAAACCCTCATCCCTTTTCTTGAAAACCTTGAGTTGAGGAAGGATTTGCTTGAAACTCTAACATGCAAATGGTTGCTTTAGAGATTCCGGCCGTCCAACCCCAAAAGCCCTCATTCCTAGGTCATTTTTCCAAGCCTCCAACGATCCATAGGTGCGGACTATTACTCCTAGGTGGTCTAGCACCAATTTCATTATGAGATTAATGATTTTGATTGCTTGGTTGAAGCATTTAGAGAATATAGAGAAGAACCTAGGATTTTGTGCTTATTGGAGTGGTGTGGAATTATATGATTTATTTGATTTCCTCACATGATTTTTGTCTCGTTTCTTACATGACTTGTTGTAAAAATTGTTAATTACTTGTTGATGTCTTGTCGGATTGCTTTTATGATGTTTGCCCTATAGCATGCATGCCTTAATTATTCCGGTGCAAATTGTTCTCCATGAGTTGTGGGAAGTGAGCAACTTCCTCACTAACACACACAACATACATGCACCATTACTCATAAATCGTGATACCTTGCTTAGTAGATAAATTTGAATTATATGTTTGTGTGTGAGAATGCTATGATGATTTTGCTAGTTGATAACCGTGTCCGTCGACATGTTGTGGACCGCCATTCGAACCCTAGGGTTGGTCAAGAAAACAAGGAAAGTTGAGGTGGTCCCGTTGGTAGGACTGCCTTGAGGTTAAACCCGCGGATTTGGGCGAGTGCGTGTGGGCGACAGTAGTTGGACTACATAGGTTGCTTACACTCGATGTCGTACCACCATGTAGTCGCCTGGACTCGTGCGGTCTAGCCTACTGTTTAACCACCCATGATTTGTTAACCCTATTTGCTTACATCTGTATGGAACCTGTGACACCCTACAACCGAAGTAGCCCATCAATAATCCACTAGAAGATGGTCCACAGCCTCGTGAGTCGGGCATGGTGGAATGAGACACTGTGTTCGAGCTGTCGGCCTACGCTGGGGTGACGCGCCTCCCCGTAGTGACCGCGAGGGACCCCACATTCAGCACCCCCATGTGCTTGAAGCCGGGGATGGGGGAAACCCAACGGGGTCAAGGACCGCAGGGTCTCGGCCTTACGCATTGGGGGGCCCTGGCCTCGAAACTAGTTCAGGGCATATGATATGTGGGGTGTGACAGATTTCCAAACCTGCTGGATGAATGGACTTAACTAATAACTCGGCTAACACGATCACATCGCATCGCACTAGTTAGGATAGCGACTCGGCAGTCGAGGTCGCACTGAGGGAGTGTTGGCATTGGCGATCGTTAGATGTTGTCGCACGAGGGAGCGTTGTTGTGAGGGCATGCATCATGTCATGCTGCATACATGCGCATTAATAAGATTACTTAGATGTATGTGATTGTATGCTTTTCATTAAGACCATATTAAAATTGATGCATATGATAACTTGAGATTAATAGCACCCATTGAGTTGATCACTCACTCCCACTCTGGGACGGTGTTTTAAAACACCAACCAGACCCATTCATAGATGCAGGTGATGCAGATTACGTGGAGCCTGGTGATGCGAGCCTCGAGGAGGACGAGTTCCCTTACTTCCAGCTGATGAACGGGCCCTCATCGGACCTGTAGATGGCGCGTTGGATCGCTGCGCAGAGGGCTCAGCTCTGTTCTCTCTGGACATTATTCTTTTGTGATTTTGTTGGGTGACACCATGTGCGACCCTTTATTATTTTTCTTGGTCATGTATATGTGTGTATATATATATATGCTAGTTCTCTTTCATTTCAGTCGACATGTGCATTTGTGCTTCATGTTCCAGGAACTCCAGGCTGCGCATTTAAACCCAATTAAATGTATATTAATGAAAATCGATTATAAGTGACCCCGGGAACTCGGGAGTCGAGCGTATGCACGACCCCAGATTTTCAGGGCGTTATATATATATATATATATAGAACTTCCCATGAGGTTGAGTTGTGTAAGCCCCACCATGATGCTTGTCAAACATCTACCCCATCAGTTAGATGCACCATTCCATGGTGGGCCTCGGGCTTAAAAATCAAGTCAATTCATGACTTGTGTGGGCCACACCACATACAAAAGTTGAGAGGGGTTATCCTCCCATTAAAACATTCATAATCATTTGTTGGGCCCACTAAGACATGGTTCAGTACAAATCCAGTCCATCCATTATGTGTGTCCCACTTGGATGAGGGGTCACACCAAGTTTTAGACGCATCCAAATTTTATGTGGGCCTTACCAAGTACTTTTATATGTTTTATACATGCCTTGACATGATTTTAGATAGTATGGCCCACCTGAGTTCCTTATACGTCTGATTTTTGGGCTCGCGCCGTGGAACAAGGGGATGAAAGGAATTGGCAGCATGATGTAACACATACATCATGGTGGACACAAAGAGCTTAGTCCTGCCGGATATCTCACACAATCAGATTACCTTTACCCAAATTACATCTTTGTGATTAAAGTAATGAAGTTTGCTACCATACGTACTCACATATTGCATTATCATACGTCATCGAATCTCGTCCTTTCGATTGGGGCCGTTTTCCAATGATCCCAACCGTTTGTATCATGGCCCTCAACTTGGATGGTGAAAATCCTAAGAATTTTCTCTTAAACTAGAATATTTCAACCCTTTTATCACTTCACTCTTTTCCTTTGAATATAACCGTCGCTAAGGAATTTGGATAATCATAGGTTGAAAGACTTTTATAAAGTTATATTCTATTTTAATTACTCATACATAGTGAAACTCATCATGTAAACAGTTTGGATAATTTAAAATAGGCCCCCATCCAACGGCTAAGGCCTCTAGCTTCCATATTGTAATTCATGGGGGGCGTATTACAGCAAACTTACATAGTAATTTACGTATCTAGACAAAATCAGTTATCTTACCTACGTTGAAAATTTGGACGCGGATGGTGTCCTACCTCCACCCGGACGGTAATCCGTCTTGACAGGGCTTTGTGGAGCCCACCGTGATGTAAATTGTTTTATCCACGCACTGATTTTTTCAGATCGTTCTAACGTATTATTGTAAAAATGAGGCAAGCCTACAGCTCCACTGGACCACACCAAAAGAAGCTGCAATGATAATGACACTCATCGTTGAAACCTTTCTAAGGGCTGATGTGATGGTTTTTTTTTTTTTTTTAATACCATCTAACCTATTCATAAGGTCATGCGACGTGGATGAATTGAAAACACAAATATGAGCTTGACCTGAAACTTCTCAAGCTCTGAAGAAGTTTTTAATGATAGACATTCAATTCCCACTTTGTAGTTCACTTAATCCTTGGACCTGCCTCATTTTTTGTTTCATATTTTAAAATGATTCGAGAAAAGCATTGTTCGGCATATATAAAATAATTACATTATGGTGTACCCCACAAATTCCTGCACGGATGGATTACTGTCGGGGCAGGGGTAGGACACAATTGGCGTCATGACAGTTCGTCAAATAGAGGTTCTTTAGTTCTCTTGGATTCATGCATCAATATGACACTTTGTGTGTGATTTCTATTAGGTGGGCCACACTACCTAAGACTTCTATTTGACTCGTTAGGTTGGCTATAATGTGACAAAAAAGAAAAGCTAGAAAGGATACTTTTGATCACGTGGGTTTGTTTTGTACGTTGTGGTCCACCTTGAGAATTAAGCGACCTTATTTTTGATGGAGAAAATCTAACCATTGGGTCCCACTAGATGGAAAGCTCGGATTCAGCACAGGTGCGCCCACATTAGAAAGTTTGTCCTCGTGTAGATTGGCCGGGCTCTCCGCGCGTGTGGATCAGCAAGCCTTCAAAAAGGTCCTCAAACGTAGCAGTGACTTGGACGCCGATTGCGTTCTACCCCCGTCCGGACCGTCATCCGTCCGAAAAAGGCTTTGTGGGGACCACCGCGATGTAAGTGTTTTATCCATGCTATTCATCTCTTTTCTATGATCATTTTAAGGTATGATTCTAAAAATGAGGCAGGTCCACATCTCCAGTGGACCACACCAAAGAAAGTTGCACTGGTAATCACACACATCGTTGAAACCTTTCTAAGGGCCAACGTGATTTTTTTTTTCATTTATTTATACCATCCAACGTATTCATAAGGTCATGTAAACGTGGATGAAGTGAAAACACAAATATCAGCTTGATCAGTAACTTCTCCATCTCCTAAGTATAGTTTTTAAGGGTGGATGTTCAATCCCCACATTGTGGTCCATTTAATCCTTGGACATGTCTATTTTTTGGTTCATATCTTAAAATGATCTGAAAAAGGCACTGAAGGGGATAGATAATACAATTACATCACGGTGGACCTCAAAATCCCTGCCAGTACGGATTACCATATGGGCGGGTTAGGATGCAATCCTCGTCCTGTCAATTAGATGGTTTTTAGGCCCACATGCGTGTGGGAGCATTCCATCACTCTTTTGGATGCATGCATCAATTTGGCACTTTGTGTGAGATTTCTATCAGGTGGGCCACACTACCTAAGACTTCTATTTCACTCGATAGGTTAGCTATGATGTAACAAAAAAGAAAAGCTAGAAAAGGATACTTTTGATCACGTGGGCCCACATCTCCTGGCTAAGGTATCACCTCGATGCGTGAAACGCGGCAACGGCGTGGTCGCTAGGGTACAAGTCTCGGGTCGAGCCGACTTTGGTTGATGGCATGCATCTCCGGGTCACGTGCAGATATTGGATAAAGGTCGAAGGTTGCCGAAATTTGACGGAAAGGATCACGGAAGTTTACAGAACAGTACGGATTAGGATACGGGCCTTACATAAACAGAGGTTCCTTGTGTACATTCTTAGCCAGTGTGCCAAAACCGGGTGTGTTGTGTTGACCCTTGCTCGTGAGAGCATAAACAGAGGTTCCTTATGTGCATTCTTGGCCAATGTGCCTAAAACCGAGTGTTATGTGTTGACCCTTACTCAGGGAGCATAAACAGTCAGCCTCAGTGTAGGTTGTAAAGGTTGAAGGTGAACCTGATTTAAAACCTTAGGTTTGAGTGAACAACTGTGAAACCTCCTCAGTGAAATCCGGTATACCCAAGGGTTGAGTGCGGTTACCGGAAGTGGAGTAAATAAGTAGTCGAACCACTATAAAAATGACTGTGTTTGAGATTGCTATTCTTTTGTTTGTGTGATTTGCTTTAATATTTTTATATCTAAATATCTGTGATCACACCTCACGCACTTACACAGTTATATCCATTATAAACTAGTTTACATATTATTTACTTCTTAAATAGTTTGTGATTAGATCCTCTACTGGCTTGGAAGCCAGTAAAGTTATCCTTGAGTAATCCTAATATGTCCCTGTTGTTAGGATTAGTGTAATAGGATTTTAAATAAACCATAAAACTTTCAAAAATCCTATTCACCCCCTCTAGGATATATTGGCATAGTCCTACTTCAACTAAAGCGGTTTTACCGCAATTTCAATGGACTGTTCGGATTACGCCTGTGATACGTGTGAAAAGGTGCACACGCGAGCATGCCTATATATATATATATATATATATATATATATATATATATATATATACATATATATATATATATATATATATATATATATATATATATATATATATATATATATATAACTTCCCATGAGGTTGAGTTGTGTGAGCCCCACCATGATGCTTGTCAAACATCTACCCCATCAGTCAGATGCACCATTCCATGGTGGGCCTCAGGCTTAAAAATCAAGTCAATTCATGACTTGTGTGGGCCACACCACATACAAAAGTTAAGAGGGGTTATCCTCCCATTAAAACATTCATAATCATTTGTTGGGCCCACTAAGACGTGGTTCAGTACAAATCTAGTCCATCCATTATATGTGTCCCACTTGGATGAGGGGTCACACCAAGTTTTAGACGCATCCAAATTTTATGTCGGCCCCACCAAGTACTTTTATATGTTTTATACATGCCTTGACATGATTTTAGATAGTATGGCCCACCTGAGTTCCTTATCCGGCTAATTTTTGGGCTCGCGCCATGGAACGAGGGGATGAAAGGAATTGGCAGCATGATATAACACATACATCATGGTGGACACAAATAGCTTAGTCCTGCCGGAAATCTCACACAATCAGATTGCCTTTACCCAAATTACATCTTTGTGATTAAAGTAATGAAGTTTGCTACCATACGTACTCACATATTGCATTATCATATGTCATCGAATCTCGTCCTTTCGATTGGGGCCGTTTTCCAATGATCCCAACCGTTTGTATCCTGGCCCTCAACTTGGATGGTGAAAATCCTAAGAATTTTCTCTTAAACTAGAATATTTCAACCCTTTTATCACTTCACTCTTTTCCTTTGAATATAACCATCGCTAAGGAATTTGGATAATCATAGGTTGAAATACTTTTATAAAGTTATATTCTATTTTAATTACTCATACATAATGAAACTCATCATCATCATGTAAACAGTTTGGATAATTTAAAATAGGCCCCCATCCAACGGCTAAGGCCTCTAGCTTCCATATTGTAATTCATCGGGGGTGTATTACAGCAAACTTATATAGTAATTTACGTATCTAGACAAAATCAGTTATCTTACCTACGTTGAAAATTTGGACGCGGATTGTGTCCTACCTCCACCCGGACGGTAATCCGTCTTGACAGGGCTTTGTGGAGCCCACCGTGATGTAAATTGTTTTATCCACACACTGATTTTTTCAGATCGTTCTAAGGTATTATTGTAAAAATGAGGCAGGCCCACAACTCCACTGGACCACACCAAAAGAAGCTGCAATGATAATGACACCTACCGTTGAAACCTTTCTAAAAGCTGATGTGATTTTTTTTTTGCTTTTTTTTTAAAATACCATCTAACCGATTCATAAGGTCATGCAACGTGTATGAACTGAAAACACAAATATGAGCTTCATCAGAAACTTTTCAAGCTCCGAAGAAGTTTTTAATGGTAGACATTCAATTCCCACTTTGTAGTTCAGTTAATCCTTGGACATGCCTCTCTTTTTGTTTCATATTTTAAAATGATTCGGGAAAAGCATTGAACGGCGTATATAAAATAATTACATCACAGTGTACCCCACAAATTCCTGCGCGGATGGATTACCTTTGGGGCGGGGGTAGGACACAATTGGCGTCATGAAAATTCGTCAAATAGAGGTTCTTTAGTTCTCTTGGATTCATGCATCAATATGACACTTTGTGTGTGATTTCTATTAGGTGGGCCACACTACCTAAGACTTCTATTTGACTCGTTAGGTTGGCTATAATGTGACAAAAAAGAAAAGCTAGAAAGGATACTTTTAATCACGTGGGTTTGTTTTGTACGTTGTGGTCCACCTTGAGAATTAAGCGACCTTATTTTTGACAGAGAAAATCTAACCATTGGGTCCCACTAGATGGAAAGCTCGGATTCAGCACAGGTGCGCCCACGTTAGAAAGTTTGTCCTCGTGTAGATTGGCCGGGCTCTCCGCGCGTGTGGAATAGTAAGCCTTCAAAAAGGTCCTCAAACGTAGCAGTGACTTGGACGCCGATTGCGTTCTACCCCGTCCGGACTGTCATCCGTCCGAAAAGGGCTCTTTGGGGACCACCGCGATGTAAGTGTTTTATCCACGCTATTCATCACTTTTCTATGATCATTTTCAGGTATGATTCTAAAAATGAGGCAGGTCCACATCTCCAGTGGACCACACCAAAGAAAGTTGCACTGGTAATGACACCCATCGTTGAAACCTTTCTAAGGGCCAACGTGATTTTTTTTTTTTTTTTTTTTATACCATCCAACGTATTCATAAGGTCATGTAAACGTGGATGAAGTGAAAACACAAATATCAGCTTGATCAGTAACTTCTCCATCTCCTAAGTAGTAGTTTTTAATGGTGGATGTTCAATCCCCACATTGTGGTCCATTTAATCCTTGGACATGTCTATTTTTTAGTTCATATCTTAAAATGATCTGAAAAAGGCACTGAAGGGGATAGATAATACAATTACATCACGGTGGACCTCAAAATCCCTGCCAGTACGGGTTACCATCTGGGCGGGTTAGGATGCAATCCTCGTCCTGTCAAATAGATGTTTTTTAGGCCCACATGCGTGTGGGAGCATTCCATCGTTCTTTTGGATGCATGCATCAATTTGGCACTTTGTGTGAGATTTCTATCAGGTGGGCCACACTACCTAAGACTTCTATTTGACTCGATAGGTTAGCTATGATGTAACAAAAAAGAAAAGCTAGAAAAGGATACTTTTGATCACGTGGGCTTGTTTTGTACGTTGTGGTCCACCTTGAGAATTAAACGACCTTATTTTTTACGGAGAAAATCTAACTATTGGGTCCAACCAGATGGAAAGCTCGGATTCAGCACAGGCGCCCCCACATTAGAAAGTTTGTCGTCGTGTAAATTGGCCGGGCTCTCCGCGCGTGTGGATTAGTAAGCCTTCAAAAAAGTCCTTGACTTGGACGGAGGTTGCGTCCTACCCCGCCCGGACTGTAATCCGTCCGGGCAGGGCTCTTTGGGGACCATCGTGATGTAAGTGTTTTATCCATGCCGTTCAACGCTTTTCTATGATCATTTAAAGATGTAATTATAAAAATTAGGCAGGTCCACATCTCTAGTGGACCACACCAAAGAAAGCTACATTGATAATGACAACCACCATTGAAACCTTTCCAAGGGCTAGCGAGATTTTATTTTACCATCCAACATATTCATAAGGTCATGCAGACGTGGATGAAGTGAAAACACAAATATCAGCTTGATCCGAAGCTTCTCCACCTCCTAAGAAGTTTTTAACGGTGGACATTCAATCCCCACTTTGTGGTCCACTCAAGCTTTGGACCTAGCTCATTTTTTGGCTCATATCTTACCATGTTCTAAGAAAATCTTTGAACGGCGTGGATAAAACACTTAAATCATCTTGGGCCCCAAACTAGGACGCAAGCGGCGTCCTAGTGACTCCTTCCCCGCTGGACAATCATCCGTCCAGACAGGGGCTCTGTGCGGTCTACAATGTATCTGTTTTATCCACGCCGTCCATCTATTTTTTCATATTGTTTTAGATGACCAAACAGGAAATGAGGCAGATTCAAAGCTCAAGTGGACCACATCACAGGAAGCAGCAGAGATAATAACACACACCATTGAAACGTTCTTAACGGTTACTGTGATGTTTATTTACCATATAACCTTTTCATAATATCATAGAGACCCGGATGAAGGGAAAATACATATATCAGCTTGATCCAAAACTTCTGCAGCTTTCAAGAAGTTTTTAACGGTGTTCATTCAATCCCAACTGTGTGGTCTACCTGAGCCTTATATATGCCTTAATTTTATGGTTCGTATTCTAAAATGATATGAAAAAAATGGATGGATGGAATGGATAAAACTCGTACTTCACAGTGGCCCCACAGCGTCTTGCCTGTAGGGATCATCGTTGAGGCGGGGCAGGACGCAATCCGCTCATATGACTTGCTGTTCCGCAGCAGACATTCTTGATTTGAATGGCCCCATTTTTATTTTTATTTTTATTATTTTTATTTTAATAACGTTAGACCATCGAAGTTTGCTGCAATACATCCTTACCTATTTTTACAGGACACATTGGTGCAATTGGCTGGGTCATGGTTGGGTGATCCAAACCATTGATCAAGATTGGAAATTTTAAACTTCTATCAGTGATACATAAAACAGTAATTTAGTTGATGGGTCACATTAAAAGTACAAGACTTAGACAACCGCAAGTTTAAGTAGGTTCTATAATGAGACTTTTTTTTTTTTTTTTGGTGGATCCCTATCCACAGTGAGACCCATCATATGAACGGTTTGGATTGTGGATCCAAGATGATAATAATAATAATAGTAAATAACTGAGAAGGGACAAAGTTGGCTCATTCCAAGCTGTATTTTGATAATAATAATAATAAAAAATAACTGAGAAGGGACAAAGTTGGCTCATTCCAAGTTGTATTTTCTGGCATATTTATGCGTGGATATTAAAAAAATAGTGTCAATTCATAAATATCCATTTTCAATATATGTAGTACTGGAAAAATTCAAATTTCCTTGTAGCTTACAAAATTTGCAGTTTAAATATGATAAATCTGAAATCCATTCACAGCTCTGAGGAAGCTGATTGCCTTGTGGCTGTGGCCACATAAATATGCTTATGCCTCGAGTTGTGTGTGAGGCTTACAGAGATGCCCATGTCAATGATAAATTCACTCTGTCATATATTTTCAAAGACCTCGATAAGATAAGAATCTAAAAATCAAACAGATTTAAAACCCAGGTGAGCTACACCAACAAAATCTCGAGAAGGAAAACGTCCACCGTTGAAACCTCCTTCTAACTTACCATGATCTTTACATGTTTATAGGGAATTATCACCCGTATAAATGTCATCCTGATACAAAACTTCTGTTACCTCATAGGTGTTCAAGCCCTACTATTTTGTGTAAGTATGATCGACATGAGTTTTGGAATTGCCTGATTTTTAAGCTCCTGTCTTGTTGTGGTCGTGCAGATGAATTGAGTGAATTATCTTAGGAATACATGTAGGCTTTCACACAACCCAAGCAACTTAGAGAATTAAATTTTATTTTTTATTTTTATATTTAAGTCACAGTCAATACACTTCTTAGCTCTAATACCAGTTGTAAATTATTATTATTAAATAAAAATACAAAAAAAAGAAAACAATAATAGTTTCTTCTGCACACGTTAGCATTATCATTGAAATTGAGTATGAGATTCTTATGTTTATTTGCCATCTATCATAAGGTCATACACAGACAAGGACTTAGGGGAAAAAAAATAAAAATAAAAAATTCTCAGCTTGATTTAAAATTTCTGTGGCCCAAAAGAAGTTTTAAACGGTAACCGTTCAATTCGCACTGTTTCTTATGGTGTGGTCTACTTGAGTTTTTAATATTCTTCAAAATTCTTCTCATGGCCGAAAATGACCTACGAAAACGGATGGACGGTGTGGATAAGACATATACATCACTGTGGGCCCCACATAAATTACTCAGTGCGCTTTACTCAGTACGTAATCAGCTCCCGTATGCAAGCTAGCTGCCAAATGGCTGATTGACGCAGTCTCTTGAAAGGGAGAACCTGGGCCGTCAGTTCTAGGTTGGTAGATTGAAGATGAGAGGCATCTCCAACGGGCGATCGACACGTTAGCTCGACTTTTGTGGAATTTTGAACCGGAAAGTGGGCCCCACATCTCTCGGTTTAATCGGACATCAAATCGGGACAGGGACGTGCAGGTCAGAGGTTTATCTTAACACATGGAAATACCCTCTGAAAGTCAATATAATTACGGAAAGCCCACCCAAGCGTAAAATCCTTTCTCTAATTTCGCATTCGAGAACCGATCACCTGCAGCCACGTGTTTCCTCCCGAATGAACAATCATGTACGGTCGCACGTATGGTAATTACCATATGTTCGTGACGTGTGCGGTCTACGTTCGTGTATGATATCATCCAAACCGTCCATTAGATGAAAGACATGATCCATACCTAGTTCCAAAAAAATTATCCTGCTTCCTGTTCAGGTTCGCCACACAAACGGGAACGATGAGGACACCGGGGAAGAGGTCGACCTCCATTGAAAGTTCCAGATGGCGTGTAGAACTGTGTATACGCCTTCCATTCCAGTAATCAGTTGACCCCAACTAGGATTTAGAGACAGACCGAAATTCAAAACTTGAAGAAGACAAGGCTCAGAAGATGAACGGTTCGGATTTCACATACAGATTACAAGTGAGCCTTACCATACGTCCAAACGCACGTGTGATATCTGTCCAATGCAAAAGAAGTTGGGCCCCATCACGAAGACCACCTGTCTCGAATATTCGGCAGATCCACTGGTTCGGTGGGGCCAAATCAGTATGTTGACTAAGACCTGTGGCTGGCCACTGATTTAGATGGTGTGGCCCACCATGAAGATCATCTGTGCGTTGATTCAGATCAGATCGCTGGCCATCCATTTATTTAGATGGTGTGGCCGACCACCTTTTGATATGCATTGACAGGAAAAATGGGCCTGCTTGCATGCAGAGGCTGTAGGTGATAAGCTCTCTCGTTGGAGAATTCGTAGAAGTGGGTCCCATGGTTTTATCACCGCACCGTTGATGTGATGGACCTAACGGTGGTTGTGGTTCTAAAAAAGAATGGGAGCGGATTGCGTGTGACCCCGGGGCTGTGTGGGGCCCATAGAGAATTCTTTGATAAATCCACTCCGTCCATCTGATTTGAAAGACCACAATAGTACATGATTCTAAAATTCAAGCATATCCAAGATTCATGTGGACCATATCACACGAAACAGTGGGGATTGAACTCCTGGTGGTGACAGAAGATTCGTATAAGGATGATTTTTGTTCTTACAGTTTGTCTGATTGGTAATAATTCTATGAACGGTTTGGATGGAATATAAACATCATGGTCAGCTCTAGGAAGGTTTCAACGGTGGACGTTGCAGTTCCCGCTGTTTTGATGGTGTGGCCCACCTGAGTTTTGAATCTGCCTGATTTTTGGAATCCTGTCCTATTATGGTCTTTTCAAAACATATGGGCGGAGTGTATTTGTCACGGACATCTCTGTGGACACCACACAGCCCCGGGCACAAACAGATGTGACCGGGGTCACAGGCAATCCGATCCGAAAAGAATCTATCTTCGGATAACAGTTGTTTAATCTCGACTCATGCTTTATCGTATTCCTAACCGTATATGTTTGTGTACAATTGATCCAAGGGTTAGATATTCCAATCAGGATGATTTTCTAAATTTGAACGGTCTGGATCAGCAAGCCATGCTCCCACGTGCATTTTACCTTCGATTCGCACGTGCCAAGTGTCTAGACGTGTAAAACACGAGTAGACAAGAGCTCCGCACGTGCCAAGATTAGATGTGTGAATTTTTCTTTTGCGGACGGCACCACCTACTTTTAGCCAAAGCCAGCCGTACGATCACCAAGTGGCGTGATCAATCGGCTGGCCCAGTTTTCATCTTGGACCATCAGGAATGGGCCCTGATGAGTGTACTAGATCTCACACACGTGTGCCACTTGGCCTGGTTTGGGCAGTGGGATTAGAAGGGATTAGGTGGGATGGGATTCATCTGGTCCTGTGCCAATTGCACAATTTGGGTTTGCATTGGTTTCTGTGCCAATTTCACTCAATGTTACCCACCATGATGTGTGGGCTATATCTACACCGTCCACCCATTTTTCAAGATTATTTTAGAGCGTGGACCAAAAAATCAGGTAAATCTAAAACTCAAGTGGACCCACCATGGAAAGCAACGGGGATTGAATACTTACCACTTAACGTTGAAAACTTCTTTGGTGCCACATAAGTTTTGGATCTACCTCATTTTTAGCCCATGCCATAAAATGAGGTTATAAAACAAATAAACGGTTTAGACATAACACATGTTGTTATTCTTAATAATTTCAAATGATGGTGGGTATATCAATTTAATGTACCACCGTTTAACCAACCAAGCATCGAATTAATCTTATCCTATGGCAACCGGGGACAATCGGTGACATGGGTAATAATTATGTTTTTTTAATCCCACCACCACCTAATCCCTTCTAATCCCACCGCCCAAACCCGCCCTAAGAATACCTCATGCATTCGCATGATTCTTCAGAGGAACACGTTCTCCGAAGTTTCTAACCTCTAGGGCAAGAAATGCAGTGCACAAGCCTCACGTGTGAAAACGAAAACACTTGTAGAAGATCGGATCCATTCATCAGACGAGTAAACCGTAAATATGGCATGTCTCAAAATTAGGACCGTCCAATTTCTATCAGCCATTTTTTTATGTTGTAAGAATGTGGCCCATCTAAAGATCTTATCGGCATGGATTATGATCGCAAAAACTTAGTGAAGATGATCTGATGAATGGTTCAGATCACTCGCATGTGTTTTTACTTAGCTTGTACGATGCGAGTGCACTTTCCAATTGCACTCGAGCACGCATCTGGTGCATTATTACACTTGATGTCCCTTCGACGAACCGTGGATAAGATAGACCATTTACGTGTCGACTAAATACAGGTGGGCCGTAGAAATGATACGGTATACAGTCGGAAGAAACAAAATATATGGTGTAGCGATCTCCTGACCGTACACGTGGCAGGTTGGTTTGTCATTTACAACCGTCCATTTAATTTTCCCCGCTATGGATGGAAAAACTGTCAAACGTACCAACATATCTTATGATCGTGGACATCACATCAGCGACCTTTGGAAAAGGTAGAAAGACAAAATTCTCAACAGTTCAGATTTTCCCGAGAAAATCAAGAAAATTGTGAATATTAAAGCATCAATGATGTGGCCACAAGATGAACGGAGGAGATTAGTATGCGACCCTACCTTGTGTACAGTGGAGAAGTGGGTCTACCATTATTCCGGTTATACCGACTCTACAGTATCATATCATCGTAGTCTGTAAACGGAGGCTATGTGGACCCCACCATAACGTCTGTGTGACATCCACACCGTCCATCAGTTTTCCAGCTCCGTTTAGAACGTGGGCTCAAGTTCCCTCCTCAGTTGGCAAAACCGATGGACGGTGCGGATTTCACCTGGACATCACGATGGGTCGAATGGAAGTGGATTGCGTCCTTCCCCACCCGTGATGTATGAGTTTTATCGGCACCGTTCATCCTTTTAAAAAAATAAAAAAATAAAAAATTTTACATCACTTTATAATATGGGCCAAAAAGAGGCAGATCCAAGGCCCAGGTGGACCAGAAAATTGCTCACGATCATCATAATCTTTCCATGGATTAGAGATAAGTATCATAAGAAACTCTCAAGTCCAATCAGCTGGACCACACGTTAGAATCCGAACATTTGGTGTGCAGGCAATGGCCAATCCATCTAATAGGTTTAGCGGGCCATGGAGAATCACTAATGCAAAAATCAGCCACATCTACTCATTGAGTGTACACACTCTCATTTTTATATTTGTAAGAGGCTAGAAATTGTTTAATGACTTAGTGGCAGACAGAATGCATTTCAACACTGATGAGGTTATGGTTCATTTCAACGCTGATGAGGTTATGGTTCATTTCAACATTGAGATGATGGTTTCGAGTGCTCATATTTAGTAAGATCATAGGTTTGAATGATCATTCTCCATACAAATAAAATAAAATATTGCTTACATATAAATTAGGTGATCCTGACGGTGGGGCAAATCAATTAATGGATGTCTTAATCATTTAGTAGGTTAGATTTTACCAACTGGGTGGACCGTTAACTTTTCCCATCATAGGGTTTTACTTATATATGCAAAAAGCAGCCATGTCTACCCATTAAGTGGACCACACTTCTATTTTTCTATTTATCAATGGTTAGAATTTTTTCTTTTTGTTTGGTGTGACCCACATGTTGAGTTGATACGGCTGATTTTTGTACTGGATGATTCTCAAGATAGAGCAAATTAATTGGAAGGGTTGGATGTCCTATTCATTTAGTGGGTTTGAATTTATCAGCTTGGTGGACTGTAACTTGTGGGTTCCACTTGAGACCTCTCACAACATACATGAAGCATACTTAGTGTGAGAGATTTGGAGAGATATATATTATATTAGATATCTCATTGTCAATGGCACTAAGAAGTTTTACTGCACTGATCCATGGTTGTCTATTGGTAGGCTAATTCATATCTACGGTGAGTGTGGAATCAATGATTTGGGTTGGAAAAGGGAAATTTAAAATCTGCTAATGCATTAGAAACATCTCATGTATCTTTTATGGCCCACTTCAAATGCCCTGGTGGAAATAAATAAATAAATTGCTTAGTTTCCTATTCTTGCTGTAGATGATGAAGTTATGTGGAGGGGGTATTGGAAAGGTTGCTTCACCCTTAGATTTGCAATCTAGATTTCTTCCATTAGTTGTCCAATGGTGAGTGGGCCAATTTCAATTGGCCTAAACATGTAATTCTTGGGGCACTCTATCACTGCATGGTTTTTCATGCACTCGACGCTGCACAGAGACATAACAAATGATACAAGTTGTCTTATGTGGTTTTGGAATAGAATTTACAAAGCATCTTTTTATTGGGTGACACTTCTACTGAAAGTGGATGATGATTTCAAATAAGGACTTGTTTGATAAAACTTATTTTCAATATTTATCATTAATGAAATTGTATTTTTAGTGATTTTTTAAATAGAAAGTGTTTGATAAATATACATAATTAAGTGCCTAATTTTAATTTTAATTAAAACAAGTAGTTTTTTTTTTTTCCAGCTCTCCTCTCTTGACTAATCACTTAACGCGGAATGTGGTAAATGACTTTGCTCCGTAGCAATAATTTAAATTAATAACAATGCTCTTCTTCAAAAAAAATAAAATAAAATAATGACAACATAAAAAAATAATAATAAAATAAAAAATAAAAAATAAAAAAAACATATGAAGTCTAATCAAGGTGTAAATTGATAATCTCAAAGTATCTGTCAAGCCCTTCAAAGTGAGTATTTATTTGCCTAAAATAGATATCAAAGTGTTGAGATCTTAGATGTTAAAGTTGGTATGGTGCTGCGCATTCGAGCTACATGTATGGTAATGACAATTTGACATTATGACACATTTTTTTTAAGATATTTCTAGAGTCTTTTTGAAAAGTGGAACACCTTAAATTTCAGGGGTCAAGCATGAACTCGATCCTCAATATTCTGGATGCCACTTTTTTTTTTTTTTTGTAAATAAGGAAGCGTGATTTATCTGTACAGTCTCATTAGTATCTAGGCATTTATAATAGCTAAGCTATTTTTGTATATTAATCCGAAACATAAGTGAATACAAAATGCTAATCCAAAATGTATATCCATGCATCCATCACATCATAGAGTCCACTCAGTTGAGGACTTACTATACATGTCCAAACATAATCGAAGTGCAAAATGTAATGTGTAAATGTTTCCACCCAAAAACCATCAAAACATTCCGGTGTTGGACTACGACGATCTATAGATGCCTGTCTGACAATTGAAAGTACGAGAACTCCTCTGTGGGGTCTGTGTACTCCTCCTCGAAGGCATCTACCCCTACGGTACCTACATTGATAAAATCATTTGATTGGTATTTTAAAATACCATACCAGGTGGGAGTGAGTGATCAACTTAATGATATCATTATCCTAAGTCATGCATATTATCAACACAATCAAGCAAATGCAATGATGACACTATAAAACAAGCATTTTTCTAAACTGGTTTATTAAGATGCATGTATGAGATGATATGCAAATGTACAGCCCTAGATTGCCAATAGTCGTAGTAGTTCTTCTTCAACACAATACACAACAAAATAACCAATCAACTGAGCAATGATTCGCCACTAGTGCAACCTACGAATGCCATAATATGCATGATTAGCCAAGTAATTATTAACCTCAGTTTAAACAACAATTTAGTGAAGCGAGGATATTGTCATCGTATCACGAGTTTCTATTTAGATCACGTGGCTCATTATGGCACAAAGTGGCTCCTCACCAATGTTTCTTGATCCAATTTAGGTTCGTCACTAAAAAACTTAACTTATAATTAAACAATGATAATGGCTTATTGCCCATGGACAACCACAAATAAGGTACGGGTTGCCATCTAAATAAGTTAATGATATGGTAGGCTCGTGGCCTTTATTAGTACTCAATGGTCACTATAGGAAGGCTTGTCACTCAATTTTGTACCAGTATTGTCATGCTCCGAAATTCGGTACCCAAGTTGGCCAGGCCCGAACTTGAATTCCAGGACTGTCAGTTGTACTTAAACAAAATATACATCGCAGCCCACATTATTTTCATGCATTTTCAAGGCAATCAGAGCAACTAAAAAGGGTCAAAATAATTATCATTAAATAACATCCACAAATCAATCATTAAATAGTTAGTTACATTGACATTCAAAAATAATTAATAACAACATACATTAATCTTTAATTAACTTCTAAATAAATAAGGGAAAAAAATCTTCAATCTTATGCAATTGATTCTTCATATACAAACCTTGCAAAATAATCTATATGGGTGTGAGCGGGACAGCTCGTAGGGTCACATCCTTTCCAAAATTGAAAATTTTACGTTAATACAAATAAAACTCAATAATACAAATATGATTAATTACGAGTATTGAAATGTTATTTTACATGACAACAATAACAATTTATTTTTTTCATAACAATAAAATAAGACAATGCAGTCATTTAAAATCCTTTTTGGTTCAATGCAGGGCAGAGCACCCTTGTGTGTTGATCCTTTTAGGGAATGACCCTCGGCAGATCACCGGTGTTGATCCTTTTAGGAAATGACCCTCGGCAGAGCACCTGATGAATAAACTTCTAGGGTAAATACCCAGGGTAGAGCACCCGTATGTGTTGATCGTTTTAGAGAATCGCCCAGGGCAGAGCACTCGTACCATGCCGATCCTTTCGGGAATGACCCTAGCCAGAGCACCCTATAAAAATAATATAATGGTCATTTCAGGGCAGAGCACCTATAATATAATTACAAGCATTTAACAATAATCAAATGAATTTATTCCACATATTAGAAATCAAATAAATGCATTCTACATTATGTAAAACCAAAATCAAATGTTTTAAATCAGCAATACGAAATAAATAATCATTGAAATCAAAGAATATAGTAACGTAACCTTTTCAATCGGGAAAATCAACTACCTGGTGTGTTAAGTGGAGGTTGAATATCATAGTTTGGATGTTGCAGATTGGAGATGGATCCAATGTATAGTCGAGATTTCCCGATTTTTAGGTTGACTCGAAAACGGAAAGAGAAATGAGGAAAAATTGGAGAGGTTTCAATCTACGTGGATTGTATTGTGGAAGCCTTCTAAATCCCTTACTGCAATGGAAGCTAGGTGGGTCCAACGAGATGTTTGTGAGAAATTCATTCTATCCAGCTACTTTATCGGGTCGTAATAATACATGATTCTAAAGGTAAGGCAGATTTGGAATTTAGGTGGGCCATAAGACTGGAAATAGTAGAGTTAAACGTTTGCCGTTAAAATCTTCTTGGGTTGATGGTGAGCAGTCTAGATTGTTTGGTGGGTTCCCCCGATGAAGAATGGTGGAAGAAGAAAGAGGAGAGTTTGAATGGGAGAGGAAATTGGGGAGAGAGGTTAGGTCATGCAGTGACATGCACTGCAATATTTTTTTTTAAACGACGGTGGGTCCTGTAGAGAAGGCAATATAAATCCACTCCATCCATTATTTTTGCTCGATCTTACTAGGGCATGGGCTCAAAAATGAGGTCGATCCGAATTTCCAGTGGGCCACATCATAAGAAACAGTGGGGAGTGAGATGGCCACCATTAAAAGAAATGGGTTGTTACAAATACGGAAGGCTCGTCACTCGGTGCTTTACCAATATGGCGGGATGTCAACACAGCATAAGCCGACAACTTAGACATAGTGTCTCATACCATCGTGCCTAGCTCATGAGTCTTTGTAGAATTGTAACGCACTAACGGTTATGAATGGACTTAGTTCATTAGTAATAGTGGTATCCTTGATTCTTTCGAATGTTATACAATTAGGAAGTGTAAGAATGATCAGGCCATGCATCAGACTAATCTGATTGACTATGGAGAATCCCAGGCAAAATCAACATTAGGTGTAAATGATCCCATGTATTTTCAACTGCTATCAATCATTTGTGTTCAATATTGGTCGACCATATAAGTATAGGATAGCCAACCCAAGTAGGCTATCTAATTACTCAAGTGACTAGTAGGGCTTGATCTTACGTAGTGAGTATTTAACTTATCAAATACACAATAATAGTTATACAGCAATTTAATAACACAACTGAATATATCAATTCGACAATATGAATAAGTACAATCCGATGTACATTAACACAAACCCGCAAGAATCGACAATGACACATCTATACCCCACCAGAGTATATCAATAGAATAAATGTAAGAAATATTATAATGCAATGTATAACAATGCAAACAAATATGCATCAACAACACTTATCTAATATTGTAACAGGATTCCAAACAAAGAAACTTCACATTGATCAAGCATTTCATTAAACATGCTAACTACCAACAACATTAACCTTAGTATTACAATAATAAAACAATTTAAGCATAATTATCATATAAATTCCAAATCAATTAACTGAAAATCATAGTCTATCACCCTTAAGGCTTGATAAAAGGAAACCTATGAGAATAGTTTGCACCTCAAGAGAATTTCTCCCAACTTAAACACACTTACAGGGTTAGGGTTTTAAGGGAAAGTACCAATTCCTATATGAAACCAAAAACTTTATGAGATTCATGCATTTCAACCTAGAAGGACCTCTATTGAAATTAGGATTCATTTCTTACGTCCAATTGCATATGGAAGGAATTTGACAGAGGATTTGATAACGGATAGGGCTTTAATAAGAGGAAATTAGTAAGATGAAGCACCAAACTCTCACTTTCACTCACTCTCCTTCTCTATCTCTTTTTCTTCTTTCTTACCCAAGCTTAGAGCACAAATTCATATGGAATGTAGGGGTTGCCCAAAATAAGGCTTATATAGTGTAGAATGTGATGCAAATGGCCCCAATGGCCTAGTATTTGATATATCAACCCTATGGGAGGTTGTTTATGATAAGTGGGCCCCATAGGGAGGTGTACGGGTCGATCTATGCCATATGATAATTGTTCAAAATGACGATTTATGTATGATTATGATCTCCCCAACATTTGGATGAGTTGATCAACAGTTATGATTCAAAGTCAGTTCGACAGTTACTGATCATTGATCGGGGTCGTAGCTATATGTATATGTTCAGGATATTAACCTGTCTAACGATCTGAAAGTCATAACTCTGGAAAAGATCAGATGGAGATATTTAGTTTAAATTCTTAACAATTTCTAAGGACATTCACTCACCTCATGCACTCATCTTGTGAGCTCAAGTTGTACAATTCAAAGCGTGATCTCGGCTCAATGTCCATGTTGGACGTTGAGCCCATTAAGATGAATTTCTTTTTATAGTTTCGGGTTTCGTGGTCCACTAACGAGCGATCTAGAGCTGGCCTGATTAATCGGAGTATTTCTGGAATAAGTTAAGTAATGGGATTTCTCATGTGCGACGATTATTCTTTAGATTAGGTAAGTTCATAAAATGATCTATTCGTAATTAGCAAAAAATGGTGATTTGGTTATAATCATATTAAATCATTGATTTTAGGCTAATCAGGGTAACTAATTGAGTTTGTACGGTTTTTTGATAGTGACACTCATGTATTCGCTAGGGTCGAGTATGAAAAAATCCAAGATGTTACAGAAGTGGACTACACATCTTCTAATACTCATTAATAGTTTCAAAAGAAGTAGTCATATGTCTCGAATAGAGATTGGAGCATTGAGATCTTGTATGTTGAAGTTGGTGTATCTTTGCACATCCACGCCACGTGTGGGTAATAATAATTTGACTTTATGACCCTTTTTAAAGGTGTTTCTAGACTTCTTTCATAAAGCGGACCACATATCTTATAATACTCATTAATAGCTTCGAAACAAGTAATCACATGTCTCAAACGAAGATTGAAATGTTGAAATCTTATACGTCAAAATTGGTGTGTCACCGCACATCAGGTCACATGTGTGGTAATAATGATTTAACTTTATGGCTCAGTTTCCAAAATGTTTCTAATCTCCTATTAAAATGTAGATCACACATCTTGCAATACTCATTTATAACTTCAAACAAGTAGTCACACTTCCTAAACGAAGATATAAGCGATGAGATCTTGGACATACAAATTAAAAATATAAAAAATGTGAAATTTGATGTAAGCTATTTGTGTCTCTGCTTTTGGCATTTTTGTCTCCTTTGGGAGATCTAAGCCTTGTGTGACGTTAAAAGCTCTGAGCTCTATGAAATCAGGGTAATGCTTGTTCAACCAGGGCATGAATCGCAACATAAACGAATGTTCAAAATAGCATATTTCTTCAGTGGACCATATTTTCTCATTCGTTGATCAAATATAGACAAAATTTGGTCCAGGTAAATTTCTAGATGTGTTCCTCGAGATGGTCTAGTCAGGTTGGACCACGCCTGACCAGATCTAGACAAACGAGATTGTAGTCATTCGATTATGAATTCAACAGATCTGATTCAATTAAGGTCAAATTGGGCTAAAAAAAAGTCATTCTTTAGCCTAATGGATACCAATTGAACACATCTGATGGTGGCTCAACCAAGCAGACGTAGGGCATGAACATTTAGGCTTGTTGCATGACGAGATCAAATGATGACCTATCACAATCAGCCCAATATCTAGGTAGTTCTAATCAACATGGCACGCCTATCGGATATCTAAGCCATTCATGAGATATTTGATGCACACCTCGCGCATGTGTCTAATTGACTTTCAATATTTCCTTATATGTAATTCATCATTCAACTTCCTAACATAGTAAGGGTTAAAACTTATAAATTAAGTGACATTCTCTCATTGGAATGCTCAGGAAGAAAGTATTAAATTTTTTTTTAGATTGGGCTTGTGAGCGCTAAATTTAATAGCATGGAAATCGCATATTTCATCTCATACCCTACAAAAAATTGAGACAATGTTGACAAATATGAAAATTTTCTATTTTTCATAGATTTATAGTTTATATTTTCCAAATAAGTTTTTGTGCAAAAAGTACTTACTTTCATATATCATGATTTTAATAATAATAAAAAAAATTACTAAACAAAATTTTCAGTCAAGTACTAAAATTTTGACAATGTAATCTCTAAAACATCTAAATTTGAAGTTCGACAAGCTTTTTCAGACAATGTAATCTCTAACTCTGGAATCTTCATTTTTTGTTGCCCATCAATTGATTTATATGCAGACTTTCTTTTGTGGCTTTGGCTTGAGATGTCTAAAAAAGAAGACCTGACTCGACCCATACTAAGTGGGCGAGTCGATCTAAACTGAGTAGACTTTGTCCAATCCAAAATCAAACCGAGTAAAGTTCGGGTCACCTGGTAACTCAACTCGACCTGAAATCTGACTCAATACTGGCTCGACTCCAGGTGATATCTGACTCATACCTATTATAAAAAAAAAAAGAAAAAAAAAGAAAAGGAGTTAGACATTTCAAATCTGAGATGCCGGCTGATGAAGAGGCTACAATTCTGGAGTTGCACATAAGTTCTGAGTTGTGATTTCAGCCTGCGGATACCCATCACACCTGACCCGACTCGGTGCTGACTCAACCTAACAGTTATGATCGAGTTGGACTCGGTCCAGGTTAGTCCAGGCCATACCCAGACTCGGATCGGGTCAGGCATGATGGACTCAATACCGAGTTGGGTCAAGTTCGGGTTGAGTCCATTTCAAATCTGGGTCGAGCCGGGTCAACCCTAACTCAGTCCGGCTCGACTTCATGCCTCAGCTCTACCTGCAACTACATTTAGGTCTCGAATAATATACGAGATGAGCCATGCCCTAGTTTGTCAATACTTACAGTCGGAGATGAGCCGATCAGGACCATTGACATTGGGTTTGTCCCATGGGACCTTGTCTTGAATTTCAGGCCCCCTTGACAAACTAGTTAGGTCCAACTAAGATACCAATCAATAAACAGGCTTGATCCAGTCTATTGCCGACCCATGAAGGTTAAGAGTCCAACAATCACAACCGTTCAAAGTTTCTGGCATCAACTTAAGCCCGTGGATGCGTGGGCCCGTCAGCCTTTTGGGCTTGGCGTGTAATACAGGATCAGGCCTTAAATTAAAGCCTGCTTACTAATTGGGCACTGTTCCGGCTATGTCCTGGAGCCTGTCAGCCCAGACTGGCCCGGCCCGTTTGATATTTGAAGGGCATTTTTATCATGATGGGGCACACCTAATGAACAGCCCAGATCTTGCATAAAAGTGGGTGGCTGGTCTTCGACTTAGCCAGACATGGGCTCAACCCATAAACAATCATCACAGGCCAGGCTCAGCCCTGTCTCTTTTTGCCCACCATGGGCTCGGGGTAGGTTTATCTTAGCAAGCTGGTCTATCAATGGATGCTAAAAGATAAAATGACTGTTGGACAACTATTTAATGAGCAATTTCAAAATGTAGACTATAGACCTGAAGAACTGATCCCACCTAATAAATGGTTCTGATTTCACCCTTCATGTGTCACACTTGCAATTTCCATTAGTAGTGATTATGGAACCATAGTTCCCTATCATTATGGGACCCATATAACGAATGCATCAGACCGGGTCGAGCATGGTCCACACACATTAGGCCCAACTCTCAAAAAATGGTTGGGCCTAGGGCCCACCCAGCATGACTGAAATTGACCAGATCCCTATTTCTAACGTGCATGTTCCACTATCCATCCATCGATCAAGTGGGCCACGTATGAGGAAAATGACATCAATGGTCTAGATGCAAGATGCATGTGTTGCCCAAATGAGGATTGGAATGGAACATCCGTAGGATAGAACACGTGTACATATGAAGTTGGGACTTTTCGAGTCAGCTAAAATGATTTGAGCCCAGGCCCATCTGAGAAACTGATGAGGCGAACCTTGCCCGTTCCAAATGCATGGACTGGCTCATCTGATCAGTGTGATTTTTCACAGTGGCCCATGAATTTGTGCTCTGGACTTAATAGACAGTTCAGATCGATAGATTGGACTGTCCAAATGATCAGATGCAACTAGGAGCACAATAACAAAAAGTGCTCTCACAGCAGTAGAGTGATAGTGAGAGCACTATAAATTAGTGCTCCTAGTTGCATCTTGGACAGTCCAATCGTTCTGTACCCTCCATTAAGTTTAAATCACATTTCATAGGTCACTATGCAAAATCACACTGATCTGATGATCTAAACCGTCCATTTGGCATCAGTTTTCCAAGCCATGAATGGGGTGGTTGCTATTGCCTAATAAAAGGTGATTCGTTAGAGTGATAAGCAATCCATGATGGTCTCCAAGAAATAAAGATCAAATTGTCGTTTAGAACTATTTTTGTGTAAATAATCTTAACTGGTCGTCCATTTTTCGGGCAGTGATCAAATGATTAATATTTGTGGGATACGTGTGATGTTTTTAAGGTTGCCCATTAAATGCATGTTGGACTAAAGGTGTCATTTTGGAGAATGAATTGGAATATATCTTGAAAATTATCATGGGATTCATATCATGTGAATTGGAATCACTAATTGCATTCCACAGCATGCAATATCTACTGTAATCCTATCCAATAATTTAATTGGAATTAATAAATTGTGTTTGGCAGTTTGTATTTGGAGGAGAGATAGTGCAAGAGATGACTTTAACTTATAAATTGGTGTTAATTGAAATTCATGTGAAATGAAATTACATGATTTTGTTTTGATTTAAAAAGAAAAGAAAAAGAAAAAAAGTGCTGTTTAGTGCATTAATTAGAAGTGAATTGGATTCCAATTCAAATCAAATTCATTTTCATAAATGCACTGGGTGCTAAGCTAAGCCATAAGACTCTATTTACATACCATGCATGTGTCAAAGTGACACTTGTGTGCAATCTAATCCATTATCTCATGGACGATTGGGTACTGCCCATTTCATACTGAGATAGGCATAGTGTAAGATCCGACCCAAGTTCGCATATGTGCATGTGTGTGTGAGTATGCATTTCATTTCTTGTATTCCCGCGGTCCTACCGGTCGAATTCCGGTGACCCGCGACCTTCGGATTGTGTTTGCGGTAATTCTTGAGTCCGGTCATGTAGACCCGACTTGGATCGAGCCGAGACCTATGCCATCTTATCCGCTTCGTCGTTGCGGTTCCAATGCGGGGTCTTGTGCGTCCATCTGACGTATAGATCATAATATGTAGGCTTTTCATTTCTAGCCTTTGATTATAATCATGTGGCCCACCGATTGTGGAGGGCACGTTTTTCAAGATGGCCACCCACTTTTATGGAAATTCCAACACACACCACCCACACACTACTTAAACCCCATCCTCTACACCACCCACTACCTACACACTACCCATCCCTACCCCAAGCCTATGAGTCTATGAGCATTGTTTATATCACCCTAGTTTCATGATGGATTTGCCTATCCTAGGAGAGAGAACTCACGATGACTCTCTCTCTCTCTCTCTCTCTCTCTCTCTCTCTCTTCTAGCAATTTCTCTTCTCTCCCTCTCATTTCTCTGTACTTTCTTCTCTCTCTTCTCCTAGCAACACCTCCACATGTCCCCACATTCTCCTTCAATCCAAACCCTTTCCCTCTAATCCTCTCCCATCTAACCTTCAACAATCCATCTCACCCATTGAAACATGTTCCCTGGAGAATGAAGAGTAGATTGATGTAACTTTGGAGTAGGATCCATTAAGGTGGGTGCTTCTTCTTCTTCCCTTTCTCTCTTTTCTTTTGCTATATACATGGAAGCATATAGGACCCACCAATCCATAGTGGAGGTCTTACATGGCTCCTAGGATAGAGGCCATGGGCCTAGATCTTACTCATTTCTTCCATGGTGGGCTAATCTCCATGGACCCACTATAATATACTTTCTCTTCATTCTAGTATCTCATAAGCCATTTAGGTCTTTGCATGTATAGTAGGGAAAGGTGTCCCCACCCTCCAGTAACTTTTCTTGATGAATAATAGCTTGCATGTAACATATGTACATGTGGATGGCATGGATTGTAGTATGGAAGGTCCATTAATGGCGGGACCTTCCACCAATGGCCGGATCGTTCTCCTTCTCTCTCCCCTTCTCTCCTTTTTCTTCTATTTATTTCTGATGTGGTGTGGCCCACTAAGAAGGTCAGTAACATCTCAGATCCATCAGGGAGATGGGACATCCAAGCTCACCTTGTTGGACGTCGAGGCCCACCATGTATGCATGGGTTGTGTGGCCTCCAAACTTGAATTTTCATGGAGATTTTAATGCACTAATGTATCTGAAATTTTTCTAACCCATTAAGGTGGATCCCACTCAATGGATTAGGGTATTAAACCCTTGGATTTATTTATATGGGATGAAATATGGACAACATATGTTGCTGTCCATAATTTAGACCCAGTTGGAACATGACTATTGAGCTAATATTTGGATCTGTTTACATGCCCTTTTCTCCTAATTTTTCTTAGAAATTTTGCAGTGCATGGACCCCACTTTGATGTGGAATGGGGCCCACACCATTTCCCCATAATTGAGACCCATGGGATGGGCCAAAGTGGGCTAACTGTCCAGAAATTTCTAGACAGTTTGGCAACACTATAAGTTGGGAATGAGCATTTTTACCTGAGTTTCTAGAATAAGTGGGCCACCCTAGTAGACCCCACTTGTTGTCCAGATGTAGGACCACCTTTTTTCCAATTTTCCAAGGGTTTGGGTGGGTCCAGGTCCACCCCATGTGGTCCCAAACATAGGGACAGTCACATTTCCAGCAACATTTTTTTAACAATACATTTCTTCAGAAATACCTATCTATTCATAAAGTGCAGGAGTTAAATAAAATATTTTTATTATCCTAAAAATTCTAAAATTTTGCAGGGGGGTGTCCCACCCATGCTAGGACCTGCCTGCAAAATTTTAACACCAATGGACCCCATTTGGGCATCTAAAAGGGTGGGCCAACATACTAGACTGCTAGAAATTTCTGCTGTGCAGTCCAATAGTATAGTCCCATGAAAAACAAAGTTTTAAAAATACTTTATAAGAAGGTGGGCTATATTTCTGGGTCCTACCTTGTTGTAGGCTTGATGAGGGACCTTAGGTACAAATTTCAGGAATTTTGGAGGCCCAGAACCCACCCATTGGATGGCCCAATTCAACACAGTTATATTCCAAAAATATTCCACCCTAGACAGATTGTATTCTTTAAATTAATTAAAACACTTCTGGGTATCCTAAAATCATGAAAATTTACAGAAAGGTGGTACACCTATTATGAGACCCACATACCAATTTTTTAGGCTAGTGTATTCCTATGCACATCGTGGAAAGGGCCGGACTGGCCCACCATATTGGGATGTCCAGGTCTATCCGATTTTTTGGACAGACTGTCTTATTTAAATTAATTAAAATAATTCTATTTATCCAAAAATCATGACATTTTTTGTAAGTATGACCCACCTATGGAAGGACCACCCTGCAAATTTTCAGGGCCAACGGGCCCCTGTACTAACCGTGGTACGACCTGCAATTTATGTCAGTTTTGGGCCAAATACCCAGGCCCGTAGGACTAACCACCATGGGACGCCTCTACCTTGGGCTGTTGCTGGGCCTGTATTCTAGCAGCATGGCCCACTTCTAGTATGTGTTATGCTTTCCCCTCTCATCTGGTGGGACCAACAGTGACGTGTGTGGGTCATCAGAAAATAAATACTATAAATCAATTTATTGTTGGACTCCAACAAACCCAGAAATCAAGTGGGCTGGAAATTCAGCAATGGGCCCAATGTTGCCGCCCCATAAATGTCTGTTTTGGGGCAGTACGGCCCACTAAATTTGGAGAAGATTTAAGTCAGTTATCTTACAATTTTAATTTTATTTTTGGGCTTAATTAGTGCATGATTAAAGGCCCATTCCAATTGGATTCTTCTCGGGCTAGTCTTCTAGTTAATGGGCCTTATAGCCTTGGTTGGGCTGAAACTTTTGATAGGCCCATTGTCCCTTGGGTCCTATATTTACCTCGCCATTGTGATGAGTCTTATGGGCCAAATACTTAAGTAGTTGGGCCCTTGCTTGCCCATTATAATAAATCTATACTTGGGCCGAGATGTGAGGCCCAACTTACTTGTGTTAAATATAAGGATTTCCCATATGTTAGGAAAATGGGCTGTCCATTGGGCTCACCACAATGAGTGAACCCATGATCCTTATGGTTGGGCTCAAACTTTACTTGAGGGCTCACTTCATGGCTTATGATTTGGGCTTGAGGTATGGCTCACTAGACTATACATTGCTTAGACTTTAGATCTCTTATCATATGCGTAGCGGGCTACTTTTTTGAGACCCAATTGAGGTTAGATGTTCTCCTTGGTGGCCCTAATGTAGGCCCATAGGGCCTTTATAGGTGTTTAACGACCCAGCTTGGGTTGGTTAGGACCGTCCCTCTTTAGGGCCATAGCTCTCTCTTAGCATGTGGGCCATCCCAAATTAGTGGGCCCCCACTAGAGGATTTCTCTTCTTCTTAGAATACCTGTCTACGTGCCTAGACCTTGACCCTCCTTAGGATGGAGGATTCCATAATTTTCACAGGTAGCCCACTTACATTTCGTGACCCATATGCATCATCTGTATGAATTGATTGCATTGTGTGGTGGTCATTGAGGGATGGAGTTTATCCCCTCATGCACATTGTGTGCCTGCGGCTAGTACATGATTTGTGTGTGACTCATGCATTGCCATTGCATTTCATGATGATACCGCCCTTGCTTCATTAGGGCCTTGCCTTCACAGGGACGTTCGTGGATGGTCGTATGTGTGGACACCGAAAATATTATTTGAGCATACCGGGTGCACAGGATGCCCATGGGTGAAAATTTTAAAACTTCCATGGTACTAAGGATCTGCTTCAACGTCGTGACCAAGTTGAATATATGAGCACACGAGAGCCTTATACAGTTATACCACACTCCCACTTTCATGTAGTCAGTTGGATAGGGGTGTGGCCTTACCTGCTTGGTGTGAGGAGGCATTGCTAGGCTGAGTCCGACCAGCTTGTAAATGGGTCCGCTACCATCGGGCCTTGCTGGTGAATGGCTGTCCACAGACGGGTAGTGAGGTCTCTTACGCTCGTTTAACTGTGTGGGGTCTGTAGAGCGGCAGTCATTCAGTAGTGTATTGGACCTCAGTGATTTTCTTATGATTGGAAATGTACTTGATATGTGGTTTGGATATGAGCACTGGCATTACTTGCATCACATTAGAATTGGAAAACAAGTTTGATGTTTTATTTAAACCAACCTGATTTAAATGATTTTAAACCCGCAAGTATACGAATCAGATGTAGATATGGTACGTATTACGAGATCGTTCCCACGAGGACTGGTTGTCACAATTCAAAATTAAAGACTCTTCTTAACTAATCCAACAAATATTTGAGATAGTAATTGAGTAAACTAAACAAAAATCAATGGAAAAATAACTGAGAATAATGAGAAAATTTCAATCAAGGAGAAGACTAGGACTTTCGAATCCACCTCTAACTATCATAAACCTTGTTCTACCTGTTGATTCTCCCTAATTCAGATTGATATCAAAATAAATAAAGCGCACTCTATGTCCTTGGTCGGGCACACAGAATGTATAATTCCTTAAAGCATATGGATCATATCTTTCCATCCATGGTCGGCATGAAGAGATGTAGATTCCTGTTTCTTCCTCTATAGGAACCTGTTCATGGTCAGACACAAGCACCTAGAATAATATTTCAAATAACATCCATAACTAGACTTTGGTTGAGCTCTTAGAATGGAAGAGTACGAAAATTCCAATCAAGTACACTAGAGAAAGAAACAAATCAATCAAGTTAAGATTAAATCAACAAACAAGGATCATTCAAGTTGGAGGCTTCATCTCACCCTAGCTAAGAAATTTAGCTATCCATTGATGAAAGGAAAACATCCTTCTCTCTTTTCTTCTCTTTTTCTTCTCTTTTGTTCTCTTTTTCTTCTCTTTTCTTCTCTTTCTCTTCTCTGGATCTTTTCTCTTGGCTCTCCTCCCCTCTTGTCTACGTTTTTCATCTCTTTTAAAGGCGGAGTGGAACTGGAATGGAAAAAATCGGGTTTGGAAAGTCATTATATGCGCAATAAAGCCCTTTCGCAAAGAAACTGCACTGCATAAGTCCCTCATTCTTTGCACTTTATCAGTAAAATCAACGTCTCTTGGAAGTTTTTTGGCTGGCCCGGCCTACATGATGAACGGATCGGATCTTCCATCCGATCGACGAGGGTGGGCCACAACCGCCTGGAAGTTCGCGGACTTGCATAAGCCTTCGCACGTCCGGCGAGTGATGCTCGGTGGGCCCCACATAAATTTTCCAGGGATCCAAGCAATCCATTGGATGCAAGACGAAATTTCGGTTAGATATGGATGGTTTTGAACATCCATTGACGCGACCCATAGAAGGAATTACAATAAAATCAATTTTGAACGTCACAAGACAGTCCACTTGTGGCTCACACGTGTGCACGTATGGGCACAAAATGTAAACATGGTTTTGTAGTTATCGAATCCTTCCACACGATGAACGGCTTGGATCCGACGTACGTGCCATGGGTGGGCCCCACAGAGGTCCGCAAAAATGGACTGCGCCTGAAACGGAAGCTTCCGTTTTTGAAAAGAAGTAGCGGGTCAGCGCTGTTGACCGACGTGATTCGTTCGGTACACTTCGGGTCATGTGTATACTATGTACACACGATGTATATATGGGGTCCACTATGATGCTATCGAGAAATCCAATCCTTCGTCCATCCTATTTCTCATCTTATTTAAACCGTCTATAGTCAACTTTGAAGTATATCCAGTTGTAGGTGGGCCTAAAATTGGAGATTAATGGGCTGATGTGTCTGTTGGCCTACTTCTTGAGATATCCAATGGTTGAAATTTAATATGTATAGTTTATTTATGGCCTCTAGGTCATGTATGAAGTTTCGAGTCAATCGGATGGCGGAAACCATGTGATCTTGCATACAGACACTCTTTACCGTGAACGGCTTAATTTCCTCGGATCCTTGGCATGTGAATTCTTCATCTTAGTTCTCTGGAGTGCATCCCTACTTGAGTGTCAAATCCATGCTTGTAGTACTCTTTTTCCATCAACGCTCCCGATTTCATCCTGCAACATATAATTAAAATATTCAATTAAGCATTATCATGTACGTAAAATCATGCAATAATTAGGGTCCGATATGTAATATTCGACCCTTATCCCCTTCATGCATTGTCTTGGTATGACGTCTAGTACTCATTGCATAGTATTCATGATAAGCCTTGGTAAGACTAGTGATATTCTCATTGAGCATGTTCTTTCCTTGTATCTCCTGCTATTCTTCTGTGCACCATTGACACACACTTTCACCACCCTCTAAGCTTCTATAAGCTTATGCACGATTGATACGTGCAGGTGATCCTAGATAGGCGTCGTAGAGGCAGAGCGTGGGATAGAGTTGAGCTTGAGGACTCGAGTGTTGCTGATTTCTCTCTCTTTTCCTCTTATCTGATGTATGTCCTTTTGGGCCTGATGTAAACTTGTAAAAGTTCAAATTCTTAGTGAATTTTGTGATGTGTGCCCTTTGTTATTCTCAGATATACTTGCTGTGATCTTGGGTATGCTCGTATTGGAATGATTATACTGTTATGAGAATCCTCCTTGTAGGATCCCAGGATCGGAACCTGTCTCAGGAGCCGAGAATGGGGTACTATAGAGGCTGTTGCGGCCAGAACTGGCCATCGGGTTCCTTGTGAGTCTTGTTACCAAGTCTGGGGCGTGACACATAGGCATAACTTGGTGAGACTTGATTGAATGCCACACGGATGTGATGGCCCTATCTCTAACCATAGTCAATTGTCTAATCAAATCTCACCACATCATTCTTGTGCCAAGTTCTAATAGTAGTTTATTGTCCAATCAAATATCACTATATCATTCTTGTGCCAAGCTCAATAAAGGTAAGGGCAATGCCTAATTTGAGTCCTCATCTCATAAGTGCAATCATTTAAATACCCCTCTTTGAGAGAAGCAACTCATTACTTAGATTTATTGGTCGATTGGTACTTGAACTGATCCAGTACTGGTCCGGGTCCCTAGAAACAACAGGCCTGGTTAAGACATGTATGGGTAATATAAAACCCCACCCTTTGGCAGCCCAATCAACCCCTTATCCATCTGATAAATGGGCCCATAGTTTTAAGTCCAAATTCAGCCATTCAAATTATAAGCTCTCCCCAAAATAACATATTGGCCACAACCTTAAGGCCTAATCTATATACCCAAGCTCAACACCTATCTGAAAACTGATTTAAGGGTCGGGATCCTTGTGATATGGGCCACCTAGGTTTTGTATTGGGTTGGTTTTATTATTTTTTTATTATTATTATTTTAATTGTACGGTAAACATGAGAAGAATCACCTGATAAATGATTGGAATATCATATATGTTAGGGATTGCGCGGAAGCAAACTCAAATTCAGTCATACGAGACAAAATTAAACGCAAACAAAAGCACGCAGAGAACACATGAATTTTACTTGAAAAAACCGTCGTGGGAAAAAAAGCATAATATAAAGCGACAAGCGATCCACCATGAAATGATATTATAAGAGATGGATGGACTTACCAATTCGAGCAATCCTAAAATCCATTCTCAAAATCCTACCTTTGCTCTAGAACACTTTATGAACGTCTTAACATTCACTTAGTGTAACACCTTAAAAATCGGGGGTCGTGCATACGCTCGACTCCCGAGTTCCCGGGGTCACTTATAATCGGTTTTCATTAATATGCGATTAATAAAGGTTTAAAGGCTATTGAAGACCAGTCGATGACATTGAAGCCACCTTCGATGGTATCTTGTAGCAACTCCAAAATTATCTAACAAGTAACTAGGATTTTTATAGATTTTTTCAATGGCATTGAATGGTCTGTTGATGGCATCGACAAACCCTTGATCTCAGTCAAATTAAAGACATCAGATGACAATCTCCACTATAAAATTATTTATGATGCTCTATTGCTCTACCATGTCATCACCATCAGTATTTGCCTAGTTTCATTGTTGCTTCTTGTGGACACTCAATCTTCATTAAGCCTTCGTCAATCCTAGAGAAGTCGCACTAAATTTCAACTTCTCTGTAGGAACCACTTTCGTAAGCATGTTGGTCGGGTTTATGCTTGTATGAATATTTTCTAAAGTTACACCGCCTTTCTATAATATATGTCGATTAAAATAATGACGAATATCAATATGTTTAGTACATGAGTGATAAACAGAGTTCTTTACTAAATTGATTGCTTTTTAACTGTCACAATTAACTAGCACGACCTTATTTTGAAGCCCAAGTGATTTATCATCCCTCTTAACCAAACACCTTCTTTAAATGACTCCGTCACCGCCATATACACAACTTCGGTTGTGGAAAGAGTAAACACATACTAAAGCTTGGACATCCAACTGATCACCCCACCTACTAACACAAATGAGTAGCCGAAAGTTGACATTTTATTGTTCATATTTCTTGTATAATCGGCATCCACATGGGCTACTAATTTGTCCTCTGACTTTTTAAATGTCAAGATGTAGTTCATTGCACCTCGTATATACTGAAGTAATCATTTTATTACTTCCTAATGTTTTCTATCGAGGTTACTCATGTATCTACTCACAACACTCACAACATGTGAAATATCCGGTCTCATAGAAACGATAGCATACATCAAATTGCCAACGACGCTCGAATAAGGCACACAAGACATTGTCATCCATAGGATATAATTCAGAAGATAGCCTAAGGTGAGTAGCATGGGGTGTGCTAACCGATTTCGTCTTGTTTATAATGAACTCTATCAATACCTTCTCAATGTATTCTTCCTGCGATAAGCGTAGCCTGCTCCTTTGTCTGTCTTTATATGTATCTATGTCGAGAAGCTTCTTTGCAGCTCTCAGATTTTTCATTTAGAATGTCCATGACAACCGAGTCTTCAACGTATCAAGATCAGACATGCTATAAATGACAATAAGCATGTCATCTATGTACAATACTAGTACAATGAACTGTCCATCATTCAATGTCTTTTAATAGACATAATGATCATATTCACTTTTGCAAAATCGTTGACCTAACATGAAAGTATCAAGCCTTTTTGTACCATTAGTTAGGTGATTATTTCAGGTCGTATAACGACCTCCTCAACTTACAAACTTTATTTTCTATCCCTTTTACTTCGAACCATTTTGGTTACTTCATGTAAATCTTCTCCTCTAACTCCTCATGTAGGAAAGTAGTTTTTACATATATCTGTTCAAATTTTGGGTTGTATTGGGCAACCAACGCTAATATAAATTTGATAGACACCTGCTTGACAACGGGCGTGAAAATTTTGCTGAAGTTGAGACCCTTATTCTGCACATACCATTTCGTAACCAATCTTCCCTTATATATATAATTCTTCTTCTTGTAGATTCACATGCAATTGATCACTTTATGTTATATTGGAAGCTCCATCATCTCCCATGTCTCATTCATATATAGAGAGTCTAGCTTGTCATATATGATCGTTATCCACTTCTTAACATCTGGGTTATCCAGTGCTTCTTGGAAGGTTGATTGATCATCCTCATTCATGATGAGGGCAAATGCAACGTTTGAGTCATCTCTATAAATGGCCGGCAAGTTATGATCTATCGGTAGATTCCTTTTAAGAAGTGACTGCTCCACCTACCTTGTACCTATGCCTACGACTCAGGCTCACTTGTGTATCAACTTTTCAATGTCGACATCGATGACCACTGATTTATCCGATTTCTTGTGTTCTTCCTTTTGGAACACAATATCGGCATCAAACCTAACATCTCTGCTAATTATATTTTTTGAGTGACTTAATTATACAACTCGTATCCCTTCACTCCATCATTATAGTTAAAAAAAAGTGCACATCTTCACCCCTTTGGTTTATCTTATTTCTCCCAACTGATGGTACATGAGAGTAAGAATCGTAATTTTTTTTTTTTAAAAAAAAAACCCTGCAACTGTGAGTGAGTAGTCGACATCATGACCACTCCACACTTCTTTTTAAATCTTATAGTCTATCAGTATAAACGGGGATCGATTCACTACGTAACAAATCGTGTTAATGGCCTCAGTATATAGCCCTTTGCCCAATCTAGCAATACTCGACATTTTTTAGGCTCTCTTTAAGGGAGTTTGATTCATTCATTTAGCTACATCATTTTGTTCAGTGTATGTCTGACTGTATTGTGCCTTATAATACCCTCGTATTTGTGAAACTAATTAAATTTCTTTAAAGTGAATTCACATCCCTTATATGTTGTTAAAACCTTCAGTTTCTGCCATGTTTACTTCTCAACCATTGCCTTTTACACTTTGAATGTGGTGAATGCATCGAATTTATTTTTCTGGAAATAAACTCACACTTTCCTGGAGTAGTTATTTATGAATGAGATAAAAATGATGACCCCATATGTCTGAATGTGCATACTCTAGTATACCCTTAAAAGTATGCTTTTCAGTTTTAAAAGTTAGCCGCGATTGTTTACCATATATACAATTCTTACATATATAAAAATTAACACTTTTAAATATATCAATAAGAGAATGATCAGAAAGTTCCTTTATACTGTGTTCGCTCATGTGGCCTAGACATGCATTATTCTACAAACATGTCGATGTGGACTCCACTACAAACGTTGCATCTTCACCCGATATGGTATTCCTAATCAACTTGTAAAGGTTACCACTCCGTCAAGCTTTCATTACTACGAGTGTCCCTTTAGAAACTTCAAGGATCTAATCAAAACCTTTAAACTTACACCCAAATGCCTCCAATGCCCCAAGAGAGATCGGGTTCTTCCTGAGGTCCAAAACGTGTCTCACCTCTGGTAAGATACGTTCCCCCCATCGAACATTTTTGTCCACACCGAACCAACACTAACAACCTTACATGTAATGTTATTGTCCATAAACATGTGTCTATCATCACACTCGTTGTAATTGATGAACCAATCTCACTGAAAAGTCATGTGGTATGAGGCCCCTATGTCCAAAACCCACTCGTTGCTAAGATATCCAGATTTAGGTACGGTGAGAACATCACTACTATCAACTTCCTCGTTGGATTTCACGATGTTGGCTTCCTTCGGCGTATTATTAAACTTTTCTCCCTTATGTGCCTTAGGATTTTGATAATGCTTCTTCATATGCTTTGTCATTCCATAATTCCAACACTTCTTATTGTCATTTCCTTTTGATTTAGATTTATACAAAAAATTCTCATTATCTTGTTTAAAATTTCTTTCCCTAGCAACCAATACATTTGTAGAAGTATCCTCACCACTATATTTCCTTCTAAACTTCTTCTTATGAAGGGTTGGAATGATATTTTCAACATTGATGATATCCCTACCATGGATTAGTGTGTTTACGAGATTCTCGTAAAATACTGGAATCGAATTCAATACAATTAAGACTTAATCTTCTTTTTTGATCTTAACATCCGTATTCGTCAGTTTATACAGCAATTCACTAAATGTGCCCATGTGTTTAGTGATATCATATCCATCTGTCATTTTATGACTGTAGAACTGTTTCTTAATATATAGACGACCAAGCAGGGATTTCTTCATATACAAAATATCAAGTTTCGTCCATACCCCTACGATGGTCTTTTGATCTAAGACATTGTACAGAACGTTCTTTATTAGACACAATTGGATCGAGGTCGTAGACCTTTCATCAAGGTTACCCCACTCTTCATCACTCATAAATGTAGAACGCTTTTCCTTGCCAAGGATAGCTTATTGTAATTCTTATTAAATTAAAAGGTCACTTATCTTAACCTTATATAGTTCAAAGTTATTTTTACTAGTGAACTTCTTCGTTTCATATTTAATGTTAAACCCTTTCGTTGACTTGTTTCAAGTTAGAACTTGAAACTCCAACATTAGATCTAATACCACTTGTTGGGGATCGTGCGAAAGTAAACCCAAATTCAATCAAATGAGGCGAAATTAAATACAAACAAAAAGCATGCAGAGAACACATGAATTTTACGTAGTAAAACTCTCATGGGAAAAAATCATGGCATAAAGCGACAAGCAATCAAGTATGAAACAATATTATTAGAAATTGATGAATTTACTGATCCAAGGAACCTCAAAATCCCTTCTCAAAACCCTAACTTTGTTTTGGAACACATTATAAATATCTTAACATTCTCTTAAAATGCTTTAATCCTAATTACATTCGGTATATATACTATCACAACCGAAATTAGAAACAAATCGCACGCTTATGTAATTCCGCACGTGCCATCAATGGAACCTGCGATGACATCGAAAACCATCGAAAATCATCAAAAACCAATCAATGACATCAAAGTCACCTTTGATGGTATCATGTAGCAACTTCAAAACTACTCAATGAGCAATTTTTATTATTTTATTTTATTTTTTTTGAAATTTCTCATCGCGTGGACTATTAATAGCATCCTCGCATCCTTGATCTCAAATTGAGGACATTGGATAATAATACACATAACGCTCTAGATACGGCAGAGATCAGGTTGTACCATCGTCTGCGTACTACAGGTGCTGTAGAGGATTCCATGCCCTCTCTGCCCAACAGCAACCGGCCATGAAACTCAGCACGGCATGTTTATGATTATTGGTATGGTAGTCTGAGGGAGCAACTAAAACTGTCATCCATAATACCTCAACGGTACACTGGAGCGTACCGCTCATTGATCAAAACCATTCATTCAGATCACAGGTATATGGACGGCCTATACAGTGGAAATATCCACACCATTCATACAATCTAACCAGATAATTAATGGAAATCTGCCTCATTAGATATCCAACCGGTGGGATTCTTGGAACGGTGGGCCATCTACGATAAGTAGCAGAACGAACAGCTTAGATGAGGGCCACACGGGTTTTATGATCCGCGGACTATAATTGGGCACCTTGCAGTTACCCGTCCCTTTCCAAAGTAATGAGAGATATCCCATGCATTTACTGTGATGGTTACCAATAGCATAACTTCACCATCGGTGAACCTCTACCAAATAATTATTAAAAGTGGGCCCCACATGCTGGACATGGTGTGATAAAGAAGAAACTGTACGGTACAACACCATGCCCTTTCATAATATACAACAGTTTCCCATTTTGCCGAGTGGGCCCGAAGTTGGGTAATCTAGACCATTGGTCTTTTATGTCTCACCACAGATGGACCATGCTTCAGAAATTTCTTCAAGATTAAGACCATCTCAGCCTTTCAATTTATGGACTAAAAATAGATGGTTAAGAAGACACATACTGAAACTACACTCTTTCAAGTGAAAAAAACATTCCAATATCAGTCGATAGGATCTTTCAATCGAACCTTTAGGGGGCATGGTTTATCAATGGTATGACGCGACAGACCAATGGTATAGATTACGGACCCATGGGACCACTTGTGCGAATTTAAATACGTATATATTGTGAAAAGAGGCGTCCTACCATAGATGGTCCATTTCTCACCTAACATCTGATGAACATTGGCTGTTTCGCTAATATTGAATGGTCGCACGCATTCAAACAAACGAATGGTAGTAACTGCCATATGTCTGAGCTATTTGGGGCCCACCTATCTGTGTACGTTGAATCCAAAACATGGATCGTTGTGCTCACCGTACAACCCAAGAGTCATCCAGATCAAAAACTTAGGTGGGACACACCACAGGAAGCAATGTAGAATCTGGCCTAAAGCTTATATCTTCACATGGCATGGCCCACCTGAGTTTTGGTTCATCTTTCATACTGTACAGTCTCTGTCCTTGATTCTATTATGAGTGTCACCTACCCTAATGTCCTCATTATTTTCTTTGTCGTGGACCACCTCTTTTACGAATCATGGTACATGTAGTTGCATTTAATGGCTTATTTGGGAACTTGTATTTAGAATGAATTAGAATCCAAATCATAATTATCAAATAAAACCCTTGCCTTAATGACTTTTAATTAGAATTGAATGAAATATAAAAAAGTGTGAAGTTTTGAGGATATTTATAAAAAAATCTAAATTTGATTAAGTGAATTAGTTTTAATATCTTAAATATTAGACAAAACGGTTGAAATAAACTCATTGAAATATTTACTTTGATAAAAAAAATAATAATAATAACATTAAGGAAGTTTCAAGCCTCATGTGAGCTAGAAGTGACTCATCAGTGTTTTTTTAGATGCGGATGATTATTGTTTGGATAGTTTGGATCATTTTATTACTATGATTTTAATAATGTAAGCGATAATTAGATTGTTTTGAAGTATTATTAGCATATTACTGGACGGTAGATTAATAGCCTACAATACCTTTGCTGCTAGTGCGGCACTTCTGGCCACATTAATTTCACATTAAATCAATGAACACTGTGTGAAACAAATATTTCAAAACACACTAAAAATAGCTTTTTGCGTAAATGCTAACAAAATCAAAAGTACATTAATTTACACTCAACCTTTGCATACACCAAAATATAAGGGCCCGTTTGGCTGGTCGGATTGGAAGGGATTGGATGGTATTGGAAGGGATTGGAAGTCAAATCCCGGGATTGGCCTAGCGTGCCAAACAGAGTCGGTGATCCGACCTCAATCCCATATATCTCAAGACAATCCGCTGACAACACCATCATTACATTTAAATCCCATCAAATCCACCCTAATCCTTCAAATTTGCTTGGGACGTGTTTGGTTTGAGGGATTAGAAGGGATGAGAAGGTTTAATACCGGGATTAGCTGGGCGCGCCAAACAGACTGGATATAGCAATCCAGGGATATATCAATCCCATGGATCTCCAGACAATCCACCGACAACACCATAATTACCTAGAAATCCATGCCATCCACCCTAATACCATCCAATCCCTTCCAATCCACCCAGCCAAACGGGCCCTAAAGGACACCTGAAGAATGGGTTGAATGGGACTACACAAACGCAAGCCCAAGCCTTTCACAACCGTAATGTATGGTAATTATCATGTGTCGGAACATAAAGTCCTAGAAATAGGTGGTGCATGGGCGCGAATTGGGTACTACCCCCACCAGGACCTAGTTGGAGATGGATGCCCGTGGAGCCCGTGCTCTATGGGACCACCGCGGTGTATATGTTTTATCAATTTATGCTGTTGATCGCAGTATCCATTTTGAAATATCATTTTACGCCATGAACCAAAAAGTGAGGTAGACTCAAGGCTCAATAAGAGAAAAAAGCAAAAGTCGTCACCTTCTTGCGGCTAAAGAAGTTTTCGAACAAGATGATAATTATGTTTTCTCTTTGTGCATGTCTTCATGACCTTATAAATAAATTAGATGGAAAATAAACATTAGAAGTTTTCAACAGTATCCGTTTAATCCTCATTGCTTTCCATGTTGTGGTTCACTTGAGCCTTTGATCTCGCTCTTTTCGAGCTTATGCCCTAGAATAACAGGTTACAATAGATGGATGGTGTAGATAAAACATATACATAATGATGGGCCATAGAGCTGTTTCTAGTTAGGTTGGAAACGGATTGGCTACTCTCCCTGCCACCCGCCAATGGCTGGTGGTCGGTGCTCTGTGGCCCCACCATGATGTATGTTTTTTTAATCTATTTTTCTAGAGATCATTTTATAGTATGAGACCAAAAATGAAGTATATCTCAATCTCAAGTAGACCACATTACATTACAGGAAATAATGTTGAATGAGCGTCGACCATTACAAACCTTTTGGAGGCCATAAAAGTTTTTGATCAAGCTGATATTTGTTTTTTTGCCCTTCATCTTGGCCTGTATGATCTAATCAATAGATTAGATGTCAAATAAACAGTACATTGGGCATTAGGAGGATTTTAATGGTGGATATCCAATCACTATTGTTTTCCTGTGGTGTGGTCCACCTGATATTTATATCCACATCTTAAAATGACATGCAAAAATGTATAAACGGAGTGGATGAAACACATACATCATTGTGGAGCCCACATAGGACCACCACCCACCGGGCTGGTGGCATAGCCAATCCGTTTCCAGTTAGGTCCTGGTGGAGGCAGTACCCAATCACTACTGAAGTTGGCCCACTGCAATTACGTGAAAGCACGTGAGATGCAGATCCAACGCTCTTCAAATCGCTCTCAATGGCGGAGCTTGCTTTTCTACATCACGAATGTACACGCTTTTCATCCACCTGCCTCGGTGTTTTGGGAGGCTCCAGGCAGAGATCAGGTGGGTTCCATCACCTAGGCCTCAAAATCTATATGTAACTGTCAGATACCCTAGCTGTCTATATTGAATTCCGTCCGTTAATGAACTTCAAATAATCGTGTGTGGTTCGTTTACACGCCGGCCAAATTGTTTGAGACCATGATGATGAACGTCTTGGATCTTGCATACGTGTGACACGTATCCAAGTGTGAGACAAGACAACTCCGCACGCAACGGTCAAAAAATCACGTGGTGGACATGTTCTCCAACAAGCGCAGCGCTATGATCCCCGGATAAGCCAAAATTACGCGTGATACACGTTCCAGACCTTACAGCATTTGGTTAACCTTGATAAAATCTGGACACTTGTCATTTAATGTCCATTATGAGCCGTTCGAAATCCATTGGACGCGGAAAAGCCTTTTGGCTGAAAGTTCCCGCGCTGGGAACCAGGTATGTTTTTGAGAAATTATCCCCGTCCATTCATTTTTTTATTTTATTTTAGGACATGATGTCAAAAATGAACCGTATCCAATGCTCAAGTAAGCCGTAATAAAGGAAAAGATGGTTAGGAAAATTCCTACCATTGAAACTTTCCTAGGTTTTACAGTGATGTTTATACGTCATCTATACCGTTAATAACGTAATTACAACTGGATGAACTGAAAACAAAAATATTAGCATGATTCAAAACTTCCATGGCCCCATGAATATTTCAACTGTATATGTTCAATTATCACATTTTCAGTCCAGCATTGGATACTGTTTATTTTTGCATCATGTCCTAAAATGAAATCGATGGACTTTCTCACAAACATTGACATCCATTTGAAATGGACGCCGGTTTACTGCGAAAGCCTTTTGCAAGAAGTTAATGCGCTAGACATGGTAACGGATTGGCCACTCTCCCTGCCCCCAGCCATTGGCTGGTGGTTGGTGCTCCGTGGGCCCACCATGATTTATGTGTTTCGATCATTTTATAGCATGAAAGAAAAATGAGGTATATCTCAATCTCAAGTGGACCACATTACACAGTGTTGAATGAACGTTGACCATTAAAAACGTTTTGGGGACAATAAAAGTTTTGGATCAAGCCGATATTTATTATTTCCCTTCATCCGGTCTTTATGACCTAATCAGATTGGATGTCAAATAAACAGGAGCCTTATGAGGATTTTAATGGTGGATATCCAATCATAGTGGTGTGGTCCACCTAAGATTTGTGTATGTTATGAATCGGAATGGATGAAACACATACATCATGGTGGGCCCACAAAGGACCGGGGATGGTGGAAACCATCATGATGTTTGTGAGAAATCCATACCAGCCATCTGTTTTTTGAGCTCATTTTAGGGTATTAAACACAATTTGTGCAGGATCCAAGACTCAAGTGGGCTGTACTGAAGGAAAATGTAGTTACATGACATTCATACCGTTCATAAGGTCATTCCTATTGGGATGAACTAAAAACACAAATATTAGTATGATTCAAAACTTATGTGGTACCACGAATATTTCAACTGTGTAGGTTTAATCATCACGTTTTCGGCTCACTTGAGTACTGGATCTGGCCTATTTTTGTCATTATTCTAAAAATGATCTCACAAAACGGACAGACGGTGCGGATTTCTCAAAAACATCAAGGTTGCCCCACTAGGTTTCAAGTGCAAAAACTTGCTGCCAAAGGCTTTCCCAGTAAATCCGCGTACGATATTTATGAGATATAGATGTACTTTGTTGGGCCCACCTAATGAATTGTCTGGATTTTCCATAGGGTTCTTCCGACCCTCCATTGTACTTGACCAAGGACGGAAGATTCAACCGTCCATAAGGGACGCGGTTTTCCTGCTAAAGCCTTTCACACGAAGTTTATGCACTGGAGTGGGGCTACAGTGTTTGGGAGAAATCCACCCGTTCATTCGTTTTGCGTCTTATTATGGGACATGTGAATGAAAATGAGGCGAATACAAAACTCAAGTAAGCCATGTGAGAGGAAAAACTGGGAAAAGAGTTTCCTACCGTTGAAACCTTCAGGGCCTCATCAAACCATTTATGAGGTTATTTCCACGGGATGAAGTGAAATCATGAAAATCTTAGCCTGATATAAAACTTTTATGGCCGTAAAATTTATTTAACAGTAGACACTAAATCCTCACTATTTCCTCTCGTGCAGCCACTTGAGTTTTCAATCCACCGCATTTTAAGTCGCAAAACAGATGAACAGTGTGGGTTTCTCACGAACATCGCAATGGACTTTCATGGCAATTATATATATATATATATAGAGAGAGAGAGAGAGAGAGAGAGTCATGCTCACCAGCACACCTTTGCACACGTATCATGGGTGTCTAATCTGAACGGTCCATGTGATGTGGAATCCCATGAAACCTCATGTGACAAATTTTCATCCTGATTTAAAATTCTGATGGGCCATAGCCAAGAGAAATGCAAATCAAGGGAGGAAACTGTTTTCATTTTTTATGGCCCATCAAAGTTTTAGATCAAAGTAAAACTTGGCCCTGGGAGGTTTCACGAGGTGCTGCTTCACATGAACGGTTCAGATTTTGGATTGGATCCACATTAGGTATGGTAGGTTCTCAAAAAAGTTCGCACCAGTTCCCTACAAACTGGTGCGCAGGTGAGCATTTCCATATATATATATATATATATATATATATATATATATATATATATATATATATAACCCTACCCCCATAAGGAAGTGGATGCCAAGACTTAAGTGTTGAAACCAAGTATTTTCACTCAGTCTGCCGCTTGAGCAATAGATGAGGGTGTTCAGCAAGTAGTTACAAAGAAAGACCATGCAACCAAAAAGCTCTGTGGAGCCCACCGTGATGTGCCTGTGGATGCGGATTGTGCAGTGAGGAGCTCACCCCACGATAGCGCGTGGTGGATTCTATGTGGGGCCCACCGTGATGTATGCGTCTTATCTACATCATTCATCCATTTTTTTTTCCGGATCCGGTTATGAATCCAAAATTGACGCATATCCGAAGCTCAAGTTGAACAAATATAACTTCATTGAAAGTTCTGTGGCCCCAAGAAGTTTCCTGGTGTGTGGTCCAGATGAGCTTTGGATATGCTTAAATTTTGGTATCATACCTACAATGAGCTGGAAAAAATGGATGCATGGTGTGGATAATCCGTGAGCCCCACAGATTATCCACTTGGTGTGGTGCTCACTAAATAATCTTCGTCCTTAAAAATCATTTCCGCCGGTTTACTACAGGACGTGATTCGAAATAAGGTCGCATACAAAAATTAAGTGGGCCACACACAGAAAAAGTAGATGTGAGAACGCCTACCAGTGGAACCTTCTTGGGCCCACGGGCCCACGGAAGTTTCCAAGCAGGCAGACAATGGGGAAGCGGATCGCGTGGTGTGCCACACACCACCCACGTCGGTGGTGTGTTGACGTCATTAAGTTCCATGCGCCCCACCATGATGTATGCAGCGGTTACCCGTAAAGCAGCAGGGAAAATGATTGTCCACTATCATATTTATTTGCTATCCAGTTCATAAGGTTACACAGACATGGATGAGGATTAAAAACAAATATCGAATTGATCCAAAACTAATGTGACCCCCCGATAAGTTTTCAATGGTAGACATTCAATCACCACTGATTTTTGTGGTGTGGTCTATTCGAGATCTAGATCTGGTTCAATTTTGGGCTCAAGCTCTAAACCAATCTCTCCAAATGAACAGACAGTTTAGATATAACACATGCATCATAGTGGGGCCCACCGAACTTGGTCACGTCAACACACCATCAACCTCGGTCAATCCGCTTCCGACAATTGGTGGTGGAAATCATTTTATAAAAGGATTGGATGACATATATACATTACGGTTAGAGCTGGGCATCGAGATTCCCAGTCGGACCGAGTTAGGGCTGATCCGAATCGATCTGGTTTTGAAATAGGCTTGACCCGAATTCGAACCAACTTGATATCGGGTCCAGTATGCTTGACCCGATCTGAGTCCAGGTTTGGCTTGGACTAATCCGGACCAAGTCCAACCCAATCACAAGTATTGAGTCGGGTCGAGTCGACACCGAGTTGAGTCGGGTGCAGCGGATATTCACAGGCTGAAATCACTACTCAAAGCTTAAATTCACTTGCCAAAATTGCAACCTTTCCATTGGCTACACGGCATCTCAGATCTCGAGTCATGTTTTTGATCGAGTCGAGTTAGTACCGAGTTGGATTCCAGGTCGAGTTGAGTCGAGTTACTAGGTGACTCAAACTCGACTCGGTTTGACTCATCCACTCAGTTTGGATCAAGTTAGATCTAAACGAGTCGAACGAGTCTAGTCGTCCCATGCCCAGCTCTAATCATGGTAGTTGGCTCTGTAAGGTTTTGGTGGGCATCACATTCTCACTCTTACCTATGGTGTGGCCCACCTGAGTTTTGAAACGGCCTGAGTTTTAGGCTCACATTGTAACATCAGCTGTTGAAAATGATGAACGGAGTGGATGCCATACAGACTACACGGTGGGCCCAAAGAGCTTTCTTTTACACAGCCTCCCAAATCTGCATCAATGATACAGTAGAGTCGGAAGAACAGGACCGTGGTAAAGCCATCTCTTGGCAATTCATGTGGCAGGTTGATTTTGTGATCTGGTCCATCCGTATAGTTGGCTTGTAACGCCCCGGATTTCGTAACCCGAGTTTGGTACTTGTTTTCAGAAATCTCAAGTGTTAACTTTCAAGGATAGCTAGCCCACATTTCACGATAATAAATTTTTTTAAAAAAGTTTTCTTTTATAAGTGAGCAATTGACGCAGGGGAGGACGTGAGGTCGAGCACCGTCTTCTAAATAATTCTAAATAAATTCAAAATATTAACCGAATCCTGTTTTAGATTTCTAACTCAATTTTTATTTTATTTTTTTATTTTATTTAATTAACTAAATATTACTTAATAACCGGGGGTGGTACTCCCACGTAGGATTTGCTGCAGCACCGTTCGTTTAAACTACTCATGATTTGGTGCCATAACTAAATTAAGTAAAAAAGCAAAAATAGAAATAAATTTTACACTAATGCGGGCTAACCGCGATGGGAAGGTCAAAATTGAGAACATTGATGAATATTGGGCATTAAAACTTGCCGGATGAGTTCACAAATAAAACTGAAATGTAAGACATTTCAGCCGTTTTCTTCAAATATGAGGGTAATGTATTTTTCTACAACCCGCCTATAAAAATGGGAAAGAAATTAGAATCAAACTACAACTCAAACTCCCTTCATCTAGATTGGTGGGCTACTAGTTCCAAAAATATAGAATAATGTCTGTCTCATTGGGCTTAGTCCATCGCGGGAATCGGACTTGGGTACTATCCAGAACGGCTGTGAGAAATGCAAATACTCTAAAGGAAGGAGTTGGAACTAGTGAATTGAGTCGCACTCTTAGTAAAGTTGAGGATTCGGCCGTCGATTTGTAAAATTTACCCATGGAGTAAGGATTTCCTATCATATCCGTATAGTCGCGGCCCGATGACTATCGCTTCACCAAACCGTCGACACATCTTAATGGCCTATGTTCATACGTATCATCTAAGCTCTTTTCATGTTATCAATATATATACCCTATAGGGGCCCTAGATCTTGAAAAGATCCTCCCATAATAGCCCTGGGGCCATTTCCACCAAATCTGACATTATAAAAGGGCCTCATTTGGGCTCTCTCTCCCTATACGATTTTACCCTAGAGAAGGAAAGAGAGAAGAGAGAAAAATGAGAAGAGAAAGAGGAGAAAGGAGGAGAGAGAGAGAGAGAGGAAGAAGAGAGTGAAGGAGGGTGTTGTTGATGGTGGGGCCCAAGGAAGCCCAACCTTATAACTCCCTACCTCTTCTTCAAGGAAAAGCTCTCCACCACAACCACACCATTCATTCCATGATCGTCTAGGTAAGATCATTCATCTTTTCTTCTTGAAACCCTTGAGTGGAGAAGAGATTGGCATGGATTCTAACATACAAATGCTTGCTTTAGGGATTTCGGCCATTCAACCCCAAAAATCCATCTTCCTAGGTCGTCTTCCAAGCCTTCAACAATCCGGAGGTGCGGACTATTGATCTTAGGTGGCCTAGCACCAATTCTAGTATGAGATTAATGATTTTGATTGCTTGGATGCCATATTAGGAGAACTAGAGGAACCCTAGGAATTGTATGTTTGTTGCAATAATATGAAATTGTAGGTTAACTCTTATGATGATTGTTCTTGTCTCTCACATGATTTTGTGTATGGATTATTATATGTTCATGCCATGTTTGATTTTCCTATGTGTTGTTGCTTCATAGGATGTATGATTCATTACCCTTGTGCATGTGATTTCTTAAGTTGGAGGAAGTGTTAACTTCCTCACCAAACCACACCACACACATATTTTATGATGTTAATAGTTTGCTGAAGATTTGAATTGTATGTTGAGCAACATGAGAACATTGTGTTGAATATGCTTGATGTAGTTGGCATGCTATGAGTCTCTATTTCTATCCTTGGGTTGGTCAGAATTTGAGAAGTGACGGTAGTCCCATCGGTTGGATTAATGCGTTTGGGCGGGTGTGTGCGGGTGGCGTATGACTACATGTTTTTGTGCGGATCACTTCGTCGCGTCGACCAACCTTGGGCCTTTTTCACACTTGATAGAACCAACACCCTCAACCGTTGGCCATAAAACCCACTTGAAATTTGGTCCACAGCCTCGTCGTCGGCCTATGTTGGGGTACCGCGCCTCCCGATCGAGCGATCCCTTTCTCAATCGCAACGAAAGCCGCGGGAACCTCACGCATTGGGGGTCTTGGCCTCGTAACCCGTTTAGGGCGTCAGATTATCAAATCTGCTGGATGAATGGACCGAACTAATCACACGGCTAACATGATCATTGCATTGCAATAGTTAGGATGTGATCGTAAGATGGTGTCACACGAGGGAGCGTTGTGGTGATGGCATCATGTCATGTTGCATACATGTGCATTAATACGATCTTAGATGTTTGTGATTGTCTGCTTTTCATTAAGATCATGTTAAATTGATACTGTGAATGACTCACCCAATATACTCCCAAAATGGGACAGGACATAATAATGAAAGAAAACTATAATATGGAATCGTAAGAACATTTTGATCTCTTTTCATTTCAATAGACTAGTCTTGACTGTGATTCGTGTTCCTACGCATTTAAACTTGATTTAAGTGCATATTAACGAAACCGGTTATAAGGAGTCGAGTGTATGCACGACCCCGATTTTCAAGGTGTTATACATCATCTGAATATGGTTTGATAACATCAATAACTATCCCAGTGAGGTATACCTTGCAAGATTACCAAGCATCACAATAGTCAATAATGAAATTTAAATAAACTTCAGAGAATACAATAGCCAACGTAAACTTCATAAGTAAAATACAAGAATGAACAACTTATGTTTCATAAGTGACATATAGGAGGATACCACCTACAATTCAGAAGAAGGTACAAATTGTATTTTCAATTATAATTCAATGAAATATAATATCTAAATTACAATTCACCACTTACAAATATAATACCAACCAACACATCCAAATAACAATTTGGAGTATAACATAAAGAGATACAATTCACTCTTCATTAATATAACTCAAACCACCATAATATTCAATCGCCAATTTGATCTTGATTAATGCATGAATGTATGAATGTAATGAGCCCGGGGATGGATCCTTACTCTTGCTCGGGTGGTAGACTCTCAGGAGTTTCAACACTCGGTCAAGAGTTTGAGTATCCATTGGTGGTGAAATTTCACAACAGCGTGAGTGTGTGTGTGTGTGTGTGTGTGTGTGTGTGTGTGTTAAAAAAAGAAATCAGTCCGAGGATGCATATCCAGCTAAACAAATGAATGGACCTTTCAAACAGTTGGCTCATTCATACAAGATATCAGGTCTTTCAAATAGTCGACCCATTTCAAATGCAAAAAAGGTCGTTCGAATAGTACACTGATCTTTCAAACAGTCGACTAGGTACTCGATAACGCCCACTTGCCATGTATGCATGGTTAATCCAATCATTATTAGTCCAATTTACAAACGTCGTATCAAAGAAGCTCAAATGTCACTATTGGGGGGAGGGGGCAACCCAGCAAAAGCCGACAGCTCCGGCATACTGTCCTATGCTACCATTCCCGGCTCATGAGACTTAAACAAGTAAAATTATAAAATATTCAATTGATTAAAACAATATTGGTAAAATAAAGAATTCAAGGTATTCTTTTTATAAGCATCTTTACAACATGTAGACATTACCATCACCAATCCATATATACTTTCAATAAAGAGTTCTCCAAACAAGCCACATTGGCATTAAGTCTTTCAAGGACACTATCAAATAATACAGTCCATAAGCCATAAAAATACAAATAATCCATGAGATAGTATGTCTACAACCACATAACATTTAGTTCATTCATAATTGGCCACTAGCTCAAAAAACTCTAATATGCATATCCACTAACATATAACATTAAATTCCAATTACAACTTAACACAAGCAAGTGTTAGCCAAACTATAATTAATTCAATATACATCATCAAGTGTCAAACTAATATATAATCAATTCAATATACATCATCAAGCAAATACTCATATAAGTACTCATCGAACTAGACTAGAGCAAATAATTTTATAGTCAAATAAATCACAACTCCTAACAATACTATGGTTGAATAGCATGGTAAGTTCTTTTTTTTTTTTTTTTTGCTTTTTCATATCAACAATTAAAAGCTTCTAGTAAGTTCTCTTTTTAATTTTAATTTTAATTTTTTTAATTCCTTCTACTCATTGTAGGTATATTAAGATGAATAATCACTTGGTTGAATAGCATGCTTTTAGTCGCATTGTCGCCTGAAAGATATTAGCAGACCTTCTTACTAAGTTACTTTCATGTAATTCTTTGATGACTCCTAACAATACTATGGTGCCCTAGGTTTCAAGTTGTGGGTTATTTTTTAACTGCTTGGCCTACTTAGACTTGTTGGACATTTAGTACATTTTATTTATAATTATCAAATATTATGAGTGAGTATGTGTGGATGTGATTGTACCATAATCTTTTATTGCATGTGATGTCCCCACTATCAGTCCACACATCACTGTTAGCCACCCTTACTAGGGAATTGATACCAAGACCTCGGTGTTGAAATGAGGTATCTTTCACTCAGTCTACCACTTGAGCTATGGATTAGGGTGTCATTATTCTTGATTAGTTAATCTCATGGAAATGTTATCAATTATCATTGATATAAAAGTTGATCAAATTTTTAAAAGGAAATTCGTTTTATTGATAATTGTGCAAGTAATGATGTTATTGATTTGATTACTAAATAATAATTGGTAGAAGACAAGTTATTAGAGGTGCAATTACTGTATTGTCAATGGTTCACTCTAGATTTCGTGCATGTTATCTCCTAAGAAGGGTTGAAAGTTTTAGAGGTTGCCTTGTCTCGATGAAATGGATAGATGGATGGGTAAATAGATTTCTATATATTTAGAGTGGGGGAATTGATATATCTCATTATAATGGAAGAAATGAGTAATTCTCATGATAAGATTTTCTTATAAGATTTTATTTGGTTTTTCAATTACAACAGAACAGTTGTAAATGAGTAATGATTGTTCACTCTAATAATTATATGATGACATCACTTTCATTGGGCTACAATTATGATTTTACTATAATAAAGATGATAATTTTATAAATTGAAAATGTAATGATTACAATTTACTTTATTTATTTTATTTACAAGTATATTTGACTCTCGATTTATAACCTAAAATTTTTATTTGTTATTTGACTTTCGATTTAAGACAAAATTTTTGTTTTAACAAACACTTGCAAATAATAATGATGACTCATTTACTTTACATTTCACAGGAAATTAAAATATCAAACAAGCCCTAAATATAAGTATATTGGCTTATTTACCAATTAGACCAACAATCCTAACCTTATTTATCTTATTAGGGAAGAAAGAGAATTCCATCTCCTTCCTCTCCTATAATAGAAAGATCTGATCTGTTGATTTGAAAACCTAAGGGTGTGTCTAGTACTCTTTTACTGTGTTGAGTTTCAACACATTTAGTTGTCTTTCTTTCATCTCCTTGGTGATCTGACAGCGGATTACGAGATTTCTAGTCATGCACATGGGATAACATCTATTTAAATTTAATTTATGAATATCACTAATTTCACTTATGTTTTTGTCATTCCCTACATTTCATACGATCTTGGACTACAAAAAAGATCATGCATACATGAAATTTATGTATTCAGACCACTCGAAATCCAATATGAGTAGATTAATTTTCGCTTACATGGGAGAAAAATAATACACCTATTAAAGAAACCAATACATTTATGATAAATATTTAATATATTTTTTTATATAAATTATTAAAATTGATTTATTTCGAAAACCTTTTTAGAATCTAACAGCTCACGAAAATAGCCCGAGCACTCTTAATAAAGGACGGTATAAAACTTTGATACTCTGGCAGAGTGTGATGCATGATATACAAGCATTCTAAATTACTTAAGACTATAGGAAGAATGGACATGTATTGAGAGTTAAAAATGAAAAATATCTAACAGTCCTGTTTTAACAAAAAAAGCATCCATAAATCAAACGATAGAGTTATTCAGCCAAATTATTTTTGGGATTGGGATTAAGAACTGGTTCCAGAAGTGCCTGTAATGTATATAAATTTCTGACTGCCCTGCGTATGAAGTGTTGTGTTTGTCCAGAGTATCAAATAATTTCCTTAACTAGTAAATATAAAGAGAAATAAGAGGGGAAAGCAACAATCAATCATAAGCACCTGAGAGTTCTTTAATGCAATGCATGCACAGAGCTCACGATCGAAGACGGTTAGTGTACACGTTCTCCTTAGGCAACATGGTACACATCTGCAACAGATCTGGGCCACTCATCAAGTGGGGTCCACAATGAACGTGCCACGTGTCCAGTTATTATTTACATGGTGGCGACGGACAGGGATTGTCCCTAGCCCAACCCCCTGAGTCTTCACCCTGCCTCTGGCCCTAATCGGGCTGAAAAGGTGCGGACCCCATGAGGCTTGGTTGGGGTCGGTTGGCCCCGTAAGGAGAAGATCTAAATAATCAAAGGTTGAAAACTATCAAATTCCTCCACCTGCAACCAAAGCTTTTATATTAATGGTTTGGATCATTTCAACATGTACGGCGAGTATCTTTAAACCATTCATTCTTTTTTATAATGTAACGCACTAGATGATTGGACTGGGTCATTCATCATTAGCCCAGGCCTAAGAGCCACGTCATATTAAAAAAAAAAAGAAAAAGAAAAAGAAAAAACTCAGATAGGTCCCACCATAGACAATCGTGCCTAAAACCTTTAAATTCACATGGTGTGGTGGCCTGATATTTTGGATCTCCATTCATCCTGACCAAATAAATCTTCTCAATGGATTGGATTGCATATATAAAACATGGTGGGCTTCACAGACAACCTTGATGGTTTTAAATGGTGGGTCCCATTTCAATTGTTCCCTGAAAATTTCCAGAAAAAAAAAAAACCCAATTTGAAGTGATTATTGATTAGTTTTTATTTATTTATTTATTTTAATGTATTGAGTGTAAATAGAATGGAATACACAAAAGATGGTTTGAATCAAATCTCTAACGGGGAAACTAAAAAAGAATATAATAAAAAGTAAATCACTGTATTAGTACACACATGAGCTTTGGAACGGCATGATTTGGGATGCTAAGGAAAAAACATGAGCGGGTGCATGTACTCGAATTCGGTAGTGACGCCTCCAGCACCGAAGTTGGTATTATCCGGTGTTGGAAAAGCTCTGTGGGCTCCATCATGATGTATATGTCTTATCACACTACAAGAAATATATGTATCAGCGGCGCATGACCAGTGGCGGCCACAACAAACTGCCAGTGTACATGTAAAATCAGTGGCGTTTTTATGTGGCCGCCAGTGTATAGAAAAGCCACCGCCACTGAATTTTGAAATAAAAAAAAAGAGGGCATTTTTTCCCCCCACTTCCCCAAATCGCCCCATCCCCAAATCGATCGCGCGCGCCATTTCTCTCCCAAAACCCTTCTTCCCTCCTCTCCCAAATCGCGCCTCTTTTAGTCCACAATAACCGACTGAAAGTCTCTCTCTCTCTCTCCAACGTCTCTCAATCTCCCTCTTTTAGTCCACCAACCGACTGGAAGTCTCTCTCTCTCTCTCTCTCTCTCTCTCTCTCTCTCTCTCTCTCTCTCTCTCCAACGTCTCTCGATCTCCCTTTTCCACTCCGGTCTCTCTTGATATGGCTTCCATTTCCATTGCTTGTTGAAGATGCTTATCTCTCGGCCGTTTCCCGGTGAGAAGGCCTACAAGAGGAAGAAGCACCAGAAACAGCTGCAATAGTAGCTCCTCTTCTCCAACAGCCGTAGCCGTCCATCCATTTTGCGAGCTCATATTAAGGTATGAGCCAAAATATGAGATAGATCCAAATATTAAGTGGACCCACCACATGAAACAGTGGAGATTGAACGCCCACCGTGAAAAACTTCCTAAGGCCTATTGTAATGCATACTTTCCGTCTAACCCATTGATTAGGTCACACAGAACTAACCGGTGTTGGAAAAGCTCTGTTGGCCCACCACAATGTATGTGTCTTATCAATGCCGTCCATCCATTTTGCTAGCTCAGCCGAAAAAATGAGGCAGATCCAAATCTCAAGTGAACCCCACTACAGAAACAGTGGTGATTAAACACCGGCCATTAAAAACTTCCAAGGACCTATTGTAATGCGTGCTTTCCATCCAACCCATTGATTAGGTCATTCAGAACTAACAGGCGTTGGAAAAGCTCTGTGGACCCCACCATAACGAATGTGTCTTATTGATGCCATCCATCCATTTTGGAGCTCATATTAGTGCATGAGCCATCAAATGAGTCAGATCCAAATCTGGTGGACCAATTGAACACCTACCATTAAAAACTTCATAGGGCCCATTGTAATGCTTACTTTCCATCCAACCCATTGATTAGGTCACACAGTACTAAGTGAATGGAAAAATACAAATATCAGCTTCATCCAAAACTTTTATTGCCAGCTTTCAAAAAGTTTTTAATGGTAACCATTCAGTCACCATTGTTTCCTATGACGTGGTCCACCTGAGAGTTGGATCTACCTCACTTTCAGTATCATGCCCTAATATGATATCTAAAAATGGATGAATAGAATGAATAAAACACATCCATCATGGTGGGGCTCACAATGCTTTTTCCAACACCACCGACTACTACCGAGCTCAGTACTGAAGGGGTGACTACGGAATCCGAGTCCGGGGAGCACATGATGGATAGATATATGGATGTCATATAAACACATAACCGTGGGGCCCATAGCATTGTAGGATAAGCTTAACCGACAAAGCGTTGTAGTGGGTCTCCAACAAAAAAATCTCCGAGTATATAAGTGGTGGACAACATAAGAACCTGGTCAGTCCACTATAGATGAGCCACCTTACATCGATCAGGGCTAAACTAAGGAGTTAGCCATCCTGGTTCCTTGGCAAAGAGAACCAAGCAATGTGGCCACCTGAATGAACGGCTGGGAATCACTGAAAGTGGGAAGTTCTCCGAAAAGTCAAGTAAATGTCATGGTAATCGATGGTGCACCATAATAGGAAAGTCATCTTTGGGAGTATGCCATGTGATCTCTTAAAAGCACTCAGGAAACAAAATCCAGATTTTTTTGGGAAAGTGACTTTTATCTCCCACTTGCTCCTCCTTTAGTGGCTTATCTTATAATGGCATGAGGTTTGCATGATGAGATACGTTGGGACTCTAGCCATGGATTTGAGCCTTTTTCAATGATTCAAATTGTTTATTTGATAGGACTTTTATTGAATCTTGATGTGAAATAAAAATCTCATGTACAAAATATTTCAACTATTAATTGTATAAAGTTATATTTGTTGGGTCTCAAAGTTGAAAATAATATAGATTATAAAAAAAAAATTTAAAAATGAAAATAAAAGAATTAAAATATATGAAATCTTGGAAAATTAACTTTTAGAGTTTTGATCAACCTCCAGGATACAATGACTATAATCCAAGAACAACATAACTTTAAATAGCATTTCCCTTAAAATTACTAATGAGACAAGAATTTCATGGCTTAGTTTAGGATTTTGGTTTCCTTCACCAAAATCAATGCTTTCTATATATTAGTTATTCCATGTTGTTCCGATAATATATGATGCCTAATACTCAAGAACTTAGAAATTATACACTTGGTGTGTTGGGGACGCAACAAGCCATGGACTTCTTAGGTACGGAACCAACTTTAAACAAAATCAAACAATGTCATATAGGAAAAAAAATTTAAATTAACAATCACAGAGAACATATAAATTTTATATGGAAAAATCAATACAGGAAAAAATCATGGCACAAAGTGATGAACAATCTACTATTATCAGAAAGTTGCAAAAGATGGGATAACTTTTATATATATATATATATATATATATATATATATATATATATATATATATATATATATATATAATCTAGCTTTCTCCCTCTTAAAACCTTGGCTTAAGCTCTCACATTGTGCTATTTTACCTTAATAGTGTAATTAACATGGTATTTATACACCCCATAAACAATTAGAAACAAAACGCGCAATTACGCGAAAATTGCACAAACTATCGATTGAATCAATTGTAATCGACATTCCATTAATCAAATTGACACATTTGTCAATCGAATAAAAAAGATCCAAAAGTGATTAGAGAGTAAAATTAATTTTTTGATATTTTATCGATCGAATCGACAAGGGTATTGATCGAATTGAAATTTCTTTTTCAGTAATAGATTAAAGGCACTCGATCAACAATTTTCACCATGACTTTAATCTTCCAGCTCCACTACTCTAAGATGTTATCATTATCTCTAATCTCCTTCATAATACCACGATTATCATAGTTTTTCGTGCATACTCCGTCTTTATTCGTTCTCTACTAAGCCTAAAAAATCGAGCAAAACCTGAACTTGTCTGCAAGAACCACTTTCATAAGCATGTCTGCCGGATTCTGACTAGTGTGAATATTCTCAAGAGTAACATCGCCTTCCTCTAACATTTATTAGATAAAATGATGATGAACAATGTGTTGAGTCCGAACATGGTACACTGAGTTCTTAACAAAATTAATCACGCTTTAATTCTCAGAATACACAGGTACAAATTCCTGTTAAAGCCCCAACTCATTCATTATTCTTTTCAATTAAATAACTTCTTTAAATGCTTCTGTGACTGTCATATATTTTATTTCGATTTTGAAAAGAGCAACCACAAATTGAAGCTTCGACATCTAATTAATCGCTTCACCCGCTAACACAAACGAGTAATCAGAAGTCGACCTTTTGTTATCCACATTACCAGCATAATCTACATCCACATAGCCTACAAGTCTCTCCTTAAATTTTTCGAATGTCAAAACGTATTCCCTTATACATCGCATGTAATGAAGTAACCACTTTGCTGCCTCCCAGTGTTGCTTGCCAGGATTTAACTTGTATTTGCTCACAACTTCCACTACATGTGAAATATTCAGTCTATTACAGACCATGACGTACATAAGACTGTCAACCGTGCTTAAGTAGGGCACACAAGACATATACTACTTTTCTTTATCTAACATGAGACATTATTTCAAAGAAATCTAAAAATGAACAGTATAGAGGAGTGCTAACCAATTTTGCCTTTTCAAGTCAAAACTTGACTAAGACCTTCTCAAGATACTCTTCCTAAGACAATCATAGTCTGCTTATTTCCATGTCTCTGTGTAAATGCCTATAATCCTTTTTGCAGCCCATAGATCTTTTATCTTGAATATCTTGGATAACTAAGTCTTTAATATATTAATTTTAGATATTTTATGGCTGGCGATAAACATATCATTAATATATAATATTAGAATAATAAATTCACTATCACTCAGTGATCTGAAGTAGACACGAATAAACTTACTTATGATAAACTGCCGGCTCAACATGAAAGAATCAAACTTCTTGTACCACTACTTAGGCAACTATTTCAAGCCATACAACCTCTTTAACCTACAAATTTTGTTCTTTGTTCACTATACCTCAAACCTTTAAGGTTACTTCATGTAGATTTTCTCTTCTAGTTTTCCATGTAGAAATGTAGTTTTCACATCTAATTATTCTAGTTCCATATTATATCATACAACTAGCGTTAACACAAATATGATATATACTTGCTTAACCACAAGCATGAATATCTCATTGAAACCGACACCTTTCTAAGTGTAACCCTTGCCTATCAAGTTTCTTCTGAAAACTTCACTTACACCCAATCTCTTTCCTCAAAACGGTCAGCTCCACCAGCTCCCATGTTTCATTCTTATATAGAGAGTCTATCTCATTATGCATCATTGATATCCACTTTTCAACATTCATGTCTTTTAATGCTTTATGAAAGGTAGATGGATCATCCTCATCCGTAAGGAGGGCAAACGTAATATTTAAATCATTTCTATATCTCGACGGTACCTTATGATCTCTTGGTAGATTTTTCCTGACAAGTGGTGGCACCAATATCTTTTCCTGTATATCTGTTTGCGGCTTAGTTTCTTCAAGTGTTTCAACACCAATCATTAATTTTTTATGATTCATTGTGCTCATCCTTCTGGAATAAGAAACCTTCATCGAACTTGACTCTTAGCTAAATATGTTCTTATGTGAAATTTGGTCATACAATCTGTTTACTTTCACCCAATCATCATAACCAACAACAGTACACTTTTAACTCTTTAGTCTAACTCATCTCTCTCAACTAACAGTACATAAGAGTAAGTATCACAACAAAATATGAGCAGATCCGAGTAATTTACTTCTTAACTACTTCATACTTCTTCTAAAATTTTACAATTAATTGGTGTAGATAGAGATTGATTAATTAAATAGTAAGCTATGTTTATAGCTCCAGTTCATAACTCCTTGCCCAACCCAGCATTACTCAACAAACTTCGGGCTCTTTCCATAAGAGTCTGATTCATACATTTAATCTACCATTCTGCTATGGTAGATGCCTCACTGTATTGCACTTCACAATCCCTTTATCCTTGCAACACTGATTAAATCTTTAGAAGTAAATTTTCCATCATTGTCTATCTTCAGAATTTTTAACTTTTATCATATCTGTTTTTTAACGATTACCTTGAAAGTATCGAAAACAATAAATTTATATTTTATGAAATAAACCTACACATTTTTAGAGAAGTTGTCAATGAATATGTCAAAGAATAACAACTATTTTCTAGAAACAATCGGCAATAGCCCCTACACATCCAAATGCACATAGCCAAGTTGACCTTTAACAACATGTTTCTTAGTTTTTAAACTCAACCTTGATTATTTTCCATATATGCAATGCTCGCATATATTTAAATAAAAAAATTAAAACTAGAAATTAAACTATGATCAAGAAGTACATTCATACTACGCTTACTCATATGGCCCAAGCGCGCATGCCACACACATGCTGACGTGAAATCCACTATAAATGTTGCAACTCCACTTGAGATACTATTCCCGATTAACCTGTAAAAGTTTTGCACTCCTCTATGCCTTCATAACAATGAGTGACCCTTTAGAAACTTTCAGGACACCTCCGTAGTCAGTGAATTTATATTCGAGTGCCTTAAGAGCTCTCAATAATCAGATTCTTCTTCAAATTTAGAATGTGCCTCACATCTGTCAGATTACGCTATACCATTAAACATTCTAATGTGAACCAAATTAATTGCTATAATCTTACAAGCATGATTATTGCCCACAAGAACCAAGGCACCATTATTATCGATATATGTGGTGAACTAACTTTGAAGAGGACACGTGGTATGATGCTCCGGTATCCAGAATCCACTCGTTATACAAGTGATTGACCTTGGACACAAATAACACGTTACAACTACTCTTCCACTTACTAGATTCTGCTTAATTGGACTCCTTCGGTGAATAATCTGATTTCTCTTTCTTCTGGGTTTAGGGATGTGTATAGTCCTTCTTAATATGTTTCTTCTTGCCACAATTCCAATATTTCAACTTTCCTTTACCCTTCGACTTGGACCTAGATCGCGACTTCTCCTTCTCTCACTCAGACGATATTTCCCTAGCAAGTAGTGCAACCTTAAAAGTACATTCTCCCCAGCCATTCATTCTCAATTGCTTCGACTAAAAGGATGAGATAACGATATTAAGGTCCAAGGTACGTATCTACCATAGCACAAAATATCCACTAGATAATTATAGGAATACAAAGGAGATGTCAACAAAGTTAAGGCCTTGTCTTCTTCGTTGATCTTCACCTTTTAACTTGCCATTTTGGAAATCAGTTTGTTAAAGACATTGATGTGCTTAAAGAGATCTAAACCTTCCACCATCTTCAGATTATACATTTGTCTCTTTATATACATGTGATTGGAGAGCAATTTTGTCATGCACATGCTCTACAACTTCGCCCACAATCTTGCAGTGGTTGTCTCATCAATGATATTGTACAAGACTTCATCGGCCAATCATAATTGGATTGTGTTAATCGTCATCTGATTAAGTTACGCCAATCGCCTTCTTTCATTGATCCAGGATATTTTGCTTTTCGAATGAGTGTATGCTGCAACCCTTGTTGAATTAGTAAAGCTTTCATTTTCAATATTTATAATTCAAAATTATTTTTATCCATGAATTTCTCTGTCTTGAGTTTCAGATTCAATCCCCTCATGTCGTGTCTACATATTCAATTTAAAAACTCAACGTACACTTTGATGCCACTTATTGAGAACGCAATAAGCCCTAACACAACTTGTAAAGCGCGGAAGCAAGCTCAAATAGAATTAAACAATGCAATAGAGAAAGAAAATTCAAGCAACCACAGAGAACAAATAAATTTTATGAGAAAAAATCATTGTGGAAAGAAACCATGACACAAAGTGATGAATAATCACACCTAGATCCATAGCTCACCTGACAGACTGAGTGGAGATACCTCGTTTCAACACTTGAGGTCTTAGTATCGATCCCTAGCGGGGGTGGCTAACATGGATTGTGTGTACTGACATGGGTGTGTACTAACAACCTAACTCAAAAAAAAAATAATAATAATAATAATAAATAAATTGTGATGAATAATCCATTATTATCATAAAGTTACAGGAGATTGAACAACTTATAGATCGAAAACCCTAGCTTTCTCTCTCTCAAAGCTCTTGACTCTCAAGTTCTCACATTGTGCTTCTTAATCTCAATCGCGTAATTAACATGGTATTATTTATACACCTCATGCATAATTAGAAACAAAATGCGCACTTACACATAAATTGTGTGAATTGTCAATTGGATTGTCAACCGGATTGTCAAGGTTATCGATTGAATCGAAAATTCTATTTTAATAACATATTAAAGGCAATCGATCAACATAGTGTACATTAACTCAAATTGTACCAAGTAAATTGTGAACCATTGTCACTAATTCAAAAGTCCCGAAATCTGATTCGCTGAATGATTATAACCCCTCCAGGCATGGACTCCTTTTCATTGAAATAGGAGCATTGGATATTTTTATTTCTAACCATCTAATAAGTGTCCAAAAATCTCATAGGCGAATAATCAATTAAGTATAATTTTTTTATTCATGATACACCTTAATCGGGACCCATAATTTGAATTACTTGTATGCCACATGCAATTTTTAAATTGTTATGTATCATTCACCACACTCTGCAGAGGAACAAAGTTTTTCTAGTTAGTTTAACCTCCACCGTAATTTTAGCAAGTTGGCCCACTATGTTAAATATTCCTGATTTTGAAAATCTTGCCATGTTTTTGAGGAAAATTAATGAAATAATATTATTTTGAGAGATCTTCAAAATATTTAAAAACTTCACCAACTCATTGAGATTCTAGGGCCAAAAAAAAAAAAAAAAAGTACAATAATTCATTTTAAACCTATATATTTAACATTTTAAATTTATTTATTAATTTTTAACAAGAGAATGCTCCAGTGCTCTCACTGCACTATAACTTATAGTGCTCCCAGTTGCAATGGTTCACTTGGACAATTCAATCGATAGATCTAAACCGTCCATTAAGTTCAGAATATATTTCAAAGGCTATCAGACAAAAGATAGCATTAATGTGACGATCTCATCCATCTTTTATTTGGCCTTATTTCTACGGCCATCCTTTTGCAAGGCATTGTATGGGATGGTTACAATTGCATGCCTAAACAAAAGTGTAGTTCTTTATAATCTTAACCGTTGATTAGACGTATTTCGTGTAAGTGACCTTAACCGTCCATATAAATAGCATCGATCAAATGCTTGATGTTTTGTCAAATTGGTGTAATGTTTGCATAAAAACCCATGAAATGTTTGTTGGACCTAATGAACGGTCAAGATCAATTAATCAGACATGAAATGTGTGTTGAACCTAATGAACGGTCTAGATCAATAAATCAGACTAAGCGTCCCAATGCAACTAGGAGCACCATAATCTATAATTTATAGCCGAGAACGTTGTCTCACTATGGTTAGCCCTCAGATGAAATTGTTGTTGAATAACAAATTGCAGCACTCATCTGGACCGTCCATTACGTCAAGGGTACTTGTCATGGGCTACGGTGCAAAAATCACGCAAATAGGATGATCTAGTCCATCCATAAGTTGCCTTATTTTTATTTTTTTTTAGCCGTCAGTTTTCTAAGCCCATACAAGGGACAGGTAAGACTTACAAATATAAGTGATTTATCAAACAACAAACGATCTAAAGTAGGCCCGAACAAGTAGATGGCTTAAATTGTTGGTAAATCTTGTTTTTGTCTAAATGATCGTGACCATCCATTTTAGTGGATATCCACGATGGCTGTAATCCTAAGATCAGTGTTCTTTAGAAAAATAGCCCATTAGTTGTGTACAGAAACCATTTGACGGTTCAGATCAATCAATTGAACTGTCCAAGTGCCCTTACGTAATAAGGATACATCACAGGATCATGATGAAACTTCTAGCGTCCTTTCTGTCGCTCGTTTTGGTATAAACCAAAAGGTCTTTTACATGTGTGCTCGTTTGGACGCGGATTTCCTGCTTTTCTCGGGTTTGATGCCACGAGTTACCCCACTCTGGCAATACGAGTCGGTGAGTTCTGACTCAGTGGTGAACGAGTCTATCGAAGTGGCGGAGTCGGTGTGCCACGCACCACGGACATTCCTGGTGTGTTGACGTCACCGAGTTTTGTGGCCCCACCATGATGTATGTGCTATATCCAAACCTTCCATCCATTTTTCTAGATAAATTTAGGTATCGACCCAAAAATGAGGTACATCCAAAGTTCAAGTGGACCACTCTACATAAAGCATGGGGTATTACATGTCTATCATTGAAAACTTAGGAGTCGTTTGGCAGCATGAATTTGAGGGAATTTCAAATTATGTGGTTGTTTGGCGCCACGAAGTAATTGGGGTTTGAAATCCACTCAAAGAGGGGGTTTGAAATCCACGGTGAGATGTTGAATTACATCTAAATTAATTTCAAGAGTTGCATGTGTAGCATGTGTGTCATTTGACTATTAATCTATTGGACATGTGGCCTACTAATGATTACCCAAAATACTTAGATTATTAATTACATCACTATAATTATTTTAATATGATGATCAGTGCCGCCGTGCAAACATTGTCCATGTAAATCAAGGGTTAAAAATCATTGATTATGTGATTTTGTGCTTATGGCCATTCGAGACTTGGAAATTCATTATTTTCTGGTAAAGTATATATTTCAACAGGCTTATTGCAACCATTGTGTCAAACATTACATATTTTCACTAATTAGTAATATTAAAATTGATTTAGTAGCTAAATTTGAACCCTATGAATATACCGTGCACAACTACTTTTGGATTAGAGTTGATTTGGATCAAGTGTGCGAAACATGATATAAGGATTTTAAACCATGATTGAGGGCCAAAGAAGTTTTAGATCAAGCTAATATTTGTATTTTACCTTCATCAAGGTAGGTGAGACCTTATGAATAGGTTGGATGTCAAATAAACATTATGGTGGGTCTTAGGAATGCTCAACGGTGGGCATCATTGTTCCTGGTGCTTTTTGTAGTGTGGTCCACCTGAACTTTGGGGATGCCTCATTTTTGTACTCATATCCTAAAATGATCTCGCCAAGTGGATGAACGGTTTGGATATAACATATACTTATGGTGGGGCCCACAAAACTTGGCGACGTGAACACACCACCAACTTTGTGGCACACTAGGCAATCCGCTTCCATCATCAACAGGCGAAGAATCTTGGTAGATCCACCGAAGCGGGACCATATTCTTTTTCATGAAAAAATAAAAATAAAAAATTATTACTCTGGCGGAGTGTGATGGATGATACACAGGCACCTAGTGACTACTTAGAAATTGCTTACTTGGTATATAAGTAAATCAAATTAATCTGTCTAAATTATGTTTCCCAGTTTAGATGAATATGAACAAAATATTAAATTCAGTTGACTACCAAATTGATGGGCGTTTATGGACAGTTAAAAATGGAAAAATATCCAATGGTCATGTTCGAAAATCAGTGGCCAGGGCCGTTCCAACAATCAGATGTTGGGGCTGTGATTTGATTATAGTTTTTTTTTTTTTTTTTTTTAAATCCCACAGTTTAGTCGGTTTAACTCCATTAAATGTATGCCACGTGAACAATCGAGTGCCTGCATACGAAGCGTCATACACTGACTGAGTATCAAAAAAACCCCCGCCTATTTTACATCGTCGTCGCTTTCACCCTCACAGTGGGAACTGACTGTTTTGGGACATCGTACATGTGCTCGAACATGCCGTGTTAGATACAGTGCATCAGCACCTCATCTATGTACATGGCATTGAAGTTAGCTGAATCTGCGGCTGCAGACGCGCTGCGTTTTCGTAATATGTGTATTGATTTGAGTCGAGTATCTGCAACTCCCACCGTTGATTGGTCCGTGATTGAAAGAAAGGTTTTGATTAGACGTTCTCAGCCATCTAATAATGAGCCAGTTCTCACTAATTATGGTCCGCTCCTTCTAATTCATGACCGTCGAACCTCCTTGATATATTTTCTTTTGTTTATCCACGCCGTCCATCCATTTTTACAGCTCATTTTAGGCATGAGCCCAAGAATGATGTAGATCCAAGTCTCAGGTAGACCACACGCAGGAAACAGTGGTGATCCATTGAAAACTTCCTAAGGCCCACCATAATGTTTATTGGACATCCGTCCAGATAAAACACATATATCAACTTATGCAAAACCCTTCTCCCTGACAGAAGTTTTAAATGGTCAATCAGCACTTGTTCCTGTTGTATGGTCCACCTGAGATTTGGATATGCTTTACTTCTGGGGCATGCACTAAATTGATTTGGAAAAACGGATGGACGGTGTGGATATGTAATACATATATCAAGGTGGGACCCATGGTCATAGCCTAATTAAATCGGCTCCCCAATTGGAAGGCTAGGATTTTCCAAAAATTGTGGTTGCGGCATAAAGGGTCATGCATTATTTTAGCTACTAAAGCGACCCTCTTGATCTTGTTCTTGCATGCCGTGTGCATGGAAATGACTTCGTGGACCATCCTTGACTGTGGAACCCCCCGTGATGTACTTGCATTACATCGACACCGTCCATCTGTTTTGGCAGCTCATTTAGGGCATGATCCTAAAATTGAATCAGATCCAGATCTTAGGTGGGCCACACCACAGAAAATAGTGAGGATTGAGAATTAAAAACTTCTCGTGAACCATAAAAGTTTTTGATCAACCTGATATTTGTGTGGTCCGATCATCCAGGTACCTTGACCTTATCACCAGGTTGGATGGCAAATAAACATTTCAACAGCCTCTCAGAAGTTTTTCATTGTAGATATTCAATCTCCAAGGATTTCTTATGGTGTGGTCCACCTAAGATTTGAATTTGATTCATTTTTCGGGATCATGGCCTAAAATAAACTGCCAAAATGAATAGACGACATAGATGTAAGGCACCTACATCACCATGGGCCCCATAGTTAGAGATCCACCAACGTGCCCCCTCAAAGTTGGCATATTGCTTGAGACGGGTGGGAACCTAGGTGGGGCCACCATGATGTTAGGAAGAAATCAATCATGTCCATTTATCCATGACAGCGAAGAGTGAGGCGGATTCAAAATTAAAATGAGCTGAATCAAAGGAAACAGTAATTATTAAACATACACCATGAAGCATTTACGGGCCATAAAAGCTTTGGATTAAGCAAATATTTTTATCTTTTCAGTCTATCTTAGTGGGAATGAGCTTATAAAAGGTTTAGATGTCGTATAAACATTATGGTGGACCTAAAGGAGGTTTTAACTGTAAGTGTTTTTCTTCATTTAATTAGATGTGACCTTGTAAACAAGTTGAATGAAAAAAAAAAAGATGACAGCCCGGTTTATAAGAACGTTTTGAGATTGTAGTCCACTTAATCATTAACTCTGCTTTATTTTAACCGTGTGGATTAAACAAGTTGGTGAAATATATCAACACCGGGGATAGAAAAAATCACATACATGATGGTGAGCCCCACGTTTCCTGACGGAGATCAGTAGGAATCCGCTACCAAGACGAACATCCACGTGAATACGTACTTTCTTGTCCGCCACCACAATGCATGCATCCTGTAACCACTTGCAACGTGGCATTGAAAGGAAGGGCTGGGCGTCGGTGGTACAAACTCATTTTATAGCATGATCCAAAAATTTTATAATAATAAAGGCAGATACAAATATTTGGTGAACTACACCAAAAGAGCAGTCATTTAATATGCTCACCGTTGAAAGTTTTGTAGAATCCACCATGATGTTTATGAATAATGATTCTCTATTTGTGTCAAGCAAGAAAATTGTGGTTGTTGCAATCTAATTAAAATGATTGTGTAATGTATTAGATAATGCACGGCTAAGATGGACTAATCTCTATACAGCAAAGTAGAAAAAAAAACAGGAAAGTCGTTGTTTTGGCAAATAGAGGATCCAGACTCAATATTTATTTGCCAACACGGCTTCTCGGTGGATCCCTAGCTGTAAGGGTGGACGGTATGGATGTAAGGATCCATGGAATGGGTGCGATTAGGTGAGACCCTGATCTACGAAGGTGGGTGAGAATCCTAAATGTGGGGCTTACAGTGATGCATGTGCCTTAAATCCGCACCGTTCAACTGTTTTGAAAGCTCATTTTAAAGCATGATCCGAAAATGAAATAAATCCAAATCTTATGTGAGTGTAATGCCTTGAAATTTGGGGGTCGTGCAAACACTCAACCTCTAAGTTCCCGAGTGTCACTTATAATCCAATTTAAATGAGCAGAAATGGAATCGACTGGAATATAAACAACAAGCACCACTAATCTACTGAGATGAAGGCGACTAAGATATACAAGTCTACAAGAAAGATCAAACGGGTCACACAAGGCATCACCTGACAAAATACATATATAAAATGTCCAAAAAATAATGCGCTAAATCCCCTACTCAACGGCCCATAGTCAGCCTGCTCGGTCTACGGTGACCCGTCCATCAGCTGGAAGTAAGAAAGCTTCTCTTCCTTGTCTATACTTACCTTGCTTGGCTCGTAGAGCTCTGCATCACCTGCATCTAATGAAGCGTTTGATTGGTGTTTTAAAACATCATCCTAGAGTGAGAGTGAGTGATCAACTCAGTGGGTGTCATTAGCCATAAGTTACATCAAATATCAATTCTATGATGAATTTAATGAAAAACATACATTCACACATTCGTAACTAATCTTTGTTAATGCATATGCATGAATTATGGTATGATGCATGACCTCACAACAATACTCTCTCGAGCGACTTTGTCTAATGATTACGCATGACCAATACTCCCTCATTGTGACCTTAACTGCCGAGTCGCCAACCTAACTAATGCAATGCAATTGTGAACATATTAGCCAAGTTTTTTCGTTAAATCCGTTCATCCAGTAGGTTGGGAAAACTAGTACACTCTGACGATATCAATGCCCTCATTCGTTTGTGAGGCCATAACCCCTCAATGTAAGAGGCAAAGGCCCCGCGATCTTTGATCCTATCGGGTTCCTCACCCCCAACTGCAAGAATGTGAGGAGTGCTGGAAAGCGAAATTGCTCACGGATCACTACGGGGAGGCTCGTCACCCTAACGTATGCCTACAGCTCGGAGATAGTGTCTCATTCAATCATACTCAGCTCATAAGACTGTGGATCAGTTTCTAGCTGTTGTTAATGGGCGTCAATGGGTGAGGGGTACTCCAAGTTTCAAACAGGCGTGACCAAACATAATTGATAAGCATGGTTGATCAGTCGTTGGACTAGGTCGCCCAAATTCAGGCGAGCACGTAACGCACGACATCTGGTGCAAGCAACCCATGTATTTCCATTACTGTCGCCCATTAGCGTCCACCTAAACCAGTCATCCTAGTCACGGGATGGTCCAACCAATGGGACCACCTTCAAAAATCTCAGTTTACTAACCCAGAAAATGGGTTGTATTCTATATCATTTCAGCTAAGAATTCATCTTAGTACAGATGGAATTATGCCCATTATACATCCAACATAAAATTCAGGATATTACAATGAATGCATCCACTCTTAACAATATAGGTTAGATGTGTGTGCATGTGATGCCGGATTACCTAAGAGACAAGAGACAACACAACATCCATAATGTAGAAAATACAACAGTAAAAATATAATTAACAACATCCATAATACAAAAAATACAGCAGTAAAAATACAATTAACAACATCCATAATGCAAAAAATACAACAGTAAAAAAACAATAATGCACACTACAAGGATGAACATGCAAAGATCATAAGCAATGATGAACATGCAGCACCGATTCCATGCCCAAATAAATTGAAGACCAAACAAACAATAATTTATCAACGCATGCATGTTGGGTTGACTTATCATGTAGGTTCCTAGCTAGTTTTTTTCCTAAATTACTCATGCACATGAATCTAACATCCACAATTATTAAATATATCTTAAAATTGGTACTTGGCTACCTAAGGATAATGGTCCGCACCTATTATCATTTTGGGGGTCCTCGGAGTTGCTCTAGCATCGATGGGTTCCCAAACTCGACGAGCCGGGGCCATGCATTACATGGAGTAGGGGTAAGTTGCATGTTTGTTGCTAGAAACCGGATGAGGATGGATTGGAGCTCAATTTTACCTCAAATTGAACAGAGTTTTGCTCCAATGACAATTGGGTTGGCATTTTTCGGCCAATGGAAGGCGTAGGTGCGGAGGTTTCCAAATCTCAAGTACCACTGACCCACAATCACCTACCCTATCGCCTTTCTCTCTTCTCCCTTCTCTCTCTCTCTCTCAGTTGTTGGAGTTTATGGGAGTGAGAGAGAGGGCTGGATATAAATATCCAGAGATTTATTTCAATTGGCCTGCACTTTGGTAATTGCCTCCAATGGCCCTGTGGGGCCCATTCTGGTTATTGGGGCTACCCTGATGGCCCCCTAGCCATGAAATTTGTAGAATAGGTGCCTCATGGCCTGATGAAGGGCTGCACAAAGTTTGAAGGCAAATGGATGCGGGGTTTTATTGTACAAGTCCGACCTTCAAATGGCCTTGTGGGGTCCATTTCTGGCTGTTGGGGCTGCTCTAATGCCCCTCGGCCATAAAAATTATAGGATAGGTGCCCCATGGCTGGATGAAGGGTCGTGCAAAGTTTGAAGGCAAATGGATGCGGGGTTTTATTGTACGAGTTCGACCTTCAAATGGCCCTGTGAGGTCCATTTTTAGCTATTGGAGCTGCCCTGATGATCCCCTGGCCATCAAATTTATAGTATAGGTGTCCGATGGCCCGATGAAGGGTCATGTAAAGTTTGAAGGCAAACAGATGCAAAATTTTACCATAAGGGGTCGATTTGCGATCAATAGTTACCGTTCCACGATCGGGGTTCATATTTTTGTGGACGGGTGTAGAGAAATATTTTCGGCCTTCAATATAAATTTAAAAGAGATCCGACAGCTGAAATGCCTCATTTTTCTATTTCAAATAAGAGAGACATTGATTTAAAATTTTAATCATTGGGCCAAGGATGGGGTGAGTCGCGCTTAACAAGTGCCGACTGGGTAGTATGGATATTTTATTTCTAAGCGCCCTTTGGGTCCGTAATTCATGTTAAACCACAAGCCCAGCGAGGTTCATGGTCTCCCCAAGTTTTAAATTTTTCTGATCTTCCCTAACCATTGCACGGCCCGCACAAACAGTTGTCAAGTATAATCAGGTGAACCGACTTTACGGCTCGCACTCGGTCCAATTATAATCAAACTTGACCGCATTAATGGGATAACTCGGGTTAATTTGTTGGTGGTATCCCTCACACGAGCGGTCTAATCGAGCGGTCCTGCGGCAGTTCCCACGTGGACGCCTCAGGACACTATTCTGGTTGGGATGGGTGTTACAATGGACTATATATCATAAGAAAAAAAAAGTGATTGAATCTCTACCAATAAAAACTTAATGAGGCCCACTGGAATGTTTATTTCCTCCAACCTATTGATAAAGTCATAAAGATTTAGATGAAGAGACCATAGAAATGTTAGCTTGATCCAGAACTTTTGTGGCCCATGAAAAGTTTTTAATAGGGGTGCACATTGAACATGTAGAACCGTGGAATCGGAACGGAACCGACCAAATTGTCCGGTTTGATCCGGTTTTAGAGTGCATCGGTTCTGGTTCCAGTTCCAAAAATTAAAGAACTGTTTAGTTCGGTTCGGTTACGGTTTGGGGTATGTAGAACCGAACCGTGAAGCTAAACTTGGAACTGAACCATGAAACCGAACTTGGAACCGTGAGTTTACAATATATTTGACTCATAATTTATGGTTTACAATGCACCCTTTGATTGTTTTCATAAATGTATTTTTTCACGCCATATACAATATCTAAACCATTCATCAAATGGATCATAACACGAATGTACATGGACTAAATTATAAAATAAAACATGCAATTGGGCTAGATTATAAAAAGCCTAGAACTGTGGAACTGAATCAGTTTTCATGGTTCGATTCCGGTTCAATTCTAGGGTGCTAAGGGTCCGGTTCCGGTTCCAAAAATCCTAAAACCATAAGGAACAGTTCGGTTCCGATTTCACCCCCGAACTGGACCGGACCGAACCGAACCGTGTGCACCCCTGGTTTTTAATGATTGATTACCACTTTTTCCTAAATCATAGTCTATCTTAAATTTGAATATGCTTTATTTTTTAAATCATGCCTAGCTTTCAATATGGATGGACAACGTGAATGTAGTCATGTACATAACAATGGGCCTCACAGTCAAGGGTCCCACCTACCTTAGTGGATCTAGGGTCTCACCTAATCCGCTCCCCCATTCGAAGCCCGTGTCTAGAGAGAAATTGAAGGATTTATGAGTGATACCCACTAGTTAGGCTCAAAAAAGAACCTTTGACAGGATGCACCCTGAGCATTGGGACTCCAGCTTTTCAATTCGGGTAATCTTTTAGAATTCAGATCCCCTGCTTACCACAAATAATAAAATCTTGTTTGTTGCAATGTGACTGGATTACATCAGCACATACTACATTTAATGTAGTAGTGCCGAAAACTTCAATGATGATATGGACTAATCATAATGTAAAAAAATAAGATATTCCTACTTATGGCAAGCAAAGATCCAAATTCAATCTTCCAATGGTCCAAGCTTCTAATATAACAAACCTAGCTCACTTACAGTTGGAAGTCAACCAACAAAAACTCTAAATTAAATTATTTGAACCATTTGATAATCTTACTATTTTCCTTTGAACATGAAAGGTGACCACACCCTTTGTATTATCCTAGGGTATTAAATATTCAATAAGTAGACCACCATCCAACCTAAGTCCCATCAAATGAACGATTTACATGGCTGCACCATGACGGGCAAATAGGAACTTGTTAAGGAAAAAGCTTTGTGGGTCCCACTATAATGTATGTGTTTTATCTACACCGTTCATTACTTTGCCAGCTAATTTTAAGGTAAGAGCCCGACAATAAATAAGATTCAAATCTCAAGTATACCATATCATGGAAAATAATAAAGATTGAATGCTTATTAGGCCATTGTAATGTTTATCTGCTATCCAGCCTGTTCACAAAAACATAACATCTGACGAAGTAAAAGCACAAATATCAGCTTGATATAGTATTTCTGCGAACCCAGGAAAATTTCAATAGTAGGTGTTCAATCTTCACCCATTTCTATAGTGTGGTACACTTGAGATTTGAATACACCTCATTTTTAGGCTCATGCCCTAAAATAAGCTGGCAAAATGCATGGACAGCATGGATAAAACACATACATTATGATGAGGCCCACAGAGATTTTCCACCAGGTAGCTGGCTGGTGTAGGGGTCACCAGCCAATCAGCGTCCCAGGGACGTACGTGGGCAGCTTGAACAGACAAGCGTCCACTAGTCAGATATTTAGTTGATTAAAAATCAAACTAATTCAGGAATTGTGGTGTAACTACAACATCCTCAGGATTTTAGCCATTTATTTATTTTTTCAAGAATTCCACGTGTGCAATTTAGGTACGTGTACGTACCATCAGTCCATCACCAAGCCAGTGTAGAAAAAAAAATTTTGTTAATTAATTAAATGCAAGAGAGGATGACGGGACCCGCAAGGGACACGACTCCGGTACTAGCTCACCATCATTTCTAAAATTGGGTGAATCCTTCCTCACACGTGGCACACATATGCTGCTATCTAAACCATCCATATTGTGGGGAATATTTTGCATTGATCGCAGACCAAAAATCACATTGGTTGAACAATCCTTCTAACAATTCAATTGGTGGCTGTCAAATGGACGGTCGAAAAAAAGATAATGAGCATTCTGAATTCATCCTGCAAATTCGATCCGTTTGAATTTTAAATTATGGTAGATTAGCAGTTTTGGACGGTGTGGATTACCATACAGCGATGCGTATGAATTCACCACCATTTTAAAGATGGCGGTTAACCATCATAGATGTCAAGCTTTTCTGACCGGAGAGGCCATCAACGGCGAGCATTAGATGGACGTGACATCCTTAAATAGACGTACCAAACGAAGAATTCATGTCCACATGGCAGGCTCAGCTGACGTTGACGGTGTCTTGTCTTGAGAAGAAAAGGAAGCTAAGCCCACACGTGAGTGAAATCGTGGCCGTCCACACTCATTTACAGTCCAATATGGAGCACGTGTGGAAGAACCAAATTCTTTTGGCAGGTAGACCACATGTATCATGTGGCCGAGAGCTTCATTTGTCAGATAGGTCACAGCAAAGACAAATGGATGGCTAGAAAGATTTCCTTTTGTTTCTTATAAATTTCGGGTGAAAGTGACGTGGATTGATTAGTGCCACCAATCTCTGGCCCAATTCCATGATCTGAACCGTTGTTAGGGTTTCGTATCATCACTTGATAAACGGTCCTGATGCGGATGTAAAGAGGCCTGATTGGGCAGTGCGTGCAATTAGGGCTAATGGTTAGATGATCTAGATCCTTGGTTTGGTGCACCCCGTTGTGGACGGGATGCCTCGCAACATCTCTCAGCCTGGAAAATCCTAACCGTTCAACTAGATTCATCCAAGGAGCATTTGCCACCTGGTGACATGAACGATGTATGTGGTGATCCGGGCCGTCAAATCGTGGGCCTCCACGTGGATGGAACATAGCCCATCACGAGTTTGCGGATTGAGCATTCAATGAGATATGTGGGATCATCATCGGAATATCGCTGTGATTAGGCAATCCTAACCATCCAGTTTGGTAGCCATCAAATGGGCAGTTGAAAGATGTCATATTGTCATCAGATGCTTGAGATAATCCAATGGCTTTTGTAGAATGCTCCATTAACCCCATTACAGGAAGTTCTTGCGGTAGAAAGCTAGGTTGGGCCATCATGATGTTTATGAGAAATCCACACCCTCCATTAGTTTTGTTAATAAGAGACTAAAAATGAGTTAGATCCAAAATTAAAAATGAGTTTTGAGATAATCCAATGACTTTTGTAGAATGCTCCAAAAATGTTTGGATGGTAAGAATTCAATCCCAATTGCATTATAGAGTCATTTTTCTTAAGACATTATTTGCCCTTTACTACAAAATAAAGCCCAGTTGCTTGTTTGGGTTACCGGTGAATATTGAAGCCTAGTTTCTTTTTAATCGTTCCACAACGGGCGATGTTGGTGATGATCTCAAACACCTCTTCAACAAATCTGACAGAAAGAGCATATTGAAGTAGGCTTGTGCAATGATAAAGATACAATACAAAAATTAAAAAATATATGACTTGATGAGCAATATAATAATGAATTGTCAAGCAACCACTTTTTCTGAAAGCTTGAGTCATTACAGGACGGTGTATCATTGTATATTACATTAAGAGAGACTTTAACACTCCTCACGGGAATATATTGGGCACGGGTGGAGAGACACTTGTGACATAAATTGCTCACTAGAGCTGGGCATCGAGTCGAGTCGGACCGAGTTATGGTTGACCGGACTCGGTTCGGTTTTGAAATAGGCCTAACCCGAACTTGACTTGACTTGGTACTAAGTCTAGCATGCCTAACTTGATCCGAGTCCAGGTCTGGCCTGGACTAATCCAGACCAAGTCTGACCCAGTCACAAGTACTGAGTCGGGTCGAGTTGGCACCAAGTTGGGTCGGGTGCGGCGGGTATCTATAGGCTAAAATCACAATTCAAAACCTAGATTCACTTGTTAGAATTGCAATCTCTACATCAGCTACACGACATCTTAGATCTGAAATGTCATATATGAGTTTATATATATAAATATATATATATATATATATATATATATATATATATATATATATATATATATATATATATGCACTAGTCGAGTTTCGGATCGAGTCGAGTCAGTACCAAGTTGAATTTCGGGTTGAGTTGAGTTACTGGGTGACTCGAACTCGACTCGGTTTGACTTCAGATTGGATGAAGTCTACTCAATTCGAATCGACTCACCCACTCGATTCGTATTGAGTCAGATATGAACAAGTTGGATGAGTCGAGTTTGCCGAGTCAAGTCGTCTCATGCCCAGCTCTACTGCTCCCTATGGGAGAATATATCACGGAGGAAAATTTGTTGCTCCCAAAATTGGAATACTTGACTTTATGCTATAATCTCATGTCAAAACATCACTTTCTATAAAAGCTTGAGTTATTAGAGGATGGTGTATCAATGTATATAAAGGGAATAATAGATTTAATAAAACACAACCTTGACTCATAGAGACATGTAAGAGACCCTTAGGGAATGTTAGATTCTTTAAATTTCTTACAAATATCATTATTTCCTTTTATTTTGTTTGGTAAGACCTGGAGACCATCCAGTAGAAATAAATTTCTGGATCCATTGTGGTGTAAGTGACTCATCCGCACTGTCCATCCATCCATTTTACAAGAACGTTTTAAGACATGAGCTAAAAAATGGGGCAGATCTGAATCCTGATTGAACCACACCACATAGTAATTTTTTTACTTCTTAGGTTGGGTTTGCTCATAAATTAGTACCTCATTATAAGTTTTGAACCCATTTTGGAAATGATGGTACAGCTTTTGGCAAGAAATGCCATCAACAAACTGACATACTAGGTCCAGCTTTTGGTAAGAAAAATATTTTCAAAGGTTAAAATGGTTAAAATGACCGCTTTATAATATTCTTTTTAAAACTAAATATTAGAAAGATTTTTTTAATTAACTTTTTTAATAATATACTAAAAGAATAGTTTCTCAAATTTGAAAAATACACCCTCTTTTCTATAAATCACCTCAAAACATATTTTTATATGTGAAAATATCCATCACAACTTAAGCAGGCGGGCTACATCATGCATTTCAGATCGATGGCCGTTTCATTTATTTCAGTGGCGGGGCCGTCTTGATATGTCGATCAACTTTAATTTTTCGGAAGTGGATTGAGTAAACTTTGTAGGGCCCTGGTATGTTCTTATCCACACCGTCCATTTGTTTTATCAGTTCATTTTTAGGCACGAGCCCAAAATTGAAGCATGTTCGAAGCTCAAGTGGGCCACACTAAAGGAAACAATGTGAATTGAAAACCTCTTCAGAGCCACAGAAGCTTTGGATCAAGCTGATATTTGTGTTTCCCTTTACTGATGTCCGTGTGACTTTATGAACAAATTGTGTATTCCCTTTGCATATGTGGGTGTGACCTTATTAACAGATTCCATGGCAAATAAATATAATTGTGCCCTAGGAAGGTTTCAATGGTGGACGTCATTATCCCCACTGTGGTCCACATGGGAGTTGGATCTACTTCGATTTTTTTTGGTTCACACTTTAAATCAGCTATAAAAATGGATGGACAACGTGGATACAAGGCCCGTTGGCTCACAATTAGGGATCCATCGACCTCGATCCACGGAAGTTGCGATCCTGGGAGGACGTGTATTGCCAGTTGTCAAGTTCCTATGGTAGGATGGGTTCAGGTCCTTACCTCAGTGGTAGACTCTGAGGAGTTTTAACACGAGGTCTTGGGTTTGATACCCATAGGTGGTGAATTCCCGCTACGGCGTGCATGGGTGTGTGTTGGGTGCATGTGCAAAGAAAACAATATATATATATATATATATATTTGAAATAAGTTCCTATAGTTGGAAGCTAGGTGGGGCATATCATAATCTTTGTTAGAAATCCATACAGTCCATCCATCTTGCCAGATCATGTTAGGTTGAGCACAAAATTAAGGCGGATCCAAAACTTAAGTGGGCCACATGACAAGAAACAGTGGAGATTTAACACCCACTTTTGAAACATTGGTGGCCTATGCAAATTTGGTATCACATTTGTTTACATTCTTTTTTTGGCGCCCTGACATGGGTCAATCACAAGCCGCCATGTGTCAACATTATGCACCTGCAACTAGCGCAAAACATATTCCCACTCGAGAGTATTGTCATTCGCATTTTCTTCGGCGATACACATTTTGCGTTAAATGCGAAGGCACGAGCCCTTATGCTTGCCTTTTGAAGAGAAAATCATCATACGTCACGTATCCGTGATTATTGTACCCATTAATGAGGTAGCATGTCCACCATGTCTATAAAAGACCCGTTGAGAGAACAAATCTTATCATAAATCTGGAGATAATTCGCTTGGTGAGGCCTTCTTTCACAGTCCGTCTAAAATAGGAGATCGTCCTAGAGACATTTAGAAAGACTGTAGCATCCCAGAAGATTTTGAAGATCGGAATATCATACCTATGTCCAAATGAACCCAACTACGGCTTAGACCCAATCGAGAGAGATAGACACATCAGTTCGATTAAGTCTTTCTCCACATACCTTAATCAGAAATAAGAGAATGGGAGAACTATATACAAAATCTAATTTGACCATTCCACAGTCAATTTTGGGAGATCTTGATGTGATTCATCTTATTCCTTCCAACCCTCCAAGCCATCAAAGTGGCAGGATCATGTGGGTGAGTGACCCTGATTTCTTATAGGGGTTTCTTCCAGATCAGCCCATGAGGTTCCTAGAACCCGATTCTATGGCTTATATCCTGAGAAACTTTGGCAGTCCCAGGCCTAATCTTTAGTGAGCTGCAAAGATTTCTCCAAAGGATCATCTACGAGAAGAAGATCCGAAAAGTCAATGAGTCTGAATCTAATTCGAGTCTTTCTTTCCAATCCAAGTCGCTAATTCTAGAGCAATTAAAGGGATTCCCATATCCAAAACAATGACTTAAGCATTAAGGATCCAAAAGCAACTAGGAAACCCTAATGAGGGTTTCACTGCCTTGACAATTTAGAAAATGAACAATAAAAGAACTCATGGCCCTACATCAAACACATCAATTTATCTTTTATTTATGATTCCTTTATCTTTCCTTGCATAGCTTAGCTTAGTTTATAGCTATTGTCTAACAGCTCCCACTACAGTACTTTAAAAGTAGAGTTAGTTTTTCTACAATCTTAATTTGCAGATCATGATCATCGAAGTTACAATTTGGTTGATCACACCCAACTCAATTCGTCTGTTTCGATAGACATATTAGGAACTTATCTCTTTTCATTTTTTGTTTATTCATTTGGTTGTCTCGTAAGTTGTCAGTTGTAATAAACATCATTTCATAGTATTTAATGAAATCGACAACATTCTTCCTGATTTAATTTTGAATGTGTATCTTTGTTCATTTGAAGATTGTTTTGAACTTGAAGTGTTGGTGAAAGAATAAGTCTTTAAGTCGGTAGACTCAAACTAAATAGATCTCATTTGAAAGGATTAGCCTCCTTTCCTCTCTTTAATCGTTTGAACGAAGCGCAATATTAGTGGTCGAGAGGACTCTATATCTTTGATCTTAGTCTCCAATCCGTCCATCTCGGTGGACACTAATAATTCAATCAACCCTTGAGTTAGGTAGACTTTGGCATGCTCGCACATCTTACTCACATACACGTGTGCAAAATCTAGACCCTCGGTCACAGGAGTGGTCCAGTTTGATTGAATTGAGTACAATAATGTTAATATTTTTTATGTTTTGAGTTCATTATAGTGAAAATTGTTAGTGCATCAGTGTGTCAATGACGTGAACTAGGGAGTCTTGAGTTGGTTAAGCCCCCATTGCAAGACACTGAAGACCGTAGACTCGAAGACTTAAAGCATCAAGGCCTGAAGACAACGTGTAAATTGAGGTGCCTTGATAATCCTAGCCCTAAACTGTAATGCCCTGTCCAAAAAGGGAACAGTGTCCTGAGGCACTGACGTGTGAACTGACTCAGGACCGAACAATTCGATCGCACCTGTGGGCTTAAGATGGGTTAATTAACCCAAATTCACTATTTCGTACAATTTAAAATAAATTAAGATCGGGCCGAGCATAGCCTGTAAAGCCAGTCGGGCCGAGCCATATTTGGCGACTGTCCGTACGGGTCGTGTTTCACTCGAGGAAGATCTAAAAATTCCAAAACTTTGTCAGACCTTTGGGTTCGCTGGGCTTGTGGTCCCACGTGGACGCTAGGCCCCAAGGATGCCCAAAAATGGTCGAACAGGGTTGCCCTGTTGGCACTTGCAAACTGCAAGTCGCCTGGCCAAAAGTAATAAAGTTCTGAAATTTAACCAAATAACTGTGCTGCTTGAGTTTACAAATCGGAGCATTTCAGCCATCGGATCTCTTTTAAATTCACACTAAAGGTTGAAAATAATTTTAGGCCCGTGCGTACAAAATCTGTCCGTTGATCATGGAACGGTGACCGTTGATGGTGAATCGGGTCGCTGCAGTAAAATCCCACAACCGTTTACAATTAAACTTCGCCCAACCCTTCATCAGGTCATGAGGCACCTATCCCATGTATCAGATGGGCCAGGGGGCTATTAGGACAGCCCCAACAGCCAGATTTGGGTCCAAAAGGGCCATGGGAAGCATTTCTTAAAACTTAAGGTCAAGTGACATAATTCTGAGCATATATAAGTTCAGCCCTTCTCTCTCAGCCCAGTTTCCAGTAGCTGAGAGAGAGAGAGAGAGAGAGAGAGAGAGAGAGAGAGAGAATAGGAGAGAGAAAAGGGGGGCATTTCACTTGCATATGGCCGCGGTGCCCGGACTTTGTCAATTCCAGCATCCTCTCCCCTCTGCTAGAAATCCTGGTAAATCTCCACCGTTGGAAAAAGAAATTCCAACCCATCTAAGGTAATTTAGGATTTCTCACTCTATTTCCTTGATTTCTACAACATGCATGTAATTCTTGTCCATCCAATGCAATACAGGGCTCCAGCACCTAGAGCTTGCGGACCCGACGTCGCTAGGATCTTCTCAGCAACCTCTGGTTAAGTTTAGGTGAGGACTATTACCTTTAGGTGGCCGGTTATCGTGCTCAGAATAGGTTTAATGAACGTGTTTGATAGTTGTTAGTGCATGTGGCTGAATTTTCCTTTTTATGGTATAACTAGGGTAATGGATAAGGAAATTACTGAAATTATGGGAAGGCATTAAGCCCCAAAACCCCAAATAATCAATTAGTCTAATTTTCATGCCATTGTGAATCTTAACTTGTGGATTTCCCCAAATTGTTGCTAGTTAATTGGGTTTTTTCTTAATTTGGTGTTAATCATGACTAACAGGATTACATGAAGTACTATAAGATGTTATTTGATGCTGATTCTCTGATTTTCTGAAATTTATGATAAACTATGCTTGAATGAGTGCATGGAATGTCTTGGATTGGCTGAATTATGTGATGCATGTAAGCTTGTGGAAGTTATGATAGTACATTATTATATGGCTGCCCACACAATTGCAATAGGTTGGGATATGGTATGTAGAGCATGTAAAATTAAATAGTACTTTGTGTGTGCGGCTGCCCATGTACTGATTTTACTAGGGTTGTGTCTACACATATGAATCATATCCCTGGAATCCATGTTTTGATGTGAACTGCTGCATATTTCCCTATGGATAGGCCAATTACCTGGAATTACCTGGGCGGTCTTTGTTAGACCTATCCTTAAGTGAATCTGGCCCGAATAGTTGAACCGTAAGTTATTGGCCGTACTTGGACTGTACGAGACCATGTTCTTAAGCCAATTAGTTATGGTTCAGCCCGTCGGGTCACATTGACTATTACTTGACTATCCTTGTACGTTAACCTTGTTTGATCATGCCTGTATGAATCTGAAGTGCCCTAAGACCATTGCACCCATTATTAACTATGATTTATAGCCTACAAAGTCTCATGAACCGGGAATGGTGGTATGGGACACTATGCCTGTGCTGTTGGCCTACACTGGGGTAACGAGCCTCCCCATAGTGTCCGTTGAACATTTGGACTTGTGAGTCGGGAATGGTGGTATGGGACAATGTACCCTGCTGTCAACCTGTGTTGGGGTGACGACCTCCCTATAGTGACCGCGAGTGGGACATCTAAGTTTCAAATTTTGATTTCGTCTATGTTATATTTTGTTTAGGATTGACGACCTCAATATAGGGTTAAGGATCGCAAGAGCCACATGGCCACGGCCCTTGAGCCACACGATCGGGTTAGGGCAATAACATCACTAAGGGTATTTTGGTTTCCCCAACCTGCTGGATGAACGAACTTAACTAATCAACTAGACTAACATGTCCCATGGCATTGCATTTATATTGTTGGCGATTATACAGTCGAGGTCACTTTTGAGGAAGTGTTGTTGTTTCATTGCGAAAGTCATATGTTGTCGCTTGAGGGAGTGCTGGTTTTGATAAGGAACATGCATCATATCATAATCATACATTTACATTAAGAACAGTGTTTAGGATTTTATGATGTTTGCCGTTCATTAAATGTATTCTATGCATGATAATTCGATGCCTATTGCTAATGGTACCACTGAGTTGATTACTCACTCCCACTCTAGGACAGTGTTCTAAACACCAACTAGAACCCGATATAAATGCAGGTACCTTGGAGCAGCACGCATTGGATGATGTTGGTGCCGCCGACGACGATGAGAGGGCGTACTACTAGGAGTTTGGCAGGGCATATTAGCGAGATGGATGTCGGTAGAATTGGGCCATAGCCCAGGTCATTTTAGGGATTGATGAGTGTTTGAGGTTAAATCCATAAATAATTGTTAAACTAAATTTATTAAGTTGATACGGTGGATGGAAACTTTTTATGAAACTTTAATTGGTTAGCAGCACTTGGATCTTAATTACCTGATTAGAAATTGAATATGCTTAGATTAATTCATCATTGTTTATTAATACCTGTTAAATGCATGCATTAATGAATCATCGTTGCATACGTGGCACTCGGGAATTCAGGAGTCGAGTTGTTACTTGGCCCTTAAATTTTGGGGCGTTATATAAACCCCTTTAGTCCCGAAACGACCTACCTCTAGATGACCAATTCTTCCATAGAAAAATCTTAGTTTGATCATCCCAATCCTTAGCCTTAAAATGAACATTATAAGTTAGGCTCTTAAATGTTGAGAACGTCTAGAAATTAGAAGAACACAAACAATAGATTTTTGGAGACTGTTGATCGAACGAAGAGATCAATTGATCGATCAAAGGTTCCAATACAAAACGACTGAAATTGCCCAGCAAGCAATTTAGACATTTTTATGAAACTTCGATCGATCGAACTAGTTGTTTTCTGCTCGTTTTATGGTCGTTGCAAATTTGTTTTATATAAAAATGGCATTTGGACCTCATTGCAAATGATTTTTTTATTTTTATTATTATTATTTCTTTTTGTAATGATTTAAAAGCCCTAGTACTGTATTCCACTCCTTCCCATTACTTCTAGGCTCTATCACAATCAGATTCATATCATCTTTGTAGTAATTCATCACTTTAATGGGCATTCTAAGCTCCATCTCAAGAAGAATATGGTATTTTATATTTTCTAAAGACTAGACACCAACTTTTTATGTAAACCCTTTATCTATCATCCTCTAGAATGCCCATCTAATTGAATGCCTAAATTGGAACCAACTAGACTATTAGTTGTAGGAGATTCAACCAACCCACTCTTTCCCATTATCTTCGCACTTCATATGTATATCCTCAAGGTAGCCGATAATTTTAAGCCAAATAAGATCGACATCAAAGTTTGGGGGAGCAAAAGAGAAGCTGATTCAAGTATAGAGAAACATTGATCAAATATCTCAAGAAGGCACATCAATGGGGCTCAATCCAACTAGTAAGAGTTTATATTTGAGTTCATCATATACTATTTGTGTATGATTTAGTATAGAGTTTGAAACTCAAACTCGATTAGGTTCTTGTGTAGGACCATCACCAACACGGGTGTATACGTATTTCACCAACATGGATGTGTACGTGTAAGTTCTTGTGTGGGACCGCATAGGTTATTGGTGTGCCTATAGAAAACCAATTAAGTCTTTGAGGGAGCCACTAATATGAGTGTATGTGTGTTCCACTAACATAGGTTGTACATGTAAGTCTTTGTGTCGGACCGCCAGCGACAAGGGTGCGTACATGTAGGTTTGTGGTGAACCTGTTAAAAACCATAGTAAAGGTTTTTGGTGAACCTATGGAAAATCAATTGAGGTAGTGAAATATGGTACACTTGAGGTTGAGTGCGTCTACCGGGAGTGGAGTAGCCAATAAGTCGAACTACTGTATATCCTTGTGTTTGCGATTTATAAGTGTATGGTATTCTAATTATGCTTGTGAATTAAATTGTTGTATATGAATGCATGATTAAATTGTATGCTAGGAGCTTAACTCATTGCACTCTCACACACTAGATATCTATCTCACCCACATAAACTATTGTGCTCATATAGTTGTATCTTATTTAGTCTATGATTTATGACACATTTAATTGAATTAATTTTTATATAATTTTAGGACATAGCTGTAATTCTTAGCTCTACAAGCTTCCACATGGTATTGTGTTAGATAATCCACATAATTTAAGGAATGACCTTATGAACCAGTTGAATGGCACAACAACGTTAAGGTGGACCCGAGAATGTTTAATTAGTAGGCATTTTCCTCCCAACTTTTTTTTGTCATATGACTCACTTAAGTTTTGGACCATCTTATTATTAGGCTCATATTCTAACATAAGCTAGCAAAATGGATGGATGGGTGGATTTCTCATAAAGATCATGGTGGCCCCACCTAGCTTCTGACCACAGTAATACAACACTATGGTTGGTACTTTGTTGACATGGCAAAGTTATGTGGGCCTCACTCTAATTTATGTGTTATATCCACACCGTGCGTCCATTTTCTCATATCATTTTAAGGCATGAGCCTAGAAATGAGGTGGATCCAAAGCTCAAGTGGAACACATCACCAAAGTAGCTAGTGGGAACAATGGTGGCCACTGTTGAAATCTTCCTAGGTTGTGGGATTGATCCAGAACTTCTATGGCCCACAAGAAGTTTTCAATGGTAAGTGTTTAATCCCCACTATTTCATATGGTGTAGTCCACTTGAGCTATGGATTTGCCACATTTTTTGTGGCTTATATCCTTAAATGATCTAGCAAAATAGATGGTTGTGGATATAAGACATACATCATGGTGAGGATAGAGCTTTGCCACATCAACACAGTACTGACCACAGTATTGTGTTCTACACTACATATCGAGAATGTGGTAGAGCCTGAAAGAATCAAAACGTGGTAGAGATCTATGACTTACTTGTGACCTAGATCTAGTTATGTGGGTGCCTCTTGTGACCTAGATCTAGTTATGTAGGTGGCACCCTGGAGCACGACTTGGCTAGGATCCCAGAATCAGTGATGTGGGTGGGACCCTGACAGTAGGGCCCACCTCAATTTATGCTTTCTATATCCACAGTGTCATCTATTTTTCCAATTTAATTTATGTCCGGTCCCAAAAGTAATAAAGCACATATAAATTTCAAGTAGAACACGCCATAGGAACAAGTGGTTATTGACCATTAAACACTTTTGTGAGCCACAAAAGTTTTTTCAGGTCATTTTAGGGCATTATCCTAATTAAAATGAAGCATATCCAATTATCGGATGGACCTACCATAAGAAACAGTGGTTATTGACCATCCTACCATTAAAAACTTCTTAGGTCATACTTTAATGTTTTGGAAGTTTTTTGTTACCATCCAATCTGTTGCTAAGGTCACATAAGCCTGGATGAGGGGAAAAAACAAATATAAGCTGGATCCAAAACTCTTATTGCCTATTAATGGTCAATCAATACTATTTCCTATGGTATGGTCCACCTGATAATTGGATATGTTTCACTTTTTTCTGATAATGTCATAAAATGATCTGTAAAAACTTATGGACAGTGTGGATACATAATAAATACATCAAGGTGGGCCCCATGGTAACCTAACAATGAGGGCCTCACCGTCTTTGGAGAGGCCATGGTCTCACCTAGGGGTGTACATCGAGTCGAACCCAGTTGAGCTGGCCTTAGCTCGACTCGGCTTGAACACTGGCTGACCTTATCTTGAGCTCGGCTCGGCTTGATCCTCAAGCCTGACTGGCCAGTGCTGCTCAGTTCGGTCAGCAGCTCGGGCCAGCTCGAGCCGAGTTTGAGCCAAATTGAGCCGAATTCGCTATTGAGGCATTTCCACAAACACCTGAACTGCAACTTCAAAAACCCATTGTTTTACAAACAGAGGCAATGGTTTTACAGGTGTTTTATCAAACACCTTTTAAGTAACATAAAAACTAAAAACGAAAAAGGAGAAAAAAGGTATTTGTTTAATGTACATACCTTGCTTGCCACCGGCCAAACCTTCCTTGCCACCAGCCACATTTCATTAAGTCATTTCATCAAACAGTTGGTGAGCAACATCAATGGCAAAGTAACCGAGTCACCAAACTGGTTCGATCTGAGTTCGATTCGAGCTGAATTCGAGCTGGATCCGATCCGAGTCGAGTTAAGCTGGGGCCTGCTCGAACGCATTTTCGAGCTCAAAAAACAGCTCGACTCGACTCAAACTCAGCTTCGAACAGAGTCGAATCGAGCTTTTTCGAGTTGAGTCGAGCGAGCTAATCAAGCTAGCTCGGTTCATGTACACCCCTAGTCTCACCTAATCCACTCTCCGCTCTCCTCAGACAATTGCCTGAAGCAGACATAGATTGAGTCCTAAACCCGCCCATCTCCAGTTGGGAACGGTGAGTGGCCACTGTGATTTATCCATACTGTCCATCCATTTTTTCCATATCATTTTAGGTAGAAGGCCCAAAAATGAGGCAGATCCAAGTATCAAGTGGATCACACCACAGGAAGCAGCGGTGATAATGATTCTCACCATTGAAATTTTTCTAGGGCCCACATTGATGTTTATTTTCCATCCAACCTATCACCCATTTACATAGACGTGGATGAAGATAAGTCACAAATATCAGCTTCATCCCAAACTTCTGTGGCCCACAAGAAGTTTTCAATGGTAAGAGCTTAATACCCATTGTGTAGTCCACTTGACCCCTGAATCTGCCTCATTTTTGGGCTTACAGTCTAAAATGATACAAAAAAATGGATGGACGGTGTGGATAAGACCCATACATAACGGTGGTCACTTAAAGATCCTGGCCGTTCCCGGCTAGAGACAGGCGGGGTAGGACGCAATCCACTTCCGCCGAAAGTGGGAACAGGATTGGCTACTCCCCCTAACACCAGCCTCGTGGCTGGTGGTCGGTGCTTTGTGGGCCCCACCATGATGTATGTGTTTCATCCATTTTTACGGATCATTTTATTGCTTGATCCCAAAAATGAGAGGGATATAAATCTTAGGTGGACCACATCACATGAAAACAATAGTGATTGGATATCAACCATTAAAATCCTCCTAAGGCCCACTATACTGTTTATTTGACATCCAATCTGTTGATTAAGTCATACAGGCACAGATGAAGAAAAAAAACAAAGATCGGCTTGATCCAAAACTTTTATGGCCCCCAAAATGTTTTTAATGGTCGACCCTCATTCAACACTGTTTCCTGTAATGTGGTCTACTTGAGATTTGGATATACCTCATTTTTGGAGTCATGCCGTAAAATGATATGTAAAAATAGATGGATGGCATGGATGAAATACATACATCATGGTGGGGCCCACATAGCACCGATCACGAGCCATTGGCTACTGTCGGGGGAGTAGCCAATCTGTTTCACCTAAAGCGACACAAGATTGGAAACGGATTGGCTACTCCCTCTGCCACCCACCATTGGCTGGTGGTCGGTGCTCTGTGGGCCCTACCATGATGTTTGTGTTTCATCCATGTCGTCCATCTATTTTTATTGATCATTTTATGGTATAAAAGAAAAAAAATGAGGTATATCTAAATCTCAAGTGGACCACATTATAGGAAACAATGTTGAATGAACGTTGACCATTAAAAACATTTTGGGGGCCTTAAAAGTTCTGTATCAAGCTAATAATTATTTTTTCCCCTTCATCTGGCTCTTTACAATGTAATCAACATATTGGATGTCAAATAAACAATATAGTGAGCCTTAGGAGGATTTTAATGGTGGGTGTCCAATCATTATTGTTTCTCTCTTGTGTCATCCACGTAAGATTTATATCCCCATCGTTTTTTGTATCAATCCCTAAAATAATATGTAAAAATGGATGAACGGAATGGATGAAACACATACATCATAGTGGGGCCCACAGAGCACTGACCACCAGCTAGGGCCTGGTGTCAGGGGGAGTAGCCAATCCGTCTCCCACAAGATGGACGCCAGCTGGAAGCGGATTGGCTGGTGTACCCACGTCAGCTATATAGCTGTTGTATCAACGTCAACAAGTTATGTGGGTCTAAACATGCGGTATGTCATATATCCAAACCGTCCATCGATTTGGCGAGCTTGGCATAAGGCTTGAGATGAAAAATAAGATAGATCTAACTACCAAGTGGACCACACTGCAAAAATCAATGGGGGATTGAACATCTACCATTGAAACCCTTTGGGGTCACAGAAGTTTTGGATCCATGTGAAATTTGTTTTTATTCTTCATTTAGGTCTTTGTGACCTTATGAACAGATTGGATGGAAAATAAGCTTTATGTTGGGCCCTACGAATTGTTTAATGGTGAAAATCATTATCTCTGCTGCTATTTATGGTGTGGTCCAGATGATCTTTGGATATGATTCATTTTTTTGGATAATGCTCTAAAATGATCTCTAAAAATAGATGAACGGTGTAGATATAATAAATACTTCACTGTGGGCCATGTAACTTTGATTTCCTTTGAACCGTTCGTACAACTCGGAGCTCGAGGAGCGTCAGTGCTAATCCTCGCACGACACGTACCTACAGCAGCTATATAGCGGGTGTGTGGTACACCAGCCAATCCGCTTCCCATGGCAGCTCACTTCATCGTTTGACACGTAGCAATTTCATTCAATGGTCAAACTCTCATTCGTGAAAACCGGTTTATGTCAGCCGCGTTGGTTTTTATCATGCTGTCCATCACCTACTAATAATGACATTATTAAGTTAAGAAGCAAATCTATGCCGTCCATTTACTTGAATCTGTTATTAGATTACTTCATGAAAGGTACACAGACAACCATCATATTCTTTATGGCATCTTCCAGAAGTTCGTTAGAATCTCATTGTCTTTTTGGCCTGAATCTATCATCTAGCTTGATAACCAACTTTGTGGGGAGAATAGTCCTGATGAACGGTCTCTATTTATCGATCTCGAGATTCGTGATAGATGATAGACGACAAACACTTTTCCTTCTCCATCCAGCTTACGGCAGCCTGATGCATACACAAAACTGACGTGAAGCCATACGACAGGAAAAAAGTGCCGCGGGAAATGCCTACTGTCCTAACCTCACGGGACCACCGATGAAGTTATATGCCATCCAATCCATTCGTAAGGTCACTAAGATATGTGCAAAAAAAAGTTAGGCAGGTACAGGTCTTATGTGGACCACAAAGTGGGGATTGAGTGTCCACCATTAAAAACTACTTCAGAGCCAGAGAAGTTTCGGATCAAGCTGATATTTGTGTTTTCCCTTTATCCATGCATACATGACCTTTTGAATAATTTGGATGGTAAAAAAAAAAAAAAAAAACATCAGGTTAGCCCTTAAAAAGGTTTCAACGGTGGATGCATGTCATTATCACTGCAGCTTCCTTTGGTATTGTCCACTGGAGATGTTTACCTGCTTCATTTTTAGTATCATACCTTCAAATGTTCTGATAAAAGCAATGAACGGCATGGATAAAACACTTACATTACAGTGGGCCCCACGTATCATTACCCGTACCGATTACCGTCCGGGCAGGGTTGGATGCTATCCGCGTCATCTGTTACTTGGGCAAGCGGATTGGCTGGTGTAACTCACACCAGCTGTATAGTTGCTGTATTGATGTCACCAGGGTTTGACAATGAGGTATATGTTATATCCAAACCGTCCATCCATTTGACAAGGTCGTCTTAAGGATTTAAATGAAAAATAAGATATATTTAAAGATTATAATGCAGTGGGGAATTAAATGTCTACCATTGAAACCCTTTTAGGAGACGCAGAAGTCGTGGATCAATATGGTTTTTAATTTTTTTTCCTTTCTGCTATTTGTGGTGGGGTCCAATGATCTTGGATATGATTCATTTTTTTGGATAACGCTCGGAAATGATCTCTAAAAATAGATGAACGGTTTAGATATAATAAATACATCACTTTGGGAACATGTAACTTTGATCCCCTTTGAACCGTTCGTACAACTCTGAGCTCGAGGAGCGTCAGTGCTCATCCTTGCACGACACGTACCTGCAGCTATATGGCTACACCAGCCAATCAACGTCCTAGCATATTGGCTGGTGTGATTCGTGGGTCTAATCATGAGGTATGTGTTATATCTAAACCATCCATTCATTTAGCCAGCTTGTCTTAAGGTTTGGCACGAGAAATATGACAGATATAACTATCAATTGGACTACACTGCAAAGAGCAGTGGGGGATTAAACGTCTACCATTGAAACCCTTTTTGGGGCCATGGAAGTTTTGGACCAATAATAAATCTGTTTTTCCTCTTCATTCAGGTCTTTGTGACCTTATGAATAGATTGGATGGAAAATAGACGTTATGGTGGGCCCTACGAATTGTTTAACGGTGAAAATCATTATATCTGCTGCTATTTGTGGTGTGTTCTAGATGATCTTTCGATATAATTCATTTTTTGTATAATGCTTTAAAATGTTCTCTAAAAACAGATGAACGGTGTAGATATGATAAATACATCACTGTGGGGCCATGTAACATTGATCTCCTTTAAACCGTTCGTACCACTCGGAGCTCGAGAAGCGTTAGTGCTCGTCTTCACAGACACGTACCTGCAGCACCTATATAGCTGGTGTTCCGTACACCAGCCAATCCACTTCCGTTACCTGGGTAACGGGTAAGAGCTAATCTGCTCGCCGTGCGTACGTAAGTTTCTGTAGTCGGAAACTAGGTGGGCCCACCGAGTGTACATATGTTTATCTAGTTGAGAACTAGACGGGGCCTCCGCTTGTATTTGTGAGATATCTTTGTAGATTTCTCGCGAACACCTAGCTTTTAACCGCAGGAACTTCCGAGGTGAATTTGTCGTAATCATCACGGTGGGCCCCACCTAGTTTCCCACTGCAGCCAGGGGATAGCAGGCAATTGGCTTCTTCCTCTCCCGCCAATTTTCTGCATGTATCCTCTCCGGAGTAATGCAGAATTTTAATTAATTGATACGTTCGCAGATACTGTCTTCCACTTGAAACCATCCATTGTGGCGGGCTGACAATGTTTGGCCCATTTTATAAGAACCTGATTGAATAATACCAGCCGTTCAATCACTGCATTGGATAACACATTTATGCAATTTTGTTATGTGGACAATCATTAGCTGGACCGCAAGCAGTATGCAAAAGGAATAAATTTGCTAGATCCAAATGTGAGGCTGTCTTATAAAGGCTCGTTCATGAGCTTGTATGTTGAATGCATTAGAATCTAAATCACAATTACACTAGAATTAAAATAATTTTGATTTTTCAGTGATGTTTAACAGTTTTGTAATTGGAATGCACCGGGATCCAAATCTTATTTGTGGGAGCTTTGTATATGGAATGCATGGGAGTTCTTTAAAACATTTGGAGGACATGAATTTGATTAACTAAATCAACTTTAACATAGCAAATTGATATACATATGTGATATTTAATAGATTAATTGTAATAACTCCATTGAAATATATACTTCGGCAAAAAGTTATTGATCGAGTGTCTTTAATCTGATGCAGGTGCAGTTGGGTCAACCGAGAAATTCATGAGTCGACCGAAGCACACTATGATGTTCTCAGTCGATCGAGGTTTGTTTTGTTTGACTGATAGTCCCAATTAATATATTGGTTAACTGAAAGCTCAGTTGGGTCAACCAACAGAATGTATAAGTGTGTGGAAGTTCTGCATAAGTGTGGGTTTTGTTTCTAATTACGTATGAAAGTCTATATGAGCCTTTGTAATACGGGATTAGGGTTAAAAAACGAGTGCTTAATGCAGAAAGATGATTTTGAATAAAGATCTAGGGTTTCGAATCTCTAAATTTTTCCATCTCTTATAACTTTCTAATCATAATGGATTGTTTGTCGCTTTGTATCATGGTTTTTTTTTTTCCCGTAAGGGTTTTTCCATGTAAAATTCATGTGTTCTCTGTTGTTGCTTGAATTTTCTTTCTCTTTCACATTGTTTGATTCAATCTGAGGTTGCTTCCGTGCCCAGGAAGTCGTGTTAGGGCTTATTGCATTCCCAACAAGTTGTATCAGAGAGAATGTTGGGTTTTCATATTGAATCTGAGACATGACATTGAGGGGGTCGAATGTGAAGTTCAAGACAGAGTAGTTTATGAGTAAAAATAATTTTAAATTATGGAGGTTAAAGATAAAAGCTTTTGAGTTCAGCAAGGGTTGTAATATGCACTCATTGGCAAAGCGAAACAACCTATATCGATGAAGGAAGATGATTGGAATGAACTTAATCAAAGGGTGATAACACAATCCAATTGTGCTTGGTTGATGAAATCCTTTACAATGTCAATAATGAGATGACCACAACATTCCTATGGGCGAAGTTGGAGAGCATTTACATGACAAAGTCGTTTTTAAATTGCTTATATATGAAGAAACAACTTTACAATTTAAAGATGACGGAAGAGTCAGATCTCTCTGAGCACATTAACGTCTTCAACAAACTGGTTTGTAAGATCGACGAAGAAGAAAAAGCCCTAATTTTGTTGATATCTTTTCCGGAGTCCTACGAGTATCAAGTTGATACTCTTTGCTTTTGTAGGGATACCTTGAACATCGATACCATTATCTTAGCCCTTTAGTCGAAGTGGTTGAGAAGGAATAACAAAGGCGAAGGTACCTCTGAGTGAGAGAAGAAGTCATAATTTAGGTCCGAGTCGAAGGACAAAGGCTAGTTGAAGTGGTGGAATTGTGGCAAGATGGGATATATGAAGAATGACTATACAAAACACAAAACCTAGAAGGATGAGAAATAAGATGATTCACCAAAGGAAGCCAATTTAACATAATCCAGTGAAGGGACAAGTGATTGTGACGTGTTATTGGTGTCTAAAGTCAGCCACTTGTATAATGAGTGAATTTTGGATATGGGGAAATTTTACCACATGTGTCCTCACTGGAGTTGGTTTACCATATATAGCGAGTATGATGATGTCTTGGTTCTTATGGCAATAACCATGCCTCTAAGATGATAGGAATTAGTTTAGTTTGCATTAGAATGTTTGGTGGGGGTGGAGTGTAATCTGACTGATGCGAGACACGTTCTAGGCCAGAGTAAGGTTAGTTCGACTAAAACTATCAGGGCAGGGTTACTTCGACCGAAACTGTTAGGACAGTCATTTCTAAAAACTATAGATTCGAGTTTAAGTCAGACCGAAGTTGGCTTTTTTCGCACCAAAGGACTCTCAGGCTGGAGTTGAATGATATGAATTTCAATACTTTTCTTTCTATCCAATTTTAAGCACCTTCGGTGGGATCGAAAGTTGTCTAAAATTGCTATAAACCTAAAAGAAAATGTTCAAATGAATTCTTAAGGCTTTGGATTATCAAACAAGATTTTCCTATTAGGAATGAATCATCTAGAGGTATGTCGTTTTTACCTAAAGGGGTCTAAGGTTAGGATACACCAAGGTACCTCATGTTTATCTATTTCTTCACTCTTTGATGCTCCATGTCTTCATGTCTTCGGTGTTCATTGTCTTCTAATGGAGATTCAACCGACTCACTAACATATATACCCACATAATTGATAAACAAGGTCAACAAATAAGTGCACTAATAATCTCTCCCTTTATCAATTATGTGATTTTATTTATATATATATATATATATATATAAGAAAAGACTAACATAGACCTTGTCACGGTCCATAACAATGACAAACCAAAATAATTCAAATATTATATGTTAATTGAAAATTTTACAACTAAAATATAATAAGACATGTGAACTTGCAATGCTCTCCTATACTTGCTCCCCCTATCCTTATCAATCATTGCATAGAACAAACAAATCCTGTAAAATAAAATTCATTGTTTTAGTGGGACTTGATCTTTCACTAACTTTTTATTAATATTTGATAAAGCACTAATTCCAATAGATATTCTAATAAAAAATATAGCATAAAACAATTCTATAAGTCATAAATTTACCAATAAGGCACATACTAACAGGAGATTAAACAGTGCATATAATCATTATGTAGCATACTTATTATGGTCATTCAAAAGATATATGAATCAAATTAGGAGTGACCAATGATACTCTAAGCTAAAAAGATGTGATATCAAAAGTCAACAACTTTAAAGCTTAAAATATCAATATAAATGAGGTTATAATTTTTGAATTTACCAATTAAGTATAAGATGAGGCTACATCCTTTGATTTTTTTTCCCATGGCTCACCATGAGGCTAGAATCCTCAAATTTTCAATTAGGCTCATAATTGATGCTGAAATCCTCATATTTATCAATTAAGCCCAAAGAGACCTTCTAAGGTAATCTTCTCAAGGAGGTATGATCTCCCAAATCTCTATAGATAGATACTGGTGTAGTCCGTTAAGACATGTGAGTAACTAAACTATTCAACACTTGAGGAGTCTTCTGAAGTAGATTCAGACTCATTCGTATCATCTCATGTTGCCACCATAGCTTTTCTTTTAGATCTTGTTTTCCTTTGGTAATTAAGGGTAAGATGTACAACCCTCACAGTTGTAACATTAGACTAGTTTAGGTTGTTTAGTAGATTTTCCATTTCGTTTCTCAATCGTCTTGTCTCTCTTGTCACAACTCTCCTCTCTACTCAATTAGAGAAATTTTTTAAAATTTCTTTCGAAATCCTTATCATCACTATTACTTTCATATTTAACTATCTTGAGCCTATGTGAATGCCTATGAGATGTTTTGAGGACGACAAGTTTCTTTGCTCTCGAGGGAGTCTTAAGGCATAATTCATATGTTTATAGGGAACTTAAGAGTTCTTATACTTTTTTCTCATCTATATTTTTACACTCTTGTATTGAAGTTATCTTGGTAGTGAATATATCCGGTAGGGATCTAAGTATTTTTCTACATGTACGTTTTTCCAAAATCCTTTATTTAAAACCTCACATGGAGTTATAAATATCATTTAACTTTAAATAAAACTCTATAAAGCATTTAGACTTATCCATTCTAATATTTTTCTAATTAGGTCATTAAGAGCTGAAGCTTTGATCTTTTTACTTTGCTAATTCCCTTGTGGGAGACTTCCAATATGCCACGTGCTTCCTTCCCCATTTCACATGTGCATACACGTTTAGATTCGTCAGAAAAATTACACAGTAAATAACATTGAGAGCTTTGCATCATAGGTATACCGCGCTCTCTCATTGACATTACATTTGAATCTATCTTTAGGAGCGCAAATGGTTCTACCATCAACCATGACTTGTTCCATGGGCGTCATCCATCCTTGTTCAATAATAACAAAAACCATGTGGTCAAGGGATCATAAAAAGGCCCTCTTCCAATCCTTCCAATAGGCGTAGTTAGACCCATCAAACTATGACGGTCGTGTGACAACACACCCCGCTTGGGTAGACATCATTCTTAAGTCCTTTGGGTCAACTCAAGACGGTTAATCCCTTTAAGAGCTACTCACTCTGATACCAATTGAAATTAAACATAGTGGTTTGTCACGGTTTATGCAAGGAAGCTTGGTGGAGCTAAGGAATGAAGGATATGTTCTAGAGGGGGTGATTAGGACTAAATAAAATTTTCACATTCTAAACACAATTATCTACTTAAATTAATATGCAAATTAAAATAAGTAAGACAATTAACTCTAAGGCTTTCAAGACAATAGATGGTCTAATCACATAAACTACAAAAGATATGCTAATGAATCAACTAGTCTATAAATGATAGTGTACATGTATATGTGGAATGTGCTACTTATCAACTCCTGGCATTCATCTAGTCATGCATACATATAATTAAACATTTAATCACATAAACATAATTAAATAAGTGCTCAAAAGAATCTCAGACACAAGTATGTATAGTTATTCGGTTTCCCTACTCTGGTCCTAACGGACATACTCAACCCATAAGTGTATCGAATTTTGAAATTATGTAGAATAGGATACTACAACTATGTGCGAAAGTTTGGTGGAGCTAAGGAATGATAGTTATGTCCTAGTGGGGGTGATTAGGACCAAATAAAAATTATGTCTTTTAAAATATAATTTCTTAATTTAAACTAAAATGCAAATTAACCTAAATAAAGTAATTTAACACTAAGGCTTCTAAGGATGTGGTAATTAAGCAACTAGTATATAAAGATGATAGTGTACATGTGTGTATGAGCTGTATTAACTATTCTAATCCTAACATTCATCTAATCATGCATATATATAATACTAATTAATCACATATGCATAATTAAACATTTCTCAAATGACAATTTCAAACACAAGTATGTACAGTGGTTTGGTTTCCATACTCCACTTCCGGTGGATGCACTCTCTCCTAGAGTGTACCGGTATTCACTATCTTAGAAGTTTTAAATTAAGTTTACCTCCAACATTTATATCCTACACAAGAACTGGCTCCCACAAGAGACTCTATGTGGGTTTTTATATGCTCTCCATGAACCTCGGTCCTACACAAGAACCTACTGATGTACACTCCTGTCAGAGTCTCCTACAAAAGACTTGAGTTAGTTTTGTATAGGCTAACCAACAACTTCGGCCCTAATTCAAGAACATACGTTTAGTCCTACAGGAGGCTCCCATAGAGACTGACATGTATGCACCCGTGTCCGGTGAATTCTGCCCTTGTAACGCTCCGAAAATTGACACCTGAGTACAAAGACTTCGATCCCGAGTTCCCGGGTGTTAACCCAATGAGAATGCACATGTAACCTTATTCAGATTTACATTCATTCCACACATAGATAATCAGAATAATGCAATTCACTTAGCGAATGCAAAGCATGATAGAGACAACAAAAGATTAAGAATAGCAGAGTTAGCAATCAAAAATATAATTTTAATGGTGGTGATCGCCCAAAATGATGATTATATAAGCCACAATATACATTCATAAGATGGTTAAAGTGTAAAGCTTTCAGTTTTCACCCAATTCTCCAAAATATAATAGCGTTGGCACAACCCGATATAAGCCTACCTGTCTGAGGTCTTACTAGTACCTACATCAATGATATGTCTGGTTGGTGTTTTAAAACACCGTCCTAGGTAGGATTGAGTAGCTAACTCAGTGGTTCCATTAGTTCTAAGTTACACATGTTATCGACACAATCAACGTAGTTAATGATAAACAAAAAATCAAACAATTCCTAAATACTCTTGTTAAATGAGCATATGAAGATATGACATGATACATGCCCTTTCCAAACAACACTCCATCACATGCGACTCCGACCACATGGTTTATAAATGACAACACTTCCTCAACATGCAACTTCAATGCATGTTTCGCTACATTCTAATCTAATGCGATGCGATGAATGATTATGTTAGCCGAGTAATTATTAAGTTTAATTTATCCAGCATATTGGTGAAACTAAGATACCGATATTATATTACAAGTCCTTATTCGAATCACGTGGCTCGTTATCGCACGTAGTGACTCCTTACCAGTATCCCTTGATCTAAATTTAGGTGTCACCCATTTATCTTACAAATCAATAATTCCAAAGGTACAGTATGATATATAAATGTATGAGGATCAACTCAGTATGTGTCGTCACCTAAACCGAGTATGATCACTCAGTTTCGAGGTGTGGGCTTATCACATATAACCAAAAATACATAAAAGAAAGGGCTCATTACCCAATTTCATTCACGCCTGAGTCGTTCAAACAGTACTCTGGCATAGAATTATCGGCCGGGTAATTTGACGAGTGTCGTTCGAATAATGATTTATCACCTCCATTAGCGTTCACTGGTCACTATGGGGAGGCTCGTCATCCCAGCATAGGCCGACAACTTAAACACGGTGTCCCATACCACCATGCCTGGTTCATCAGTCTTAGTTGCTCATTGGTCACTACGGGGAGGCTCGTCACCCCAGCATAGGCCGACAACTCAGACACGGTGTCCTATACCATTATACCTGGCTCTTGAGTCTTAGTGGAATTGTATCGCACTAACGGTTATGAATGGACACATCCATTGGGAACGGGGTATCATAGATTCCATTTAGTCGTATTATAGATTATGAACATACATAATCAGTTGGTAGTGAATTAATTTGATTGACCTAAGAGAATCATGACACAACCGGCATTGGGTGCAAGTAACCGGTGTAGTCCAGCTACTGTCAATTGTTCGTGTTCAATCCGGGTCGATCGAACAAGCCTAGGGTGGCCACCCTAACTCGGGCCACCCCTTTGTTTGAGCGATTTACTAACTGACCCAACATTGTAAGCAATCTAAGCATCATTACAAACTTAGCAATTCGTCATGTCGTCAACGTAAATTCAACGACACGACCACATAGGCATTTCATCGAACATGTAAGCATACATAAGATACTACATTCACAAAGGTATTAAGTCAAACATGTAAGCATGCATAAAGTAATACAATCACTTAAGTATTAAATCAAACATATAAGCATCGAAAAAGTAATACATTCCACCATTCAAGCATTTAATCAAACACATGAGCATCCATATCCAACAAATAGCATATATTATAAACAAATCAAATTATTTACATATTAACATGTATAATTTCATCTACAAGCATTTAATCATTAACTAAAGCACTCAAGGGTCGATAAATGATAACCTAGAGATAATAGTCCGCACCTTTAAGAAGGAATCTTCGATTTTAAGCTCCTAGGGTTATGGATTTGGAAAAAATCATAAATTCCTATACACATACCTGTGAGATTCATACAATTCATCATAGAAAAATCTAGTTGAAAAGTAGGATTTGTTTCTTACCTCCCAATCGCGAGTGGGGTGGATTTAACAGAGGAAAACGATCGATGTTAGGGCTTTGATTGGAAGAAACCAATGAAGGGAAGCACCAAAAACTCCCAACTCCTACTCTCACTCTTCTTCTCTTCTTCTTTCTCTTTCTCTCTTTCTCTCCCTTAAAAAATGTAAATTCGTATGGAGAGATGGGATGCCCAAATGAGGCCCTTATATAGTTTCAGAAGTTGTGCAAATAGCCCCAAGGGCTAAGTTTTCATTATATTAGCCATATGAGAAAGTGTTTCTAACCTTTAGGGCCCACTATGGGGTTTACATGTCGATATACCTGAGGATAGTAAGCCCTAATGATGATCTACGTATGGATATGATTGACCCACCATTTAGATGCGTTGATCGACATTTATGATCAGAAATCTATTCAATGGTCACCGATAGTCGATCGGGGCGCGGCTATACGAATATGTATAGGGAAATATCTTTAGTTGGTACCCCAACTTTGGCCATGAATTGACGGTCTGAGAGTTACAACATTGTGAAAGAACAAAGTAACTAGTTTCACTTAAGTTCCAGATTTTAACCTAGGGGATTCACGCGTTTGAAGCACTTAAATTTCAACCCAAGTTGAGTAATTCTGGGCACTATCTTGGTTTACCACCCGCGATGGGCATCAAGCCCAGTGAGACAGACATTATTTTATAGTTCCGGGTTTAACGGGCCACTAACGAGCGGTCTAGAGCTTGTTTGGATAATCAAGGCATTTCTGGAATGAATTGGGTATTTAGATTTTTTGTGTGCAATGATTAGGGTTTGGATTAGATAAGTTTATAGTGTGGCCTATTCGCAATTAGCGAAAATGGTGATCTAATTAAAGTTAGTTTAAGTCGTTAGTTCTTAAGCTGAAGGAGTAACTAGATTGATTTGGTTTGTTAATTAAGATCTAACCACTACTTATCTCAAATTTTAGTAGGTCTTTATTTAGTTGTAATTGTCATGACTAATTAACAATAGGTTGGCTAGATTTAGGATCTGTGTAAGCAAATTATGTGGCTAAACTCGGGGTTTAAGTGATCAGCTGGATTCGTTGGCTTCCTATAGTGATTAATTGAATTTGTGTGGTTCTTTACTGGTACCACTCGTGTATAAATTAACATTGAGTGTTAATGGTCAGTAAGTGATAATATAAATTATTTATATAAAAAAATTCAAGGTTTTTTTGGAAATTCAAAAAAGTGAAAATTCAGGACATTACAGCCCTACACAAGAACCTATTCGAGTTTAGGTCATAAACTCTTACACTTAATACTACACAAGAAAGGATGTATATAGACTTTAACAATTAATAACTTATTTATTAGATTAAGTTCTCTTGCAGCGCCTTCTTAGGTTGCTTGGTCGATGTTTTTCCATGCTTCAATCAGCTCTTTTTTTGCTTCCTCAATCATGATGTCGATGCTTTGCAAAGGCTTCTGCTCTAAGATCAAATCCCTTACTTGTCATGCTCCTTTGAGGTAACCAATGTAATTGGAGTTGGGTGAATCTCTTACAAGTGATGATAGGATTGGATTCCTAATAGGGATTCACATATATGACCATTTTATAGGTTGTTTATATAAATGATATGCCTATTGTGATTAGTTTAAACTCTAGAGAATATGAGATGACAAGTCTTTTAACAAATGGAGCATTTGAATGCTCATAGATTGATAAGCCACTTAGAAGAGGGTATAAATCTCAATGGGTGAGAGACTAGAAGGATTTGGAACTATTAGGACACTCTAGGGTCTGTTTCTCACTCAAAATCATTACTTCCACAAAGATTTGATTGATAGATTTATAGAAAAAAGGTTTCAATGGATCTATAACGGTTAGTCTTCGGTCGAACCGAAAATAGGGTTGTTCCAACCGAAACTGGTAGGGTAGGGTCAGTTCGACTAAAACTATCAAGACATGGTCATTTCTGAAAACTGTAGGTTCGATATTAGATCAGATTGAAGGATTCTCCAGCTGGAGCCGAATTACATGAATTTCAACACTTTTCTTGCAGTCCTTTTTTGAGTACCTTCGATGGGATCGAAGGGGGGCTTCAGTGGGATTGAAAGTTGCTTCAAATTGTTTAAAGCCAAGAAAAACATGTTCAAATGAATTTATAAGGCTTTTGGGATATCAGCAAGAAGCGGTGCCTGTGTATTGTGACGGGGAAAGCACGATCAAGTTGGCAAAGAACTCGGTATACCATTCCTGGACTAAACACATTAATATTTGTCATCATTTTATCTGATAGATTCTAGAGGAATGTGGTGTTACTCTTCAGATATTCACACCCATGAGAATCTAGCATATATGCTTACGATGGTTGTTCTTATAGAGAAGCTCGGGTTTTGCTCGACTTATTTTGGCTTGACAAAGAAGGAATGAAGACGAATTATACATTAGAAGCGACGATGATGATACTACTATGAAGGAGAGTAGAGTTGATGATAGCAACTTGGAGCAATTAGAGGATAAAGCCACGGTGGAAATTGTTGATTGGGCGCCTTTAATTTAGTGCAAGAGCAATTGAGTGAAGACAGAAATTTATGTGTCGACCAAAGCACACTGTGATATTCCCAGTGGACCGAGGTGTTTTCAGTTGACCGATAGTCCCTGTTGATATCTCGGTCGATCGAAAGACCAGTTGGGTCGACCAACAGAATGCGTAAGTGCGGGTTTTGTTTCTAATTACATACAAAAGTCTATACAAGCCTCTGTTATATGGAATTAGGGTTAAGAAACGAGTGCTTAACGCAAAGAGAAGATTTTGAAGGGGGATCTAAGGTTTCAAATATGTAATTTATTCAATCTCTTATAAATTTTTTATTATAGTGGATTATTCGTCGTTTTATGCCACGGTTTTTTCTTGCAAGAGTTTTTTTTACGTAAAATTCATGTGTTCTCTATGGTTGTTTGAATTGTTTTTCTCTTTTATATTGTTTGATTTTGTCTGAGGTTGTTCCCATGCCCGACAAGTTGTATTAGGGCTTATTGCGTTCCCAACAAAAATAGAATGTTCCAAGCCTTGAATAGGTCATAGAAGCAAGGATCACACACAAGCAACTCGTGTGCATTTTAAACTGTCCATTCTTTAGGGGCTGCTGGCCGATTGTTGCCTTTGACATTCACAAGCCACCGTTTATCTGTTTGAAGGGGGAGACTGTTGAGACTCAAATATTGCATAATTTTTCCATTTATATCTTGGTTTTATGAACATAAATCAACTTAATATTCTATTTTACTCATGTATGTGTTGCAAGGTGAATTTAAGAGCTTGGATTGAAAAATGGTGCTAAAAAGTAAGAATTTGATGCTCAAAAATCACTAAGGCAAGGGATGGATCTTAGGAGATCAAGATTGAAGAATTCACATGCCAAAGATCCAAGAAAACTAAACGAGGAATGAAGATAATCGAAGATTTGAAGTGAAGAATCCTGAAATTATTCTGAAAAAGTGTATTATGAAGCTGTGAAGTTTATTTTAGAAAATTGCACAGCAGGAAGTCTGTTTTAAATGAACTATGCTGCGAGAAGTCTATTTTGAGAAAATACGTATATTTGAGGCATTTTCTAGGGTTTTCAACTTTGTACGAAAATTGGAGTTCCCTACTTATAAATAGGGCCTCCTAGGGCATTCTTAAACATCATTCAAAGCATTCAAGAGCAATATTTAGGGTTTTTAAAGAGTTTTTAGTTTTATTAAAGCTTTATAAGTTATTTTTTTTTATCTTAGATCTTTTCTATTTACATTTTTTTTCTTCTTTCTTTTTTGTTGCTTTTTATTTATGCAATTTAATTATGTATTTCTAAGTTTCCTCTAGCCCAAGCTAGAAGGGAAGCACATGGGCTTATTATTTCTTTAAGATTATGATGATTGATTGTTTTAATGATGAGAAGAATGGTGTATGCATGTTATCTATTATTTAGGTTTTGTTTTTTATCCTCTTTTAAGATCCATATGTTTCCATCATATGAGATCCACATTGATGGATAGGCTTACCCTAGATTAATCAGATTTCCTAGATAGGAGATGTTCTCAACCTGTTATATTTCTTTGATATTCATTATCCTATAGATATTGAATACTTAAAATCACTGGCGCTTGAGAATATATGTCAATGGTGCAAATTCATTATTTTTTAATCTTTTATATCATTTATTAAAATATTTAAAGTGTTTTATTTTCCGATTAGGCTAACCATAGTGCTCAGATCCTAGTTGTGTTATCCAAGTCATCATGATTTTGGAACATTAACCTATGTGTGGAACTTTGAAGCTTGGGTGTTTTTTATTCAGTTGAATTACATCTATTCAAAAATCCCAAAATCAAATCATCAGATTAATTTTTATTACTTAGTTTGTTTTGCATTTGATTTTTTTTTTCTTCTCGCAATTCATCTCCCTGTGGGATCGACCCTGTATTCATAGGATATTACTTATGAACCTCTGCACTTGAAGGCAAGCAATCAAAGACATCCAGAGAGCTTTTACATCCACTCTAATTTGTCTCATCCCCAAGTCAGCTGCTCCTGCGTCCTTCGATCACTTTAGGCCAATTAGTCTCTGCAGTTGCATCTACAAAATTTTCTCTAAGGTCATCACATCCAGGTTAGCTACAGTCCTTCCCAAGCTTATCTCCGCAGAACAGGGTGCATTCATCCGAGGCCGGAACATTGCGGAAAATGTTGCTTTAGCCCAGGAGGTCTTCAGGGATCTAAATAGGATGGTACGTGGTGGAAATATTGCCATCAAACTTGACATAGAGAAAGCTTATGACAGGGTCAATTGGTCCATCCTCAAATAGGTTCTTGTTCGTTTTGGTTTCAGTAGGAGATGGGTTGACCTGTTGGAGAAATGTTAGAATAACTGTTGGTTCTTAGTTCTTGTCAACGGGGAGGCAAAAGGGTATTTCAAATCTTTCCGCGGCCTTAGGCAAGGAGACCCGCTGTCCCCGAGCCTATTCATCTTAGCGGCGGAACTTTTTAGCCGGGGTATTAAATCATTATACATTTAGGGCCTCTGTCAGCCCTTCAAACTCAAATCTGGTTGTCCTCTCATCACCCATCTGCTTTATGCGGATGACTCTTTACTATTCAGCAACGGTAGTGCAACTTCCCTTGCTGCTATTAATCACTTCATCCACACGTACCAACAAATTTCTAGCTAGAAAATCAATCTTGCGAAGAGCCAGTTCTTCTGCTCCCCTTAGCTTCCTCCTGGCAGAGTCCGTCAAATTGCAAGTAGGCTGAATATGTCTCAAGCTCCACCTAGAGCTCTCTACCTGGGTGTCCCTATGTCGATTGGCAGACCAGCCAAGGGTGTGTTTAAACCGCGCATTGAGAGAATTGTTGCAAGAGTCAACGGCTGGAATGCCAGAATGTTATCGCAGGCTGGTCACATGGCGCTCATCAAGCACGTTTTAAGGAGTATCCGGTCCACACGATGGCGGCCACACCCATCCCTCTTAAGTATTTGTCAGAGATGGAGAAGTGCTTCGCTGATTTTTTTTGGGCCTGGGCAAATGGCAAAAAGAAGCTCCAGTAGATCCACTGGAGGAGGATTGTCGCCCCAACTAATGAGGGAGGGCTAGGGATAAGACGGCTTCGGGATATGATGATGGCCCTGAGCCTAAAGATGGCTTGGGCTGTCTCCTTTGGTAAAAGCAAGAGTCTCTGGGCGAAATTTCGAGATCCGCTAGCTTCGGACTTTCGGCCTTGGACCATGCCTGCCTCTTCCATGTCCTCCCCGATTTGGAGGAGTATTTAGTCCCTGCTACCCCTCCTAGCTGAGAATGTTAGGTGCCTTATTGGAAGAGGGGACTGTAACATTTGGGATGTCGATTGGATAGGGATGGGTCCCCTACTTGATAGAGACCCTGCCCAGATCCCAGCCCAAGTCCACAACATGAAGGTGGGTGATTTTCTGGGCAGACAAGGCCCGCTGCCTCCCTCCATGCTCTCCTTCTTGCCTCAGGATGTTCTTCTCCACATCTTATAGAGCGGCTTGTGCACAACAGATGTTGAGGAAGTGTGGTTTTGGCTGCTGACCTCCTTAGGGATTTTCTCTGTTAAGTCGGCTTGGGACACAATCCGCATGTGTGGGCTGAGACGGTGCTGGTCGAGGTGGGTGTGGCACCCTCAAATTCCTCCTAAGCTGTCCATTTTTATGTGGAGATTGTTGGCAGGCGCGATTCCAGTCAATGGCAGAGTCCAGAAAAAAGGTGTTTCTTTAGTATCTTGCTGTGAGTGTTGCCCCAGGAATACCATGCGGCCACAATCAGAATCCCTTACCCACCTCTTCATTTCGGGCCAACTAGCTATGGTTGTTTGGGGTCATTTTAGCACCATTTTTGGGATCAGATTGGCCGATCATATCTCCCCGTTAGAAAGGCTGACCCAAAGGTGGGGAACGACCATTGGTGCATCCTTACTGCAAGTTCAGGCCTTAGCTCCTCTATTCCTTTGTTGGGAGAAAGAGAGAGATTATCGTAGAAATTTTGTATTTTAATGTGTATGGTATTGGAGGAAGAACACCCTCTTTATAGTATGATTACAACCTATTGATAGTAAATATGCATAGTTGTAAGAAAGATCTTAGGTGCTAAATATAGGATATTACATAGCTAGAGAGAATATTACATAGCTGGAGATTTACAATCTAATATAACAAGATCACACAATCTTGTAACAGCTCAGATCACTAGCCTTAACTGTAAGGGCTCTTTTCGCTTCACTCACACCCTTAGAGAAGGCAATGGTCCGGCTGATGGCCTTGGTCGGCTAGGGAGCAGTTCTCAAGAAAACAGGTAAATTTATTTTGAAAGTGGTTTAAGGATGACTCATTTGTCCTCGCCAGTTAAGCTGAACAAGTATTTTACCTTGCTGACACCAAGTTAGGCGGCTCTTGGCACGTGCTGTAGAAAATAAAGCCTAGGAACATATTTGACGTTCCCGTACCAGAAGTCAAAGATATCGAGGATGGGGGAAATGAAACGTCTAGGGTTGAACAAGCATATCAAGAAGACGTGTCATCTAGGGATATAGGGACTGATCTAAATGTTGATATTGATGTGGTGCAATTGGAAAGAGATGATGTGCCACCTGATCATGTTGATGCTTCAATAATATATGACATTGTTAGAAATGATAGCGGTTTCATTGATGACGACATTGCAGATAATGAAGAGGAAATACTGATCAGTGATAGTGATGGTGATGAAGAAATAATCCTAAGCGATAGTGATACAGACGACGATTATTAAATGTACACATAATTTACATGTCATTTTTTAATTCAAATCATTTGTGTATTACATGTATACGTGAAAATAAAAAGTCATGATTTATTCCTTTAATTGACTTATTTATAATCCACATTTGCAGTTGAGTCAATTTCAAATCATTTCCTTCTCAAACCGGAGCGTAGCGGAAGCACGCAGCATACTTCATCAGCTGTTACGGATGGACTTTTCGGCCCTATCTTCTTTTGGTAGGGCCAAAGAGATACCCGGTCTGGTCGATGAGTGTAGGGAGGAATATATCGACGCTGACTCAGATGACAAATTAAACAATCTCAGAGAAATTGTGGAGCTGACAAAGGAATATAACCATGAAAAACTTTGTATGGAAGATGTAGTTATGTCACCTGTACATCTGAATGGAGTCCCGAGAGACCAAATTTCTCCTATTGTGACTGACATGTTGGCTGTAATAATGTCAAGTGCTTCACACAACTTGACATACAATTCTGCAGCGTACGATAACTTACCAGGGAGTACTTCGGATAGTTCACCTCAGAGTTGTTTCGTAGTACAATGAAATATGTGTATTTAATATAGAATGACAATGTGTAATGAAATTTTTAAAGGTTATAGATTAATATTTACAATTTTATTATATTCTGCGTGCATTATAGTGTAATGGTCTAATCATATTTTAATCATCTCTCTAAGCATAGGCACAAATGGATTCTACCATCAACACTACTTGTATAATATTTTAGTATATTCCACTTGTATTGACATTGTATAAATTTATAAGTTCATACCTCACACATATCCAGTGATGGCACCAGGTGGGAGATGTCGTTCGCGCACTAGATCTACCCCTTCTACCGGTAATGCGGCGGAGACAACATCACTGTCATATGTTGCATCACAGGCGTCTGATCCCTCAATCGTTCATACACCGAACACTATATGTAAGTCTAGACATATATTTCTTTTAAAGACTTCTGTTGATACAGTAGACTTACATATTTCTTTTGCGACAGAATCGTCGACCAGCAGACGAGGATGTGGACCCACGCGTGGGTTAGTTTTACAGAAACTTACGCGTGAGGGTAGGGTGATAGTAGAGTTCCCACGGGACTGCCTTAGACCTGTTAGGGATAATGCTAGGTTGTTTACATCAGAGATCGGTGTCTTATGTTGATCTCTGATCCCTACCACCACTCCCCGTTAGGCAGACGTGACAGATGATGTGCGGCAGCACATCCGTCAGCGCCTTACGGTAAAATTTAATAAATTAAATTTTGTTTTGTAAAAGTTCATTTACGATTAAGTTATTTTCTTAATAAGTTTATTACCTTAATCCATTATTTACAAAATTACAGGATAAATTTGTCTTGGATTTGAGTATTCCGTACATTTCTCATGCTGTCGACGACATGATCAAGGAGCGGTTTAAGGAGTACCGCAGTGATTTACACCAGCGGTACAAGCGATGCAGGAGCCTCGAGGAGGCCATACTGACCGCACCGCCGCACGTGACCATTGACGATTGGTGGATACTCTGTGAGAGATTTTCGTCTGAGTCTTTTCAGGTAATATTTACATATTTACGATATCTTAAGGTAACAATTAAATTCGCAATTAATAATAATGTATTATGAATAATGTGTTCAGAAGAGGAGCAAAATAAATTCTGCGAACAGGAAAAAGTTGGAAGTGAACCACATAACTGGTTCAAAGTCATTTGTACAACTTCGTCGCGACATGGTAAGAAGTTACTGGTTATTATTATGTTGGTATATTTTTTCATGCATTTATATTAGCTCTATTGTCATTTTGATTGTGCAGCGAAATTCCGTCACTGGCCAGGAGCCCGAACCAGAAGACTTCTATAGAGAGACTCATTGTCGGCAGGCGACGGAATCTTGGGTACATCCTACAGTTAGTGAGAATTGGGTAAAAATCATTACATTGTAAAATTTAATTACGTTGAATTATAATAATGTTATTTGTTATGAAAATTCATATTTTCATTGCAGGCGGCGATGGACGCCATATGCAGTCAGTCCACTCCCGATGGTACTCAGTGGAGTGAGCTAGAGATCCTGAGCGAGGTGCTTGGCACCCATTCTAGATATGTGCGTGGGCTTGGCCATGGTGCCAAGCTCATGACACCCGCTAGAGTTGCATCCAGCCGATCCGTCACTAGCGAGAGCGCCATACGCCGAGCTAATATCGCAGAGAAAAAGGTTCAACATCTACGGGGCGTCGTCGACGAGATCAAAGACTAGCTAGCGAGGCAGAGGGAGGAGCATGAGAGGCAGAAGAAGGAGCATGAGAGGCAGAGGGAGGAGCGGGAGAGGAGGATGAAGGATATGTAGGTGGAGCATAAGCGACGGATGCAGGAGATATTACAGGTTCTCACTGCACGCTTACCCATCGATGCCCCACCACCTCCGCCTTCATCTTTGTGATTTGTCGTAATTTATTTATGATTTATTTTATATACGAATGTTAAACTTATATGTATTTGTGCGTGGATGAATGTAATGTGGATAAGACTATTTGTGTATGTATGGATGTGATTTGTGTTTGGATGGATGTAGTTTGTGTTTGTTTGGAAAAATGGAAATATGAATATAATGAAATATATTGTAACAGGTGTATAACAGGAATTTTTGCAAAAAAAAAAAAAAGAGAGAGAGAGAGAGAGAGACTTTTACCTACGAAAATTTTTGTAGGTAAAAGTTTCATTGACATTTTTACCTACGAATTTTTTCGCAGGTAAAAGGTTTATTCACATTTTATTACCTACGAATCATTTCGTAGGTAAAAGTTTCATCAACAGTTTTACCTACGTCAAATTTCGTAGGTAAAAAATCTTAACACAGCTTGTTCCTATGAAACCTTTCGTAGGTAAAAGTCTTAACACCGTTTGTACCTATGTAAAATTTTGTAGGTAAAAGTATTAACACAATTATTAGCTATGAAAACATTCGTAGGTAAAAGTTTTAACACAGTTTGTACCTACGAAACATGTCGTAGGAAAAGCTTTCCCCATACGCAAACGTTTGTAGGAAAAAGTCTTAACACCGTTTGTACCTACGAATAAATTCGTAGGTAAAAGTTTTAACAAAGTTTATAGCTACGGAAACGTTTGTAGGTAAAGGTCTTAATACAGTTTGTAACTACAAAACATGTCGTAGGTAAAAGTTTTAATAAAGTTTGTAGCTACGAAAATGTTTGTAGGTAAAAGTCTTAACACCGTTTGTACCTACGAAAAAATTCGAAGGTAAAAGTTTTAACAAAGGTTTTAGCTATGAAAACGTTCGTAGGTAAAAGTCTTAACATTTCGTAGGTAAAAGTCTTAACAAAGTTTTTAATTTCGTTGGTAAAAGTCTTACCATTGCCGACGATGACATTTTTTGTCGGTAAAAGTCTTTAGCCACGGCTTTTTACCAATGAATTTACTGACGAAATATTTCGTAGGTAAAACTCTTTGCCTAAGAAATAATATCATTTACCTATGAAAGTTTTCGTAGGTAAAAGTAAAATTTCTTATAGTGAATGTTTACGTTCTGCTCGACCATTCTGTTGAGAAGTGTATAGACAACAATGATGAGAAACTGTTCCATTTTGTTGTAAAAGGGTAAGAAAATATTTATCTTTGTATTCCATAGCATTATCTGAACAAAAAGTTTTAATGGTACAAGAAAATTGAGTATGTACCATTTTGTAAAAATTATGGTAAACATTTGTGAGTTCAAACCGATTTCGTAAAAGATAAATCCAAGTATAACGACTGTAATCATCTATAAAGATAACAAAATACCGAGATCCCCCCTCAATCGGAATCGGGGCGGGACCCCACATATCAGAATGCACTAAGTCAAAAGGTGCAGAAGAAAAAGATTCACTTTTATTAAAGGACAAATGTGTCTGTTTTCCAAGATGACATGAAACACAATCAAATGACTGAAAATTAACTGATCTTAAATGACCCTAAGAGGCCAAGAACTGGACACGTGGAAGTGAGGCATGACCCAATCGGGCATGCCATAAATTGAAAGTGATGGTGACAACAGCCATGGAAGTGGTTATTAAAGAAGAAAGCTGTAGATATGAGAGCTTGAAAAGACTTCCAACTTTACGGGTTGTCCCAAGTAGTTGACCCGTCTGTGAATCCTGTACATCAACACCCTTGTTAGAGAATTTCAGTTCAAGACCTAACTCACATAATTGTCCAACGGAAAGAAGGTTTAAAGAAAACTTAGGAACAAGGTAAGTATCACTAATAGATAAATTAGAGGTAGAAATAGACCCTATATGACTAACAGACATATGAGAACCATTGGCAGTATATATGATAGGATTGGGAGAGATAGTTGTTTTATGGGAGAAGATGGTGAAATCAGATGTCATGTGATTACAACAGGCAGAGTCTATAAACCACTGGGATTTACCTAGGGTGACGGACGTGGCAGTTGAGGATTGGGACAAAACCTGGTGAATTAAGTCCTTCACGTCAGCTGCAGTAAGAGAAGTGGACTAAGGTGGAGTCTCAAGTATAGGAGGATCAGATAAGGCAATCGCAGCTGTCTGTTGGGAAGCTCTTTTCTTCTTAAAATACTGGAACTTGCGGCATTCATCGATGGTATGACCAGTTCGTTTACACCACTTGCAAAAACCAGGCTTGGAGGTGGATTGAGAGGAAGAACGTCCAATAGAAGACTGAGAAGCACCATGAGAAGCAGTGGCCATAACCATGTCAGAAGATTGCATCTGCATAGTGGAACGTCGAGTTTCTTCAGAGATGAGTTCAGCAACTGCAACATCCAATGTTGGAAGTGGCTGACGGTGAAGAAAAGAAGCTCGAGTAGATTCAAAATCATCTTAAAGAGCCATCATAAAGTGCATAAACTTCCTTCGATCAAGCCAAGTGGCAAACGTTTGAATGTCTTTAGAACATTCCAACTTAGGGTCTGCGGTAGATAATTGTTCCCAAAGATGATTAGTTTGAGAATAAAAATCAGCAATAGACTGCCTCGGTCTTGACACATCTGATAAAGTTTAGCTTCCAGTTGAAACTCCAATGAAGCATCATAGGTGCAGTTGTATCTTTTTACTAGAAAGTCTCAAGCAACTTTAGCATTCCCAAGTCGTGGAAGAAGACTATTGATAGATGGAACGGAAGTGTCGATGAACCAAGACAGAATTTTGTAGTGAATACTGTCTCACTCTTCCAGACAAGATGCAAAGGCATCGTCTTTCTCACCGTCTCCCGGCGTAGGTTGAGGGACTGCTGCAGTCATATAACGCCATAGCCGACGTCCTTTTAAAAAGACTTCCATATTCTGAGCCCACAGACTATAATTGGATCCATCTAATATAAGATCAATAGGATGGACAATTGACTCCAGACTTGAGGCAGATAGAGACATTGAAGATAGCGAAAAAAGAACTCCAAACAACTGCTATATATATATCTAAAATTTATAGGCCACAAGAGTGTGGCTCTGATACCATGAAGAAATAAAGAGAAAGAGAGAGATTGTCATAGAAATTCTGTATTTCAATGTGTATTGTATTGGAGGAAGAACACCCTCTTTATAGTATGATTACAACCTATTAATAGTAAATATGCATAGTTGTAAGAAAGATCTTAGGTGCTAAATATAGGATATTACATAGCTAGAGAGAATATTACATATTTGGAGATTTACAATCTAATATAACAAGATCACACAAAGTATGGTAACAAGATCACACAATATTCTAATAGCCCGGATCACTAGCCGTAACTGTAAGGGCTCTTTTCGCTTCACTCACACCCTTAGAGAAGGCAACAGTTCGGCTGATGGGCTTGCTCGGCTAGGGAGCAGTTCTCAAGAAAACAGGTTCTTCCACTCTTCAAGGGATCTTCCTTGTGATATCAGAGGAAGGGCGGTGTTAGATAGAGTAGGGTTGGGCGCCGTCAAGGTGACGGATCATGTATAGTGTTTCTTATACTCTCTCGTCGGGTAGCCCTAATCCCCCCTTTTTGTGCTATTGGGGTGGCCGTTATACATGTACAATCCCCTTTTTGCAATGAATCTTTCCTTTTCTTTTTTCTTTTTTCTTTTTTCTTTTAAAAAAAACAACAAAAAAAAAATGTCTATTTAGATGGCAAATGGACAATTTTGATCATTCTATTAATGTGATTTTAATGTTGGAGCCGATATTTAGATTGTTCTGGCGTATCATAAGCGTGTCATGTTTATAGTGGATTAGTAGCCCAACAACGCCTAGCTTTCTTGCCTTTAAAAATGTAACTAAAAAGGCATTTTCACTTATATTATGTGCTAATCATAGTAAAAACCTGAGATTTCAAAATGCATCAAAAGTGTGTATTTCAAATGTGTTTAATTAATTTACCTCCAAATACACAACACCAAAACGATGGATTTAGAGAATGCCTCTAAATCCTCCCGAATCCCCTCAAATACAACGTGTGAAACTAGTCCCCCCCCCCCCCCCCCCCCCCCTTTTTTTTTTTTTTTTTTAAATGAAGGCGCTAGGCCGAGGGATTTCATTGATGAACTAAACGTACAACCTTTTGGGTAGGCCCAACAAAAAGGATGGTGGCCTCACCTATCATGTGACATAAATTGGACAAGAGGGTTAAAATAACCCTCAAATAAGCGAAAAAACTCTCCAAAAATTTGAGGTGACGGAACGGATATTAGCCCCCAATCACTAACATCTAAGAGCACCAATCCCTGCGTTATCTAAAAGTAAAGCTCTTCTGACTAACCTTGGAACTGGTCCTAATGTAACAAATGTGAGATCTAAGCTTCACATTAAATGACCATAGTTTTAAATCTCATCGCACGAAAATCAGGGCATTTCACCTTAGTGAGCTCGTGCATGTCAAGATAGATGAATGGCTAGAAAAAAAGAAAGAAAGAAAAAGAAATATGCATAATAAGATGTAATCTTTGTTTCGAAACTTATGAAAAGCTCGAATCTCACAAAGGGATTCAATATTTGCATGTGTGCTCCATCATATGTGTATGCTCCACATGCATGTGAAATTAGCACGCCATCAAAGAATGGGGTCCTAATCAGATACGCCACAGGAAGAATGAGGTCTACATGATCAGCTATGTACGTTCTGGTAGGGGATGGATTACGTAGGGATTTCAATAGTCCTGATGATTTATCTAAGGGGTTGTTTGGGAAGTGTGTATTCATATGCATGAAATTTATTGACAATTATCATAAAATCCTGTAAATTAAAATTCTTCAATTGTATTTGGTAGTCTGCAACTGAAATAATTTGAAATCTAACAATTCAACGATTAAAGTCACCAAATTGTTTGACTGCCTTTATTTAAAGGAGAAAGTGAGTGAGAGAGTTGACTTTGATTTGCAAATCCATGGTAAGAGGATTTCATGTGGAATGAAATCATATGATTTCCTGGGACTTCAAAAAAGCGCTTTTTAATGTATTTCACATTTTTTCAAAAGTGTGAAAAAAAAAAGAGTGAAATACATTTTAAAAAAATAAAATTGTATTTCACATTACATACACTCTTCCCAAACATCCTAATTATCATCCATTCACATTCTCAGATTATTTCCTTTTAGACTAGCGACATTAAATGGTATGGAATTACATTAAATGGAATTAACATTATTATTGCACAATTATTATATGTCTAGAAATACTATGGTATTTTCACCATCCAATCTTACATTCGGGATCAAATTCTTCCTTTACGAAATATACCATATTATATAAAGCTTGCAGTTGGTGGGCCATGGAATTGTACTCGACTAACCATATTTTATAGTTGATGCCGGTCACCTGTCGGCATATACAACTTGAATGTCATGAGTAAAGGACACAAATGAATGGATGGCCTGGATAAAACACACCCATCAACATGGGCCCATATATGTAATGGATTTCGAAATTAATACAATCCTTCAGCACCCAAATGGAGTTTGGGTATGCAATTCCATACCATCTAAGCCCATCTAATGCGAATCACCAAACTGCCCCTAATGGGATTAAGCATGCTCTTTATATGTCCAAGATTTGTATATCCTGACCGCTCGATATCTAGCCTTTTCTATGTTCAATAAGAACCGTTGCTGCACTATTACTCTGAACAGTCTATTCGTGGGCCACTATATCCAATGGTTGGAATGTTTCGATCTGCAAGATTTACATAGCATGTGCCATCATCGGTTGGCATATTAGATAAACGTTTGGAATTTCAGATCACAAATGTATTTGATGAGGCCCATGGATGGATGATCTAAACCGCTGATATATGGATCTCACCATGGATGAACGATGTTCCACAGTTTTGCAGATCATGTCTTCGACATTTGGGCTTTTATTCTGTGAATGGGAACCATTGCTCTCTCTCTCTCTCTCTCTCTCTCTCTCTCTCTCTCTCTCTCAACCATGGTAGGTTGCAATATCATATTTCACATGCCTCCCCATACACGATGAGGCCCATCAGTTGAACGATCTGGATCATCGAACCGTGGGCCTTACATACAAGAAATCTTATCTGTCGGGCAACTACACATTCCCGAGTGAGCAGACCCGGAATTCTTCTTAATTCCTCTTGAGTTGCGACAAATCAAAGAGATTAATCGCGTTGAAGTATAATCGTGCCTTGGTTTTAGTATTTATTAATGTCTCTGACAATGATTGATTGTGTCTGAAAACCACACTCACACACGCGGGAGGAGTCAAGCCCATCCACACGGAGGCACACGTACAAAATCATAACTTTCCATTAGGTGGGCCACACCGTTTTGATATTTGGACCTTAAAGTAAAGGTGTTTCACTCCCCCACGTTGATCATAATTAATGTACGAAAAATGGACGGATAGAAATGTTTTTCCCGTCCGTTTGATCTGTAAGCAGTGGGCCATCTGAGTCGTAAAACTGCAGGGTTTTCACAGCGAACAATCTTCACAGCGCGGCCCAGGTGATTGAAAGATCTGATATATCTCACGTGCGATGTAGTAGAATGTGCGCGGAGGTAGTGGATTAGCTGCAGTGGCCCTGACCGTGGGGCCCATCTTAATGATGTATTGTATATCCACTCTGTCAGATCATTTCAGGGCACGATCCCAGAAATGACGCAGATCCAAATATCAGGTGGACCACACAACAGTTAACACTGGTGAATGATCATTAAAAACTTCTCGTGGATCACAAAAGTTTTGGATCAAGCTGATATTTCTTTTTCCTTTTTTCTCTCTTCATCCAGGTCTGTACGACTTAGCAACAGTTTGGATGGTAAATAAACACTACAGTGGGCCGTAAGAAGTTTTTAATGGTGGGCGTTCAATCACCACTGTTTCCTATGGTGTGGTCCACCTGAGTTTTGGATCCGTTTCATTTTTGGTATCATATGCTAAAATGAGCTGAAAAAACGGATGGACGACGTGGATGTACAATACATATATCAATATGGGCCCAACGTTCAGGGCCCCACAGTGTTGGTGAGGCCGGGGCCACGCCTAATGCGATCCCGTGTGAGGATTGCATGGCACCGTACGCGTGCGAGCTTGGAAAACCTCTCGTAAGAAAGTAAGGGTAAAAAAATGGACATCTGGACGAGTGTACGGGTTGATACACAGTCACTGAACAAATGTAGAAGCCAAAATTAGCTAGCTTAAATCAGACCATTAAAATGATGGGACCCGATTTAGATGCGCATTAATATTAAAAATAAAATAAAATTACACTGATTTGAATTATTAGGTGGATGATTGATGTATATGCAATCAACGGTCAAAATTAAATCAATCATCGGTCGAAATTCATCAAAACAAATTTCCACTGATAAGAAGTTAGGATCGTCCATTCAATACAAATTCCGACTATAACCTATATACACAAGGTCTCAAGATTTGGAGAGTTTATTTGAGTTACTGTATTCCACGTGCAGAATTTCTCGGCGCACGCGTATTACGTATCTCACTCCGTCAGAGTATCGACTAAATCCTCGAAAGAACAAGACATTAGGGCGTAAAAGGTGGAGGTTTCAGTTCCTTATAGTTTCAGACCATCTCTCCTTTCTCTTCACTATAAATACGGTCCCAAGCTGTCAAAATCCAACTGTCTCTCTCTCTCTCTCTCGTATCCGATCAACTGTTGAAAAATGGGGAGAGGAAGGGTAGAACTGAAGCGGATCGAGAACAAAATCAACAGGCAAGTAACCTTCGCCAAACGCAGAAACGGGCTTCTCAAGAAAGCCTACGAGCTCTCTGTTCTCTGCGATGCTGAGGTTGCTCTCATCATCTTCTCCAACAGAGGCAAGCTGTACGAGTTCTGCAGCACCTCCAGGTATAGAAAAAATCATTTGAACAAAGATAGAGATGTTTTTTTTTTTTTTTTTTTTCAATTTTCTCATACGCTCTAAAAGCAGAAACAGAAACGATTTCAATCCGTTCTCTGGATTTAGATCTCAAGCTAAGAAGGAAAGAAATATCGGATCCGTGTAGAGATGGATTTCCTGCCGTATTTATTGCTGGATGTATTATTTTGTATGATTTGACGGCTGCAAAATGGCTTGATTTGAAGAAAGCCGTCGATTTGAAATTTCCTAGGTGTTTTATTTTATTAGATGGAGGACGATCGGATCTTGACATGTCTTGTTTTGCGGGCGATTGAAAACGTCTTAGAAAACGTCTTTCTCATCTGTACAAAAAATCATCATTTCCTTTTGGTTATTAACGAGAGTTAGGGTTTCGAATGATGTCGGCACGGTTTTAGACAAGTTTTTAGGGGATTTCCGGGTATCTTAAGCGGATTTGATTTTATCCAGACGTTGACTTGGATTATGCAAGGAATGACACCGTTTCGCTGGATTTTCAACAGTAACCTGATAGTGCAGCGTTTTGAATCTCTCTCTCTCTCTCTCTCTCTCTCTCTCTCTCTCTCTCTCTCTCTCCATACATTTCTAGGTTTGTTTAGGGTTGAGTCTTTTTTTGCCACTGGTTGCGATTTCATAGATCCCGAAAATTTTCAAGCTGCACACAGTAACTTCGTTTTCTATTCTCTCTCTCTCTCTCTCTCTCTCTCTCTCTCTCTCTCCACGTATATCCATGTGTATGTTGATACGTATACGGATGTATATTGGGTTCGTGACTTTGCTTTTTCGGTTTTTTTTTTTTTTCAAATACAAGTTCGGTAGAAACATGAATCTTAGGGCTTCAGACAGTTTTTCCTACACTTTTTTTTTTTTCAGTTCTTGAATCTAAGGCCTATCCTGTGGAGATCTTATCAACCGTCTGGGAGATTCCTGGAACGGAAATTGTGGAGTGATTGGGGCCATTTGCTACGTGGGATGTGCTAAACTGTTAAATGAGTGTCCCCTTTAAACTGTGCTTGGACGGTTTAGATCGCCATCCCCAGGGTTCCCAAACAGTCTCTCAGCTCTCCAGGATCGTTCAAGTTGTGTGTGTTTTTTTTTTTTTTTTTTTTTTTTTTTTGTTTTTTGTTCAGATCCTAATTAGAATTGTCTATGCTCTATTTTGTTTGGTAGTTTAAATTTCTTGTTTGAGGCGCCAGTCCGTGTTGTTTACTGTATGCAGTTCTTAATGTTCTTCGGCTTCTACATTACGTAGAAAATGTACCAATTCGTTAATAAAACACTTGTACGTACGAACTTTTTGCTTGAACTTCATTATAAAATTTACCATTTGATGCTTAGAGCATACAAAGAAGTTGCTTTTATTTCTTCTACATTAAACTAATGAGGTTTGCTAATTCCACACGTGTTGAGCCACCCATGCTTATGTGCCAATACGTAATATGGGTGCTTGATCAGACATTCCCAGTAGGTGTGGTACACTTGTTTAGATCTTCTGGCAAAAAAGTAGGCCATTTTAGACCTCGGGAGGGCCATAGCACAAACAAAATTGATGGCTAGAAAATGTTTGTTTTAGCTGTCAGTTTACTGTGTAGATTGTGGTTCACCTGATGAGTGAAACTGACTGTATTTCGAGACAGAAGATCCATCCATTATTTCCAACTATACGGAAAGCTCAGATCTCATACATTTCTTCCATATTGGCACATATGTTGATGGCCAGGGCTCCCACCCGTGTCTGGAATTGATAATATTTTGAAAATATATGCTATTTTCTCTTGCTTTCATGTGTCGCCACTTTCATCATATTCCCGAAATGCGGGGTTTGTTCATAGCTTGCTAGTTGCTAAGAACAGTACTTATATTTTTTTATGTTGCACCTGTACTCTCACTCTCTCTCTATCTCCAAATATTTAGCATGGTTTTTATTATAGGTTCATTTGATTCAGGGAAAATGAAGTTTATTAGTATTAATGAGTCCTCGTAATGCCCATAAATGACGTTGCATAATTCATACATTTAAAATGCAATGCTATCAAAATGTTACCCTTTTTTTTTTGTGGAAATTAAATTGTCTTTATAACTGAGATGGAAAAAAAAAAAAAGCTATTAAAAATATATGGTTAAAAGGGGCTTTACTCCTATGTTAGCTGCGCACAATTTAAAAAATGTTGGCAACTAGTACTCCTCTCAGATGCCATTGATGTACAACTATCCACACCATCCAATGTGTTGGTACCAGTGTGGAGGGAGCATATCTCTAAAATCCAACTCATCAAGCAATCTTAGATGTCCAACTAATGGCTACCAAATGGATGGTTAAAGTTAAAATAGTGAGTTGACCAAACTCAACGGAAGAAAAGTAATTAGGAGGGAGAAAATCCCTTTCTCACTCTATTACTATTAGCTTATGAAAAAAGACAATATGATGTCATGTAGGACCACCTAATGTAATAGGTCTTTCATCTAAAACCCAAATTCCACATGCCCAACCCAATATATACGAACACTCGCCCTCGAAATATATCAAACAAGCCACAACCACCTTGTAAATGATATCCACAAAGAAACAACAACTTTTGGTAAGAAAATCGATGAGTTGGTCTTCTAATGAAACGTGAGGCATAGAGATTAGCCTTGAAGGGAGCTTGTTACGAAAAAAATGATAATGTACTTTAATGTGCTTAGTTCACTCATGAAATACTAGATTAGAGGCCATATGAATTGCTACTTGATTATCACAATGTAATAAAATTGGATGATAGACAACAATCACATGATCACTAAGAAGAGAGCGAAGCTAGACAATCTCACAAGTAGCATCTCTCGTAGGATAATATTCAACTTTAGTAGATGAATGCGTGGTGACAACTTTAGTAGATGAATGCAGGAGAAGTAGAAATCTTATGACTCTAATACCACGTGATTTTCAGAGAAAACAATTAATGGGAGAAAAACCCTCTGTAACCCTAATATAGTATTAACTTAAGAAGGAAAAACACAATGTGGTGACATGCAGGAGCACCTAAATGCAATAAATCTTACATCTAAAACACAAGGCCCACAGGCTGAACCTAATACACCAACATTATTCTACTAGATTAATTATTTATTGAAAAATCATTGTGTGATGTTATACAACCCTTGACCCTTGTAAAAGAAAATAAGCTTGATATGCATGTTAGCTTCTAGTCATATTGTTTTTAGGTAATTTTAAAATATTTTCTAATATTTCTTAATAAAAGATTAAAGACCATGAATACATGGTGTAACGGGTGAATTATATTGGGCACTCAAAGAATCGGCTTTAAGCAGTGAAATTGGTGGAAGTTGTGTAATTAAATGTCTTTGAGATATTATTTTATGACTTGCTCTAATGAATTACACAACACTCGAATCTGAATTCACACATAATCAATGGCTAGTTATAAGAAAAGATGGAAAGAACTCACAACTCTATTCGTTCCCATGTCATATGCACCACCATGCATATGATGCAACTAAAGATAATTGATTCCACCTACTTACATATATCACTCAAAGGATCCTAACAATAACAAATTTTAACAAAACAGGTCCTAATTTTCACTTATGTTAGAAGCATAAATGGCAACTCCTCTACTTCTTAAAATAATAATAATAATAAGTAGCAACACCTCATATATGTTAGAATAGAAAGTAGCAACTCCCCACGCCAATATTTACTAAGTTTTTCTATGTACCCACGTTTTCAAATTGTTGTACAAACTACCGAAATTCCAATTTATATATAAACTTCCAACATCCTTTCTTAAATTGGTTTTCTCATACTTGTGTAGAGCCCTTACATGGTCCAAGAATCTCCACGCATCTATAAAGGGCTACAAAATGGGGTTTTTAAAACACATACCTTGATTGGCCATTGATGCCAACTGACAAAGTCGCTGGAGAGATAGCTTGTGCTGACACTTAGGCTTCCTCTCCTCTCCACGAGTGGATCAATGGGGCTTTCTTTTCTTCTTTACCCAAGTGGAAAGAGAGGAGATCAGAGCTTCACTTTACAGAATGTGAGAGGCAGTGGGAAGGGAGGGGACCGGATTCTTCTCCACCACCAATCCCCTTTCATGCCACGCATCTCTCAACAGAGAAAGGAAACCCATCCCGCAAATCACTCTAACCCTTAGAGTTGTTTTGGTACTCCAGTGGTCCATATAGGGCTATACACAACCCATTATTATGGCCCCACCTGATGAGTGTCTGATGATCCAAACTGTTCATGGCATACCCACATTGCTAATGCCACGTGTGACCCACTAATATCTTCTTCTTCTTCTTTTTCGAAAAGAAATTTCCATTGACAGAACGGGAGAATATACAATGGCACACACAATTCGGGCAGGCCTAGGGAAAAAAAACCTGGCCTGCCTATCATATACCAAAACCAACACAAAGCACCAAAGCAGACCTAGCCCCGGTCCGCCCCCTCTCTAATGGACCTTAACCCATCCTTGTCGACTACTTCATGTACCACTTATTAGATATTAGTGGCCTGCTAATATGTAATAACTTATTCATGTACAACTTTTTTTTCTTTATTTTTTTTTTACACACGCACACACACCCCACACACTCACACTAGTAGAATTTCACCACCTATGGATACTCGAACCCTTGACCGGGCATTGAAACTCCTGAGAGTCTACCACCGTAAGGATCCAGTATTCCTGTACAACTTGTTCTTTAACTTATTGGATGTGCTGGACTTCAAAAACTTTGTGAAAATGTCAGTAACTTGGATCTTCTTTCCTGTAGTACTTAAAGGTTGATGTCTTCATTCTTCACTGGCTCACCACTGAAGAGATAATAATAGCGATGTCCATGCTACTTCTAGGAATCATAAGATTCTTCATTAGAGATATCACTGATCTATTATCACAAAAAATCATTACGGGACCATTTGAGGATGGTGATCTTCCTCAAGCATTCTCCGTAACCAAATAGTTTTGCTTGCTAGTGATGTCGCTGCAATGAACTTAGATTTTGCCATAGAGAAGGTGGCCACAATTTGCTTATTTGAAGATAGTGTGAATATACTGCTTTCAAAATAGCAGATGTAGCCCGATGCACTCAATCATCAATAACATTGGCCCAAGCATGATCTATGAACCCAAAGACTCTAAATTCTATAGCACATAAATAAACAATATAATAATCAAGTGTACCTTTTAAGTTAAAAAGAAACATTTTCTCTACATGAAGATGAATTTGACTCGAAGACTCTATCTAGTGACTAAGTATACTACACCATCTAGTAGTAGTCGAGTATTGAAGGTTTCTAGTCAACCATTTAAAGAGTATAGGATTTAGCAAATTGCCTTTTGTCCTTAATTTCAACCATTAAAGTGTATAGGATTTAACAAATTGCCTTTTGTCCTTAATTTCAACCTTAATTTCAACCCATGTACATGGGTGTGGACACTAGCTTAAAATTTTCATATTGAACCTTTCTAAAATTTTAGACCATACTTTTTCATCATATAAAAATTCCAACAAATAGGGACCATTTCATCCAATATTGAGATAATACGCTATGATACCCTTGTTTGTCATTTCAAATTCTTGAATCTTAGGCTTTTTTTTATCTCCTCAATCATAATATTTTCAATATATAGATTAGATAGCTAACATACAATGTTATCAATAATATATTATCACAATAATTGTGCGTGATATAGAGAGCATGCTCATGGAGACATTTTTGAAACCCACTATTATGAAGATCCAAGTTGATACAAGCGTACGATGCCCTTGGAGCTTGCATTAGGCCTTAAAGTGTCCTCTTAACTCGGTACACTAAGTGATCATGTCCCTTCTTTATGTATCTGATGGGTAAACCTCTTCTTTGGGGATTATGTTTTAAAATGTCAATTTAGATCTATCTAATAGTTTTTCACTGATTGTATGTGTTAGAGCAATCAACAATATAATGGATTCAATTCAAGCAATGAGAGTAAATACTTTATCATAGTTGTTAGGTTTTCTTGAAGAAATGTGGGAGCACACCACCTATAATTTTATTAATGATAGCAAAATTATATGCAGCAAGGAAGGGAAAAAGGTCAAACCCCTGACACATCACTATACAAAAGATAGGAGCCTCTATATAAAAAAATAGCAGAGGCTCCACAGATGACAAACCAACAAGCATACCTTAATCACATTCTATACATTAGTTTCCTAATTTTTATGAAGAAAAAAATTCCTTCAGATATATGAGATTCTATAAAATTAAATAGCCATAATATAACAAGGTTGTTAGTTAATTCCAATTCAAAGTAGTTAGGATCACCTTCTTCCAGGACTGGAAATTTTCCATTGACTTACCCAAGCTTCCCTTTACCACTAAGAAAGAATTTGGATGAGTATGACCTAAAAAGAAAATTATTCATAATAAACTTAAATGGGGTTAATCTAGGTACTGGGATTTTCTTGAGGCAGAACAATAGCTCATATTTTATTTTATTTTTTATCTTTTAATGATTCAACCATAAGTTATATAGATGATTTGGGCCATTGAATGGTTGTAGATTAACTTGGAATGAAGCCTGAATGAGAAGTAGTCTTCTCTTTGAAATTAGAGATCTTCCTTCGATGTTTGAACTAACCATGATTGTTAGCGTTGTTGGCTTTAATTATTTTTTTTTTTACTTGCTTTTCACTTGCTGCACTGTTGCTGCACACACTTGTTGTGATCGGATACATAGTGTGCCTTTTATAGGCTTTTGCACCTACCGTGAAATACCTAATATGCCCTCATTAACTACATTTAATTAGGTTCTAACATATGGAATTCCACCAGCCACAACACGTGGAAATTGTGGAAATAGCCATAACGTGTGGCTGTTTCAAACACGTGAAAATTGCAGAAATTGCTGGAATATCTCAACCGTCCATTCGGTTTGGACGTTACAACACTCCCCTACAACCAAAACAGGCTTCATTCCAAGCATTGACCTTAGTCGTCTGAATGTATTAGTTGGCAATGCCTTGGTGAATATGTCTGCGACCTGTTCAGTGGTGTGATAGTACTCCAATTTCACCACTTTCTGCTTCACTTGATCTCTGAGAAAATGGTATCGAGTATCGATATGCTTGCTCCTTCCATGTTGCACTGGATTTTTTGAGAGCTCAATTGCTGACTTGTTATCCACATATATAACTATGGATCCTTCCTGCGGATGCTTCAGCTCCTTTAGCAAGTTTCTCAACCATATTGCTTCACAGACTGTAGACGATGCTGCCACATACTCTGCTTCACATGTGAACAAAGCAACCACATTTTGCTTCTTTGAGTTCCATGTGAAGGCAGTTGACCCGAGATCGAATACATATCCAGTGGTGCTTTTCCTTTCATCTTGGTCACCTCCCCAATCACTATCAGAGTATCCATACAGAATTGCCTCATCATCGTATGGATAACAGAGACTAAATTCCATGGTTCCTTTGACATACCTGAGGATTCTTTTTGCAGCTAGCCAGTGTGATTCTTTTGGCGCTTCCATATACCGGCTTAGAAGTCCAACACTGTAGACGATATCTGGCCTTGTGATTGTGAGATACCTTAAGCTTCCAATCAAACTTTTAAATAGAGTCGAGTCCACGCTTCTTCTTTCTCCTTCTTTTGTCAGCTTCAAGCCCGTTGCTACAGGCGTGTTCACGGCATTACAGTCTGCCATCTTGAACTTTTTAAGCAACTCCTTAGCATACTTTTTCTATGATATATAAATGCCGCCGACTTGTTGTTTTACTTCGATGCCCAAGAAGAAGGACATTAATCTACCATTAGTCATCTCGAATTCATTGAACATATTATGCTTGAATTCTTCAAACATCGCCTGACTGTTTCCTGTGAATAGCAGATCATCAAAATATAGGCATGCTATGAGGATGTCGCCATGAGCATTTTTCTTAATGTAGACTGTATGCTCAACTCCTTGGCATATTTTTTCTTTTAATATATATAAATGCCACCGACTTATTGTTTTACTTCGATACCCAAGAAGAAGGACATCAATCCACCATCAGTCATCTTGAATTCATTGAACATAGCATGCTTGAATTCTTCAAACATCGCCTGACTGTTTCCTGTGAACAACAAATCATCAACATATAGGCATGTTATGAGGATGTCGCCATGAGCATTTTTCTTGATGTAGACTGCATGCTCATATGGACATTGGGCGAAGCCATTCTCTTGAAGATAGTTGTCGATGCGTGCATTCCATGCACGAGGAGTCTGCTTCAACCCATAAAGGGCTTTCTTTAGTCGATACACTTTGTGTTCTTCCCCTTAAATAACAAAACCTTCAGGCTGGTAAACATAAACCTCTTCTTCCAGAATTCCATTCAGGAATACAGATTTCCTGGAATACAGATTTTACATCTAGTTGGTATATCATCCAACTGTGATGGGCTGCAAGGGAGATAATCATCCTTATAGTGTCAAGGCGAGCAAAAGGGCGAAGACTTCTTCATAATCCACCTCGTATTTCTGTTTGTAACCCTTTACTACGAGCCTTGCCTTGTAGTGATATATTTCACCATCAGCATTTCACTTGATCTTGTACACCCATTTGACGCCAATAGTTCTTTGGCCTTGAGGAAGTAAAGTCAGATCACATGTATTGTTCTTCTCAATGGCATGGATCTCTTCTTCCATAGCCGTCCGCCAACATTCTTCTTCTACAGCCTCCTCAAATGTAAGAGGCTCGTGGTCCGCATACAAGCAAAACAAATTTACTTCCTTAGTTTCAGCGTAGATATAGTTTAGGCTCCTTATTTTGATAGGAGCCAAGGGTAAAGGAGAACTAGATGAAGACGTGCTGACTGAATTTTAATTTGATGGAATACTTCTATATAAGATGGAATGTATCACTGGACTTCTGCGTGCAGACGTTTTGGCGGAAGAGGATGTTGCAGGTGTTTGCTCCTGGTTCTCATGTTTCTCTTCTTTATGTTCTTCAACCATGACTTGATTTTCTTTGGCTGAATCTTCTTCGTTCCATTTCCAGGCATCTTCCTTGTAGAAAACTACATCTCTACTCACCACCACTTTATTGGTTAGTGGGTTGTAGAGCTTGTACGCCTTTGATACTTCACTGTAGCCGATGAAGATGCACTTCTTGCCATGATCATCAAGTTTTTTCCTTCTCTCTTCTGGAACTTGAGCATAGGCGACACATGCAAAGATCCTTAGGTGCTTCATGCTCAATTTATAACCACTCCATGCCTCCTGAGGTGTCATGTTTCTTACGCTCTTGGTTGGACACCGATTGAGCAAGTAGGCAGTACATGCAACTGCCTCTGCCCAGAAGCTTTTTGGCATGCCTTTCTCTTTGAGCATGGTTCTTGTCATGTCGAGGATGGTGTGGTTCTTTCGTTCCGCAATGCCATTCTGCTATGGCATGTAGGTTGTAGTGTGTTGCTGCTTGATGCCTTGTTCCTTACAATACTCTAGAAAGGCATTTGAGGTGTATTCTCCACCTCTGTTAGATCTGAGTACTTTAATTTTGTGATCGCTTTCAACTTCAACATGAGCTTTAAAATTTATAAAAATAGTAAAAGCAGCAGACTTTTCTTTGATTACATACACTCACAATTTTCTACTGAAATCGTCAATGAAGGTAATAAAGTATTTATTACCTCTAAGAGAGATTGGCTCTAATGGTCCACAAATGTCAGTGTGAACCAACTGCAATGGTTCTCTTGCTCTGCGAGATACTCCACTCGGAAAGGAGTTCCTTTGTTGCTTGCCGAGTGTGCACGCCTCACACATATGTTCTGGACCTTCAATAGCAGGCAAGTCATCCACCATACTTGATGAGGATAAGAGTTTAAGGCCACTGAAATGGAGATGCCCAAAGCGAAAATGTCATCTTTATGAATCATTCTTCACAAGTCGATAAAGACACTTCTCAGCCTTTGTGTTAATATGGAGCGGAAACATGCGATTCTTTGCCATATGGACTTGAGCCACAAGTCTCCCGTGTGCATCTCTTATAGAGAGAGAATGGTTTTCCATGTGTATGACATACCCCTTCTCAAGGAGTTGGCCGATACTGAGGATGTTACTTTTCATGTTTGGTACGTAATACACATTGGAGATAAAATTCGGCACACCATTCTTCTGATATATTTTAACTTTTCTTTTACCTTTTACAGGAACTTTTGATGAGTCTCTTAAACTCACATTGCCACGAGCATCTTCTGCCAGTTCCACGAATAGCTCCTTTCCACACATGTGATTACTCGCACCAGAGTCGAGATACCACACGTCATGTTGATCATATGCTTCTTCTTGTGCAAGAAGAAGTGTGGAGTCTTCTTTTTCATGATTTGATGCTTCTGCATAATTAGAATGCTCATCTTGATCTACTGGTTTGCTCCAACAGTCTGAAGCATAATGGTCGAACTTGTTGTAATTATAAAATTAAATATTTTTTGTATTTCCATGACCACACATGGAATGACCTCTACCATTTTCTCTTCCACGGAAATTGATAGTCTTTTGTTGATTTTGTAATTGGCTTGGATAATATCCACGCCCTCTGCCTCTTGCATGATTGCTAGTGCCACGGCCCCCTTATTGTGTATGACCATTCTTTTGTTCATTTAGAGTCAACTTAGACTCTAAGGCATGTTCAAGCATTGAACCCGCATTCTTTTGCATTCGTTGCTCATGTACTTGCAACCAGCCCATCAATTCTTCTATGGTCAGATTTTCTAAGTCCTTTGATTCTTCTATGCTAACAACCACATGCTCAAATTTAGTTATGAGGGATCGAAGTACTTTTTCAACAACCCGTACATCTTCGATCTTTTCACCATTTCTTTTCAAGTTGTTAACAATAATAAGTAACCTTGAAAAAAAATCAGAAATGGTCTCACCTTCCTTCATGTGTGAGGTCTCGAATTCAGCTCTAAACGTTTGGAGACGAACCTTCTTCACACGATCAACTCCTTTGAAGATTGTGCTAAGAATCTCCTATGCTTGTTTGCATGTTGTCGCTTCAGCAATCCGTTCAAAGGTGGACTCATCCAACCCTTGATAGACAAGAAACAGAACCTTCTTGTCCTTCTTTCTTTGATCTTTGAGGATCGTCCTTTGATCAGCGGTGTAGAGAGCTTCTTTTTTCGTTGTGGGTTCTACATACCCATCACTGACGATATCCCATAGATCTTAGGATCTGAACAAAGCCTTCATCTGGATGCACCAGTTTTCATAGTTATCCTTAGATAACTTTGGAATCTGTGGCTGGATCGAGGACGCCATCACTTCTTCACACCACGGATCAACAACGCCTTTTTCTTGACATAGCAGTGGCAACACCTTGATCACACGATCTGAACCTTCAAACTATAACTTGTCCCACGGGATCGTCTCACTCTGATACCAGTTTGTTGGCTTTAATTATTTTTTTTACTTGCTTTTCACTTGCTGCACTGTTGCTGCACACACTTGCTGTGATCGGATACATAGTGTGCCTTTTATAGGCTTTTGCACCTACTGTGAAATACCTAATATGCCCTCATTAACTACATTTAATTAGGTTCTAACGTATGGAATTCCACCAACCACAACACGTGGAAATTATGGAAATAGCCATAACGTGTGGCTGTTTCAAACACGTGAAAATTGCAGAGATTGCTGGAATATCTCAACCGTCCATTTGGTTTGGACGTTACAACAAGCGTGAGGTTGAGTGTGTACCAAACATGTGCTCTTTTGAAGTACTAAACTAAAAGAAACCCTTTTTTCCTCCTGTATCCCATCATTCGTGAGACCCTACTTCCTCTCCTTAGGGTCGTCGGAGGTGTAGCTGAAGCTCCATCATGGTAACAATGCGGTCGAGCAACTATGGTGAAAACAATGATAGAATTCCGACAATGATTGTCATAAGGACGAGCCCTTCTCGCTATCTCGGCATCGATGGGGGAACCTGACCATTATACGGAGATGGTGGTTGAAGAAGAGAAGAGAGGGCATTGATGTTATTTTGATAAATGTGTGCTCCACCTGCATTGTATTTCTATAGAGAGGTGATGCGTTTGACGTCAGAGGATATGAGGTTTTCCTCTTCTAATGATTTGCAGAACACTGGGCGTGATTCAAAGAAGCAGGTGGCAACCGTCAAGGGTTATGTGTCTTCTTGGCAGACACCAATAGCTAGGGTTTTGGGGGTTTTCGTGTTGTAACGTCCAAACCAAATGGACGGTTCAGATATTCCAGCAATCTCTGCAATTTTCACGTGTTTGAAACAGCCACACGTTATGGCTATTTCCACAATTTCCACCTGTTGTCGCTGGTGGAATTCCATACGTTAGAACCTAATTAAATGTGGTTAATGAGGGCATATTAGGTATTTCACAGTAGGTGCAAAAGCCTATAAAAGGCACACTATGTATCCGATCACAGCAAGTGTGTGCAGCAACAGTGCAGCAAGTGAAAAGCAAGTAAAAAATAATAATTAAATAAAAAAGGTTTTTATTTTTATAGCTTTGTGGTGTGTACAGTTATAAGGCTTTGTAAAGCCAACAAATTGGTATCAGAGCGAGACGATCCGGTGGGACCAGTTATAGTTTGAAGGTTCAGATCGTGTGATCAAGGTGTTGCCACTGCTACATCAAGAAAAAAGCGTTATTGATCCGTGGTGTGAAAAAGTGATGGCGTCCTCGATCCAGCCACAGATTCCAAAGTTATCCAAGGATAACTATGAAAACTGGTGCATCCAGATGAAGCTCTCTACACCGCTGATCAAACGGCTGTCCTCAAAGATCAAAGAAAGAAGGACAAGAAGGCTTTATTTCTTGTCTATCAAAGGTTGGATGAGTCCACCTTTGAACGGATCACTGAAGCGACAACATGCAAGCAAGCATGGGAGATTCTTAGCACAATCTTCAAAGGAGTTGATCATGTGAAGAAGGTTCATCTCCAAACTTTTAGAGCTGAATTCGAGACCTCACACATGAAGGAAGGTGAGACCATTTCTGATTTTTTTTTCAAGGTTACTTATTATTGTTAACAACTTGAAAAGAAATGGTGAAAAGATCGAAGATGTACGGGTTGTTGAAAAAGTACTTCGATCCCTCACAACCAAATTTGAACATGTGGTTGTTGTCATAGAAGACTCAAAGGACTTAGAAAATCTGTCCATTGAAGAATTGATGGGCTCGTTGCAAGTACGTGAACAACGAATGCAAAAGAATGCGGGTTCAATGCTTGAACATGCCTTAGAGTCTAGGTTGACTTTAAATGAACAAAAGAATGGTCATACACAACGAGGGGGTCGTGGCACTAGCAATCATACAAAAGGTAGAGGGCGTGGATATTATCCAAGCCAATCACAAAATCAACAAAAGACTATCAACTTCCGTGGAAGAGGAAATGGTAGAGGTCGTTCCATGCGTGGTCGTGGAAATATAAAAAATATTCAATGTTACAATTGCAACAAGTTCGGTCATTATGCTTCAGACTGTTGAAGCAAACTAGTAGATCAAGATGAACATTCTAATTATGCAGAAGCATCAAATCATGAAAAAGAAGACTCCACACTTCTTCTTGCATAAGAAGAAGCAGATGATCAACATGACGTGCGGTATCTCAACTCTGGTGCGAGTAATCACATGTGTGGAAAGGAGCTATTCGTGGAACTGGCAGAAGATGCTCGTGGCAATGTGAGTCTTAGAGACTCATCAAAAGTTCTTGTGAAAGGTAAAGGAAAAGTTAAAATATATTAGAAGAATGGTGTGCCGAATTTTATCTCCAATGTGTATTACGTATCAAACATGAAAAGTAACATCTTCAGTATCAGCCAACTCCTTGAGAAGGGGTATGTCATACACATGGAAAACCATTCTCTCTCTATAAGAGATGCACACGGGAGACTTGTGGCTCAAGTCCATATGGCAAAGAATCGCATGTTTCTGCTCCATATTAACACAAAGGTTGAGAAGTGTCTCTATAGACTCGTGAAAAATGATTCATGGAGATGTCATCTTCGCTTTGGGCATCTCCATTTCAGTGGTCTTAAACTCTTATCCTCATCAAGTATGGTGCATAGCTTGCCGACTATTGAAGCTCCAGAACATGTGTGAGGCATGCACACTCGGTAAGCAACAAAGGAACTCCTTTCCGAGTGGAGTATCCTGAAGAGCAAGAGAACCATCGCAGTTGGTTCACACTAACATCTGTGGACCATTGGAGTTAATCTCTCTTGGAGATAATAAATACTTTATTACCTTCATTGACGATTTCAGTAGAAAATTGTGGGTGTATGTAATTAAAGAAAAGTCTGCTACTTTTACTATTTTTATAAATTTTAAAGCTTATGTTGAAGTTGAAAGTAGTCACAAAATTAAAGTACTCAGATCTGACAGAGGTGGAGAATACACCTCAAATGCCTTTCGAGAGTATTGCAGGGAACAAGGCATCAAGCAGCAACACACTGCAGCCTATCCGCCACAGAAGAATGGCATTGCAGAATGAAAGAACCGCACCATCCTCGACATGACAAGAACCATGCTCAAAGAGAAAGGCATGCCAAAAAGCTTCTGGGCAGAGGCGGTTGCATGTACTGCCTACTTGTTCAATCGGTGTCCAACCAAGAGTGTAATTAACATGATACCTCAGGAGGCATGGAGTGGCTATAAACCGAGCATAGAGCACCTAAGGATCTTTGCATGTGTCGCCTATGCTCAAGTTCCAGAAGAGAGAAGGAAAAAACTTGATGATCATGGCGAGAAGTGCATCTTCATCAGATACAATGAAGTATCGAAGGCGTACAAGCTCTACAACCCACTAACCAATAAAGTGGTGGTGATTAGAGATGTAGTATTCTACGAGGAAGATGCTTGGAAATAGAACGAGGAAGATTCAGCCAAAGAAAATTAAGTCGCGGTTGAAGAACATGAAGAAGAGAAACATGAGAACCAGGAGCAGACACCTGTAACACCCTCTTCCGCCGAAACGTTTGCACGCAGAAGTCCAGCGATATGTTCCATCTCATTTGAAAGTATTCCATCAAATCAAAATTCAGCCAGCACATCATCATCCAGTTCTCCTTCACCCTTGACTCCTATCAAAATGAGGAGCCTAAACGATATCTATGCCGAAACTGAGGAAGTAAATTTGTTTTACTTATATGCGGACCACGAGCCTCTTACATTTGAGGAGGCCATAGAAGAAGAATGCTTGAGGACGGCTATGAAAGAGGAGATCCAGGCCATTGATAAGAACAATATATGAGATCTGACTTTACTTCCTCAAGGCCAAAAAACTATTGGCGTCAAATGGGTGTACAAGATCAAGTGAAATGCTGATGGTAAAATAGATCGCTATAAGGCAAGGCTCATAGCAAAGGGTTACAAATAGAAATACGGGGTGGATTATGAAGAGTCTTCACTCCCGTTGCTCGCCTTGACACTGTAAGAATGATTATATCCCTTGCAGTCCATCATAGTTGGATGATCTACCAACTAGATGTGAAATCTGCATTCCTGAATGGAATTCTGGAAGAAGAGGTCTATGTTAACCAGTCTAAAGGTTTTGTTGTTCAAGGGGAGGAACACAAAGTGTATCGACTGAAGAAAGCCCTTTATGGGATGAAGCAGGTTCTTCGTGCCTGGAATGCACGCATCGACAACTATCTTCAAGAGAACAACTTCGCCCAATGTCCATATGAGCATACAGTTTACATTAAGAAAAATGCTCATGGCGACATCCTCATAACATGCCCATATATTGATGATCTGCTATTCACAGGAAACAGTCAGGCGATGTTTGAAGAATTCAAGCATAATATGTTCAATGAATTCGAGATGACTAATGGTAGATTGATGTCCTTCTTCTTGGGCATCGAAGTAAAACAACAAGTCGGCGGCATTTATATATCATAGAAAAAATATGCTAAGGAGTTGCTTAAAAAGTTCAAGATGACAGACTGTAATGCCGTGAACACGCCTGTAGCAACGGGCTTGAAGCTGACAAAAGAAGGAGAAAGAAGAAGCATGGACTCGACTCTATTTAAAAGTTTGATTGGAAGCTTAAGGTATCTCACAATCACAAGGCCAGATATTGTCTACATTGTTGGACTTCTAAGCAGGTATATGGAAGCGCCAAAAGAATCACACTGGCTAGCTGCAAAAAGAATCCTCAGGTATGTCAAAGGAACCATGGAATTTAGTCTCTGTTATCCATACGATGATGAGGCAATTCTGTATGGATACTCCGATAGTGATTGGGGAGGTGACCAAGATGAAAGGAAAAGCACCACTGGATATGTATTCGATCTCGGGTCAACTGCCTTCACATGGAACTCAAAGAAGCAAAATGTGGTTGCTTTGTCCACATGTGAAGCAGAGTATGTGGTAGCATCGTCCATGGTCTGTGAAGCAATATGGTTGAAGAACATGCTAAAAGAGCTGAAGCATCCGCAGGAAGGATCCACAGTTATATATGTGGATACCAAGTTGGCAATTGAGCTCTCAAAAAATCTGGTGCAACATGGAAGGAGCAAGCATATCGATACTCGATACCATTTTCTCAAAGATCAAGTGAAGCAGAAAGTGGTGAAATTAGAGTACTGTCACACCACTGAACAGGTCGCAGACATATTCACCAAGGCATTACCAACTAATACATTCAGACGACTAAGGTCAATGCTTGGAATGAAGTCTGTTTTGGTTTGAAGGGGAGTGTTGTAACGTCCAAACCAAATGGACGGTTCAGATATTCCAGCAATCTCTGCAATTTTCACGTGTTTGAAACAGCCACACGTTATGGCTATTTCCACAATTTCCACGTGTTGTGGCTGGTAGAATTCCATACGTTAGAACCTAATTAAATGTAGTTAATGAGGGCATATTAGGTATTTCACAGCAGGTGCAAAAGCCTATAAAAGGCACACTATGGATCCGATCACAGCAAGTGTGTACAGCAACAGTGCAGCAAGTGAAAAGCAAGTTTTAAAAAAAAAAAAATTTAATAAAAAAGGTTTTTATTTTTATAGCTTTGTGTGGTATGTACGGTTCTAAGGCTTTGTAAAGCCAACATTTCGATTGAAAGACAAAGGCATGGTGGTGACCGCAAAGGGCTATGCGTAGGCATCATGCCGCTCCAGGGTGGAGTTGAGTGATTGTGCAGATAGTGAAGATGATTTAGATGTTGGAGAGTGTTGGAATAGATGCTACTCATGGTGGAAGTGGAAAATATTGTGCACACCTACAAACTTGCCAAAATGTTGTCGATAGTAGAACTAGGTGGAATCGACAACTATGTTTGCCGATAAGGTTTTGATGGTCGAGATTATGGAGAATGGGTTTGGAGATCGTCTGTGGATCTGGAGATGAGATGCAATGGCTAGATGCCAATTCGGTGTTGCTATAAGGGTTGCTATGCATGTTCGAAAACCCTAAAAAAAAAAAATATGCACGCTTTGAAACCATGTGAATGATATTAGGGAGAAAGAGATGGGAAAATAATTCTGAATTTTTCATATTAATTTCCTTGAGTGTGGGGGAGATTCATACACGTTGAAAGGAGAGGTGTGTAGCAAAACCACATTACAAAAGAGATGGAAAGGTTGTGTCTACCACAACTATTTATGTGTGTGAGAGAGAGAGAGAGAGAGAGAGAGAGAGAGAGAGAGAGAGAGAGAGGTCCTGACAAATTCAATCATTGCATAGAGAGGAGAATCCTAATCAATCTTCAACGATAGACTTTCCAAGGCCCATGCAGCGAAGATCATGTTTGCTTCCTATCATGCTTATTACAGGGCTTCAAATATGGTTGTGGAGACTCAGGCCTTGCCAGATGGAATGAATATTAATAATAGTATGGGCCTTCGTAATATAATAGTCTAATCTGATTCCAAAGTGATTATGGATGCTAATGCTAATCCCGATTCTTCCATCCCTTGGAAAATCTGGTGTTTGGTGGGGAGCTCTAACATAAGCTATCCAATCTCAATTTTACTCTCTCATATTTTATGTGAGAGTAATATAGTGGCAAATAATGGAGCTTGTCTTGGGAGTAGTGGATTGGAAGGGAGAGTTTTAAGAAGGGAGGATCTTCTTAGAGAGGTCTGGGGATTGATAGTCATTGATAACTAGGGCATAGGGGAGGAAGGGAAAGCTTGTCCAAGGGCCCCTGTGTAGTGTTTGTCCTATTTTTCCAGTGTATTGTTGGTTTGGGAACTTGGGTTAACTATTATGGTCCATATCTCTTTGGGTTGTATGGTATATTCTATCAATGAAATAGAATTACAAGTGGTCTGCTCCCACTTTTTCTTTTTTCTTTTTTTTTTCATGTGTAGCATTTGTCCTATTTTTTCTTGTGTATTATTGGTTTGAGAACTTGGGCTAATTATTGTGGTCCATCTCTTTGGATTGTCTCGTATTTTTTGTCAGTGAAATAGAATTACAGGTGGTCTGCTCCCACTTTGTTTTTTTTCTTGTGTAGTGTCTATTCTATTTTTTCTTATGTATTTGGTTTGGAAACTTGAGCCAATTATTGTGGTCCATTTCTTTGGGTTTTATAGGATATATTTTCGTCAATGAAATAGAATTACAGGCAGTCTGCTCCCACTTTTTTTTTTTCCTGTGTAGCATTTGTCCTCTTTCTTTTTCTTGTGTATTATTGGTTTGGGAACTTGGGCTAACTATTGTGGTCCATCTCTTTGGATTGTATCGTATATTCTATCAATGAAATAGAATTATTGGTGGTCCACTCCCACTTTTTTTCCTGTGTAGAGTTTGTCTTATTTTTTTCTTATGTATTATTGGTTTGGGAACTTGGGCTAACTATTGTGGTCCATCTCTTTGGGTTCTATCGTATATTTTGTTAATGAAATAGAATTACAGGCAGTTTGCTCCCACTTTATGGCCAGATTAGGTTTTATCCCTACTTGTCCTAAGCTTGGAACATGCTTGGGCTATGAGGGGATCACAATGATTTATGGGTCCATTGCCATATCATTTTAGGATACAAGTCTAAAAATGAGGTAGATCCTAAGCTCAAGTGGACCACACCATAGAAAGCAATGGAGTTAAAACCTTCTTAGGGTCTACTGTGGTGTTTATTTGCCATCTAACCTATTCAAAAAGTCACATATACCTGGATGAAGTAAAACATAAATATCAACTTCATCAAAAACTTCTGTACCTCCGAAAATTTTTTCATGGTGAGCATTTAATCCCAAATGTGTCCTACTTGATCCTTGGATCTGCCTTTTTTTTTTTGTGCCATAACATAGTGTCAAATTTAGTTCTCACCAATTCTTTGGCTTTAGAATTTCTTTGGGGACTGAAATTTTGAGGTTTTATCCGGACATTATTGAAATTTAAAAAAAAAAAAAAAAATCTTTTGAAAAATAAAATATTAAAAAGTGTTGATTATATGGTAATAAATACTTCTAAAGTTTAAAATAATATCTTTATAAATGAATAACAAAACTTCACAAAAAACATGATAATGTCACGGAATCATGATAAAATCGCAAGAATTTAAAATGTGTAGATTTTCTAAATCTCGTGTATTAAATAATCATGTTTGGTTGATATTTCGTGAAAATATCACGAGATGTTAACAATCATGGGTATATCTGTCACATTGCTCGATAAGGTTTGTATGTCTGTGTTGGAGCTTGGTAAGGATTACTGGCATGAGGCAATCCGTATTGAAGAGGTTTGTAATCCACGTGTATTTGTGGTGACCACATGCTGCTTTGCAATCAACATGTGACAGATAGGTTCCAAGTATAAGAAAATTTGAAAACTTGAGCAAATCCTCTTGAAAAGTGTACATGCAACTAATTGAGGACAAAACATCCCTTGCAAAGGAGAAAAGACAAAAGAAAAGGTGTGTGTGTGTGTGTGTGTGTGTGTGAGAGAGAGAGAGAGAGAGAGAGAGAGAGAGAGAGAGAGGCCTGTTTGTTAAATTCCTTTGATTTGGATGTGGTGTCATTTTACACATGAGCTGAGGCAGTTTTAAGGGATGTCTTTATAAGTATATCCTTATGGAAGAATATCTATTGGCTAAAACTATTGAAGGAGATTCTATTTGGACGAAGGTACTTATTTTATTTCAGAGTGTTTCATTTGCATGAAAAGATAGTATCAAGAGTTGTCTCGATTGCACCCCAAAAATGGCGGTTCTTTGCTAAGTCTAAGTTGGCTTGTGCAGACATCTAATTAATGGTTTATGGGTAAGTTGGAAAAATACCTTTTGTCCAAAATCGGAAGGCGGGTTGGGAGTTAGAAGTTTGATCAATGTTATGAAGACATTCATGATGAAAATGGTGTGGGTTTTCAAGAGGAGGGGGAAAGATAGTTGCTGGGCAACGTTTATGAAGGGAAAATATTCGGCGAACATCCATTCAGAAGGTCGTGCGACCATAACAGCCTAGGCCTCGTCTCTATGGAAGTAGATTCGTAAATCTTTTGCGGCAGTTGCAGCACGCTCTCACTGGATCATAGGTAGCGGCCTTTGCAGATTCTAGGAAGATGACCAATCCGGTTTAGGGCCCCTCTCAGACTGAAAATTTCTATTAGCCCCCCAGCAGTAACACCATGTCAAAGACTTCATTGGACCCAACGGTTGGTGGGACCCAGCAGTGGCTAGGCTACTCCTTCCTCAAGTCATTCTAGACCTTGTAGCTGACGGTTTGGGGATCTGCACATCAGCGAAGGAGGATAAGCAGGTTTGGGTCATCTCTTCCTCAGGCGATTTCAGGGTCGGTTCGGCTTAGCTATCTTTAAGACCCCCTGGGATCAAGAAAGCGTGGTCCAGTTGGGTTTGCACTCAAAAATACCCTCAAAATTATCGCTTCTCACTTGGAAAATCATCCACAGCCATTCCAGTCGATGTTAGAACCCAAACCAAAGGGGTCCACATGGCATCCAAATGTGTATGTTGTCGTGCCCCTTAGCCAAACCTGATGGAAACCATTGACCACATTTTTTCCTCGGGTCAACTGGTGTCGAAAGTGTGGAACCATTTCCAGCCTCTGTTCATGGTTCACACGATAGACCAACCAAATGGTGGACCTCCGTTGTGCCATCTGAACGTCTGCACACCTTAAGGGGCCTTGTTCCCACGCCGATATTCTGGGAGATATGGATGTCCAGAAATGCAGCTCACTTCGATGACTCCCTGACCTGTGCTACCAAAGTGATCGCCCGCGTCCATCATTGGATCTACCGCCTTGGCCCAACTCTCCCACTCCCTAGAGTTGTCAAGCGCGTATCTATTAGCCTTAGCCAAGTTAGGAATTGATGGTGCAGCGACATCTAGAAGGTTGGTCCAGGTGATCAGATGGACTAAACCCAAGCCGGGCTGGGTCAAAATCAAAGTAGATGGATCGTCACTAGGGAACTTGGGCCCCTCAGTCAAATAGATCATCGCTAGAAATTGTGCGGGTGATTTTCTTTTCGCATTCTCATCCGGTTATGGATTTGGTTTTAACTCTCGAGCAGAAATCAAGACAATCTGGGAAAGCATATCCCATTGTGTGGAGCTGGGCTTCTTTAAGGTGGAGGTGGAGAGTGATTACAAGGCAGCCATAGGAATCCTCACAAGGAACTCCTCTCCCTCATAAACCATGTACTACTGGTGGGCCAGGATCAAGAGACTCATGGTTCATTTGGAGGTTTCCATCACTCATTCCCCTAGGGAAGCAAACATGGTGGCTGACGACCTAGCTCGAAGGGGCAGCGATGGCCAGTCTCGTTTATTTTTCCACTCCATGGTGGATCTCCGCCATATCACCAGAGGACTTTCTTTTCTAGATAAGGTGGGGCTGAAAAATCTAAGGGAGGGTTAATTTTGTCTCTGGGTTTTCTTTTTGGTTTTCTCACGATAGGCGGACCTATTCCCCTTTTTTATGTTAAGTCCGCCCGAAGAACTTTTGTAAAGCTTTCTCCCATAGAATGAATAAATGTACAACAAGTTTCCCCTTAAAAAAAGACATAAAATGATGGTTTGGTGGGCAACATAGCCTATGGCTGATGAGTTAGAAAATCTTAATCATGCATGAGATGACTATTGTGAGAATGACAAATGTGTATATATATATATATATATATATATATATATATATATATATATATATATATATATATATATAATAACAAGGAAAAGGAAGGTTAATTTAGAACTTTCCTAGGTGAGGCTGGAATCTTTTTGTGGTGCTCCCCTGAAGAATGTATATTTCTTCGCAGTATCAACAAAGTTTCAGGTGGTGTGCTCCCACCTTTCTCCAAATAAATAATAAATAAGATATTGCCTATATTTATCGAACTCGTCAAGTGAGACAATAGATCTATATTATGCAGGACTAGTTGGGTTATCACAAACTCATCGTAATGATGAACTGAGAAGAGGGTTTGTCAAAGAGTTGTCTCGTTTACACCGTTGTGGTGTGATATAGAGTTGGGTTCCCTCACAACACACTTCCCAGCAATTTCTCACTTATTTGATACAGAGTAGCTGACTTTTTAATCCTCTACGAATCTTCCAAGATGACCTGTGAAACATTAAAACCTTTTAGGAAATGAGCAACTAAATTTCGTCGATATTCAGAGGTGGTCCGATGACCCATCTTCTCAATACCAGTACAAATGATCTATAGTGCAAAACTCGCACTTCATTGTTCTGCATTCACCCAGCAAAACCGACTTGATTCGCCCAAGTTGCCAAACCCTGGTCAGAACTTAGAATCAACCATTCAACCTAAGTTTCTATTAGAGCCCATTGGGCACTAGTCAAGGTGCTGTCAGCATGATACCATGGATATTTGCATGGTTGATTTTGTGTTTGGTGCTTCAATACACTACACGCATAGCCTAGTTATCAAAATAGTAGCATTTAGTGCCTCTTGTCTCTAGTGCTAATTCCTGCATTCTGACGACAGCGGTTTTTAGAGAGAAGATGGAATCCAGCTGTTAACGCACTCATGTAGCCGTATGGAGTAACATGCATGGATCCATCCATACTGTCCAAGTGCGCATCTCATTTTACCCTTCGAGACCAAAAATCAAGTCATCCAAAAGACAAGTGGGCCCCACCAGAAGGAACGACTTGGATGCTCATGCCTGTTATTAGTTGAGTGTGGGGCCACTGTGGTGTTTTTATGCCATCTAATTCGATGATTTGATGCTTCCCGCTGGAATAAAGGGTCACTAAGAAAGGACATTCCAAAACTAAAGTTGGTTCCAGCACGTGAGCTGAGATATGCATGATTTAACATTGTTCTATCTGGTTTGGACCATATTAGCTTTGGATGGGGCTGACCTTTTGGACCAGCGCCAAACTTGGTCGTTCATCTGATAGATGGTGTGGATCTAATGTACATCAATCATTATACCCGCAGTAATGAGTGCACTCCCTAAGCCTGCCCCCTTCGGCCTAGGCAAGTCTTGGTTTATAGTCTCACGCTGTGAGTTTTGATTTTGGAAGGTGAGGGAACACAATGGAGTATGATGGCTGACGTGCATGCGCTCAAAATATTATACACACAGTATGATTATAAGACAAACTAAAATCTCCAAATCGGTAAATCAATTATGGAGGGCCATGACCAAAAATTTCGCTTTGATTCCCCCACACATGATCATTTGAGAAAGTCTATCGTATTACGTGCTTTAACCATCCACCGAGGGGGTTGTGCGCTTATGCAATCGCATTATCGGGAATGTGATGGCACAACTCCCAAACAACTTTTTTAAATCAAGGAAAATTTTAAAATTTATGAAAAAAGATTACATGTACATATAATTATTTTTACAACTTTATTAGACTATTAGACTATAACAAGTCAACTAACAATTACTCAAATAAACACAGTTCCAAAAACTATGAAAAAATAACATACAAATTTTATGGATGTCATTTTAAGAGACAATGAGTGTGATAATGTCATTTTAAGAAACAATGAGAGTAATAGAATATGAGAAAGAGTAAAAGAGTAGGTGAATTAAGAGACTAGAAAGATGGAAAGATGAGAGTATGCGAGAAGGAGAGAAAGTAATTGAGTTTGTAAAAATGTGGGGCGGGGAATGCCTATCAATAGGCAAAAAATGAAATAAAACCTCAACAGTAAGAAATCTAACTGTTGGAATGTTACGCTCTTGCATAAGAAATCTAACTGTTGGAATGTTACGCTATTGCATAATATATACACGATGACATAACCGCATAACTATGACTTATGCAGTCGCAAATTTATCCGTGCCAGATCATGTAAGCAGTAAATGACACAATAACTGCATGCCACCAAGGGATATGTGAATCACTGGTGCAAAATGACATATACAATGGCATAAGTACTTATGCAATCACATATGATAACTTTGTTGTCCACGCACACTTATGTAAATTAATAGGATCATTACCAAATACCATATATCCATTCCCATTGTCTTTAATCGTTATAAAATAACTTATTTGGAGAACAGTATCCATACATTCTACAATTAATGCACGCCAAGCAGAACCTTAAGAGTAGCATTTAGAAGATGAACTGTTCCTTCATCAAACCATCTCAATGTAGTCCCCAATGGGGTGATAGATTTGGATGATTCTGAGTCGCCACATGGTAAGTTATGGTCATATCATTATTCTGTTTGTTGTTTCACTTAATTTCTAATAGGGAGTTATATGGCTTTGAAATTCCCAGCTGGGTGGTGATCTATTTAGGTAGAGGATACTATGCTTAATGTTGATAGTCATGCACCCAAAAATTCAAGATGTGGCGTACATCAAGTTAAACTGACTAAACTGTGTAATCAACTGCCGCTAATTTATAAACCCAAAATCAGATTAGTTGGACAATCATAACCTCTGATTTGTTGAAGCATATTTTGGGCATTTTAATTAGTCTTATGCCATTCACAAGTGTGGCAATGGGTGAGTTTGGACCAGGCTAGGATAGGCCTGTGCCTAACCAGAACCAGACATCGCCTAGCATAGAAGACCCAGACCTGACCCAATCCGATCTGAAAATTGATAAAAATCACTTGATTTTTCCTATCAGTTTAACAAGTTTGGCATAAATGCAAAAGATAAAACATTTTAGAGGAAGGAAATCAATGGTCCGCATTCAAGATAGATGGTTTCCTAACTCAGGATTAGAATGGCATATTTGTACGATACAATACATCTACATAAAAGGTCAGGTTGGGTTCGGTCAGATTGGTGTAAAGCGACTTGAGCCCAAACCTAACCCAAAAATTGCTCAGGCCATGCATGCGAGGGCCAAGCTAGTAGGTGTTAGGTAATTTCCAATTGTTAGCGTATCATCAACCACTCTCTGCCAGAGTATCAAAGTTTTTCCCATTCTAATATTGCAATTCTTCTTTTGCTTTTTGGGGAATGATACGTAGCATGTTCAAGACACTAGAGCGATATCAGAAATGCAACTATGGAGCACCAGAGGCAGCTGTGACAACAAGAGAGATTCAGGTATGCATCCCTTCTAGTAAGTACTCATCTAGCTATTAGATAGTTCAAACGTATTCCTATAGTGTGATACCTTGTGTGTTATGAAGATGATTAGGATCATAAGCTTATCAAAATGAGATAAATGCTAGACGGACTGCGGTTATGCAGAGAGACGGTTATCAATAGCATTCACATTGATTGTAGCTCGAATTGTCTTATCAATGGGGAGGTCCCACCTTGAAGTATCCGTTACTCATGAGTAGAAATAAAGGAGATTCTATCCGGATGTGCTGCAAATTATTATTTCATGTTTTTCCAGAATACAACTCGGGGCGGAATGTCTGGGTCGTAATATAGAACATTTGGGACGTCGGAAGAGCTTCCTGTAGAAGTGAGAAGACGCATGATTGTGGATCGGTCAGGGTTGCTGTTAAGTCTACACTTTTTATTTCATTAATAATTTAAGAGACAATGTTGCACAAACGCTTATATTTTAGTTGAATTCTAAAAATTAACAAGCATACTTTTAAATTATTTTTTTAAATTCACCTAAAAGTTATAAATATGGTCAAAAAGCCACATAACCTGACCTTGACTCCCGGCTCTTATAAAACTCCATTTGTTGCCTTTTACAGAGACAATAAAACTCTTTTGACCTTTTTTTTTTTAGGGAGCCTTTCGGATTCTACTCATTTGACAGGAAGTTGGTGAGCAAGGAAGGTTGGTGAGCCCACTGTGATGTTTGTGAGAAATACATCTCATTCATCCGTTTTTCAAATTCATTTTAGAATATGCGACAAATTGGATCTACAAAAAGGAAAAAAAAAAAGAAAAAAAAAAAGGGATCTACAAATGATGTGGGCCACACAAGGAAATAGTGAGATTGGACAACCACCATGGAAATATTTGTACGACGTTGTTTTGTATCAGGACTAGTGTTTTGTGTTTTCAATTCACTCAGTGGGAATGATGTTATAAACAGTTTGGATGGCATATAAACATCAAAATGGAGTTTAAGAAGGTTTCAATGGTAGGTATTTTATTTCTCAGTTTTTCCTCCTACATGGCCTACTTGAGTTTTGGATCTGACTCATTTCTGTTAGCATGTCCTAGATTGAACTGGCAAAACAAATGGACATGTTGGATAACTCACAGCCATCACAGCGTGCCCCACCTAACTTCCAATTGCAACTTTTCGCAAAAGGCTTCCGCAGGAAATACGGAGGAACGAACCAGCAATGTGGGCGGAAGCGGATTGCTTGGTGTGCCCCACTCCAGTTAGCAACACGTGGCAAACTACTGTAGCCCCACCATAATGTTATAATGTATGTGTTACATCCACACCGTCCATCCATTGTTTGAGATCATTTTAGAGCATGAGACAAAAAATAAGGCAGAAACAGATCATAGGTGGACCACACCACATAAAGCACTATGACAATGAAGCACTGTGACATATGTAGGAAGGAAGACGGCGAGCTAGTGAGTTGGTCTTTGCATTCTCGCATGGTTACGATTTAGGTACCAACAACAAGGCGGAGTTCTTGGCGGTTTACGAGTGCCTCTCCATCCATGCTAGCAAGGGCCTTTGGAATGTTATTGTTGAGTCTGACTCCAAATTGGTGGTGGATATGCTCAAGAGAGTTTCTCAGATGGGTTGGAAGTGGTATCATTGGGTAACTCGTATCACTTCCCTCGATTCGAGGGGTTCTTTCCGCTACACCCACACAGTCAGAGAGGGGAACGGGCTGGCCCGGCTAGATAGCAAGACCCAGAGTAATAGGATGTTCTACGCCATAAAGGACCTCCCTCGTGAGATCCACCGTTTGGTGTTGTTAGATAAGGTAGGGTTGGGTGTCATCAGGGTGGCGGATCATGTATAGTTTTCCTTTTTTACGATAGGTTGCCCCGAGGGTTATATTTTGGTGCCCTTGGGGCATCCCGAAGTACAGTCCATGTAATTTCTCACAGATGAAAATGAAGTTCTCCTTAACCTACTGTTGAAAACTTCTTGGGGAGCCGAGAAGCTTTAGATCAAGTTGATGTTTGTATTTTCCCTTCATCCTTGTCTATGACACTTCGTGATGGCAAAAAAAAACATCATGGTGAGCCCTAGGAAGTTTCAATAGTGGGTGTCATTGTTCTCACTACCCTGTGTGGTGTGGTCCACTTGAGCTTTGAATCTGACTCATGTTTAAGTTCAAACCTTAAAATGATCTCGTAAAATGGATGGGTAGTGTGGATATAACAAATTCAACATGTTGGGCCTACAATAGTTTGATGTTAATCCTTGGTGATGTGTGGCACACCATGCAATCCAGGACGCGGATTTCCTAACAAAGCCTTCCGCATGAAGTTCCTACGCCTAGTATGCTACGTGGGGCCATCCTAATGGTTGTGAAAAATACACACTGTTCATCCATTTTTCAGATCATTTTTAGGCAATGAGACAAAAAATAAAGTGGATCCAAAACTCAAGGTAGCCACGCCAAAGGGAAAAACAGTGAAAGAGTTTCGCATTGTTAAAACCTTCGTGGGATCTACCTAATGTTTATATGCCATTCAAACAGTTTATTGTGAGATAATATGGATGCGGAAATCCCGAAGATCTACCTTTACATAGGACATGGAGATCAAGGATTCGGATGGCTTACATAACTGAGACACCATAGATATCAAATTAGAATACCAGAAAACCAATGCTTTAATCTTCTTCTCCTTCACACCCGTATGTAGAATTATAGATGGGACTTAGGCTTCTGTTGTTGTGTAGGATCGGGGACCCAGCTCTCTCTTATATAGAATCTGTGGAGATGAGAGTTTGAAACCCATCACAACTCTCTCTCCTACTACTCCACATTGTTGTATCCTAGTTCATCTCAAGCAACCCTGCATATCAGGCTTTAGCACTCCACCACTAATGCACCTCTCTGCAGATATATCATGCGAATCACACTACAGTGAGGCCCACTGGTTTACCCAATCACACAGTCCAACTATAGGACAATCCAGACCATTTGATCAATGAGGCCCACCTTATAAAGTTCTTACATTTATAACTCACTCCCACTGGGATGAAGTGAAAACATCAAAATCTTAGCCTGATGTGATAAGTGGGACCATACAAATGTTTCACATGGTGGTCACTAAATCCACATTGTTTCCTCTCATGTAGCACACGTTAGCTTTGTATCACCTAATTTTTGGTCACATGTCTTAAAACGATATGGAAAAATGGATGTGCATGGGATATATCACAAACATCATCAGGCCCACCTAGCATCCGGGCACAAGGAACTTCCTACTAAATGCTTTTGCAGGAAATCCGTGTCCGATGTGAGTGGGGGTCTAGAACCAGCGACTTGATCCATAAGCCCCACCTTGATGTCTTGTAGGCCCCACCTGACGCTAGGATTTAAGCAATGATGGGTGATTGTGTGGCCCTCAGGGTTGTGAACGGTGGTGTCATTATCACCACTTTCTTTAAGTGATAGAAAGATTCCGACAAACATTGTCCCACCTCATCACGTTATCTCTAGCTCCCCTCCCCATCACTTTGGATGAGCTCCAGGGCCCAACCATTTGTCCCACCTCAAACATCTTCCCTGTCCAAGTCACGCCTCCCAGTGTTCCAACCCAGGAGGCCCAGTTACTGTCGCCAGATCGCCACTCCAAGGAAAATACGTTCAGGCTTGATCAGAATAGAGACAGAGTTGTGGAACTAAACCATGTTCCTTTTCTTTCCAGATCAGTGGGAGACTCTCCTCTCAACCTCTGGAAGAGAGGGAGACCCCCTAGATTAGTCAATCGAGAGCAACATCAGCCAGTTTTACCCCCTCAGACGCCTCAAGGATTACAAGTCTTCAACTCCTGCGAAAATAGACTATCCAAGATGCTCGAGGGGTAGGGGTGGCCCAGCAAAGGGTCCTTGACGATATTAATGTAGACTCTTCTGGAGTGGATGAGCATCTGAAGTTGTCTGAATGTCAACACAAGCTTATCCAGATCGAACAGGATAGTGAGGACCGGAACTCGGATCTTGAATCCGACCCCTCTCTAGCTCAGGCAACTACACAGTTCCAGCTGATGCAAAAATTCAAGAGTCTTCCAGACTCATGGCAGGCCCCTATTAAAGGCAGAAAAGGATGGGAGGAAGAAGAGCAGCTACAATCAAGTCTTTAGTAACTACGGTAGAATGGAAGAGCAGACTTACAAGGCTCAAACGAAAAGCGATCACCTCCGGAAATGTGTCAGATGGATAAAGCCAACATTTGGAACGTGAGGGGCGTGGCCAACACTGCGACTCCGAGGTCAGCCATCAGACTTATCCGAACCCATAATCCATGGTGGGTGGCTTTCCTGGAACCGATGGCCAGGGAAGAGAGAAGAGTGAATATGGGATTGAAGCTAGGATTCCATTCTTCCTTCTCCAACGTGGAGGCTAAGGGTAAAATCTGGTTCTTTTATAGATCCTTTTTAAAAGTCTCAGTTCTCCATATATCCTCCCAGATGATTTCATTTGTTGTGAAAGTTAACAACACCCCCATTCATTTCTATCTCTCCATAGCTTACGCTAAATGTTCTAAGTTGCAGAGAAGAACACTTTGGGTAGATATCTCATTTTTATCTAACACTTTCTCAGGTCCTTGGGTTGTTAGAGGAGACTTCAATGTGGTCCTTTCAGTCTCAGAAAGAAGAGGTAACAGATCTTTTGACCACAGAAGCTCTCTTGAATTCTCTGAAGCCATAGAAAACATGGCCCTCCTAGATCCAAGTTTCAATGGCAATAGATTTACTTGGAGCAACAACCAAGTAGGTAACTCCCAGGTTTGGGCTAGGTTGGACAGAGTTTTCTGTAATGGTGACTGGGTTTCCAGCTTCCCTCGATTTCAGGTGGAGCATCTTCCCCAAAGTAACTCAGATCATGCTCCCTTACTACTGAATTTTCCTAAGACAAATCCTTATTTTGCAAAGTCATTTCGCTTTCAACGAATGTGGTTACTTCACCAAGGATACAACTAGCTGATAGCTGACGCTTGGACTGAGAACTTCACGGACCAACCTATGATCAACCTCCTGCTTAAGCTCGGTAAACTGAAAGGTCGGTTGAAGGAGTGGAACAAGACCATGTTCGGGAATGTGTTCCAGAACCTCAAAGCTGCAGAGGAAAACCTGTTGAGGATGGAAAATCAAGCTCAACTTGGGTCGGTCGAGGTCCGTCAGGCCTCACTCACTGATGCTAGGTTCCATCTGGCGCAAATGGAGTTAGCGGAGGAAGTCTTCTGGAAGCAAAAAGCTAGAAAGAACTGGTTACTTGAAGGTGACCATAACACTAAGTTATTCCATCTCTCAGCCACTAAGTGATCCAGGTGGGCAGAAATTAGGGAGATTCAGCTGGATTCTGGCTCCTCCATTACAGAGGTAGCTCAGATCAAAGAAGCAGGAGTTAAGTTTTTCTCCAAGCTTTTTCAAGCGGGAAGTCAGGCCCATCCTGACGATCTCTTGGCGTCCATTCCTTATCTAATTTCTGCTGAAGATAATCTTGCTCTGATGAATGCACCCTCCCTGGAGGAAGTTAAGGAAGCAATATTCGTTATGCCTAAGGATGGGGCCCCGAGCCCGGATGGTTTCTGGGGGGCTTTCTTCGCAAGCAGCTGGGAGATTGTTGGAGCTGACATTCTCAGGGTCGTAACTCACCTTTTCCAGGGAGCACGATTCCAAGAGCATTTACCACCACGCTGGTCAGTCTGATTCCAAAAGTGGCTGCCCCCAAAAAATTCTCTGAATTTAGGCCCGTCAGCCTCTGTAACTGCATGTACAAGATCTTCACTAAAGTAATCGCGTCCAGGCTTGCTCGTCTTCTCCCAAAATTGATCTCTTTAGAGCAAGGGGCTTTCGTGAAAGGTAGATCCATCACCGAGAGTTTTGCACTGGGCCAAGAGATTTTCAGGGATGTCAACCGTAAGGTTCGGGGAGGAAACATTATCCTCAAAATTAACATGGAAAAGGCATATGATAGAATCGATTGGGGTTTCCTAACGCAGATATTACATCGTTTTGGCTTCAATTTGTCCTGGGTTGGAATGGTAGAAAAATGCTAGAACAACAATTGGTTTACTGTCTTGATTAACAATGAAGGGGCTGGTTTTTTCAAATCTTATCGAGGGCTACGCCAGGGGGATCCTTTATCCCCGAGCTTATTCATTTTAGCTACAGAAGTCCTTAGTAGAGGTTTCTCAGGTCTAGTATCTAGCAGGTGTTGCTCCCCCTACAAGCTGAGACAGGGTTGTAAACCAGTCTCTCATCTTCTGTACGCGGACGACACGGTCCTGTTCCTCAACGGAGATCAACGCTCTATCTCTGCTGTGGTGGAGTTCCCATCCTGTTATCAAGCCGTTTCAGGTCAGAAGACAAATCACTTAAAGAGCAGCTTCTATCACTCGTCCTCTCTGTCCATTAGCCGAACTAGAACAATAGAAGGAATTCTAGGCATCCCCAGCTCTGCGTCATCGTTCACTTACCTTGGGGTTCCTCTCATTAGAGGCAGAGCCAGGAATGCTATTTTCCATCCGTTGATTGAAAAAATAGAAGCAAGGATCCTCAGTTGGAAGGCCAGGTATTTATCCCAGGTGGATAGGCGCACTCTCATAAATCATGTGCTCTGTGGAATCCCAATTCACTCAATGGCGACAGCTATGATCCCATCTCAGGTCTTGGCGGCGACAGAATCAAAAATGGCTAATTTTTTCTGGGGGTGGCATGAAGGCAGGAAGAAACTGCACTGGTTGTCTTGGAACAAGATAGCGTTGCATAGGGGGGAAGGTGGGCTAGATATCAGAAGGCCGAAGGACGTGTTGAAAGCCCTTAGGCTGAAGTTGGCGTGGTCAGTGTTGATCCGAGACGGCTCTAGTCTATGGGCTGATTTTATGGTCTCTAAATGCGGCCCTGCTCGGGTTGATACAACAAGTAACGTTTAGCCAGGGTGCACTTCCCCTCTCTGGAAACAGATAGTGAAGCTTCATCCGATTATTGTTAGCAACGCCCAATGGCACGTAGGGCTAGGGGGCATGAATTTCTGGCAGTGTAACTGGACCGGTATCGGTCCTTTAGCAGAATGTGTCTCTTTCCTGATCCCTCCTGATATCTTTCGTCTCAAAGTTCAAGAAGTGCTTCATAGTGATGGTTTGGATCTGGCGTCCCCAGCAATCGGCTTCCTCCCCTCTGAGTTAATCGAGCATATTAGAGTAGGTGGCTTCTGCACGTCGTCCCAGCCTGACTAGCTGTTCTAGCCTCTCGATCGGACAGGCAATTTTTTAGTCAAGTCCGCTTGGAGTCTTTGTAGATCGAGAGGGCTAGATGCTCCTTGGGCGATCAAAATATGGAAGGAGTTCTTTCCCCCAAAAAATTTCGGTGTTCATTTGGCGTTTGGTTCATGGGGCTATCCCTGTCAATGATAGGATCCAGAGTAAGGGCGTCAGCATAGCGTCTAAGTGCGTCTGTTGTGATATAGATAATTCCTTTCTCCCCCAAACGGAATCCATCTCGCACCTCTTCATCAACGGCGCTTTAGCGGAGAAGGGTTGGGCTATCTTCAAAGGCATCTTTAATCTTCATATTCCCCACCAGGGATCCATAATCGAGAGGCTTCATCCTTGGTGGAATATTCAGCTTCCATATGGCGGGTCTTCTTACCTCCGGCGTCTAACTCCCTGTGTAATTCTTTGAGAGATATGGCGGGCCAGGAACACTGTAAGACACGATGGATTAAGTCCATCTGTGGACAGGGTGGTGGGCCGTATCAGATGGTGGCTATCGAATTTGGGGAGCGTGTTCCCTGGCCCAAGGCCCAATAGCCGTTCTGAGAGCGCGTTGTTCCTCTGCCTGGGCATTCCAACTCGGCCTATCAGATCAAATTCGGTGGAGATTGTTTATTGGTCCAGACCACGCATTGGGTGGGTGAAAGTGAACGTGGACGGCTCTGCTTTGGGCAATCCAGGTCCATCGGGAGGGGGAGGGATTTGCAGAGATGATTCGGGCTCGCTTCTCTTTGCGTTCTCCTCTGGTTATGGGCCTGGCTCTAACAACAGAGCTGAGTTGCGGGCGTTGAATGAAGCTATGTCGCTTTGTGTGGATCAAGGATATGCTCAGGTCCAGCTGGAATCCGATTCTAGATGTGTGGTGGATGCATTCAATGGGAAGTCCTCCCCTGCTTGGAAATGGAGATATTGGTGGTCTAGAATCTCCCTCTTGAGAACCAGGGCTAGTTTCACCATTTCTTTCATCCCGAGAGAAGGGAACAGCCTCGTTGATGGCCTAGCGAAAATCAGAGCAGAGAGTCAAGGTAATACGCGGTTTCACTCTGTGAGGGACCTTCCGCCGGGAGTCAGAGGTATGTATACTTTAGACAAGATGGGTATGGGAGCCATTAGAGGATCTGTCAACAATTCTTAGCAGGGATTTTTTTTCTTCTTTTGGGTTGGTGGGATACGATAGGCTCTCCGGGGTGGTTTTGTTCCTTGGTTGGCCCGAATCACTGTACAAAATAGATAGTTCAGTCCTTGTAGTCCTCTTCTCAGGAAATGAATTCTCAGTTTAAAAAAATAAAAATAAAAAATAAAAAAAAAGATTCCGACAAGGTAATTTCAGATGTGGGAGAGAGAGCCTTTGGGGGAAATCATGAGAGAGAGAGAGAGAGAGAGAGAGAGAGAGAGAGAGGGGGGGGGGGGGGGGGTGGGCTGCAACGCTTGACCGTTGAGGAGAGTTGGAAAGGTGTTTTGAGGGTTTTCTTCGAGGATGGTATTGCTTTCTTCGAGGTTTTAATATATATATATATATATATATGATATTTAATATGTTATATATATATATATATATATATATATATATATATATATATATGATATTTAATATGTTATAGTGTGAGACGGCGAGCATATTTTTGGCTAATGTTTGCAAATTTAGATAAATCTTAGAAAACTGTTTAAAAGAAAGCTTGTTTTTCGAATTCAATCCAAATATAAACATCTGCATGACATTGTCTTATAATTTAAAGGTGGCCTGTTCTGGCCATTTCATGAAAAATAAAAGCTGTTCATCTGGGCCACACTATCAACTTTACCTTTCTGAAAAATCCGGTTTGCCCACTCAGCCACGTGCGTGGGAAATGTGGACCTTGGGAAAGTTTATACAAGGTGCATGTAGGTGTAGCCCATGTAGAGAACGCGTCGTCCTGACTTATGCATCAGGTTGCATTTGATGGCGGTGCCTTCCTATGATCGTTCACGGATGTGGGGCTTCTGGCTTCACAGACTCCAATGTAATCGCTGGTGCGCTGTGATATAGGATCTCCATGGAATGGTAAAAATATCATTAGTGCGTTTTAATTGGAAAAAAAAAAAAAGGCACACATGAATGCCTCCACCAAGACCTTTGTTTTTTTTTAAGGGAAGAAAAGGTTAGCTAAAATTGCAATTTTCAAGTTATGTTAGATTCCTGTAGTTCGAAAAAGTGTCAAGAGTGGAGGCAAGTGAGTTGAGGTAAGTGTCCATTTCAAAATATTATCAAATAGTTAGGAAGTGGGAGTGAGAGCTTTAGTCTCATAGTTGGCAAAGCATCAAGAGAAGCGGCAAACATAAACAAATAGTAACTGCCATTTTTTTTAATGAATTTGAATGATGAATTTTACTAAAATAGTAAAATTCGAATGGTGAATTGGTCCAGTATCTCTGAAATTATTTGTATCACTGCTATGAGTCATTCAGGATCGAATTTAATCACCATTAATCTATTATTATTATACCATTTTGATGGACATTGATAATATGGTATCGAACCTAAGTTTGTAGTTGTTAACCATAGAATCTCGCCTACCACAATGATGGGAATGTGAGCATCGTAAAGATATATACATGGTACACACATAGAACAAACTGAAGCTTGTTTGGCAATGAATCAATACAAGAAGAAAGGTAGTGGAAGCATGGATAGTCCACGCAACGATCCGGGGTGATATCTTCCTCGATAAGGTGGGGATGGGGAATATTGTTGGCTGAATAAGCCAGATATTCTCTTTGCTTCAAGATAACAAATTTTTTTTTTGGCTTTACAAAGCCTCTGCACAACTTAGAAAATCTGATTTTTAGGATGAAGAAAGAGAGGAAAGAAACCAGACAAGAATTTTAAAAAATAAAATAAAAAATAAAAATAAAACTGATTTCTTTTACTGTTGTTGCTGCTGCACACTTGCTTTTCACTTGCTGTTTTTCTTGCTTCACTTGTTTTTTTTTTGTTGCTTCACTTGCTTGCTACTACCGGATACAAGGTGCCTATTTATAGGCTTTTGAATGTATGTTGAAAAGACAAAACTGCCCCTACTAGGAGCTTCTAACACTTAAATGTTCTTAGAAAATACACAAGCATTTTCATCTTCCAAGAGCATCTCCATGGGAAGTGTTGCTGTGCTTTGGAAGATAAACAGTCACAACAAATGTTGGGCTATGGTTTGCAATTCCATCACTCCCCTTCAAACCAAAACCGGCTTCATTCCGAGCATCGTTCTTAGTCATTTGAATGCATCTTCGGTAGTGCCTTTGTGAAAATATCCGCCACCTATTCAGTAAACGAAATCAGTTTTTTTTTTTTTTTTTTTTTAAAAAAAATTTCTTGTCTGGTTTCTTTTCTCTCTTTCTTCCTCCTAAAAATCAGATTTTCTAAGTTGTGCAGAGGTTTTGTAAAGCTAAGAAAATTTTGTTATCTTGAAGCAAAGAGAAAATCTGGCTTATTCAGCCAACAAATATCAGGAAATCATAACTGTCCGGATTTCTGCCTTTTGTTTTTCCGTCTTTTGAGTTTCTATGTTAGCGGGGGTATATGATAGGTGTGGGGAGCTTTTGTGCCTCCCCCACCCGAAAAAAATGTCTCTTGTACAGCGTTGATCCAGTGTGAATAAAATCACACACACACACACACACACACACACACACACACACACACACACACACACACACATATCCTTTAAAAAAAAAATTTAATGAGGAAATTGCACGTGATCGAGACATGAGAAGAAAGAAGAGTGAGAGGGTTTCAGCAGGGAAAATGGCTAGGGCTTAGTTGCACTATCCTTTAATCAGGCCATCGTCTCAATTCGGGTGGTGCTCTTGCTCCCACTGCTTGTCTACTAATCTAATATTTTGAAAATATATGCAGCATTGTTCCTCTTTACTACATTTTTTTCTTATTTTAATTTGTAAATATGCTCCTTCAATGGCAGCTAAATGCTTTTCTTCTGTGTATATGAATTGGAAGTTATCTTTGATGTTTACTAAGAAAATATCATTTTCCATTCGGTTTCGCTTGAGCAGAGCAGTCATCAGGAGTATTTGAAACTTAAAGCACGCGTAGAGGCCCTGCAACGTTCACAAAGGTGAGTAATCTCGCTGACATCCGGAAATCTAATCATGTTGTTGTGTGTGTTTGTACTTGGGTGATACATAGGGCATTACTTTTACTCTAAGTTGGAATTTCCCATGTATAATGAGGTGTTCGCCATCCTACCTGAGGTATGCTGGATACATCCGGACGTTTTCCAATGTAATACATTCGAACTTAAGAATTGGGAGCCAACTTGCATTGGATAGGTGATAACAAAAAAGAAAAGAAAAAAGGAAAAAATCAAAAAAGGTCCATAGATTGGAGTATTGCAGCCCTTTTGATCATGTAACTATTTTCCTTTGAATATAGTCAGTCTTTTTAAGCTTTTGAATGATCGAAGAGTTCAAATATTACAATCTGGGAGTATTTTTTAGTATCCTCCATCCACGATCGGCCCATAAGATAAAAGGACCTCGATCCAACCACTATAAGTCACAACATGTCCTAATGCAATAGGTGTGTTGAATTCTATCAAACCATGTACTTCTTTGGAAGGTATTTTTAGCTGCACAAATATTTTTATCCGATAATTATAGTAACCCAATTTTCTTCCAGCTACAGCACAAGTATTTTAACATATACTTCTATACACCTATTTAATTAGTGGATAAAATGTGTTTTGAACTTGTATTGACTGTGCAGATCAATTGACAGGGCTGTCCAAGTTATAGATGAAACTATCATAAGTCATTTCACTTTATAGGTCATTTGATAGCATTTCCATAATCCAATCCTTCAATATAGCATGCCACAAAAGAGGCGATTTGAGGAGATAAAATCTTTGCATGTCATTGTCTTTCTCAGACAATATGTAAATGATATGGTATGTTACAATGCGTTACAATGCCCAATACTCCGTATTAGGATTTGCTTAGTAGTTAATAATAATCTCTATGTACGAGAGATCCCTAAAAATTGGGTCCAAAGTAAATCAGCAGACTTGTTAGATAAGAGTCCTATATAGATCAGCATTGTTTTAGATAAGTCCAATCTATGACGGTTGTTTTAATACGTAGATGGATAGTTGTAGATAGAAATTAACTCTTAGCATGCCCTATCATTTTGGTATCAAAGCCTCCTCACCCTGGGCCATGTTTTCTTCTAAAGGATACAACATCCAAGTTAATAATGACATTGATAATATTCGGAGTAATCTTGTTGCAACCCATGACAGTGTCACCATTTACATGCTCGAGTCAACGAGCTAACCGAAGTTGTATTGAAGATTCAAAAGACTGGCTACAAGGCTACAAGTTCCACCACCTACTCCTGATTGACGCCTGCCATTACCTACTCCTAGTCGCGGCATGCCAGTACTTGCTCTTGATTGAAGTGTGCCACTACCTGCTCCTGATGAAGACCCTCCCCATCGTCCACGTCCCAATAACTGCCCCCCATTGCCCCTGCTCAATTTTTGAGTTTTTAAGGGCGTCTGATCCGCTTTGATTTTCCTACTTTCAACGGCACTGATCCTACCAGGTGGATTTTTCATGCCTAACAATTTCAGCACTCTAATGGCATACATGAGTATCACTTGATCAATGTCCTCACCTCTTACTACTAGAAGCAAGTGAAAGTTAGGAACCATAGCCTGGTTTGGAGGACCGTAATACTCCCATAATAGAAATTTGTCTAAACACCATTATTGGTACTTAAAATTCCGACACAATGCGGCTTTCCAAACATAATAAGAAACAACCAATGATAATACTAATTGACTCCAGTGCCACACATAATTTCTTGCATCCGACCATAGTAAAGCAATGCAGATTCCTAGTAAGCCGTGTTGATCCCATTAAGGTTACTATCACTAATGGTAGTGTCATACACAATTTGGGACGTTATCACAATATTACCTTGTCCGGCAGGGTGGACGTTCATCTCATCAAAAGAGAGGGCAACGCCCAGCTGATGGCCTAGCCTGAGAGGCAAGCTTGAGTTAGGTCCCTTCCTTTTCTCGCAGCGAGCAAGACCTCCCTAAGCTCATTCGGGGCAGTATGTTCTTAGATAAAGTGGGGCTCGGTTCTATTAGAATCGTCCAATAAGGTTCTGTAGAGGGGTTGGCTTTTTTGTTTCCTTCTTTCTTTTGTCAGTTCTGTTGCATAGGGGTGGCCCTGATGGTGATAGGACCCCCTGGGACATCGTCTTCAATGTTGTGGCTCTCGATGAGTTGAGAGAGTGAATGGGAGAGCGAGAGCGCCCATGGGATCAGGTATCCTCAAGGAGAGTGCGACGCTCTTCCTCCCCATTTTCTCTATTTGCGGCCAACCTCACCTATGACACCTCTGCGGACGATCTTCACCGTATTTTCGGGCGATTCGGTAAACTGGCAGACATGTATGTTCCATGGAATCGAAACCTAAATCGCTCGCAGGGTTTTGCTTTCATTCGGTTCATCTACAAACAGGATGCCCTCAATGCACTCCAATGTCTGAACGACGAAAGAATAGATGGAAGAATTGTTTTCATTGCCTGGGCACGACAACAAAAGGGCACCTCCACTCCAAAGAAGCAATCCAAACCGATTACTCAAGGAGATTCAAATAGCCACAGACCCTATCTGGAGGCAGTTCTTCAACAACAACTAACAGGAAAGGGAGCTGCTCAATGCCCTAGAGAATCCACTCAAGTTGAGACAGAGAAACTGAAACCGCTCACGGTTAATACTGACAGTAGAGTCATGGATCAACTCAAAGTCGCTTTGTCCTCTACCCTTTCTGCAACTGCAGAAAATGACTCCGTTTCAATCCTCCATCTCATAGACGCCTTCAGCAAAACGTCCCTCACGAAGCTACAGGTAGATTTCACCAGGACTAGCCCTACTCAATTCCTCCTAAAATTCAAATCCAGGGAGGAGATGAGAACATTTGCGATGGATCTCCCTCTACACAAGAAAATGGGGCTTTCGGGAGTGGCGACCTAGTCGCCAAACTCGGCTGGTCTCAAGCAAGGCATCTAGATCCGTCTATTTGGCATTCCCCCTCATGCTTGGTACCCGAAGGCAATCGAAAACTTAGCCAAAAGTTATGGAGAAGTGTAGGAAATTGATAGCATCGCTTCCCTAGGTATATTTCAAGTGTTTGCCAGAATTTGGATCAAGCTATCCTCCAAACCTCATATTCACGACACGAGAAATCTGATGGTAAATGGTATTTCATACCCCATTGTTGGTGTTCTTAAAGATCAGAGGTTCTTAGTCAGCACTGGTGCTCCCCACCAAGTAGCATCAGTCCCTGTATCAACTAAAGAATGGGTCTTACATACCTTTCCCTCACCCAAATACCCCATTCCTCCTTGCTCACCACCTGTTCGAGAAAATACCTCCTTGAACCTTGCTCCCTCCAACCGGTCTACTATAATCCCCTGTCCTACCATGCCCCTATCTATCCCAACACAGAGACTGGCACATCTCCTGTCCTGGCACCTAACCCTCCTTCACATAACGCTCTCCCCAGGCCCACCCTTCTTTTAGAATACCCAGTACCTAGCCCCATCCTATCTTATGTTGGACCCCCTCCTCCACTCCATGACCCTCTTATTAAAATGCCTCAACCCAAGACCGTTCAACAGCCTCATCCTATAACTTCCCCACCCTCACCATCTCAGCAGTGCCGGCCTAACCCTGCAATCCCTGTAGACCCCTTGACCCAAAACCTCACCTCTGATACCTCATCAGCCTCTCAGTCTGTCCCTCCCACCCCCATTGTTACAGTCCCTTGCTCCCCTCCAAAACCCGCCCTATTTGGGAGGGACCGCAACCCCATCAGTTCCAGGATCATCCTCAGGCTTAGGCGAGCGAGATCAGTGGGCTGTTCACCCCTCTACCCCCAGCAGGACCCACAGGAGCGGCCCCTACCCAGAGTGTTGGCTGAGAATATGGAAGGTAGAAAGCAATCTAGATGGAAAAGTAAGGATCCAAACTCTGAAATGGTAGATAACATTGGGAAAATTGCAGTGGACTTATCACCATACTTCAATCAGGAATTCCAGAATACAACTCCACAGGCCACGCCAAATGCCACTGAGAAGGCAGCTCAGTCAATGCAAGCTTCAGACAGTCCTCCAACAGCGCTAAATGTTCAAAAAGTTGCAAGTAAGAAAGGCAGGAAAAAGTTAATCAAAGATACCTTAGGTATTCAGTTAGTAGGTGAATGGTACAACAAGCTTCGTAGATTGAAGCAAAGGGCAATGAACATGGGTTGTGTGACTGATGGATAATGCCCTTATCTGGAATGCGCGCGGGTTGGGAAATGCACACTCGATTAAAGCTCTCAAGAAAATGATCAGGAAATTTAACCCGAGTTTAGTGGCTATTTTAAAACCTATGTTAAGGGAAGAGAAAAGGGTTGCCATAGGCCTTAAAATTGGTTTCCACTCCTCCCTCTCCAACAGCGACTCAGGGGGGAAAATCTGGATATTTTATCAATCTTAGTTGAATGTCTCTATTCTCTCCTCCTCTAATCAAATGGTATCGCTGATTCTGTCCTTACAACCCCATAGCGACCTGTTAATCCTCTCCATTGTGTATGCACATTGCTGCAGAGTGCAGAGAAGGACCCTTAGGAGTGAAATGTCCAGTCTCAGCAGGACAGTTCAAGGATCTTGGGCTGTCAGAGGAGATTTCAACGCGGTGGTTGAGATAGAGGAAAGACGGGGGGACCCGAGATCCAGATAGGTCCAGCATGACAGATTTTGCTAATGCGATCCATAACTCTGGTCTCCTAGATGCTGGATTTGTTGGAAATCGATTCACTTGGTGAAATAATAGCGAGGGGAACGTGCGCGTGTGTGCCAGGCTCGATAGAGTTCTCCTCAATAACAGATGGGCCGCTGATTTTCCGCTGTTTAGAGTGGAACACCTTCCCCATATCAGGTCTGACCATGCTCCTCTTCGGTTGCTCTTCCCTACCAATACCCAACCCAAGGTCAGGCCTTTTAGATTCCTCAGGACGTGGACGTTACATGACTTTTTCCAGCAACTGATCAGAAAAGCCTAGGAAGGAGAATGTGCAGCGCAGCCGATGCTCAATGTCCATCTCAAGCTGAAGAAAACTAAGCAACTGCTGAAAGTATGGAACAAAGAGGTCTTCGGCAACATTTTCTATCAGATTCATAGGGCTAAGGAAGAGCCAGAAATAATAGATAGCATAATGCAAAGTTCAGACAACAATGAACTACTCCAAGAGAGTTTGGCAATTAAGCAAAGGTTGGATCAATTGGAGCTCATGGAAGAGGTATTTTGGAAACAAAAATCAAGAAACTCCTAGTTACAAGAAGGAGACAGAAACACCAAGTTCTTCCACTCAACGGCAAACAAAAAAATCAGAAGAGCAGCCATCACAGTCATCAAGACAGAAACAGGTGACATAATTACAAACTAAGTCTAGATTAAAAACAGCAGTAAAGTATTTTGAAGACCTTTTCCAGGCAGAGCCCGTCGCTTCGCAAGCGGAATTCATCCAGGTTATTCCTCAGATTCTCAACCAACAAGATAATGATGCTCTCCTGCTCCCTCCTATAATCGAGGAAGTCCACTCTGCAATCCTCTTCATCCCTAAAGATAGGGCTGCTGGTCCTGATGGATTCTCGGCAGCCTTCTTTGCTGATTGTTGGAACACTGTGGCCAACGATATTCATAGTGCTGCAGTGGAATTTCTTGCAGGGGGTGCCCTCCCGAGAGCATATACAACGATGCTAATTTGCATGATCCCCAAATCCCCCGCAGCCGCCTCTTTCTCTGACTTCCTACCCATTAGCCTTTATAACATTGTTTATGAAATTCTCACAAAAATTCTGCCTAACAGATTAAGTTCTATCCTTCCTAAACCGATTTCTCAAGAACAAGGTGCTTTTGTTCAAGGAAGATCAATTGCGGAACACATTGCGTTGGCGCAGAAGGTGACGCAAGAGCTCGACTGAAAAGTCCGAGGTGGCAACTTCATCCTTAAGCTCGACCTAGAGAAAACATACGACAGGGTGAATTGGAATCTCCTGAAACAAGTCCTTCTCAAATTCAGATTCAATGAAAGCTGGGTTGCACTTACGAAAGCCTGTTGGGATAACAATTGGTTTTCAATCCTCATCAACGGGGAAGTGGAAGCATTCTTCAACTCGTAACAATTGGTTTTCAATCCTCATCAACGGGGAAGTGGCAGTGTTCTTCAAATCGTCTAGAGGTTTACGACAGGGCAACCCTCTTTCTCCTGCCCTGTTTATCATCGCGATGGGAGCCTTCTCTGTTAATCTGAAGCAATTGGTCGCTGGAGGCAGCTACCATCCTTTCAAGCTTCCTCTTGGTAGCCCGATCATCTCACATCTTTTATACGCAGATGATATGTTAGTCTTTCTTAACGGTGCTCAATCTTCTCTCGAAGCTGTCAAAAGTTTTCTGCAACTATTTCAATCAGCAACGGGACTAAAGATCAACAACAGGAAAAGCTACTTTCTATGTTCTAAACACATTCGGATGAGCAGAATCAAATCCTCATAACGCTTTATGGGCTTTAGCAGAGCAAGAAATGGCATTTAGTACCTGGGGGCCCCTCTCTCTAAAGCTAGGATTAAAGTTGCTAACTTTCAGTTTATCATTGACAAGGTGAACAGGAAAGTTAACGGCTAGTCAGCTAGACAGGTATCCCAAGCTGGCAAAGCAACTCTTATTCGCCATGTTTTGGAAAGTTTCCCAATTCATGTCATGGCAGCAATGCACATTCCTCGCCAGGTGCTTGATTGTCTTGAAAGCCGCTTCGCTACTTTCTTTTGGGGCTGGACTGATGGAAAACGGAAATTACATTGGATAGCATGGAAGAAAATTGCGAGGCCGGTTGATGAAGGAGTGCTGGGAATTAGAAGTTTAAAAGAGGTTATGGGGGTCCTGCGCCTGAAGTTGACATGGGCTATTAAATTTGGAGATAACATTGGGCTGTGGGCATCCCTCATGAGGGCCAAACACCACAGGGATCTCACTACGGAAGCCCCTGCTTCAGCGCAGCAAAATGCATAGCCTTTGTGGAAAAAAAAATTAGAAAATTTCTCCCGATTTTGATATAAAATGTTCAGTGGCAGGTAGGTTGGGGTGAGCTTAATCTTTGGGCACATAATTGGACGAGAATGGGCCCCCTGCAATAACTCGCAAACGGGTCAATCCCTGAGGCCCTAAGAGATCTCCAAGTGCGGGATTTCCTGGGAAATGCTAGGCCACTCCCTCCATCAGCGGTGTATGCTTTCCTCCCCCAAGATATTATTAACAAAATTTTCCAGCGTGGTTTTGCTATTTCGGATGGAGAGGAAGAATGCTTTTGGCCTCACGATCCTATTGGCGTCTTCACCATTAAATCAGCTTGGAAGTTACAAAGAGGATCCCACCCAACTGTGCAATGGGCTAACTGGCTTTGGGATAACACCCTTCCCCCCAAAATCTCAGTTTTCATGTGGCAATTGTTACAGGGAGCGATCCCTGTTGACGACAGAATCCAGGCTAAGGGAGTGGCGTTGGCTTCCAAATGCCATTGCTGTCACAGCGAGGGCCAATCAAGTCAGCAAACAGAGTCCATTAACCACCTCTTCCTCGATGGACATCAGGCGGTTTACATCTGGAACCACTTTGGCACCCTTTTCAGCGTGTCCTCACGTCCACAGCATTCGGTACGCAATAGACTCCTCCAATGGCGAAGTGCTTCATCTCTGGGTTGTGCTCCAGCCCCTATCAGAGATAAGCTTCCAATTCTGATCCTCTGGGAGCTTTGGCGAGGTAGGAACTTATCGAAGTACGAGAATAAACCGATGTACGTCAGGGTTTCTATCACCCGGATCAAATGGTGGGCTATCCAAGTGATTGGAGAGGATAGTGCCTTCATCTCAAACATCAGCATTCAGAGATTCAGCCCTAGGCCAAGGGTCGTTGACAATCATAAATGCAGAGCTGTGGTTGTCAAATGGGGAACCTGAAGGTGTGCAGTTGGCTTGTATAGTTTCATCTTCTCTTATATGAAAAAAAAAATTAAAAAATTAAAATTTAAAAATTTAAAAAAAAAATTACCTTGTCTGTACAAGGCTACAAATTCACCAGTAACTTTTTCTCTTACCCATTCACAGCTATGATATACTTCGGAGGGCCAAATGGCTCAAGTCACTCAGACCTATTAATTGAAATTTTAGAGATCTAAAAATGCAATTTCACTTGGAAAATGAATCAATCCAATTAACTAGCGTCACTTCCGTTTTCAATATGTCAACGACACAGGTGAATTCCATCAGTGTTTTTTTTCTCTACAATGTCAATGCATTTTTGTGTACTTGTTACGATCTAAAGTGAACCTTGATACTCTATGAATCTACTATTGTTTTCTTACTTCAAGAGCTTGATAATATATTTACTGAACCGTGAGGCCTTCCGCTGTCTAGAAGTCATGATCATTGATTCCAGTTCTCCCAGGCAGCGCACCTACAAATGTTAAACGATACTACTATCCTCATTTTTTTAAAATAAAAAATAAAAATTCAAGAAGTTAGTATGAAAAATGTGTGATTTAGGAATTATCCGGCCTAGTACCAGTCCACTTTCCTCTCATGTCTTACATGTGTATAGACTATTGCACCCTTAACAAAATTAAGGTCAAGGGTCGTTACCTATTTCAGTTACAGATGAACTAATAGACGAGCTACATGAGGCCACTATTTTTTCTGAACTTGATTTACGTTTAAGTTACTATCAAATTTAGGTGGCTGAATTCGACATACCAAATACGGCTTTTGGAACACATGAGGGCCACTATGAGTCCTCGTTATGCCCTTTGCCTTGTCAAATCCCCCGGAAACTTTCAAAGCCCTATTAAGGAAATATTTCGGCCCTTTCTGCGATGCTTTGTTTTGGGTTTTTTTTTTTTTATAATGATATTCTTGTCTATAGCTCTAGTTTTACAGATCATCTGGATCACCTCACGTCCAATTTTGAACTCCTTCACTCAAATAAGCTTTTTATTAAGCGCAACAAATGTACGTTCGGCCAGATATCAGTTGAGTATCTTGGCCATGTTATTTCTGATGATGGTGGTCAAGTTGACCCCTCAAAGATCGAAAGAATGCAATTGTAGCCGAAACTCACCTCTTTCAAAACACTTCGTAAGAATTAATTTCAATGGTCACTTGAGACTGACACTACTTACGAAACTCTCGAAAAAGCACTTACCACCATCACATCTTTAGTGTGATGCCTCATGATCTAGCATCAGGATTGTCCTTATGCAAAATGTTTATCCTCTTACTTACCTCCGTAAAGCCTTATCAGCTCCCCATCCCGCCTCATCTGTTTATGATAAAGAGATCATGGCTATCATATTTGCCATTTTCAAGTGGAGGGCATACTCATTGGGGCGCCTCATTTCAAATCCTTAGGGCGTGTTTGGGGCATGGCATTGGGATGGGATTCAAAAAACTAATACGGTGGTATAGTGAATGGATATACCCATCATCATTTGAAACTATTGAGAATAACACATGTGTTATATCTAAACCGTTCATTTGTTTTGTAACCTCATTTTATGGCATAGGCTAAAAAATGATATAGATCCAAAACTTATGTGGCCCCAAAGAAGTCTTCAACAGTGAATATTCAATCCCCGTTGCTTTCTATTGTGGGGTTCACTTGAGCTTTAGATCTGCCTGATTTTTTTGCCCATGCTCTAAAATGATCTCGAAAAACAGGTGGACTGTGGATATAGCCCGAACATCTTGGTGGGACCTACAAAACTTGCTAACATTGAGTAAAATTGACATGGAACCCAATGCAATTCCGTCTAATGCTGAGCTTTTCCATTCTTCCCAAACCTCAGGTGGAATTGGCACACGACCAGATGCAATTCCATCCCACCTACGCCCATCTAATACCATGCGCCAAACACGCCTGTGATTGGGCGGTGTGATTAGAAGGGATTAGGTTGGATTCAAAAAACATAATTATTACCCATGGCAGGAATTGTCCCTGTTGCCATGGGATAAGATTAATGCTATGCTTTGTTGGTAATACAATGGTACATTGAATGAACATACCCACCTTCATTTGAAATTACCGAGAATAACACACATGTATTATATTTTGTAACCTCATTTTATGGCATGGACCTAAAAATAAGGTAGATCCAAAACTTATGTGGCCATAAAGATGTTTTCAATGGTAAGTATTCAATCCCCATTGCTTTCTATGGTGGGGTCCACTTGAGCTTTAGATTTACCTGATTTTTTGGCCCATGCTCTAAAATAATCTTGAAAAATGGGTGGACGGTGTGGATATAGCCCACACATCATGGTGGGACCTACACAACTTGCTAACATTGAGTGAAATTGGCACGGGACCACCATCTAATCTAATTCCAAGCTTTTCCATTCTTCCCAAACATCCGGTCGAATTGGCACAGGACCAGATGAATCCCATCCCACCTAATCCCAAACACGCCCACTGTCATTGGACTCTCAAGTATTTCATAGAGCAACTATTAATAACCTCGAAGTTGCAGACGGCCTCTATTAAAATCCTTACCAAGCAACAGTTGACAACCCGAAGCCTGAAGTGACTTATCAAATTGATTGGTTACAAGTATAAAATAGTCTACCGTCACAGTAAGAAAAATACTATAGGTGATGCTCTCTCCCTCGTCAAAGTGAATATGTTAAATTTTACATTGTGTCACGAACTATACTGTAAAATCTTTCAGATATTGTAGCCGATTATTCCTAATACTTTTTTTTAAAAGAAAAGGTCAAATTGAAGATGGATTGGATAAACTAATCAATCAATGTGATTTTTCCATCAAGTGGTCCTCATGACAAACCAACCTTTTTCTTTTTTTTTTTGTGGAATTTCTCTTCTTCTTTTTCTCTCTCTCTCTCTCTCTCTCTCTCTCTCTCTCTCTCTCTATTTTTTTTTTTTTTTTGTGGAAGTATAAGTAATTCAGGTAGGCCTCACAAAAAGGGGCGAAGACCTCACTTATCTGATCGAAACTAATCCACAAATACCTACAAAGAAAGAAAGACCGAAGAACTACTAACCACCTCGACTCAATCTAATAGCACCAATTCCCACCCTATCTAGAAAATAAGAACCCCAAGCAAGGGGCGGGAGATCAGCTAAGGTTTGGAACTCTGTCCGACCTAGGACAACACTTCTAAATTTGGCCAGACCATCCGCCACACCATTTTCCTCTCTCGGCATGAAGGAAATCATGAGGGTGACCTGATTCTAAAGGCGGGAGATTTTTGCCCATAGATACCAATGAGCCGAGCCTGGGGTTCCGTCGTTGTTCAGCAGGTCCACTAGGCTCCGAGAGTCACTTGCTACACCGATGTGAGAGAAGCCCTTTGATATTGCCAGGGCTAGCCCGTCAACGAGTGATTTGGTTTCGGCCATGAAATTTGTTCCAATACCATAGTTCGAGGCAAAAGCAAAAACGAAATCCCCATTGCTGCCTTTACAAATCCCTCCACCACAGGATTGACCCGGATTACCCCTGGCCGACCCATCCACATTGATTTTTACCCAGCCCACATCTGGCTTGGACCATTTAACAACTTCTGGATTGCTGGTAAACCCGGGGACACACTTGATTCCAAGCTACTGTAACATGTGCTAACGATAGGGATTGACTTTGAGGGGGTTAGGAAGAGAATGGCTGATTAATTGCATCCAACAGGTCACCTAGCTGATAGTGCGAGGCCCACTAACCGGTCTATCTTTAAATTTGGAGCAATTCCTGGCCAGCCATAACTCCCAAAAAATAATGCATGGGAGGAGGCCGCGAAGCGAATGGAATGCATTAGATGATCTAACCCTACTCCACCAATGAGTCACTCTGGTTGCTATGGACTGGATAGGCAAAATGGGGATGTTAAAATGAGTACCAAAGAAGGACCAAACCTCCATGGCAAGGCCCCCGGTATCTAGGAGGTGGTCCTACGTTTCCTCTATGAGCTGGAGGTTAGATTTGGGGAGGCAACAGTCACAGCGGGATGCCAAACTAATTCCTTTGCCTTTAATGCGAACCTCCACAGGAATCGCTCCATGGAGAGCCCTCCAAACGAAAAGGAAGATTTTTCAGGTAATTTAGAGTGTCATACCCATTTGGCCCAAGAGTTTCTACTGAAACCATTCTTACATAAGTCCCAGGCCGCCTTGACTTCAAACTTCCCTAAAGGCAACGCAGCCCACATGCACCTGTCAGTCCCTTCCGACGAATAGAAGCCTACATTGGTAATATGATTCTACACTTGCAAAGGCAATAGGCCCTGGATTGGATTGAGAGCCTTAATTCCCTCCATCCCCAATATGTCTTGCACTCTCAAGCCCAAGAAATCTGATGGAATTAACCCCAAGACAAGCTCCTTTAAAGGATCAAGCCCAGTTCAATCACGCAGCCAGAAACTGGAGTCCCCCTAACTAATAAGCCACCTCGAATTGTTGTCAATGACAGGAAGAAGGCACCTGATTTTCTTCCAGAAATGCGAGGAGGTGGGGGACGCGTGAGGCAACGAAGAGGGGCCCAAATGGGCAGCATACTTTACTCTGATTAGGTTATCCCACAAGCTCTCAGGGTCGTTGGACCTTATCGCCCAAGCCAGCTTCAATTTAAGGCTCTTGAAAACCTCCTTGATCTTCTTGCAGCCTAAGCCCCCTTCCAGCTTTGGCACTGATAGCTAGTTCCATGATACACAGTGTAATTTCTTGCAACCATCGTCCTTACCCCAAAGAAAATCTGAGCAAAGTTTCTCCAACTCGTTCAACAAAGTGGCTGAGACATCAACAGATGCTAATGTGTGGATCGGGATACTCATAAGGACGTGATTGACCAGAGTGAGCCTTCTAGCTTGGAATAGATACTTGGCAGTCCAACCTTAAAGGCGCTACTGAATTTTCGCCGTGAGGGGCTGGAAAATAGGCTATCTTGTAGCGACCAAAGAATAGCGGCACTCTAAGGTAGATCAGTGGGGTGTGAGATGCTTGGATACCGAGAATTCTTTCCATTCTTCTTAATTTGATGTTTGACGTGGCGGTGGAAACGATCATCTTGCTTTTTTCTTATTTTATCTTTTGGCCTGTCCTTATTTCGAAGGCTCTCAAGAATTCATTGACAATCTTAAGAGAGCTAATAAAACCATTCAGGAAAAGTAGCATGTCATCCGCATATAAAATGTAGGAAATAAGAGGACAATTACATCTCAGTTGGAAGGGCTTGCAAAAGGCTCTCTCGATCAATCTCCGAAAACTATGGCCGAATACTTCAGATAGGAGGATGAACAAACTTGGCGAAATAGGGTCCCCTTAACGCATGCCGCGGGTCAATTTGAAGAAGCTGCAGCTTTCTCCGTTAATTAAAACCGAGAACCAGCAATTAATCCAACATTTCTCAATCAACTGTATCCACTGATCACTAAAGCCAAATCTTCTCAACATGTCAATGAGGAAGCTCCACTCGACTCGATCATACACTTTCTCCAGATCCAGCTTGAGAACCACGTTTTCCCCTCTAACCTTCTTACCAATGTCCTTGAACACTTCCTGGGCCAGCACTATGCTTTCTGAAATGGAACGACCTCGAATAAAAGCCCCTTGTTCAGGCAAGATGAGCTTGGGAAGAAGGGAGTTTAACCTATTGGCAATGACTTTGGAGAATATTTTATAAACAAAATTACACAAACTTATAGGCTAAAAATCAGAAAACTTATCTGCATTTGTGGATTTCGGAATGAGGCAGATGAGGGATATAGTGAAGGCTCTTGGCATGTTTCGTCCATTGAAGACAGACACCATGGCTTGATGAAGGTCCTAACCAACAATCTCCCAGCAAGCTGAGAAAAATGTAGTTGAGAAGCCATCTGGGCCTGGAGCACCATCGATAGGCATGGAGTGAAGAACAACCCTTACCTTATCGATTGAAGGGGCCTGCATTAAAGCTACATTATCTTCATCCTGAACTAAGTGTGGAATGTTGTCCGATAGATCCCCACTTGATTCCACTGTCTCAGCCGAAAGGATATTGGAGAAGAATATAACTGCTTCCAACTTGATTAGAGTCTGATCAGTTGTCCTACCTTTTGCCCCCAAATTAATTTCAGAAATACATGCTTTCCTAGCTCTTACCGATGCCATCTGGTGAAAGCATTTTGTGTTGCGGTCACCCTCCGTCAGCCATGTGTTCCTGGCTTTCTGTTTCCAATATACTTCCTCAAGAAGCTCTAGATGTCGGAGATGGTCGGCCGCTTCCTTCTCCTTATTTCTGGCTTGAGTGCCCCCATCAAGAAGAGCCTCCCTCTCAGTCAGGCATAAATCTTCCTCTGCCTTCTAAATTTTTCAGAAGATGTTCTCAAACACATCCCTGTTCCACACTTTCAACGCATTTTTCACATTTTTCAGCTTGTTGAGGAGGACAAACAGAGGCTACCCCTCAATGTTGGAAACCCATGATGTGTGAATGAGATCCATAAAGGATTCATGCTAAACCCACATCCATTGGAATCTGAAAGGCTTTGGCCCCCCTTGAGACATGGCTGGGAAATGAAGAAGGAGGGGTGCATGATTTGAATTAGTTTTGGCAAGGTGTTGAATCTGGAAGGTTGGAAAACGGTAGAGCCATTCTAAATTGCAGAGGACTCTATCAAGCCTCTCCCACATAGAGATATGCCCATGTGGTTGTTACTCCAAGTAAACTTGTTCCCTGAAAATCCAGCATCAATCAGTCTCGCTTGATTTATGGCTTTTACGAATTCTGAGGATGTTCTAGTATCGGGCTGTCAGCCTCTCGATCTTTTAGAAGGATCGGTTATGGCATTGAAATCTCCCCCCACTACCCGTGGACCTTGGAAGTTGGTTGCAATGTCACTCAAATGAAGCTAACGCGACCTGCTAAGAACCATAAAGCATTTGGCGTAGACAACTGAGACAAGGCCTTTCTGGTTTGGTTACCAGTTGAAACTCTATCCACATGCAAAGGTGCATTGTAGAGGACCCAAAATTTTCCTCCCTCTACAAAATTAAAGGAGGAATGAAAGTCTAATCTCAGCCCTATTCTAATTCTTCTGTTCTCCCCTAATATCGGTTTGAGAAGAGCAACGATGCTTGGTTTGTGATTCGCTATATGCCTTTTAGCTGACCTGATAGTCTCTGCGTTCCCGGCACCACAAACGTTCCATATTAAAATATTATCCATCAGATATGCATCCTGAGTTGACGGCCCTATGCTTAAGTATTCTCTGTCTAGAGCTTCTCCTAGGAGGGGAGAATTAGGAATGGGGGCAAACCTATTTAGATTTGCTTCTTCTAGCATATGGAATTAACTGGGTCTGTAGCTGGTTTTGAGGACTAACAGTTAGGACTGGATGGATGGGTTCTTTTATTATTAGATTTCTGCTTGCAAGTTTGTGGTATCCTTAGCTATTGGAGTATTGAACAATGGCATTCGATCCATCTTCTGTCATATTGCTGTCCCATAGTTTTTTCCTTGCACTGCTACATGTTCTACCCTGAAGATCTATGTGGTTGAGGAGAGAGATTTCTGTTACATCTCCTGATACTTCCTCTAGATGAGACCTTTCTTTGAAGCCCTGCGTTAGAGGTGCTGTTAGCCCAATGTTGTCTAGCCTTTATTGGAGAGGAGTGACTACAGTAAATATCTCACTTGGAAATTCACGATTGAAATATGGGGATAGATCTATCAAAATGCGAGGCTGGGCTAGTAAAACACCTTGGGAAATGGGGATCTTTGGTTAAGGAGGAATGTTGAAATTGTTCCTGATTGGAGTTGGCTCTTGGGATAGCGAAGAGATCTGTTCTTCTGAAGTCGCTGGACTGTGCCCTGCCGATAAAGAGGCAGTTGTTTTACTGCCCCAATAAAATCTGGCCAAGGAAGTGATATCAACTCTTCATTGTTCCACAATCTCTTTGTGATCCTGCTGCTATGGAATGAACTCCTACATTGTGAGTCGAGTGGAGAGGTTCCCCGAAGGCTGGAGCCACAGGCGAAGGAGAGGTCTGATGTGGTGCAGGAGTAGGATTATCTCCCCGCCGCAAAGAAGAGTGGTCCTGGTTGGGATACTGCTGAAAATCATATTGGGTGCCTAGTGGAGGCACTAATGTGATGAGATCTGGTACTGATGTACTAAGCCAGCCCACAGTTGAAGAATTTGTCATATCCTCCCTAGGGTCCCCTGTGGGATATTTTGGATGAGGAGATCGACTAAACAGGCCCTCGGGAGCACGGGATATCACTGTTGGCTGAGAGGCATTATCAAATGCATATGGGGGGTTGGGCTGATTAGGCATTAAGAAGGTTGGGGTGGCCTCTTGATGAAGCTAGGGGATAAAAGTTTCTGAAATCACCTTGGGCTGGGGCTCCGACTCAATCCCACTATGCATTGTAGGACCGGGATTGGGGGCTTTGGTGAGACTAATAGGATAGTGGATTGTGGGAACATTTCCTCAAACATGTTGGGTGTGAGGCAGAAGAGCCTAGGCAGAAGCAGAGAATGTGGGAACTTGTGGGGCATTATCACAAACTATTGGGGGGCTGAGAATGGGAGGTTCTCTGGTCGCATTGAAGGTCCTGTTAACCCAATCTTTAGTCGATTCTATCGTCTTATCTGCTTGCAGAGGAATGGGAAGGCGGAGATCTGTCATTCCTAAGTTCTCTAGAATCCCAAGTACTAGGAGGGATTTCCCATTCACAATAAGGTTCCGCAAGCTGTGTATATCCGAACCGGGATTGAGTTTAATTCAAACTCTGGCAAAAACTTGGAAGATACCTAGGGTAGCCACATTATCGATCTCCACAACTTCTCCAAATGTTCTAGCTAGCTTCTCTATGGCAGCTGGATACCATGAGTGTGTTGGAATCCCAAATAATCGGATCCAAATGCCCTTGCTAAAGATGGAAGAATCTGAAAACCATGTCGCTACTTCTATCAAACCCATTTGATGATGAAGTTGTAAATCTGCAACGAAAGCAAACATCTCCTGTCTAGATTGGAATTTAAGAAGGAATTGAATCTTTTCACCATCCATGATAAATTACGGTGTCTTTGCACCATCCGTGATGAATTACATCTTAACCATACGGTTGTTCTTCATAATTCTCTGCATAACGACATTTTATGTTATAAGGGTCAAATTGTTGTTCTTATAATTTCGGTTGGTACGGTAAAAAAATTTTACAAATTCCATGATTCCTCAATAGTGGGTCACTCCAGATTCTTGCCAACTTACAAACAGATATTAATCAATTTTTATTGAAAATATATTAACTGAGCCATTCGAAAATACGTGGCCGAATGTGACACTTTTCAGCATATAAAATATGGACTTCATCAACAGGATTCTCCTTTCTGAAGGTAAAACGTCCATAATAGTTGTGGTAGGCCATTTCAGGAAGTACACTTAATTTCTCAGCACTCGCTCACCTGTACAATGCTTCTATAGTTGCAAGTGTTTTTTTTCTTTGTTACAGATCCTAGAAGATTTTAACTGGATATGAACCTGTACTCTTACCATGGTCATAGCAAGACCCTAGCTTAAACGCTGTTGTGCAGTGCACACGGTCATTTTCTTTTTCTATCCTTGGTCATTCAAAATATTCATGCGTGTTGGGAACAGATTCAGGACATGTGTGGCATACCATTCCAGACCAGCCAAATGTTGAGCTGCATTTTGAAAGGACCAAAGCTCAAAAATCACATTGATTAGATGATTTTAACCATCTGTTTTTTCCATGTTAAATTTGAATAGCTGTCCATTTTATTTTCAGTAATCTATTTGGAATCCACTCATTCAATTAGGATCATCTGATAAGTTGCATTTCAAAAAAAAAAAATCATTGCTTCCTCAGTAAGAGGTGCACATATGGACACCCTTGGTGGATGAGTTAAATTGTGGCAAATGCAAACGCGGAACAAGTATTATCAAAGCATTTAACATTTCAATAGGAATGCTAATTCCTGCACCAATGTATCACATGTACGCATGATCTGGGATATTGACAGGGTGGTCACAAACCCAGCTGTCTCATTTATCAAGTGGGCCATTCCATCCCAAGGAAATATTTGGTTGGAAAAATGACAACAATTGACAGGATGGTCATGCGTTTGTCCTCCCTTGATAAGTGCCCCAGCTTGATTTTTAGGATAGTAAACATGGATAGTGGGACTATTTGAGGAACATCAATTCCACTAGTATATTTGGCATGCATTTTTTTTTAATTTTTAATGAACACCCGGGCCTCCAATTCAGCATTCCTCTCAGGCAACTGATACATTGTTGTAGGGACAACTAATAGTTATGTAATCATGAACTGACGTTTTGCAATTAGGAATCTTCTGGGCGAGGACTTGGGCCCGTTGAGCGGCAAGGAGCTTGACACACTTGAAAGGCAGCTCGACGTGTCACTGAAACAAATAAGATCCACTCGGGTACTTCCTCTCTATCACTGAAACAAATAAGTTCCATTCATGTCATATTTTTTGCCTTAATCATACATACAGATGCACATGTATTGCCACTATCATCTTTTTAGACGCATTATCAGATCCAATTTCAGCTATCAGCTACCATTCACATCCAAGCTACCACCTCCAGGTTGCAATTGCATTACTTTCGAGTTGGCTTATGGATATATAGTGGAAACGATGGGTTGCCTTGTTTATCATCGCCTGTACCTTAGCTCTCATATATCCCAACTAGTGGGACCCACTGTAAATTTGTTATATCCTAAATAGTGAGTGGACCGTCCATTGTATGTCCACCAGTTTGCAGTTAGGGTCATACTTTCAAGTTTTGATATACATCCATAATAGATCCCCTATTTTGTGGTGGCCCAAAAGTACATATACTTTTCTAGCTTTTACATGTTGATGATGGTATAATATACCATTATTTTGTAAGAGATATCCATATATTTAAAATATTAAAATTTTTTTAATGAGAAAATTCCACAAGTATTTTTTTCTGGTTTGAACGTGTTTATGAAAATAAAGAGAAGACAATTGGTTTTCTTATATTTGAGACAACCCTAAAAGGTTGAATATATAGAGATCTACAGTCATCTATACAAGGTAAATGATAATAATAGAATCATCTATCTATGGAAATTAGCTATATATCATTTATCTATGGAAAGTAACTAAACGAGGCATGCACCACCTCTCCCCTCCTCTGCCGATGCCCTAACTGAGTACGCCCCTCCGATTATGGCGGCTCCCCTCAGGGAGAGAAATCGAGAAGGCACTTACCATCCCTTCATTCCCCATTCCCGGTGCATTCGAACAAGGGGTTTACGCTATTCGTTGCAAACCTCCCCTTTGACTGTAGCCATGAAGACACTTACAAGATCTTCCAAAGATACGGCAAGGTGACGGATCTCCACATTCCCCGTTTTCCCAACTCGCCAAAACCTAGAGATTTCGCCTTCGTCAGATTCCTATATGAAGACGAAGGTAGAGCAGCCATGAGTGTTCTGGATGGACGCAAAATCGACGGCCGAATAGTACAGGTAAAAGTGGATAGACCCAAACCAATCATTCTTCCTAAACCCCAACCTCATCTAACCCCACATCCCCATCGTCCCCCTTTCTTCACAACCAGAGCCCAACAGACCCCATCAATCGTCAGGTTCCACTTAGATTTCGCCAAGGCCATCGATCTTATAGAGAGACCATCAAACAGAACCACCCCTCGCCCTTTCCAAAGCCTTCTTTAAATACGCCTCAACAAGCTACAGAGGTAATTTCTACCACTGCAAACACTGACGTGGTCTAAGCAAAGAACCAACTTCGCCTAGCGATGGTTGGAATCGCTTTCTCCACCTCGATGTCAATCATTCATCTCATCCAACAACTCAGAATCTCTAAATTCAATGCTTCCGCAGTCAATGTAGTCCAAATATCCCTGGTAAGCTTCCTCATTACTTTCAAGTCCAATGACGAACTCCAGCAGTTCATGGGAGATCAGGAAATGCATAAGATGATGAAACTGATTGACATCCGACCTTGGATGCCTACACAATCGGTGGGTGATGAAGGGAGATGGTTGAGATTATTCGGTATACCGGCTCACGCATGGTTAGAATCAGTTATAGTTGACCTGGGGAATTATTATGGACAGATCATATCCATAGATACGAAAAGTAGTTTTGGTTTGTTTCAAATGTTTGTCAGGGTTAAAATTCGTCTAAAACCGGGTATCAATTTGCATCAAGTCTTCAGATTAGTAGTGGAGGATCAGGTATACCCTGTCTTTGCAATCCTAGAATCTCTATCTATGTCCTTGAAGCTTATAAGCACGGCTATTTCGCAGGAATTGTCCCTAAGCCATGTGGAAACCACCCGTGAGTGGGTTGACAGATGTTTTAGGAATCAGCAGCAATACAATATTGAATGCAGTTTAGGTGGTTGTCATAAGGCTGGGTGTAATGAGTCCCCCAGTCCGCTAAACTATCTTCTAATCGTTCCTTATCTCGGCAAGAAGCATAGGGACCAACCTCCTCAATGATCCCCAGCCCTCCTTAGGTCCCCTCAACAATAATTCTGGCCCAAACCAAAGGAACATGGAGCAAATTGAGATCCCCACCCCTAATAAAGCGTAGGCCATCCCAGCAACTGAGAGTTCGCAACACTTGCTTATGAGCCTTCAGGTCTCTTCGCCTAAGCGGCCAGATAGTCTCCTCCATCCTTTTTCCAGAGAGGCCCCCATGGACGATAATTCAGCTTTCCCAGAAAGCACCTCCCCTATTTCAGATATTTCCCCTCTCAAAAGGGCTAGAGACTCTAACTATGACCCTCATGACAATCAGAAATTAGTAACTGTTCGATAGAAGTTTTCCACGATCCGCCGAGCCTTAAATTATAAAAGAATCCTAGAAGAACAACTGGAAGTGCGAGCCTGGTCGGCTAATCAGTTTCAATGTCAAGATTGTCAGAGATTACTTGCTACCAATCAACAGACTCCAACCCAAAAGGATCGCAATTCTCATCCGTCCTAACATCAATCTCAGGATCAAGTGAGCGGCTGGAAGAGTAGTGGTACAGACCATCACAGCAACTCAATCATAGCTCTGTTTGAAGGTAACTCCCCTCTCAGGGATCTTCCTGACCCAGGGAAGCAAGGAGAAATTAATGAGCTGCCTCCTGATATGCAATCCCTTTTGTCCTCACAAGAATTCAAGCATCCAACCATAAGCCAATACCACTCAACACAATTACAGCTTTCTAGCCCTCAACACCATAGAAGGCTAGAAATTGATCTTTCTCCATACTTCCCTCCAACTCAATTAGCCTCAGGAGCAGAAGTCTCTACCCATGAACACCCAGAGAGAATTGAATCTCTCTCAACAGCCAGCCCAAAGAAGAATGAAAACAGAGAAACCTAAAAAGACAACACTCCATGTATACAGAATGAACGGGAGGAGGAGCAGACAGATCACAGTCAGGAAATTGTTGGAACAAGAAAACCACCTTGATCCATCAAAAGTAAGACCCGACCTACTAGGGGAAGATAGAGAATTTAGTATCCAAGAGGTTCATAGGAATCTAGACTGAGGAGATTGAAAAGGAGGGCCGTTAACACGGGATGTGTGACTGATGGATAAAATCCTAGTGTGGAATGCCCGAGGGATAGGAAATGTTCGTACCATCCGTACTACTAGAAGACTCGTTAAGAAGTTCATTCCATGTATTCTTGCTATGCTCGAACCGATGCTAGGTAACTCCAGAAGAGCTGGAACGGGCCTTGCGCTCGGTTTTCACTCGTCCATTTCCAATGCGACTGAGGGTGGAAAAATATGGATCTTCTTCAAAGACCATATATCTATCTCTGTTTTAAATTGCTCTAACCAAGATCTCTCTTTTGCAGTTTCATCTCCTATTATTAACAGCACAATTTTCCTGACAATTGTTTATGCCGGTTGTGATTCAAGCCGAAGAAGGAAACTTTGGAATACTTTGGCTGCTTTTTCTGCTATCACTAATGGGTCGTGGGCTTCTTGTGGGGATTTTAACGCTACAACATCTTTAGTGGAAAGGAGAAGCAGACAAGAAGTAAACAGAAACAGCTCCAAGGAGTTTGTGGATGCCATCAACGCTGCTGGCTTGATTGATGCAGGTTTCTCGGGTAGCCGTTTCACATGGTGCAACAACCAAGGAGGCAACGCTCGTGTCTGGGCCCGTCTTGATAGAGTCCTAATCAACTCTCAGTGGGCAACCCAATTTCCCTCCTTCCAGGTTCAACATCTCCCCCGTCTTAATTCTGACCATGCCCCTCTGTTGCTGGATTTTCCTCCACAGGCTGCGGCTAGCCCGAAACCCTTTCGGTTCCAAAATATGTAGCTTTTCCACGATTCCTTTCAACAAGTGGTGAATAGTGCTTGGAACTCTAAAGCGGCTGAACACCCCTTTTTCAACGTGCTGATTAAGTCACGATGTGTCAAGAAGGCTCTCAAGGAGTGGAATAAAACAGTTTTTGGAAATATTTTCGACCAAGTAAAATGCGCTGAAGAGGACATGGCCAATATAGAATCAAGAATGTAGAATAGCCCCTTGGCAGATGATCTATCCGATAATCTCCAACAGGAATTCAACTCAGCATCCTCTAAACTTTGTCAATTAGAGCTTATGGAAGAAGTGTTTTAGAAATAGAAATCCAGGGTCGACTGGCTTCAAGCAGGTGAAAAAAAACACAGCCTTTTTCCACGCCACTGCTTCGATAAAACAAAGGAGAGCAGAAATCACCAGTATCAAGCTAGACTCAGGGATCACAACCGATGGCCCTATGCTGATCAAGCAAGCAGCAATTGTACATTTCTCCAGCCAGTTTAACTCATCAGTCACCACGCCTGAGAACAATATGCTTGGCGTGATACCTCAGCTTGTCACATAGTAGCATAATGATTATCTGATGTCAGCGCCATCAGTAAAGGAGGTTCATCAGGTGATCCAGGACATCCCGAAGGACAGGGCTACTGGCCCGAACAAGTTCTCTGCTGCATTCTACCTGGGATGCTGGGAGACTATTGTGAAGGATATCCATAGAGTAGCAGTGTATTTATTTTAATGGGGCATTTTCGCGAGAGCGATGAACGCATCCCTAAGCTGTCTTATTCCAAAAACTACTTCGCTTTCAACTTTCTCTAAATTCAAACCGATAAGTCTATGCAATTGCTTTTACAAAATTCTGGCAAAAATCATTGCCACCAAGGTAGCTACCATTCTTCCCACCATTATCTCCCGAGAACAAGGAGCTTTCATCCAGGGGCGGCCTATAACTGAAAATATCGCTCTTACTAACGAGTTATTCAGAGATACAAACAAGAAATCCAGAAGAGGGAATATGGTGCTTAAGGTGGACATGGAAAAGGCATATGATTGAGTAGAATGGAATTTTCTAAAATAAGTGCTGAGGCGATTCGGTTTCAAACAAGATTGGATAAGCATGGTTGAGAAGTGTTGGTCATCGGTTTGGTTCTCAGTCCTCATAAATGTGGAGGCTAACGGATTCTTTAAAGCTTTAAGGGGCTTGCGCCAGGGAGACCCCCTCTCCCCTTCTCTCTTTATAATTACTACAGAAGTGCTTAGTTGGGGTCTGAAAAATCTTATGGAAAAGGATACGGCAATCCCTTTCAGATTACAAAGAAGCTACCCCCAAATTTCACACCTTCTCTGCGCTGATGATATGCTGATCTTCCTAAATGGTGGGCTTAAATCGGTCAAGGCGATGAAGATCTTTCTTGACTCCTATCAAAAAGCGTCGAGCTAAGCTAATAATTAATGAAAAAGTTCATTCATTTGTGCTTCCAACAAATCGACGGGGAGAGTTAGGGTTGTTGAAAACCCACTTGGGATTAGGAGAGCATCAGGCACTTTCAACTACCCAGGGGTCCCTCTTGCTATCGGGTGACAAATTGTTTCAATGTATCAACCGCTTATGGAGAAAATAAAAGCTAGAATTGCGGGTTGGAAGGCTAAGCTCCTTTCCCAAGCTGGGAGAATAGTTCTGATTCAACACGTTCTTGGCAGTATTTTGATCCATATACTTGCAGCTGCTCACGTCCCGATGCAAGTGATTTCTAGACTGAAAAATCGTTTTGCTCGTTTCTTCTAGGGCTGGTCAAAGGGAAAAAGAAAACTTCATTGGAGAAGTTGGACCGTGATTTTTCGGCCTAGAGAGGAAGGAGGTCTCAGAATTATGAGACTTTTCGGCATCATGAAAGCATTTAGGATGAAGATGGTATGGGAGATCACAAACCAGGAAAACTCCAGCCTTTAGAATACTTTCATGAGGGTTAAATATATTCCAGATGCCAACCATCTTCAGCCCATCAACATCCCAGCACACGCCTCACCGATGTGGAAGAATATCCTCCAGCTCATCCTCCAAATTGAAGCATCCGCTCAGATATAGGTTGGAAATGGAGAAAGCAATCTTTGGTCTTCCAATTGGACGGGACTGGGTCCGCTTCACTCAATCGATGGTTGCCACATTCCTGAACATCTTCAACACCTCCAAATCAAAGAGTTGTTGAACTCTTCAGGCCCATGCCCCCCTTCAGTGAAGCTTTGGATCTAGATGTTACTGCTGTGATATTACTCCTCCTTCAAACCATCCAGGACTTGACTCAAAAACTTTAATGCATCTGTTTATTGAGGGGGACCTTGCCACAGCGATTTGGAACCACTTTGCTATATATGTACCTGGGTTTCCATCTGCAGTGTGCCTTGTCGGTGGAACAGAGACTACAGCAATGGTGGGCGTGCCCTGTGGCTAGGAGGGAAGATTCCAAGATTCAAAAATTCCTCCCTTGCTTCATCTTGTGGGAGATTTGGATCGCTAGAAACAGGGCTAAGTATGATGGTACACGTCCTATCCTTCACAAAATATTGTCTACAATTTGCCAGAAAGCTAATCTTTTTGCCAGATTATTTCCTCAGCCATTGCATAGATCAAATACATCTCAGCCTCCTTCTATTTAGAATGCGGCAACGATTATTGGAGCGTCCCAGCATCCTTCTCCTTGTGGATACCCGAACAATAGGCAGAACACTCCTCCTACTGAGATAGTGAGATGGATCAGACCACCGCCTAGCTGGGTTAAAATTAATGTAGATGGATCTGCTCTGGGGAACCCGGGCTTATCGGGTGGCGGGGGAATTTGCAGAGGCAAGAGAGGTAATTTTATCTTTGCTTTTGCTGCTGGGTATGGCCATGGATCCAATGTTCATGGGGAACTTCGGGCTCTATACGATGGCCTCTATTTTTTTCTGTCCAGAGGCATGAATAAGGTGGTAGTTGAATCGGATTCTTAGCTGGTGATTAACCTCATTTCGGGTGAGGCTAGCCCGGGATGGAAATACTTTGTCCTTTCATGAAAAATAGGATTAGAGGCAATCTGAATGGCACTGAGATTATCTACATGGAGTAGAGTAAGATTCTGTAGATGAACGCCCAAGTTGGAAAGAAGTCCATGTAACCAGACAAGCTCACTACAAGCAGCTGACATCGCTCAATACTCTACTTCCGTGCTTGATTTGGAAATAATGGCCTGCTTCTTACACTTTCAAGATATGAGAGAAATGCTGAGAAAAATACAGTAATAGTGGTAGATATTCGTGTGAGAGTGCAACCGACCCAGTCAGCATCTGAATAAGCACGAAGGTCCAGAGATGTCGTGGATGAGAAGAACATTGATCGATCCAGAGTTTCATGTAGGTATCATAGGATGCGCAATACCGCAGTCATATGAAGAGTCCGAGGAGCATATATAAACTGGTTGACTACTTGGACAGTGTAGGCAATATCAGGGCGAGTCATTGATAAGTAAACTAGACACCCAACCAAATGGTTGTATAATGTGGACTGTGCAAGGAGATCACCTTTGTCACGACCATATTGAATGTTAAGTTCTAAAGGAGTCTAAACTGTCTTCCGATCCATCAATGAGGCTAAGGTGAGAAGGTGTTTAATATATTTACTCTGGCTGACCAGGATCCCACGTATAGAACGTGAAAATTCAAGTCTAAGAAAGTATGTCAGATGGCCAAGGTCTTTCATCTTAAAAGATGATTTCATAACTTCCTTTAATGCCGAAATGCCAGTAACATCGCTACCATTTAGAAGTAGGTCATCAACATATATAAGAACAATGATAATTCTGTGATCAGTGGTATGCAAAAATAAGGATGGATCATGACCACTTTAAGTAAATTCAATACCTTTAACAACATTGTGAAAGTGTTGGAACCATGCCCAATGGGCCTATTTGAGGTCGTATAGAGCTTTATTTAGGTGACAGACCATATTGGCAGGGATTCAAGAGCCAGGAAGAGATTTCAAATGTACTGTTTCTTAGATGTCTCCATGAAGGAAAGCATTTTTCACATCCATTTGAGCGAGTGGCCAAGAAAGAACGGATGATATTGCCAGAAGAGTATGAACAGTTTTCATCTTGGCCACAGGAGCGAATGTCTCATCACAATCAATTTCGTTTTCCTGTTTGTATCCCTGAGCGACAAGTCAAGCCTTGTATCGATCCAATGATCCGTCAGACTTGAGCTTTACAGAATAAATCCATTTACTACCAATTAATGGTTGGTCAGTGGGTTGAGTGACAATGTCCCATGTATGATTATCATCCAATACTTCAAGTTCTTTTGTCATAGCCTTCTTTCAACAATCATGAGTGGCTGCCTGATGGTATGAAGTAGGAATAAATATAGTATCTAGAGTAGTATTCATGGCAGACATAGAGTATATCAAGCGATCAAGTTGTCGATGTACACGAACGGAATAACATATCAAGACAGGTTCTGGATTGGCAACAAGTATAGTAGGGAGAGTAATAGGTGGTGGATCTGTATGTGGTCATCGTGAGTAAACTTGCAATGGATAAGGGAGTGTACTCGAGGCAAAACGAATGTCAGAAAAAGCGGTAAGACCAGGAGAGTTTGGTGCGGGCGGAGGAAAAATGAGTGAAAGGCAATATGCTTAAGAAAAACAACATGTCGTGACACCTGAACACAACGAGAGATCAGATCATAGCATCAAAAACTCTTCTGAGTTTCTCCAAATCTCAAGTACATACATTTGACTGATTTTGGGGAGAGTTTGTTACGTTCACGTGATGCTAGGTGAACATAACATATACAACTAAAAACACAAAATGTAGAATATGTAGGAAGTGAACCGGTGAGAACAAAGTAGGGAGACTTATTGTTCAGCACTTTGGTTGGCATCCGGTTAATCAAGTAGACCGAATGCAACATAGTTTTCACCCAAAAAGAACGAGGAACACTCATAGCTATCATCAGGATATTGGTAGTTTCAACAATAAGGCAATTTTTTCATTCAGCCACCCCGTTCTGTTGTGGAGTATCAGAATAGATGATCTGATGAATAATCCCATGACCCTGAAGATATGTATGAAAATTTGTAGAGTAATACTCTCCCTCTGAGTCAAAGAAAATTCTGGATCCATCATAGCCATCTCTGTCCAAATTGCAACAATTATAGAGTAGAAGGTTTGAATACTTTTGTCACCTTGAGTAAAGTGAACTAGATCTTATTCCAGATGGTATAACTGAGCCGCATTACTCTATTGATAAATTGTTTAAAGATGCTCGCACATTGACTTAGCAGTGCGATGTGGCGTGAGACCAACAGCAATTGACCGATCGACTGAATCGAGAATCCAGATAATAATCCGTCTATTTTTTATTTTCCACTCAACTATTTTATTAGCATCTGTGGAAGTGGGGACAGTAATAGATCCATCAATTAGTCCACACAAACCACGACCCTTGAGGAAGCTCTGAAAGTAAATGGGCAATAGATTATAGTTAGTACCATCGAAACTACATCGTGGGGCCTCTATATGGGAGGAGTCCTTGTCCATAGATCTAAATTGATGTAAACCACGCCAAGGAAGATCTGGATGTACCTTGTAGCAGAAGAGTCGCAGCAGAAGGATATACCCAAGGGCTGGATTTGGTCGAATATCTGGATCTGGATCCGGTCGCAGCAACAGTAACAGGAAAGGCGTGCGATGGGCTGGGGGTGTCGGAGGTGGCGTGCGGATGGGCTAAAGGTGGGCGGAGGTGCGTGCGAAAGGGCTAGGGTTGGTCAAACACAGTAGGGGTGGTCGGAGGTAGCAGCAGGGGTGGTCGGACGAGGTTGTGTGACTAGGTAGGGGTGGTCGAATCTGTCAAGAGGTGATGGCGCAGGGTTTTGCTGATGCGGGAAAGGCCGAATCTGTCAGGAAGTGGTGCCGGTGACGAAGGAGGTGCCGGATTAAGATCAATATGGCTTTGATACCAGGAAAACAAAGAGAAGACAATTGGTTTTCTTGTATTTGAGACAACCTTAAAGGGTTAAATATATAGAGATCTACAGTCATTTATACAAGGTAAATGATAAAAATGGAATCATCTATCTAGGGAAATTAGTTATACATCATCTATTTATGGAAAGTTGCTATACAAGGCATGCAGCCTATCTAATAGTTTAATTATGATGGTGTAACATATCATTATTTGGTTAAGAATGTTGATTCGTGCAATTACATACTTAATATAGCCAATTACATATTTATATATGGCAATTAAATATTAATGTATATGTAACTTATAAGTCATAAGTGATATAGTGATGTTAAACATTAATACAAAAGCATTACTCACCATGTCACCACTAAAAAGAAAACTTGTTGTTTGCAACTGCTCAACCTTAGCATTGCTATCATCTAACTTTGAAACAAGTGTTGCATATGCATAATGACCAGAAAAGAAAATCATGTCAATGAAAACTAAGAATGACTAATCATAATCATCTCTACCATTCGAAATCAACAATATCAAACTCAAATAATAATAATCGGCATAGAGGTAGATTCATATTTATAGTCATAGCCATAACTCATACTAATATTACTTGTACTTTTGAATCAACTACTACAATAAATTAATCAGACCTGGATCTAAATATCTATCCCTTATTTCCTATTACATAGGGAACATATCCAAAACTAGTCCAACAAAAAAGTTACCCCATGAGCCTTCCAAAACTTGTCCCATTGGTACCTCATGTCCCATAGTTTCACTCATATTAGTCACCTAAGCATCCCTCAAGCCGCTAGATATACAACCACGCCCATGGTCAAGCTATTTCTGAAAATGAAAGGTTAAAGTTGGCCTTGAGAGTTCGAAATTCCCAGGTTTTTGGGAATGTCTTTCAAAATGTTAAGAAGGCGGAAGACGGAGTTACTTTTGCCGAAGCTCAACTCCTCCATTCTAGTTCGGAGGATGACAGGATCAATCTCAATCAAGCCTAAGCGTCCCTCAAGCAAGCCCTCCGCCTGGAAGAGATTTTCTGAAAACAAATATCTAGAATCTCTTCGCTTAAGGAGGAAGATCAGAACACACAGTTCTTCCACAAATCCATACTCAATAGGAGAAGGAGGTCAGCTATCAAATCCATCCAACTTCCCTCTGACTCCATCTCCTTAGACAATGAGATAGGTGATGAAATAGTCAGATTCTATGCAGATCTCTTCAAGTCCAGGGTCATCGACCCTCCTCTCGACCTTCTTAAAAGCATCCCCACCCTTGTTTCCCACCATATGAATGAGATCCTCCTGCGCCCACCTAGCCTAGACGAAGTAAAGGAGGTTGTCTTCGCAATACCAGCCAACAGTGCGCCTAGCCCGGACGGCTTCACGGGCTCTTTCTTCTCCTCTTGTTGAGATATTGTCCATGGCAACATCTTTCATGCTACCATGGAATTCTTCCAGGGAGGCACCATACCGAGGTCCTTTTGTTGTTCGTCCTTATTCCTCATCCCAAAAAAAAAATGCTTCCACTTTCATAGATTATCGACCCATTAGTTTGTGCAACTGCATCCATAAAATCCTATCGAAAATATTAGCAACCAGGTTGTCCAAGATCCTCCCTTCCATCATATCCGAAGAACAAAGCACCTTCGTCAAAAATCGATCCATTGTGGAAAACATTTCTATAGCTTCGGAAATGGCTAGCGACATCGACCGTAGAGCTCATGGTGGTAACATCATTATTAAGCTGGACATGGAAAAAGCCTATGATAGGATAGAGTTGCCCTTCATCTGCATCGTCCTCTTTAAATTTGGCTTTCATCCGTCTTGGGTCCAACTGGCCAGGCAATGTTGAGAAAGGTGCTTGTTCTCCATCATCATCAATAGAAAGCTGCATGGTTTCTTCCCATCATCGAGGGGCCTCCATCAAGGAGATCCACTCTCCCCGACCATTTTCATTATTGCGACGGAGGTCCTCAGTCGAGGCCTTAACTCCCTCTTTCAGTCGGGAGATGCCTCCCCTATAGCCTACCAAGAAGCTGCCCGATCATATCTCATCTTCTTTTTGCTGATGACACCATTATATTCTTGAATGGCAGGCTTTCATCAGTCCGCTCACTACTAGCATTCATCAAATCCTATGAAAATGCGTCAGTGCAGAAAGTCAACTCTTCCAAGAGCAACTTCATCCTTCCTAAGAGAGCTCCTCCCAATAAAGCCAGGCAGATAGAGAGAATATCTGGTTTTCAGCTATCATCCATCCCCATCACATATCTTGGCATCCCTATACTCAAAGGGAGGATCCGATATCGCCACATGCTGCCCCTAATTCAAAAGATCGAATATAGAATCGCCGGTTGGAAGGCAAAACTCCCCAATCATATTGCTAAGATAGTTTTTATTCAGCATGTTCTTGCCAGTATTCCCATGCATATCCTCTCCTCAGTCAACATCCCAATAAGAGCCACCGAGCACATAGAGAAGTCCGTTGCTGCTTTCTTCTAGGGATCTTCAAAGGGAACTAAACATTGCCACTGGGTCAGCTATAAATCGATCTGCTACCCAACATCAGAGGGTGGTTTAGGGATTCGTCGAATGCGTGATGCCATGCAAGCATTCCGTTGCAACATGGCTTGGTATCTCATTCAGGGGAACTCCCTATGGGCCAGGCTTATTTCAGCAAAGTACCTTCATATGCCCATCCTCTCATTCCGCCCTAGCAGGATCGTGGTTCCAGCCTATGGAAAGACATCCGCAACAATTTGCATCTCTGTATCCTTAACTCCATATGGCTAATTGGCAATGGGAATGTTAAGTTCCAGCTTCCAAATTGGACAGCTAAGGGCCTTCTCTTTGGTGCGGCCACCTCTCCTCCACAACCTCTGCTTAGAAATATGCTAGTCTCCGATTTCTAGGATCCCGCTGGCAACTGGAACTTGACCCAAGTAGCAAACATCCTGCCCTCTCAGGCCATCCAATCCATCATGGAATGTAGCATGGTGAAATCTGACAGAATGGACAAGCTTAGCTGGAATGTCTCCCTGGATGGCAAATTCTCTCTCAAATCAACTTGGTCAATCTTTGCTCATCAAGGCCTAAGCAAAGATGGGCCATCTGGGCCTGGAACAAGTACATTCCTCTCAAGATTGCCATTTTTTGCTAGAAGGTAATGCATATGGCAGTTCCAGTTGATGTTGTTGTTCAGCGCGTTAGGATCAGCCTCGCATCCAAATGCGTTTGCTGTGATCATCTTAATTCTCCCTACGTCGATCCCTCCTCCCGAGTTCCTTACCGAAAGGCTTCGATCATCAGCTTGCAACCCAATATTCCAAATGCTCTGGCCTCTATATCACACCCCCAGCAAACCCCTCCTCTCTCTTCTCAAAGTGCAGAAACTGAATCTTCTCCCAGCATCCTTCCTGCTCAGCAAGCTGCTACTAATCTGCAGCAGCCCTCCCATCTCACTCCCTAAATTTACGGCCCAAACCCTCCTCTCCGCCTATCTATACAACAAGCTATACCAAGCAGCCATGTAGGCCTCTTCTACCATCCTCATCTAGTCGGCATCTTCCCAACATCAGCCACCCATCCGGCATTAGTAGTTCCTCTCACGCATCAGCTCCTGTGCTGCAGAAACCTCATCCAGCCCTTCTCCATGGTCAAAACCTCCTTCAGTCTCCAACATCTAGCTTTCCTAGCAGCAACTACCCCCATCAGGCCCACCCATCTAGACCCACCCTACCCAACCCTCAGCCCATCTTACCAGACTTTCCCTCCAACCCAACCACACTCTCTCTTTCAGTCTCAATCTCCCTTCCCCCATCAGCAACACTTCCCACACCCCTAACCCTCATGTTGAAGACCTTCACCACCTCTTTTCCCACAGCAAGACTGCTTCTGCGGTTTGGACCCACTTCGCCTCCCATTTCCAAATGTCACTCACTCAAAGCCAATCTATAGGCTTGGTTTCGTCCTTTATAATCTGAGAAATCTGGATTGGCAGGAACGGGGCTAGATTTGATAACAGGAACTTCAACGTTGATGCCACCATCGTCAGAATATCCAATCGACTCATTGAGATAGGTATGCTCCTTCCTGACATCGATTGCTCAAGATGGCAAGAATTAGTCCTTAGAGGCTTTCGAGCGGCCCTCCTATTCCTTCTTCTTCCATGGTGGCTATTATTATCAAATGGATCAGACCTCCTGAGAATTGGATTAAACTGAACGTTGATGGATCTGCCTAGAGCAACCCTAGTGCAAGAGGAGGGGGAGGCGTTTGTCGTAACTACCGGGGTAATATGATTTTCGTCTTCCATAATCAGTTCGGTCAAGTTTCCAATATGGTCGCAGAAGCCCGTGTAATGGTTGATGGCATCCATTTGTGTAAAGACATGGGGTTGTCCTCCATCATTGTTGAAACGAACTCCCATACTCTATTCCACGCGGCCTCTACCTCTTCCTCTTTATGCGGCTGGAACCTCTAGTATCACCTAGGGTACATACACCAGCTATCTCGGCCCCTGGACCTTCATTTCTCTCATAAACTCCATGAAGAAAATTCTTTGGTAGATAGGCTTACCAACTTGGCCAGCAGTGGCACTCCCGACAAATTGTATCTCAGCCCCTCTAACCTTCCCCGTCTCATTAGAGGGAACCTCGTTCTGGACAAAGCAAGTATGGGCCGAATCAGACATCGAAAAATCAAGAAATGAGTTGGGTTACTCGTCCCCTCCCATCCACCCTGTCCCTCGCTCCCATCTTCATCAATCGAACCCACTGGATAGGCTGCCCCCCTCCAGTCTCTCCGTCCCTACCGCAGCCTCTTTCTTTCTTTCTAGCTTTGTTATTGTTTTCAATATCTGATAGTGGGGGCCCGATCGTGTTTTTGTTATTCGTGGCCCCGTCCGAATGGATGTACATTGTCTCATCAATACAAAAGGAGTTTATTAAAAAAATTAAAAATTAAAAAGTCACCCAATGATGCTCTTACATGAATTCTGAACTTGCGCTAGAGGACAGCGTATCAATTGTATATCAAGGGACTGTAACACTCCCCCATACATGTGGGGCAAAATTTTACACGGAAATATACTGGGCAAAGGTGGAGGGACGCTCATACCATAAAGAGGTCGAGCTTGATTTCCCAGTCCCTAGGCCAAACTTATTCAAACACTTGACCTCTGATACTATGTCAAATAACCATTTGCTCTAAAAGCTCGAGCTACTAGAGGATAGCATATTAAGGGACTTTAACAAATTTAAACTTCACACATATTATAAAAAAAAAAAAAACCAAAAAAAAAAAAATTTCTAAAAATTATATAAAAATGAGCAAAAAAAAAAAAAACTTTATATTAATATAGACAAATTGAACACAAATGTTGTAAGATTTTGTCCATTTGGTAATGTATAACATTGAATACACATAAAGCAAGAAAAATAAAAATAAATAAACTTTTACTTATTTTATCAATCTTTTTCAACATCAGATTTGGATCCTTTTTTTTTTTGTTAGCTTGTTAGTACACCCCACTGTCAATTCACACTTCACTGCTGGCCACCCCCACTAGGGATCGATACCAAGACCTCAGTGTTGACATGAGGTATCTTTCACTCATCTACCGCTTGAGCTATGGATCAGGGTGTGGATTTAGATCTTCGATTCTTTACAAAATGGCTTAAATTTTGTATTTTAATCTTCGAAAATTGCACAAATTTAATTTAAAAAATTACTTTAAATAATCTCAAGACACAAAATTGTCAAAAATAAGGAAAACGGGGGGAAATGAAAAACAAGCCCCATCTAGAACTAATATATGTATAATGGCCATGGGCCATTATGTGTACATCATGATGGATTTTTATACGTCGTTGTCCAAAGATTTCGAAACCGGCCGTTACAGTCTTATAGCAAGTAATTGTTGAAAATATAATTTGAAAATAAAAGATATTTTAGAAATATCTAGAATGTTTCTAGAAAGTGTCTAGAAAGTATCTAGAATGTGTCTAAGAAAAATCTAGAAAGTGCCTTTTGAGTTTCCTAGGTAATTAATGCTTACTATAGAAAGTAGTAGTGCATTTACTCTTGTGTGTGTAGATTATTCCTCAAGAGTCTATAAAAATGAACGTGATGTACATGGAACAACAACAAAAACAAGTAGGAATATCCCCCGGCCCCTTCCAACAATCCAAAGCATTGTAATATCCACTTTCATTATCCAAAATATTCAAAGCATTCTACTTGCAATACTCCAAGTCCAGAAAATCACTTCTTCCTCTCCTCTTCTCCAACAAATTTAGTATCAAAGCAAGGTTCAAGAGACATATATGGCAGCAATTTCTAGCAACACCATCTTTAACTATTCACAAAATATGGTGCCCATATTCGAAGGAGAAAGCTACGACTATTGGAGCATTCAAAAGAAGACTCTCTTCATCTCACAAGACTTGTGGGAGTTGGTAGAAGATGGCTATGAAGTACCAGAAAATGCACCAGCATTAGCAACATGGACAAATGCAAGACAACAAGCATTTAAGGAGAATAAAAAGAAGGATGCCAAAGCTGTACTTTACATCCAACAAGGAGTAAGCAAAAGTATATTTCCCAGACTCTTGTTTGCAACAACCTCAAAAGAAGTATGGGAAATTTTGAAGAAAAAATTTCAATGATCAGAAAAGGTGATCACTATCATACTTCAATATCTTTGGAGAGATTTCGATAATTTACAGATGAAGGAAGGTGAGTCAATTCAAACTTAGTTCTGTCATGTTTCTGGCATCATTAATCAAATTAGAAGTTATGGAGATACAATCCAAGATTTTTTCTATTTTTTTATTTTTTAAATCATGGAAAAGATTTTAAGAACTCTTCTAATAAAATCTAATCATGTAGTAGCTGCTATAAAAAAATCTAAAGATTTATCTAAGTTAAGTTTACATGAGCTGATGGGTTCTCTTCAAGCATAGTGTTGAACAAGCTTTTCGGTCCAAAATAAATATATTGGAAAAGAAGAATATGGAAGTAGACAAGAGAAGTCAAGAGGAATATTCAAATCAAATATGTCAATCTGGAAGAGGTCGCGGGAGGACAAACTTTAACTATGACCGTGGAAGAGGCAGAGGAATGTCTGATTTCAATAATCAAAGAAATCCAAGAGGTAACAAGCAAAATGATTCTCAATGCTCTATTTCTAAAAAGTCTAATCATATTAACAAGGATTATTTGTACAACAAATACAACATGTGCAAAAATCGGGCCACATAGATAAATATTGTTAGTATAAGACAAAGAATGAAGCAAATTTTTCTTAAAAGAAGAATCAAATGATATTTGGTATTTGGATAGCGGTTGCAGTAACCATATGACAGGAAATCGGAGTTGTTTTATTGATTTGAATGAAGGGTACATTCTCAAGTAAACCTTGTAGATGGAAAGCTTCAAAATATTGAAGGAAAGGGAGTTGTAGCAGTGCAAACAAAGGAAGGTAATTCTAAACTTATCCATAATGTTCTTTATATTCCTGGCTTGGCTTAAAATTTTCTAAGTCTTGGACAATTAATTTAGAAAGGATATTCGGTCAATTTTGATAAAGATGAATGCATGATCTTGGATAAGAATAATAAGCAAATAGTGGCAAAAATAAAAATGACACCAAACAAGGTTTTTCCTCTCAACATGCCGCTAAAAAGAAATTTTGCATTAAAATCTAAAGATGTTGATGAAACTTGGCTATGGCATTTGAGATATGGGCATTTAAATTTCAAAGGCCTGAAATTGCTAAAGCAGAAGAATATAGTGATTGGTCTACCTTTTATTAACAAAGAAGATAAAGTTTGTTAAGGTTGCATCTATGGTAAATTTCATAGGGTTCCATTTACGAGCAAGTCATGGAGAGTAAAAGCTCCTCTTGAACTTGTACATGCTGATATTTGTGGTCCTACGCAGACACCATCTCTTAACAAGAAGAGATATTTCCTACTCTTCATTGATGATTATAGTAGGATGATGTGGATATATTTTCTTCAACAAAAATTAGAGGCTTTCACCATTTTTTTTCAATTCAAAGCATTTGCAAAAAAACGAAGCGGCCAATTCTTAAAGGTTCTAAGGACAAATCGTGGTGGAGAATTCACATCAAAAGAATTTTAGAATTTCTGTAAGTCAAATGGCATCAAAAGAGAGTTGATAGCCAGATACACTCCTCAACAAAATGGTGTGGCGGAAAAAAAGAACCAGACAATTGTAGAAATGGCTTGGAGAATGCTAGAAGGCAAAGCGCTTCCAAATGATTACTGAGCGGAAGCTATACACACAACAGTTTAGATCCTCAATAGATCTCCAACAAAAGCAATAAGGAACATGACTCCATATGAAGCATGGCATCAGACGAAAAAACCATCGGTAACATTCCATCACAAAAAGTGAAAGAAAAGTTCGATGAAAAGGGAGAAAAATGCATATTTATAGGCTAGAGTGAAGACTTCAAAGCCTACCGCCTTTATAATCCCACTTCTGGTAAATTGGTGATTTCTAGAGATGTAGTATTTGATGAAATGATATGATGGAAATGGGATGAGAAACAAACCCATGTTTTAAAGACATTAAAAGAGCCTGAAATTATACCAAAAGGTAACTACAGCTCCATGTTCTTCTCCACAAAGCCCCCCACTACAACAAATTCAACCTCAAGCAATTCTTCAAGTCCATCAAGCAGCTCTTCATCAGATTTTGATTCACCTCCAAGGAAGGTACGATCTCGAAGATAAATTTATGATAAATATGATGTTGCCTACTTTGCATGGGAGCCGCAGATATTTGAAAAAGCAGTAAAACAAGAAACTTGGATTAAGGCAATGAATGAAGAAATTACACTTATTGAGAATAATCGCACATGGGAGCTAGTAGATCTACCTAAAGGAAAAGACGTTATAAGCTGGAAATGGATTTACAAGACTACGTATAATGAAGATAACTCGATCCAGAAGCATAAAGCTCGATTGGTGGCAAAAGGTTATTCTCAACAACAAGGTATAGACTTTAATGAAACTTTTGCTTCTGTCACTCGTATGGAAACCATAAGGATTGTTTTGGTGCTTGCGGCTCAATTAAAACTAATAAGTCTTTCATTTTGATGTTAAATCAGCTTTCTCAATGGAGAAATCGAAGAAGAAGTATATGTTAAGCAACCATAAGAATTTGTGGTGAAAGGAAAAGAAGAAAAGGTATATCAACTCAAGAAAGCACTATATTGGTTAAAGCAAGCACCAAGACCATGGAATAGAAAGATTGACAAGTACTTTCATTAAAACAGCTTCAAAAGAAGTCCAAGTACGCCATCCTTATATGTAAAGAATGAATGATATTTATTCTGTATGAGATCAAAGGTTATCTCATGGACATCAAAGAAGCAGAAGACAATTGCGTTATCATCCGCAAAAACTAAATATATTTCAACTACTAGAGCAGCATGTGAAGCAATTTCGATTAAAGGATTTTACGTGATTTACAAATGAACAAAAATCGCCTACTACTATTTTCTATGACAACATGTCGGCAATTACCATAACAAAGATTCCAGTCGAACAAAGCACATCGAGCTTCGCCATCACTTCATCAGGGAATTAGTTGAAGAAGGACAAATTGAGCTGAAGTTTTGCAAGTTAGAAGATCAACTTGTAGATATTTCCATCACTATAGAAAAGTTTATCAAATTTAGAAAAATGATGGGAGTGCAAAATTTTCAAATTAAGAGAGAGTGTTGAAAATATAATTTGAAAATAAAATATATTTTAGAAATATCTAAAATGTTTCTAGAAAGTGTCTACAAAGTATCTAAAATGTGTCTAAGAAAAATCTAGAAAGTATCTTTTGAGTTTCCTAGGTAATTAATGCTTATTGTAGAAAGTAGTAGTGCATTTACTCTTGTGTGTAGATTACTCCTCAAGAGTCTATAAAAAGGAACCTGACGTACATGGAACAACAACAAAAACAAGTAGGTATATCCCCTCTTCCAACAATTCAAAGCATTGTAATATCCACTTTCATAATCCAAAATATTCAAAGTATTCTACCTGCAATACTCCAAGTCCAGAAAATCTCTTCTTCCTCTCCTCTTCTCCAACCGTAATGGCCATTGCCGTTATTGTTACGTATTGGCCATTATAACCGTTATGCAAAGTCAATTACATTTCCATTTTCATTACCATGTTGCTCAGCTTGCTCTGATCATTTGAAGTGCATTTCTAACCTTTGATTTTATTTTTTCCCATCTTTTACAGACCCAGTACATGCTTGACCAGCTCACAGATCTTCAAAGAAGGGTATGATGAGTAAGGAGAAGCTGCCTTTATTTGCCCCTTTCTTGTAGTAATAGATATGCATTTTCTTCCCCTCTCACCATTGTCCTATTAGTGCAGGAACAAATGCTTAGTGAAGCTAACAAGGCCCTCAAAAGAAGGGTATGTAAACCAGCCAATCACTCAGCTACCTCCAATGTGGACCATTGATCCTTTACTTTTAATCCCATTGGACGGTCACAGTTGCTAGTCAGTTAGGATTTTCCAAGTCACCCATCCGTCGTAGATGGCATATGACAAATGATCCAAGTTACCCAACCATGCAGTTAACGGGACACTAACGTGGATGGGCTGATCATCCTAAAACCATAATCTAGTTTTGGATGCTGTCATCACCGACCGATCAAGATTAAACGGAAGTAATCTTAACTTGATCGAACGGTGATGTGGACACAACAACCAGTGGTGATAAAGCTCTCTCCATAGGTGAACTAAAGCAGGCCCCACTTGCTGGCATCAAATATAGATAATACGCTGATGACTGATGAGGTTAACCGACACCGGGGGTTCCAATCCTTGCCCGAGCGGTAGACTCTGAGGAGTTTCAACACGACCTCTTGGGTTCGAAACTCATAGGTGGTGAAATCCCACTCTGGTGTGCTTGGGTGTGCGGCGGGGTTCGAATTCTAGCTACATTGCCACTTCTCACGCTGTAGTTATCAGAGTTTTGCCCGAAATTTCCATGTCATGACTAACCTGTTTTTCCATTATTTTTCTCCTTACTTTTTCGGTATGTCAGCTGGATGAAGGAATGCAGGCAAATACACACCAAGCATGGAATCACAATCCACATGCAATGGAGTACATCCGGCAACAGGGCCCACCGCAGGGCGACGGATTTTTTCATCCACTAGACTGTGAACCCACGCTCCAAATCGGGTAACTACTTTCTCCTCCCACTCTTATATATACCTACTGACGCAGGTATGTACGCGGTGATGAGGTCAATTACCATCTTCCCCAGGATAACTACTCTGAATCCAGTGAGTTTTTCTGGACTCCTCACTGAGATTCCTCCAATCTAGGAGAAGAAATAGAAAATAATTTCTAATACTTTGAAATAAATTGATTGATAATTATCTAACGTGTATACATCTGAGTTACACTATTAATAAAGAAAAAAAAAACGAAATAAATTCGTAATTACCAAAAATAAGAAAATTCTAACTCTAATAAAAATCATAATTCTAATAAAACTCTTTTAAATCTTAATTTCTAAAAATAAAAATTCTAAATAAACTTTTACTATAAGGGTTCTTAAAAAATAATAATAAAATAAAATGAAATATAAAGTAAAATAAAACTTTAAAACTATTAAAATATTTTAAAAAAAATAGAAATTACTAAAAATAATATTTTTTTTAATTAAAATTTTATTTTTAAGCTGAAAGCGCGCATTTTCTAACGAAACAAACATACGCAACCCACTTTGTGGGTCGGTTCACCTCGGATGGTCCGTTACAGTAAAAATTGATAGGTTGTGCACTCTGTAATGACACCCGTATCAAAAGTTATGGCTAAATTCTGGTTCACCTTCTTTTGGTCCAAGCATGTAAGGAGTGTATCCATACCACGTCTTACAACTATGCCAGGAATGTATCTGTGCCATGTCCTACATCACCTGACCGATGTAGCGGTCATCCATTCTTACAATGTGGCTGCATTAGCCTTTATCAGCTTGTAATAGCCCTATAGGGGTGATATTAGTGGCCAAGGATATGATGTGCTAGAACTAATTTTTAAACCGTTCTCACAACGGTGCACTTGGTTTTGTGGCTTGCAGGTACCAGACCGATCAAATAACGATGAGCACTGCTCCTGGGCCCAGTTTGAATAACTACATGCCGGGGTGGCTCGCATGACTTGGACCACTTTTGCCATGGTGTCTATGTCAGATTAGCCATGGTACATTGACAAACAAGCCCCGGATGGGCCTCTTATGCATCTTCTTTATGTTGTAAGTTGACAAACAAACCCCTGTTGGGTCACCTATGCCAGTTCTTTATGTTGTATGTTGACAAACAAACCCCTAATGGGTCATCTGTGCCAGTTCTCTGTTGTATGTTCTCAAACAAACTCCTGATGGGCCACCTGTGGTAGTTCTTATTTTGATCAGTGGGTTCATTTCCACCGAGATAGATATCAAACTCCTCTTCAAATGTAAGTACGTCTCTTGTAGTTTTATTGGAACTTTTACTTGAAATGTTGTAAAGATTTTTCTTTCTCTTTTTTAGGGAAATCATTTAGTAGAGTATGTTACTATCCCAAACAACCTACCATCCACCTTGAGTGTGGGCCAAGACATCTAACGGCAAGTTTCAAGTGGGCCAGCCTACTGAAGACTATTTCGGTGCGTCGTCGCTATCACCTAAAACGTTATTTAAAATAGAGAAATCTCAGGTCCAACCAGCTTAGAAACTAGGGTTAATTGGCGTTAATAAATGTACCCCCAGTGGCGTTATTTCACCTGGGCACGGCTCCTGTGGATCACGAAATGTAGCCCACCGTGATGTATGTACCTTACATCCACACTGTCCATCTGTTTTGACAGTTTATTTTATAGCAAGATCACAAAAATAAAGCAGATTCAAATGTCAGGTGGACCACACCACAGGAAACAGTAGTGATTGACCATTAAAAACTTGTTGGCCACAAGTTTTCGATCAAGCTGATATTCGTGTCTTCCCTTCATCCAGTTCTTTATGAACTTATCAACAGGTTGGATGGTAAATGAACAATCCGGCAGCCTCAAAGAAGTTTTTAATGGTGAGTATTTAATCACTACTATTTATGTGGTGTGGTCTACCTAAGATTTGTATCTGCTTCATTTTTGGTATCATACCATATAATAAGGTGTCAAAACGAATGGCATGGATTTAAGGAATATACCCCAAGATGGGCTCCATAGGGATCAACGGAAGCCACCCTCATTTCACCTTCACTTTGGAAAAGGGACGCGGATTGAGTCATACCCCCGCCCGTCTCTAGTCATGAACGGGCAGTTCTGTGGGCGGGCCCACCGATATGCATCTGTTTATCCAAGCCGTCCGTCACTTTTCTCAGATCATTTTAAGGCGGGAACACAAAAATGAGGCAGATCAAACGCTCAAATGGAACACACCACAGATGACTCTAGCATTTAATGTAACCAATCTTATTATTTGGTGTGGTCTACTTGAGCGTTGGATCTGTCTCATTTTTTGGTTCAAGCCTTAAAATGATCTGAGAAAAGGGATGGACGGCTTGGATAAACAGATAAATAACGGTGGCCCCGCCTACAGAACTGCCCGTTTGGGGCTAGAGACAGGCGCGGGTAGGACTCAATCCCGTCCTTGGAAAACGGTGACAGTTTGGCTGGGCCCTACCGTGGTGTTGAGTTGATGTGAAATCTATCCCAACCATAGGTACCACGCCCCATTTTAAGGCCCAGGGCCTAAAAATAAGCCCCTCCCGTGGTTAAGGTGGACGATATGATTGGAACAATATAACTCACCGTCCAAACTGTTTTCCTTTGTTCGTGGCCCACCTGAATCACTGAATGATTCCCTTGTTGTGGCCCACCTGAATCATAGGTCAGCCTGATTTTGTGACTCGTCCATCATGAAATAACACATCTATAGGTCAAAGTAGATCTCACGTACACACGACGGAGAGCCTTGTCAAAAATCAAGAGCAGGCCTCACTAAAAATCACGTTTTTAAAATGGTCTCAAGTACAACCGGATGGACTATAGGTTTAAGTCCAACCAAGAACTTTCAATCTTTCAATATCCCATGTCTAATATGTTGACCCTAACATGATCATTACTTTTTGAAAAACTCTATAACAGCATCTCATTGAGTGGACCACATTTGTGTTTCGTTATATAGCAATGTATAGGTATTGTTTATATGTGGCCTTGCCCAATTTATGTATAGATAAGAATGACCATTGCGCTTGACAATTCTCCTGATGGGGCCAACCTGTTGGAAGGGCTTGATTTCACATGCATTCAATACTTTGGAAGTTACTATATGGGTGAACTACAGTTCATGGTACAAGAGGATGGACTGACGAACGCCTTTTGGAGAATAAAGGCTGTGTTTTGGGAACAGGCGCCGTAGGGATGCCGACCCTTGATATTTGAAGGGGTCCCCTGTGATGTGTCTTCAAGCTCCCTCATAACTATTAGATGTGTGATCCTATGGTAGGCCCAAATCCAAAAGATCAGGCTAATTTATAATTCAGTTTGACCACAACAATGAAAATAAATGAGAGAATGGACTCATTATAATAATCACGGTGAACCCTTTAAGACGTCTCTCTCAATTGTTTCTGTTGCTGTGGCCCACCTCAATTACATATCAGTTTAATCTTTAGACCTGGGCCTAGTATAGAATTACAAATCTAATGGTTGGATCGGATCTCACATACATCACTCTAGGCCCCTTCAAAAAGGCGAGCGCCTATATCAGACGCACTTATTCCCAAAAAAAAAAAAAAAGCGAGTCCAACATGTACCACCAGTTTTACTCCACGCGGATTAGCCACTGACAGGTTGAGCGAGATACTAAAGTGACGTCACCAAGTTCTGTGGGCCCACCATGATATATGCGTTGTATCCACACCATTTATCTATCTGAAGAGATCATTTTAAGGCATGAGACAAATAATGAGGCAAATCCAAAGCTGGAGTAGAGCGCGCTACAGAAAAGTGAGGAGAGTGACATCCACCGTTGAAACCTTCCTAAGGTCCATCATAATGCTAATTTGAGATCCAACCTGTTCATAAGTTAACATAGACATGAAAGAACCGAAAACACAAATATCAACCTGATCAAAAACTTTTGTGGCCCTTTATGGTTTTTAATGGTGGGCGTCATTCTCCCCACTGTTTTCTGTGGTGGGATCTAAGCTTTGGATCTAACTCATTCTTTGGCTCATGCCCTGAAATGATCTCTCCAAATGGATGGATAGTGTGAATACAAAACATACATCATGGTGGGGCCCACATGAAATTTTGGTTCTCAAATGATTCTTAGTTTTAAAGAAAAAACCACAAACAAAGCTAAGAAGTTTGAAAATTAAAATTCTTACCCGCCCTTGTGTCAAATCCTTGCCCAAAAATAAAAATAATTGGAATTTATGTGGATTGGGAAGGGTAATTGTGAATTTTTAAACTCCTTACCTTCATATAAAAAATCCCTCTATTTAATAAAACCCTATTATCTTCATTACCATCTTTAGCACTTTCTCAACTTCTCACCCTAACCCAGTCTTCCTTGAGTGACTTAGGCTTGATTGATCTCTTCCCTCCCTATGTATATCCACCTTAGCAACCCTCCTCTTTTCAAGACCTCCCTTCTTATCATGTGAAGCATTGGCATCCCCAAAGCTTGTAGGCCAACTGTTCCACAAGGATGCTGCTAGATGGAAGCATTAAATGCATTCTCTCAAAGTTGATATTTCTAATTTCACAGGAAGATCCAGTTTCATTCAGATGAGGATATTTGAAGCTCCTATCTTTCAAAGAAGGAAACTCAAAGAGTTGAGTAAAATGCTTAGCTTGGACAACCTCTACAACAAGAAAAGAAAATCTAAGCTAGCTAATAAACTGTAGATACAGATTACTTGTAATGCTTTTCTACATGCTTACCAGAATATAGGTTTTATGTCCACGAGTTCCATATCACTGTTTTACAGGCACAAGAAGTTCATAGTAAGCCTGAATCAAGATGTTAGATGTGATAAACAATGAATATGCATGTAGAAGGTCAAAAAGAACTACTGAACAGCTGCTTGTATGTCTTCAAGTCCTGAGCTTGGCATCTCATATGGCTGTCACAGCTTCACTCACAAATTTGCTTAGTTTGACACTTTTTAATTCTTCCATCATCCCTTCTCACTGCTCTTCATTTATTTGTTTAAGCTGTTTAATAACTTCCATGTTGCACTTAATGCTTGGATCCAATGTCCTGAGAAAACCTGAATCTGGAAACCAAATTTCACTCTAATCAGATTTCCACATTATATGATAAGCAATCTGCTCATCGGCAGAAAGGCTTCATTGCTCAATTGCTCAATCTGGTCCTAAAGCAATTATATCTGCCTTTAAATAGAAATAGTAGGAGGATACAACAGAAAGCAGTTCTATCTGCCATATCTTTCTTTAGATCAAAGCATTGGATTACTGCTATTGTATCAGCAAAGATGTTCAACACCTATAACTTCAAGTAACAACTAGCTCCTACACATAATAAAATTGATTTTTTTTTTTTTATTGCACTTAAATGCAACATGAAACCAGCAGATAAGCCACTATAATATTTATATATTAAATTTAAAATTTATTAAAAAAAAAAAACAGCAGACAATGGAGCTACAGCTGTGCAGTATAAAACTACTTGCAAGTGGATCACTGATCACATCTTGCAGCTGAATGATAATTACACAGTTTGTATCAAACAAATATAAGGATCTCATTGCTGCTGCTGGAATGAATCCATACAATCGAGTAGGCTACTTTGGTTCACTTCCGGATTGTTGGGTCAGTAAGAGGGTCAACCAATTTGCACTAATAAACCAATATGATATTCTTCATATACATTTTTTCTTGCTGGTATAGAAATAAATTTTATAGTAAAAATCAGATGGTTGATGTTTTGCCATTGTTTCTTGAAAAGACATATCAAGTGGTGTCATGCCACCTGGACTCCCATTGAGAGGACCTATTATAAACTTACTTTGGATTTCACCTTAAAAATTCAACCAATGGAAACAGCAAGAAAACAACAAGCAAAAGGAAAACAAAAACCAAACAAACCTCCAAAAACAAAAGCTACAAATACAACAAAGCCAAAGCAAACCGCTGGGGAAGAACTCAGGCACCCCAATCATCAAAATACATCAAGACCCTTTGATTTCTAAAGCAACCTATCAGCTAATGGAAACAAGTTTCAATCTATCATCATCATATCCTAGCTATTTGGAGTCAGCTTCCCTGATTTGTTCAGCAGAAGTTTGACAACCAGCTGCCCTCCTGACATGAGCCTTCTTTAATCAAGCTTGGGACTGACCAGCATGTACAATAAGGCAATACTTAAAGAAAAAATAAAGAAACAAGGAAAAGAAATAAAATTTCCGCCTTTCTTTGAAAATCCTCCTACAAATAAGGAACAAATGTCAAGAGGGCAATAAGAGAGACGATTTCAGATTTCGCACATCTTTTGAGCTCAACAGGCTTTGATATAAAATAATCACCTGAAAGCCTTCGATATGTGCTTTACTTGGAAAATAACGTTAAAAATCAAAATACCAACAAGGGAAAAGGCCATGCATATACTGAGAGTTAGTGTGCCAAAGTGGGGGGAAATCTCAACATGTACTAGCATAGGAGACTTCAAATCATCCTGAAAAATGCATAGGAAACCTGCCCATCTTCAGATGTGAGGAGATAGGGGCAAAAGAAGCACTTGAAGTCTCTCCTATACTTTCTGCTTCAAATATTAAGAAATGCTGAGCTGCTTCGCAAAAGGACCCTCCCTCCCTCGTACTGAAGGAGGGATTTACAGATAGGGTTGCATCTGGCGCCAGCTGAGCATGTCCATGTCCAGTCTATGAGATAATAACCTTAGCCCAGACCCAGCACAGCCATGGGCTAAGGAATCAGGCACAGGCTGGGCCACTGATCAAAAGCACACCAATCTTAAATAAGTCAGTACAAATCAAGCCGACTTGTTGTGGTCAGATGCAACGCAGGTCCACTGCAATTGGTTGTTGGCCTGGCCCTAAACTCAGGCCAAGGTCCAACCCACAGGCCTTGGAATCTGGCTCAGCCCACATCCAACCTAGACCAGACTGGACTCGGGGCATGCCACGACAGCATGGTTGCCACTATATTCAGACCATACTTTCCCTTGTGGCCTCACTCATGAACATGCCCTGGCCCAAAAGTCGAGAATATCTGCCTCACACACACATCATTGCTTTTAGCAATCAACAGCATGACATGAAAAACAATAGACTAGATGACAATAGCTAACATTATGATAAAGAACCATTATTGCAAACACTATCCAATTTGCCATATCCACACGAATGGGCTACCACCCACATTAATTCCTCTGCACAATAAGAAAACGTCATAACCATTTGCACAACTTGTTCCTCTATTTACTAAACAGCCCTTTCAGGATTCACATTACTTCAGTGTAAAGCAATCTCTGTACCAATTGACTTTTTGAACTTGTTGAGACGAGCAACATTTTCCTGAAACACAGAATGATCAGCATATTAACACCAGTGGCTGTTATGCATGAAGATGATAGGTTTTAACTCTCAAGTAGGTGCCAAAAGGCAAAAAGGAAACAGAGCAACAGCTACAAAAGCAGGCGCACGACAAATGAACAATTATCCAACTCTGACAAAGAACAGATACTCCAAAAAAAACAGCATGAGTAATCGAGAAAATGTCAGACCACATGTACGTTAATGTGGACTTATGGTATGTTTTTTTAACTCCGGTTTTTCATTACTAGGTAGCCTGCCAAATGATTTGACCAACCAGATTTTTGTTGTTTAAATGGTGGAGCTCACTTTATGCTCAGTGCAAATGTCCCATAGACATTCCACATTGGCACATGTGCCTATATAGAAGTGTGTGGAGAGACACGTGTGGAACAGCCAACTCTTGAAAACGTACAATGCCTCTAGAGACAATAACGCCAAGAATGAGAGTATACTAAAACATTGTGAATTATGTTGAAAGACAGGTAAAATCAAACTTAACAGTGCACTCCGAATGGATAGGTCATAATGACATGTCAAAGAAATTAAGCTTACCTCATTCGCTTTAACATGTTCTCCAACTACAGAACACTCATCTTCTAGTTGTTCCATTTCTCTCATCTTTGTACTTGATCACATGTGGACTTGCATATAAACATTTGAGCGTTCCCACTGACCAAAATTGAGAAAAAGCAAAAAAATAATAATAATAATAATAATAATAAATGAATAACTTGAGTGGGGGATTACATGAGTCCGTGACTAGTCAAGATGTGATTGGATGCACAAGCGAACTGAATTGAGAACCATCAGTTTAAACATGAAATAACAATCAAACTGTAATGATGACTCGTAGCATTTGAGATGAGAAATAGCTCTCAAATGTACATGTTATTCACACCCAACTTCATTGCAATTTGGAGCCTGATATTGATGTTAATACTAATGAAGGTGGTTACAATTTTGTTATTTCCACTTTAATAGGTAAAAATCAAAGTTCAGTGCAACAGCGTGTTACGGCACCCAAACATGCCATATACCCATTTATCAGGAGACCACGGCCTTTAGGGTAGGGGTGCAACTCGGGCAGGTCGGTTTGAGTTGAGGTTCAACCCAACCCCAAGAGGAGTCAGCCCAAGGCCCAACCCCAAGTATTGAATACGCAACCCTAACGCAATTCAGGTTGGGTCGGGTTAGATTGGGTTGGGTCAGTTAACATCTGCAACTAGTAAAGTAACACATAAATCAAACATCTAACTATAAAATTACACTGCTAGACTACCGACTCATAAACAAATAATATTAACAAAACAGATTAAAAAAATTCACTAATATTTTAGAAGTAAAGACACCATTCAATGCATAAATGATTCCAATCATGAATGCTACATAGCATGGAGTCCACAGCATAGACAGTTCCAATCATAAGCCCTATTTTTCATGCGGGCCATATGTATATGTACTGCATATGAGGTTGCGTTCAGGTTGGGTCAGATTGCCCAAGGCCTCAAACCAATCCCAGCCAAACCCAACCCGACCTAAAGTTCGGGTTGAGCCCAACTCAATTTGCACCCATACTTTAGGGTGCGTTTGGATGCAATGACGAATTGAATACCTTCTTTTTTTTTTCTTTATTTAAGGCCAAATTGAATACCAGTTATTTCCCTAATAAACTGAAGATGCCAAATTGCAATTTCTTTCATTGTAATCCATACTCAAAATCCGGGATCCAAATTGCACTAATGTATCTTCCAACATAGAATAGAAAGAAACATGACTGTGATTTAAGGGACGTGGATTAGCTACTGAACCCAACAGTAGCGGGTTCAGTAGCGAGTCTCACTACTGAAGTGACGTGACCACGTTCTTCAGCCCCACCATGATGTATGTGTTGTATCCACACCATCCATCCATTTGGAGAGATCATTTTAGGCATGAGCCAAAGAACGAAGCAGATCCAAAGTTCAAGTGGACCCTACCACAGAAAAGAGTGGGGACAGTGACTCCCACCGTTGAAACCTTCCTAGGGCCCACCATGATGTTTATTTGAGATCCAACCTGTTTACAAGATATTACAGACATGGAATAAGAGAAAGCATAAATATTAGCTTGATCGAAAACTTCTATGGCCCAAAGAAGTTTTTAATGGTAAGCATTCAATCCCCACTGTTTTCTGTAGTGGGGTCCACTTGAGCTTTCGATCTGCCTCATTCTTTGGCTCATCAGTGTGGATACAACACATACATCATGGCGGGGCCCACAGAACCTGGTGACGTCACTTCAATAGCGAGACTGCTACTGTAACGTTAAGTAGCTAATCCGCGTCCGTGGTTTAAGGGCCTGTTTGGATGCCTGTAACTTTTTTAAGTTGTAAGTAAGTTACAGGTGTAAGTAAGTTACAGGTAATCCTGTTTGGATGTAAGTTGTAACTTACTTACAGGTAACTTTGTTTTTGTGTTTGGATAACCTGTAACTTTGTTACAGGTAATAAGTTGGATATTCACGCTAGATAGAGTTTGAAATATAGAATCGTTGAAAAATCAGATTGACACGTTAAAAACATTGGGATAAAATTATTCCATTTTATTAAGCCCATGTAAATGAATAGTTTGGCCGATTCTTAGGCTAAACTAATCAATAGGTGGACCATAAAAGTGGGCCCATGTTTTCAAAATGCTAGTAATGTGAACAAAAAACTTGAAGTAACATATTCAATCAAAAATTTTCAATCCTTATCAAAATCTCTAGAAAATAATTTGGGTTAACTACTGGGGTATGTCTCCCGTGAGAAGTGCTTCAGCTGAATGGTTGCATACACCATCACAAATGACTGTTAATGCTTTAGCACTTCCCATGTGCTTATATGTGCTGTGATAAAATGATCCATTGAAGAGACATTTCACAGCACATGTGCCAACATGTCATGGAGACAATTTACATGAAACCCAGTGGCAGATCGGGACTAAAATGGTTTCCGTGGGGCCCCTCCCTCAAAACACTCTCTACCAGATCATGGACTAAATGTGTTAAGGTGGCCCACTATGATGTATTTGTTTCATCCACACCATCTATCCATTTTTCCAGAAAATTTTAAGTCATCAGCCCAAAAATAAGGTACATCAAAATTTCGGGTGGACCACATCACTGGAAACAATGTTGATTGAACAGCCACCATTAAAAACTTTTGGTGGGCCACCAATGTTTTCGATCAAACTGATATTTGTTTTTTTCCCTTCATCCAGGTCTTTATGACCTAATCAACGGCTTGGATGTCAAACAAACAGTACAGTGGGCCCTGCTAGTTTTTTAATGGTGGACTTTTAATCGTTATTGTTTTCGGTGGTGTGGTCCACCTGAGATTTAGATATCCCTCGTTTTTGGAATCAAACCTAAAACGATTCAAAAGAATGGATTGGACGGCATGGAAACAAATACAATATGGTGGGCCCCACAGATCATCTGCATTTTCCACGCCACCTCACCATACTACCTCCATCAATGCAAAAGGAAAAAATAATAATAATAATAATGGAAAGAAAGGAAAACGCAAAAGAGAGGAAGGGGTTTCGTACCTAGCAGAAGCTCGATGGGAGAGGGAGAAGTAGACTGAGAGAGGGAAACGGAGGCGAGAGGGAGATGAAGACTGCGATTCTTCCCAACGATTTTCATTTCAAAAATTTCAACCGTTACCTGTAACTTAGTTACAGGTAACTTGAAAAAGGACTCCAGCGCCTGTAAGATTTTTGGCTCTTTCTCCTGTAACTTAGTTACAGGTTGAGAGAAAGTCACCTGTAACTTTCCTCCCCCAAACGCCAACTGTAACTAAGTCACCTGTAACTTACTTACATTTTAGAAAAGTTACAGGCATCCAAACGACCCCTAAGGTTGTGTTTGGATGCGCAATAGAACTGCATATCATTACAAAGATGTGATTTTTTCACTTCTGGTTGAAGAAATCATTGGGGTTTTTCGTCATTTCCTCCTGATCAACCTAAGAGTTCGCGATTCAATTAATGCGTACTGTAAGATTAGAGATACAAGAGTGTATTTTCGAGCATACCTAAATCAGATGCTACAAGAGGGATTTCGATCTGCAATGGAGAGAGATTCCACCGAAAAATGCAGAGAGAGAGAGGGTCCATCTAGGAAACCCTAGGTTATTCGGCGTTGCAGGGCAGAAAGGCTTCTGTAACAAGAAATGCTCGAGCGTGGAAGCGGATCGCGTACTGAGTAGACTGTGGGGCCCACAGTGATCTATGTATTTTATCCACTCCGGCCGTCCATTTTTTTTCCAGATAATTTTATGGTTTCGGATAAAAAATGAAGCATATCCAAAGCTCAAGGGGACCACACCACAGGAAACAGTGTAAATTGAACGTCTACCGTTGAAAATTTCTCAGGGGCCACATAAGTATTAGATCAAGCTGATATTTGTATTTCCCTTCATTCATTCCCGTCTGTGCCATCTTATGAACAGGTTGGATGACAAATGAGGGCCTTACGAAGTTTTCAATGGTGGAGATCTTTATCCCACTGTTTCCTGTGGTATGGTCCACTTGAGCTTTGGATATACTTCAGTTTTGGGCTCAACCCCAAAAATTAGATGGAAAAACGGATGGAAGGCATGGATATACCACGTACATTCACGTTGACCCCACAAAGTCTACTCATTACAATAAAATCACACGGAGTTACTTGGGTCGTTTGGAGCCGTAGTTTGGAGGGGACTGGAGGGGGTTTTAAGTCCCCTGGTTGCTTGGCAGCCTAAAGTAACCGGATGTTTCAAATCTAGGGGATTTGTAATCCACTTGGTGTTTGGATTACACTTAAAATCATTTCAATAATTGTATGTGTAACATATGTGTCACTATACACTATTATTCTATTGGGCACATGGCCCAGTAATGATGATTCACACTGTCCAAATATTGTCCACGTAAATCAACGATTAAAAATTGTTAGTTAGTCGCTCGGGCATAATCTTGTGCTTGTGCCCATCCAAGACATGGAATTTCATTATTTTCAGGCAAAACATATATTTCAACAGGCTTATCACAACAATTGTGTCAAAAATTACATATCTCACTAATTCGATATATTAAAATTGATTTAATAATTAAATTCAAACCCTTATAAATATATCATGAATGGATACTTTTGAATTAAAGTTGATTCACACTTTAGGGTGCCAAACACTGAAACACACCAGAGGATTGCAAATCCAGGGGCTCCGAATCCCGGGGTTTCCAAATCCACGCTCCCAAACAGGCCTGCAAGCGGTTTCCTCGAGGGATTGATTGAGAAGACGCCGAAGAGGTGAATCGCATCACACGTGAGAACTGAGCTCGCGTGACAGAGATCTGGACCATGTACGAGGTGAGGTTTATGTGCACATGCCCGAGCCCATGTGCACAAGACGGTGTGGCCCTTACCGTGGGCCCCACGTTGATATTCTACATCCCTAATACGGTGTAGATGCCTTATTTTAACTCGTGGGACCACAAAAGTTTTGGATCAAAGCTATATTTGTGTTTTCCCTTCGTTCAGGGCAGTGTGACCTCATGAATAGGTTGGATGGGTTGGCCCTATAAAGGTTTCAATGGTGGGTGTTACTGTCACCACAGTACTTCCTTTTGGTGTGGTCCACTTGAGCCTTGGATCTGCCTGTTTTTTAGTATATGGCTAAATTAATGAACGGTGTTGAAAAAACCCATACATCACAGTAGCCCCACTGAGCCCCTTTCCTTTCCTAGCTTGAGAAAGGATTGTAACTAATCCGCGTCCAGCAAGACACACACATGTGGATGGTACATATGAGTTGGGCAGGCCCACTAGCGGTTTTCCTCAGATCACACAGAGCGCCTTATTGTTGATCCGAACCCTTCATTCATTAATTCAACTAGGAGCAAGCCATGTTGCAAGAATCAAGCCAATCTGATAATCCTAGTCTTATAAATAGCGTCAATTTGTTATAACCATCCACTAGGTAGGAGCCATAAATCACATAGTTATAATCATTTGATTAAAGTGTTACTTTAGAATCTAAAAAGATATAAAGTGAGATCTATCTTAGTGGATGTTTCAAGTGAATTATTGGACTTATTTTATTTATTTAGTTAATGTTAACTGCCCATTTTCGTGCTATTGATGGAAATTAGCTTAAGATCACTTAATTAGCATGATTTTCCACCATAGCTTGATTCTATTTATATGAATGAATGAACGGCTTGGATAGATAATAAGTCATCCCTTGTACCATTTAAACTACTAGGGATCCATCTGATCGTAGATAAAATCAGTTGAAATAGGACCATTGGATGTGTTGTAAATCCAAGTGACTAGGGCTGATCCGTCCAACATATGTTAAATGACACCGTTGAAAGCTCTAACTTGTCCATTAGGTGGACTAACAATTAAATGAGTAATTATTATTGTTTATGATTATTTTTATAGTTAAAAAAGACAGTCATGACTTATAATCGACTTATAATCAACGGAAAGTGGTAAAATAAAGAAAACATTCAAATGCCGAAATATAACTCTAACTTATTTAGTCATGTATATCTAAATAATTCATAAAAAATAGTAGCTCTTTTTAGAAATTCATTTTTTAATAGATGGAAAGGTTTTCATTAACAAGCATGCACAAGAAAACATTGAGAAGAATCGTTACAATATTCTTGGGTGGCATATATAGACACCTTTGAATACACTGGGAAAATAATTGAATATATGTGTCGCATGGCAAGCCGCATATTGTCACTACAGATCAAAACAAAGCCAACCACCACACTCTCCATTGGGGTGTGCGGATCCAAGAAATCAAGGCAGGCTTTAAGAATACCAAACCAATATTCCTATATGTGCACTTTTGCAGGATTCACATATACTAACCTGATTCAATAAATAGAGTTTCACTTGTCCTTTGGCGACATAGATTCTAAGAGATTTGTGGGGATTTAAGTTTTTTAAAAATGACTTCGATGGATTTGGATTTTCATTCCTCCAAAATCATTCTAAAGAATGATACGGGATAATTAACTCAAGCACCATATCGCATGGGTTTAGACATCAGTTTAACCCCCCTTATTGGTCCTATTTCGCATGGGTATTGTATTTTAAATTATTTTAAAATAATTTAGTGTTTCAAAATATCCGTTGGGACGGACCATGGCTGTGGCCATAGGTGTGCATGTACCCTACGGATGTGTCTTTTCACTGAAAGGTTATATCCTTTCAATTTTTGTTTTGAAAAGTTGTGTCTTTTGAAGCCTAAGGGTCGCACCACTTGGGTTTAAACCCAATAGTCACAACCCTTTGTGAAAGGGTGTCTTCACAAAATCTATAAATAGATTTTCTCTCATCTGTTTTTTTAAAAATATATATATAAGAAAAAGTTTGTTTTACATTAAATGTACGGTTTAAGTGCTTTCTAGTTCGGGTTAAGACTACAAAGTGGTTCGAGCCCGTGTACAGCGAGTGCACTGCTGGGACCGGGTCATAGTCGTTGTATCCTGAAGGTCGATTGCTCTAGAAACCTATTGCACTTTGGACGCTGTCCAAGGGGAGCAAATTCAATTTCAAGCCGAGTGACTCATGTCACGCCTCGACTTCTATAAACCGATAAGTTTTCTCTTTTTCTCAATTTAAATTTATTTATTTAAATAGTTTTTCAAACTCCATATCCTAACAATCTTGAAATCGAATATGTTTGAAAAACTATTTAAAAATTATGGTAACATCTATTTGGTTAGAATAGCCCAAAATGAAATCACACCAACCCAATTTGTGGGCCATGACTCATATAATCTTGAGTTGTATCTCACATAATGGTCAAGATCTTGTAGATACTTCTTATGTAAGTTCTTTGGACCACATGTACAAAAGTGAACATATGCACCGACTGAAAATGGTTAGGGTACTTTAGATCTTGATATCTATAAATGAGAATGATTGGACTATGATCAAAAATATAATCTAGAACCCTCATATACTATCTAATGGTTAGAATCTTACATATATTTGTTGTACGTATTCTCTAGACCACCTATGTAAATCATCTAAAAGACTTAAAGTTATGCACTGGTGCTATAGCCTATTGATTGTTTTTATGTTTATGTCACTGACAATGTCAATCTATCACATACAACAAGATCAAGTCATATGTAGTGTCACACCAAGTAGGTATCCACTAATATTCACCATTTGTGAACAATGAGGATTGATCCTGGATTTATTTAAAACTAGGATATCAGGGTAGGACACAAGTATGAGGAACTTTTTCAACCACCATACATGTATAAATAAAGGAGAGCCACTTTTACAGATAATCTTTAAAACATAAATGATGGGAACCATGTGAACCAATGATGGTATTGTACATACGAACACTATCTTCATCAAGTGCAACATACAAAGAAAAAATCTGACTGATCAAATATCTTCAGCATGCACAACTTTCATGTGAAATTGCATTTGAAAGTTCTTTTCAGCCTATAGTTTTTAGCTCTTTTATGGCATATTGTGATTTACGGTATCATAAATATTGATATGTCTTGTTTATGATGGGAATTATTAGATGAATGTTTTGGATAATCATGTTGTAGTATGGAAGTTGTTGAATATGATTTACAAGATCTTAATCTGTTGCCTCATTTGCAATTATCTGTTATTTTGATCACAACGTTTTTTGTCAATCCTATGATCCTCCAAAAGTTCTATACATGGTATGATCCAATGTTCGAGTCAAGTTGTGACCAATATATTACATCTCCAATTATGAATTCATTTCAATTTCTAATAATAATGGTGGATGTGGCACAAAGAGGACAATGGAAAGATGAAAAAGATATTTGTGTGTTATTTTTTAAAAAATATCGGTTAGAATCATCTATTCTAATTACTGCACATGGGTTTATTCTGTTGTGAGTTTGCTCTCGTAGGTAACATTTTACTACTTTAGCAGAGCACCGTCATTCATACACATACAATTTATAATTCTATATGATATATGTCATTGGATAATCTAATTCGGGCCTAATTTTGATGATCAAGACTATTCAACTAATGTGTTAGACTATGTATAATGTCTGTCACCAAAATATTCTTCCATTGAACAATCTTACATGTCCAACTTATAGACTGCAAGTGGATGGTTTACTGTTTACTTTATGATAGAAAATTTTGGGAAGATATTTGATGGCGACTGATGATGGGTAGCACAAGAGTGCATGGTCTGAATTGTGAAAAAATGGGGCCTACTATATCAATGGTGTTAGAACAAATATAACATATCATTTTGATCAAGTGCATGTTAAGGAGTTGATTTTTGTGCATAAAATGAATAGTTATATTAATGTTGATCTTTAGAAATGCAATAGAATGCACGGTTACATACTAAGGCGTCATTGCACACATGTTTGTAACATGATTAGTTCATTAGTAAGTCCTTCTTTGTATCTATAGTGACTTAAAAATTAAGTTGTAACATGGACCAACTATTAGTATAAATAACCTTTATAATAATGAGTGCACATAAGGAATAAACGAGTATACTATATTGAACTTAATCAAATCAATGGCCAAGTCTATCAAACCATGGGCCCACTTATCACTGTGTATCTATAGATAACGCACATTATTCCTTTTGTATCATTGCATATATCTTGCGGACTTTGATCCATCCTATGTGGATTTATGATTGATATGTTCAAGTCTTATATTCTTGTGTTACATGTACAAAATATATTGTTTCCATTATAATATGAAACATTAAACAATGTATGACTCTTGATACATATATACTCAGATATTGTACATATGTGGAAAAGATCTCATTTATAAAGATTTTAAATTGTGGGGGTTATGTACTTAGATGCATTACAAGGGTCCAAAATTATAAATCCATACAAATATTATATTTGCCCATGTGGGATGATTGGGCTGGTGTATTTTTAAAATATTACCTTTTGCATACCCAATAGATAAAAGGTCTAAATCTTGCATGTGTATTACTTTTATGAATATTAAATACTTGAAACTCATATTAACTGAATGATTGTCTTTCTTGAGTTTCACTTACCATGAAGCAAATGGTGACTTGAGTTTCTCAAGTGGACTAGTAGTAAATATGCATTAATTCAATGTTAATTACATCCTATCATGTGTTAATCTAAGACATATGTTAGTCAATTCATATGATGGTTCCTACGAAAAATTTTTCTTAATAAATTTATCAAGTGGACCATAGATATATCTATCAAGGCTAAATCTGAAATTGTGGGGGTGCACTCGGATGCATAAACCATTTAACAAATGGAATCCAAGTTTAGTCAATATATATTTGATAAATGGGTTGACATAAAATTGAAGATTTGCACTAAGAAAAATATATGCTGAATGTTATGGATCAATATACACATGTTTTACGTTGATGTGTATGTCTTTGAGACAAGGTGTCTGGAATTAAACATATTGAATGTTTTAATGATCAAATTGGTAGCCATTAAATGAATGGTAGAAAGAAAATTATTAGTGGTTTGAATTTAAAGATGATTGTTGGATCAATGAGATTTTTTATATTCTATTCTCATTGGAGGCTAGATTTGGACATTTGATATTGGTATTCATATGAGACTATAAGTTTATGTAATGAACTGTATTGTTTTACCATCAACAAATATATCTAATGGCCAAACTTATACACATATTGAGCCCATTGTTCAATCCATTAATTAAGATACTTGATAATGAACTTGAACATTTCTCCTCCATATTCAGTTGTCAAATATCCATTGATTGTATTAAATTTTAATCACTAATTGATAAATTGGTCAACCTTTCATGTGTTAGGGAACATATGATAACATGATAATGTTGCGATATGATTACATGAAAGTTATACTCTATTTTAGTTGTCATATGTCTATGCATGACAGATTACTCCAGCCTCTTTGTATTGCAGATATAATAAAGTCAATTGACTTTACCACTAGTTAGTTGAATGGTGGGCTAGTGAAGTTGCTTGAATTGTAAGAGTACATTCAAGGCTACGAAAGTTGGTTGTATTCAGAGCCGGTGATACAACAACTATCATAATAAAAGTGATGCTCAGTATCTATTAATTGATGAAATCATAATTGTTGACTCTGTGAGGATAGAAATGAGTTCAATATGCTTTGGCTTAAGATATAAATAATCCAAGAGGCTGCAACTGACTGTCAAAGACTTAATTGAGGAGGAAAATGAGGAATCAGCCTTGACAGAGACTCATTTATGAGTAGCTAGTTGGTGAGGCAATAACTTGCCAATACGATGATCCGTAGCTGATTTGAAAGGATGATTAACCACAATGAGATTAAGACATGGCTAAACTATATGAGAAGAAAGCCTGATAGAGCAATGACGGGTGGAGGTAAAAGACCTACGGGTCATAAATCCTCTGACCAAGTAACTATCTAAAAGATTAGTCAATGATACATCGAAGGGAATGGGGCTGAGCCTAATATATGAGCTACCAGTGTTAGCAACCCAACCTATACGAGTAGAGATCCTATTAGATAGGTTCAATGGTAAACAACAAGACACGAGGTAGACGATTGCACTGATGTAAATGAGCCCCTTCTATGGTGTACAGTGCGAGCAGCAATGTAGAATGATGAGTTTTTAGAACTCTTAATGAATCCATAGCCATATATTTGGTGGTGTATACAGTTGCTGCATAAACTTGATGGAATTCACCTATATGGGTGTGGAGGTGGAGGCCACTTCCTATGAGAATCTAGGCGAATTCTCTAGAGCACTCATGAAATCCAAGTAATGGTGCATGGCCAAAATGCACCGAACCGCAGAATCACTTGTAGCGGAAAAGTTGTGTAAGTGGCATGTACTTGCGATATACATCAAAAGGAATTAGGTTCAAAACTATGGTGTCACCTGATTTCTGTAGACCTGTCATGTTTACTGTAATGTCGGTTCAAGTCTATGGTGACACCGGTACCATTGCACAACTCTTCCATCTTAACCTGAAATATCAAAAATTTTAAAACATGTGGGGGATTATTGTATTTTAAATTATTTTAAAATAATTTAAGTGTTTCAAAATATCCGTTGGGACGGACCATGACTGTGGCCATAGGTACGCATGTGCCCTATGGATGTGTCTTTTCACTGAAAGGTTATATCCTTTCAATTTTTGTTTTGAAAAGTTCTGTCTTTTGAAGCCTAAGGGTCGCACCACTTGGGTTTAAACCTAATAGTCACAACCCTTTGTGAAAGGGTGTCTTCACAAAGTCTATAAATAGACTTTCTCTCATCTGTTTTTTTTTTTTTTTTAAATATATATAAGAAAAAGTTTGTTTTACATTAAATGTACGGTTTAAGTGTTTTCTAGTTCGGGTTAAGACTACAAAGTGGTTCGAGCCCGTGTACAATGAGTGCACCGCTGGGACCGAGTCATAGTCGTTGTATCCTGGAGGTCGATTGCTCTAGAAACCTGTTGCACTTGGGACGCTGTCCAAGGGGAGCAAATTCGATTTCAAGCCAAGTGACTCATGTCACGCCTCGACTCAAGTTTTCTCTTTTTCTCAATTTAAATTTATTTTATTTAAATAGTTTTTCAAACTCCATATCCCAACATTCCACTTCACATGAGCCACCCACTTCACATGGATGAGGCCTGTGGCCCGCCTCACATAGGCCGCCCACTCCAAGTGTGACCCTGCATCCCACAAGCAACCCCACTTGAGCTTGGTCTGAAAATGCCCCTACATTAAAGAGCCTTTTTCGCATTCCTACGTCAAAGCTAATTTGCAAAATCTTTCCTATTGGATTCTAAAAGATTTTAAATCCACGCTGCCACACAACCACTTATATTTAGAGCTGGATTATTTAAGTTTAGCAATGCTGCAGAATTCCTCAATATCACATCTATTGAGTAAAGTCGTTTGTTCCATTGATATATTTCATAACCTAGCTACTTCATTGAGCACAGCCAGATAAGCCATAATGTGCATTGAGAAGTTGCACTCTACATGAATTGCAGGTGCCCTTTTCAGACCCTGTGTTGTGCCATGAACAAATGTTTCACTGGTTATGTTTTAAAGTGAACCACCCACTTGAAAGAGTCTTTATCAATTCCTCCAAATGGATGAAACAAATGAATAGCAAAGGAAAAGATGGTTATTTGTTGTAGTTGAAATGCTACATTGCAAGCAGTTTGGCTACATTAAGGATTTTATCTCTTAGTCAATTTGTCACACGGTTAAGGCCTTTAAGTAGATTTTAGGGAATTTGACTGTACTAGCCTCAGATGTATGGTCAAATCCCTTAAGAGATTCAACCTTTCAAACATTTCAAGGGTGGCTTTCTGACAAGCTTCTGAAAATTACTTGAACCAAAATGTCATTGTCCTTGGTTCGGTAGTTATACGGTTTTTCAGTGAATAAGAAGTTACGTCGTATTTAATGTCAATAAAGTGATGTGTACGAAACCCTTTTTTTCTGCGTGGGCAAGGCCTAACTCATGGGGCCTACACTAATGTATGGGTATAATCCATGCCGCCCATCCTTCTTGCCCTATCATTTTGGGGCTAGGGCCCAAATATCAGTTTGATCTAGAGCTAGTGTGGGCTACATAATAGAAAACAATGGTGATAGTGTCACCCAATATTGATACTTTCTAGGCTCACTGTGATGTTTGTTAGAAGTGAACACTGCACAATGCGGGACTTTTTAGACCTACGGAAAGCTGGCCGACAAGGTGGATGGAACAGATCACCCTATTGTGGGCCTTAAGCTATTGTCCTAATGACTATCCTTTCATTTGGTAGTAAAGAAAGTGAACATGTAACAACCGCGACCCATATAACATGACAACCACGACTATGACGCTTGCCATATTACAACCACAACTCATATAACATGACAACCACGATCCATATAACATGACAACTAAGACCCATGACAACCAGGACTTCGTATGACACAACAATCATGACCGATATAACATGACAACCACCACCTCTACCCTTTTTCCATTACAACCACAACCTTAATCTGTATCTTTTGATCCATTTTTGGTAGTGTAGGCAGTGAGCAAGTAACAATTCGTCCATTGGATTTAGAATTTAATTTAACTTCATGGGCTAAAAAAAGAATTATATCTAAAAAATTTATGGCCCCCAAAAGGTTTTCAATGGTAGGTTTTCAATTTATATGGGTCAGGGTTGTCGTGGTTGTGATGTGTTAAGGGTCAGGGTTGTGATGTGTTAAGGGAGGAATTGTTACTTGTTCACTGCTTACATGACCAAAAATAGATCAAAGGCTACAGATTAAGGTTGTAGTTATAATGGAGTATGGTTCAAGGTCGTGGTTGTGATGTTAAATAGGTCGGGGTTGTCATGTTATATAGGTCATGGTTGTAATGTGGCAAGGGTCGAAGATGTCATGTTATATGAGTCGTGGTTGTCATGGTTTGTAGTTGTCATGTTATATGTGTTGTAGTTGTCATGGGTTGTAGTTGTTATGGTTCACATTTGTCATGTTATATGGATCGTGGTTGTAATGTTATATGGGTCGTGGTTGTTACATGTTCACTTTTTTTACTACCAAATGAAAGGATACTCATTGATACTATAGCCTAAGGCCTACAATGGGGTGATCCGTTCCATACACCTCCTCGGCCAGCTCGTCATGGGCCCAAAAAGTCCTGACTTGGGTAGTTTCCACTTCTAACAAACATCACAGTATGGAAAGTTTCTACAGTGAGTGCCACTGTCCCCATTATTTTCTATAATGTGGCCCACACGAGCTATGGATCAGGTTAATATTTGGGCTCTAGCCCTAAAATGACATGGGTAAAAGGATGGGCAGCGTGGATTATACACATGCATCAATGTGGGCCCCACACGATCAATGCCCAACCCATGAGGCCCACATTAATGTATGTGTATAATCCACACTGCCCATCCTTTTTGCTATGTTATTTTAGGGCCAGGGCCCAAATATCAGCCTGATCTAGAGGTCATGTGGACCACATAATAGAAAATAATGGTGACAATGACACCCAATATTGAAAATTTTCAACCTCATTATGATGTTTGTTGTAAGTGGATACTACCTAAGTCAAAACTTTTTGAGCCCACAGTGAGCTCGACGATAAGGTGGACGGAACGGATCACCCCTTTGTGGGCCTTAGGCTATTGTACTAATGGCTTTCCTTTCATTTGGTAGTAAAGGAAGTGAACATGTAATAACCACAACCCATATAACATGCCAACCACGAACTATATAACGTGACAACTACAACCCATGACAACCACGAACCATATAACATGACAACTACGACTCATGACAACCACGACCCATGTAACATGTCAACCACGAACCATGACAACTACGGGCCATATAACATGACAACCACGATCCTTACCACATTACAACCACGACTCATATAACATGATAACCACGACTCATATAACATGACAACCACCACCTCGACCCTTACTTCATTACAACCACGACTATAATCTGTAGCCTTTGATCCATTTTTGGTAGTGTAGGCAGTGAACAAGTAATAATCCGTCCATTGGATTTAGAATTTAATTTAACTTCATGGGCCAAAAAAGAGTTATATTAAAAAAATTTATGACCTGAAAAGGTTTTTAATGGTAGGTTTTCAATTTATATGAGTCTATCGTGGTTGTCATGTATTAAGGGTCGGGGTTGTGATGTGTCAAGGGATGAATTGTTTCTTGTTCACTGCCTACACTACAAAAAAGTGGATTAAATGTTACAAATTAAGGTCATGGTTATAATGGATTAAGGGTCGAGGTCATGATTGTCATATTACATGGGTCGTGGTTCTAATGTGGCAAGGGTCGTGGTTGTCATGGTTCGTAGTTGTCATGCATCGTAGTTGTCATGCTATATGAGTCGTGGTTGTCATGGGTCGTAGTTGTCATGTTATATGAGTAGTGATTGTTATGTTATATGGGTCGTTGTTGTTACATGTTTACTTCCTTTACTACCAAATGAAAGGATGACCATTGGTATAATAGCCTAAGGCCCACAATGGGGTGATCCGTTCCGTCCACCTTGTTAGCTAACTCATCGTGAGCTTAAAAAGTCTCACCTTGTGTAGTGTCCACTTCTAACAAACATCACAATGAGCCTAGAAAGTATCAACAGTGGGTGACACTATCAACACTGTTTTTTATTATGTGACACACACTAGCTTTGGATCAGGCTAATATTTGGGCCTTAGACTTAAAATGACATGGCAAGAAAGATGGGCGGCATGGATTATATACATACATCAGTGTGGGCCCCATGAGTTGGGCCTTGCCCATGCCAAGAAAAAAGGGCTGCATACACATCACTTTCTTGACATTAATACGACATAACTTCTTATTTACTAAAAAATGGTACAATTACTGAACCAAAGACAAGGGCATTTTGGTCCAATTAACTTTCAAAAGATTGTCGAAAGGCCACCCTCGAAATATTTGAAAGGTTTAATCTCTTTAGGGAATTTGACCATACATTGAGGCCAGTACAGTCAAATTCCTTAGATTTTACCAAGAAGTTCCTGATGTACTAGGATAAGGAATCCTTTCATCATCTCTCTTTTATCTCTCTATCTCTCCATTTCTATCATTCATCTATGCATGTAAATGATCATGCTTCAGTTCAAGCTTTAATTCACAAGTAGACAACCTATATTCCATCGGATTGAGGTGTGTGATTCAGATCCGACTTACCTCAGAAAAGAAAAAATGTGCAGCCAACATTGTCTTTACTTGATAAATAAGCGGAAATGATTTGGTGGGCTCATTTCACAGAAATCTTCTCACATACCTAATTGCATTTGAAATTAGTTTTTTTTTTTTTTTTTAATTATTTAATTTAATTTTTTTAATTTTTTCCTTGAACTTAGTTGATATCCAGGCCACCCATGTTCCCCATGGTGCATTAGATCTACTACACCCTCCTATTATCATGCAAAATCATTAATAAAAAATGGATGAACCTCATAAATGATCGTTAACCTTTATAATTAGACCTATTTTTCGAAGTGAAATTACCATAATGCCCACCATATGCCTTATTTCTTGAAAAGTGTTAAAATAAAAAAATTATAAAACCAACGTGATATTTTTATAATATCCAATTAGTTCACTAGATGAAACCTATTATCATATTTAGAAAAATTAAAATTTTGGTCAACCTAAAGGCAAGATAAGCCACACCTTTAAAAATATACCCCACTTAAAAACATCAAATGCACGTGCCATGTGATGATTTCATCAAAAGATTTTTGGTTAGTGTCACTATCATGATTGACACACATGTTTGGCAGTGTTGAATGTCATTTAAATACCATGTGAAATCTTACATGGGTGTGCGTGCATGTGTGTGCCTGTGTAAAAAGTAAATAATAATAATAGTAATACCATGTGAGTTCTAAAAATTTCTAACTGCATTACTTTTTAAAGAAAAGTGGTACATGGGAGCAATTAGCTGACCAAAATTTATATAGGATTAATTCAAGTGGACCACATATCATGTAAGGAGTGGGATTGGAAATCTTCTTGGCCTACCATATATTTATAGGCCATTTTGCCTTTGATTCTCACTAAAATGAGGGGAAAACACAAATACTGGCTTGCTTTTGGGCTCCCCGTGCAGGTTCCATCCCTATTATTTCTTTTGTTAGGGCCTAAGTTTTTTAGTGCCTCATTTTGGAAAGCAGATTGCATGTGTGCCATGGTATGACTGATGTTGCCAAGTACTACGGGCCCACCTTGATGTATGTGTAATAATCACATGGTTCATCCATTTATCAAAATCATTTCAGGGAAGCCGATTGCTTAATGAGTAATTCGTTATGCTTAAACTGAGTGAACCTTGTGAGGCCCACCATGGATGTATGTGTCTTTTACACGCTGTTCATATTTTTTTTAAAGATAATTTTACAGCATGAGCTCAAAATTGAAGCATATCCAAAGCTAAAGTGGATCATACCAATGAAAACAACGGGAATAATGATTTTTATAGTTGAAACCTTCTTAGGGCCCACAGTGATATTTATTTGTCATCTAACTTCATCATATGGATGGAAGAAAAACACAAATATCAACTTGATCCAAATCCTTTGGATCCTTACTCTTCCTCCAGTTGAAGACTCTCAGGAGTTTTGACACCCGGGTGAAGGATCGAGTGTTCATAGGTGGTGAAATCCCACTACGGCGGGCGCGAGTGTGTGGGGGTGTGTGTGCATGTGTAAAAAAAAATTATATATATATATATATATATATATATATAGATCCAAAACTTTTGTAACCCTTGATAGTTGTCAATGGTGTGGTCCACTTGAGCTTTGTACATGCTTCAAATTTAAGCTTATGCCCAAAAGTTATCCGGTAAAAGAAAGGGAAACATGCACAAATGATATAAATTATAGTGGCTTCAAGAATTTCCACGGAACCCTTGAGTTACTGTATCCACTTTCCATTTTAAGACATGAGCCTAAAATATAAGCTAGATACAAACTTAAGGTGGACCACATCATAAAGTGCAGCAGGGCAATGACGTCCACCGTTCATGACTTCCCAAGTTCCACCATGATGTTTATTTACCATCCAACTTGATGGTATGGTTACACACACATGGACGAAGGGACAACACAAATACCAACTTGATCTAAAACTTATGTGACCCCAAAAATATTCCAAGGGTATGCATTCAATTCCTAATGTTTTTTGTGATATTGCCCACTTGAGTTTTGATTCTAACTGAGTTTTGGGCTAATGACCTAAAATCATTTCAAAAAAATGAATGAAAATTTTACATATAACACATACATCATGGTAGGACTACGTCAATGCACCACGGAGGTCAGTTGTGTGGGGGTACAAATGGCTACCTGCCTGCCTCATCTTAGGCTCACATACAGGCTCACCTTTTCTGAGCTCGGGACATGTGGAGGCTCCTAGGCGCCACCATTATGTATGAATTTTATCCACACAGTTCATCTATATATATATATATATATATATATATATATAAAATTTTAAATTATTAGCCTAAAAATAGGGCTGATCGAAGGCTCAAACAGACCACACCACTTGAAGCAACAGTGCCAAGGACGCCTACCATTGATACCATCTTAAGGCCACCTTATTGTTTATTTGCCATCCAACATCTTTATATTGTCATATATTCGTGGATGAAGGGAACAAAACAAATATAATCTTGATCTAAAACTTTTCAAATACCCACTGTGGTCCGCTGGAGCCTTGGGTATTTCTTCTTTTTTGGCTCATAATCTAAAATGATAAAAAAAAACAAATGAATCGACAGTGTAATCAATACAAAACGGCAGCCCTTGAAAGCCTGGCCTGTCCCGAGATCCGAACAGCGGGGTAGTGCCTAATCCACGCCCCCAGGCATGGGAAACAGATTGGCTACTACCCTGACACCAGCCAATGGCTGGTGGTCGATGCTCTGTGGGCCCTATTATGATGTATTTGTTTCATCCATGCCATCCATCTATTTTTCACGTCATTTTATGATATGAAATAAAAAAATGAGGTATACAAAAATCTCAATGGACCACATTACAGGAAAAAGTGTTGAATGAGTGTCGACCATTAAAAACTTTCTGGGGGCCGTAAAAGTTTTGGAGCAGGCTGATCTTTGTTTTTATCCTTCATCCCGCCCTGTATGACCTAATCAACGGATTGGATGTCAGATAAACAGTACACTGGGCCTTAGGACAATTTTAATGGTGGATGTCCAATTACTATTGTTTTCCTGCGGTGTGGTCCACCTGGGATTTATATCCCTCTCGTTTTTGGGATCAAGCCTAAAAAATGATCATTAAAAATGGATAAAACACATACATCATGGTGGGGCCCACATATCATCTGCCATTAGCCACGGGGCCGGTGGCAGGGGGAGTAGCCAATCCGTTTCCCAGGCATGGGCTTGCCAAAAGGATTGGGAGCGGATTGGCTACTCCCCCTGACACTAGCCCTGGGGCTAGTGGTCGGTGTGCTGTGGACCCACTATGATGTATGTGTTTCATCCATTCTGTTAATTCAATTTTAAAGATCATTTTAGGGCTTCATCCTAAAAATGAGAGGTATATACATCTCAGGTGGACCACACCACATGAAAACAATAGAGATTGGATATCCACCATTAAAATCCTCCTAAAGCCTACTGTACTGTTTATTTGACATCCAATTTGTTGATTAGGTTATACAGGCCCAGATGAAGGGAAAAAACAAAAATCAGCTTGATCCAAAACTTTTATGGCCCCCAAAATATTTTTAATGGTCAGCACTCATTCAACACGGTTTCCTGTCATGTGGTCCAATTGAGATTGGGATATAACTCATTTTTGATCTACTACAGTAAAATTATCTCTAAAAATAGATGGACGGAATGGATGAAGCACATACATCATGGAGGGCCCCACTGAGCACTGACCACCAGCCATTGGCCGGTGTCAGGGGGAGTAGCCAATCCGTTTCCAAAAGGATTAGACAGACTGGATGTCACACGTACAATCCAGTGGCAATGCAGAGGATTTTGGTAACACGGGCCCTGCATCTTTGATATTCACACGTGTACGTCTATCACATGCGTGCTATTAGCAAACCTATATCAGGAACGGTTCTTCCCTCTCCCCTCTCCGACTATCAAAACCAGTACCCCCGTCTTCAAAAACTAGAAAGAAAAAGGAAAAAAGAAAAGAGAGAGAAAGAGAGAGAAATGAGAGGAGGCGAAGAAGAAGATCATCAATCAAGAGACTTTTACGAGCTCTGCGCTCTTCTTTTTACAATCCTCCGCCATCCTCCTCTTCCTTCTTCTCTTCTCCGTGCATCTCCTCGTCGGATGGACATTTCTCCAGCTGGATTCGCTTCTCTACTGCTGGGAATCTCCCTTGCCCTAATGCTCTGTGGATCTATCACATTCTTCGTCGGATTCATTCTGATGCCTTGGGTTTTCGGATTCGTGATGGTTTTCTATCTGGTGGGGTTGGTCTCAAATCTGTCGGTGCTTGGTCGGGCGATTATGGTGCGTAATTTGGCCGTAGTGGGGCCCGGTGGATTGACGGGGAGGATGGACATGCCTGGTGAGGAATTTTCATTTTTGGATTGATTTTTCTTTTAGTTATTTAATAATTAGATGGTGTGGATTTGATTTGATTATTTATTTATTTTATTGTTTAATTATGAGCGATTTTCTTTTTCTTTTTTAATTCTTGGGTGTCTCTGGGCTGATTGATTTTATATCATGAGTTGGCGGTGAGATTCTGTTTATTTTGCTTTAATGATCTTTTAGGTTCTTGTATTTTGGGTGTATTGATTTCGTGGCATTGCTTTGATAGATAGATGGATAGTTTGGTTGATTTTGTTATCTATCTTGGCGAGATTGTTTTGATCGGATTATTTGGATTTTGTATTGATCTTTATTGTATTAAATATTTTGATTTGATTTGATTTTTTTTTTTTTTTTTGGTTTATATATATATTGGGTTGATTACTGGGATTTTTACCATAAAATGCCTCAGCCATTCGGATTTTACCAAATAGTGCCTCCCAGAGCCTGCATTCATGGGCAGTGCTTTTTCAAAGTGGCAGTTACATTACTGCCCTCATTTTGTTTTTCCTTTACAAAGAGGAGATCTAGAATTGGTCCCATGGGGTATGTGCTTGACTTCCAATCCATCCAAGAGTTGCATACCAGCATGATTATTAGACAAACCAAAAATATTGGGGATCCAATCACAAAGCGGGTCAATCCAATTCACACACACACACGTCACACCACTCAAAATATCCTAATTCAAGTGTAGCCCATCTGATGATTTGATTGGCCTGTTTTTTGGTTCATATGATCACCATGGTGGGGTGCATATGTTGGATGGCTTGGATGTTATACATATACCACGTGGGCACAAGTCTCCACTTTCACTGATTTTTAAAGAAAAAAAATCGGATGCATTTTTGAAATTTCCTTCCTCAAAAAGCACCTCCCTGTAATGTTTAGTTGGGCAGGCGTTATTTGGTAAAATGCTAATTCCTTCAGAAATTTGCAGTAAAATCCCCCTGATTATTCGGTGATTTAGTTGTGGTTATTTTTTTTTAGTGCCAGGCTATTCTGCTGTCAGTTCAACGGCTAGGAAAATGGACGGTTCATATTGATTATAATACAGAAAGTTCATTCTATCAATGGCTAGGACTGTACATAAATTGCGTTGCCCACCTTAGTTACTTCTCTCTCTTAGAAGTCACTTTGATAGGATGATCCTGGCCATTTGATCTATGGCTATGACAAAAGGCGGTCCCATATTGATCATTATAGAGAAGGCCCAATATCATGTTGGGCCTACTTTTGATTGACCACCCAATGTTTGAAGTGAAATTACAAACTATTGACTTGGAAAATGCTGGTTAAATTGTAATTTTTGTGTTGCCCAAGGGCCCCCTAAGTTTTGTTTTTGGAAATATGATGAATACTGTAAATTGCATGAATGTTTATTCAATATGCTTCCATATGGGGAGTGGATTTCGTCTCCAAAGGCATGACATTTTTGTGCCTCCAGATGGTATACCATGCACACTACGCAAGTTTATAATGATTTGAACTAGGCATCCTGCTCTTTTGCGCCCTGGTTTTTATTGGATTACCTCAACCATCAAACAAATGGACCTGTTCTCACTGAAAAGGAGCCAGTGCTGATTTTTGTATTTTATTGTTCGTTTGTATGCCACCAATTAAAAGGTTAGGATCGATCAAACAAATGAACCTGTTCTCACTGAATGGGGAGCCACTGCTGATTTTTTGTATTTTACTGTTCATTTATATGACACCAATTAAAAGGTCAGGATCGTCCAAATTGGGACCATCCAAACATTGTGATTTTTGGACCAAGGCCCATTCACTACTAGAAATATCAATGTTTCAACCTCGTTCATATTGACATGGAGGCAAAAAAAGGTGACACTGAATCCATTCCCTTCTAATATGTTCTCAAAGATGTTCTTTCGTAGAGTGCTAAAGATTTTTCCTTGTTTAGAAGGGTATTTTCTTGATCTTCAAAAAAAAAAAAAAAAAAAAGGAAAAAGAAAGAAATAAAGAAAGAAAGAAAAAGAAGGGTGTTTTCTTGTTAAAGAGATCATTCTTCTTCTCATGGGAATCATCAATTAAAAGTATTGTTATTGGAGCATGCAATGGCCAACGCTTATTGTCCGATCTGATTTTGAGTTTTTGGTTGATATTAATTTTGATAAAAATTTGGCAAGGGAGGAATAATGTATGGAAATAGCAAGAAATAACATACATAATGCTCATAACATAAATATGACATGCATATGCATATATTTTTCTATATAAGATATGTTAGGGGATAACGGCTGGTATACTTTTTGTTATCTTACCCATCCATAATCTTAATGCGTTCCATCAAAGAAATACACGGGGTGCCTACTAATTTCCAATAATTTAGTTCACTCTTAGTTAATTTAACAGTGTCAGTTTGCCAAGTTCACTGTTGATTATTAGATTTGTGGCATTGATTCACCTTTTTGCCAAGGCGCCTCTATCATTCTTGTAGGTCTTTTATTTGTATCTTTTCAATCAAGAGAACACAAGAGAGTGAATGGGAAAGCTTGTATTGCACTAATGACGAATGCTTACAATTTTGAGGAGTTGAGACCAAAATAAGGACTCCCCTCTATATGAGCTTCGGAACCTTCTAGTACACCCATTCTTTGGATTGACTTGGCACTCATACAGTGGTCTAGAATGCTATGTAATCTTTCTAGGCTCTTCCACTCATGCATGGTTATCAAAGCTTACTAGAGTAAACAACTCCATAGAATTCTCTACACTATACTACAAGACTCTAGTATATTCTAAATCTATCTACAATCTACATACTGTGTGCAAGCCTCTTATGTACAAATTGTGCTAGAAATGACCTACGTAAGCTCCCATGCTTGTGACATGTAGCTCTATGAAGAGGGCTTGTTTGGATTCGTGGAAATAAAAATGGATGAAACAATATTTTCCAGGAAACACCATTTTAAAGAAACCGTGGGAAAGGGAAAAGTGGTTTCCTCTAGTTGTTTTTCAACAAGATCTTCATGGAAAAATTTTCTCCATTTCCAAATCTTTGATGAAATGGAATCTTTCATGAAAAATTTACTTGAAGATGGAAGGTGGCATATGTGTGGCACTAAAGATGGTTTGTGGCACCCGCCATGTTGTCACATGCATCACATTGACACATATGAGGCACTTGAAGATGGATGGTGGTGCATGTTACATGTGGCATAGCATGTTTGGTACGTGGGTCACTTGAAGATGAATGGTGGGACATGTTACATGTTGTCACATATGGGACACTTGAAGATGGCTGGTGGCACATGTGGAGTTCTTGAAGATGGACAATATCACTTGTGGCATATGTTGCACATTTGGGGTGCTTGAAGATGATGGTGGCAGCACATTGTGGCACATTGATGGATGGGGCACTTGAAGATGTGTGAAGACAAGTGTTGTGCAAGTGGCACATTCGCACGTGTGACATTTTAAGATGGACAGTGGCACATGATGCATATATGGGACATTGGCACATATGGGGCACTTGAAGATGTTCATGGCACATGTGATTAACATGTGGGGAACTTTGTAATCGTTAGTTTCTTCTCCTTTACCTCAATTTCTTGGAAATTACATTCCTTAGATATGGGCAAGGAGATGAGGTGTTTCCTTTACATTTTGATGAATCCAAACAGGTGAGTACAAATGCCTGTAAAAGAAACACATCAAAAATCAGAGAAGGTGACAATGCTCATTGACATGACTAGATGCCTTGAGTGCTTGAAGGCTTTTACATCTTCAATGGCTACGGAGTACACCTCTGACTTCCGCTCAAGTACTAAGTTGATGATCCTTCAAACTAGGTGCCAGTTCCACTTGAATAGCACTTCAGACTCCTCTCTCCGGGAGAAGAATAAGAAGACAGGACCCTGCACAGGAATTCGAACCTAATCTAAATCAGAGCTTCACAAGGACAATACAATACATTGGAACTCCTCTCCTTTTCTCGTTGTTTGCTTGTTACAATTCTCGTGACTGCAGCTTTCTAGGTAGGGAAAGTTACTTAACACCCTCCTTCCCGTCACCGAGGTTCTTATTGGATCTCTAGTTCGTAGACCAAATCAGAGTCAAATTGTCAGTGAATTTTGGGTTTCTAGCCAACCTTGACTAGTTTGCTCGAAATAAGCTAGTGGCGACTCCTTCTATTACCATTTTCGTCATATCTGCCATCATCTCGTAGTTCGTTCTACCCGTAACTGCACCCTCCTCGTGTGAACTGTGAACTTCTAGTTTTCTAATGCTTTCTTTGCTTACATGGTAGAACTAGTACAACTAGTTGCTCCCTTGCTAGGATTTTTTGAGCTTCCATGTATTTCTTCTTCTATCTGTTCCGTACTTGTGCCCAACCTCATACATGAGAATCATAGCTGACATTCTAAACTATTGAACCATATTTCATCAAGGTTGAACTAACTTCAAATTTAGAATCTGATGAATACAAACCTGTGGTGTGAACTTTTGACATAGATAACCTGCCATAGACGTCTAAAGAATGTCTTATGACTAAATGCATTTTGTAGAATTAGCATAGTATGCAATCACAACACGGTGGCCCACCTGATTACTGGGCCAGGACACATTTTAGTTGGTACCCACCTGGGAGACAACTTGGATCTTACGTGTATGTCATGTTGATTCATTGGATGGATGGTGGCTGGAGGGGCATAATAAATGGCAATGTTCTAGATGGGTCATCTTAGAGAGGTCTTGTAATATTTCTTTGATAAAGAAGAGCATGCATAAACTTCAGGCAAGTGACGATTCTTTCCTGAAGGCATACACAAACAGCATAAGGTTTGAATCTCTTGCTGTGAGGTTCACTGGCAGGTTTTAGGGCTGTATCTAGGAAGAAATTCATGGAAGAAATGATATTGTTTAGAGTAAAAAGTAAGATGAATGTGATGAGGTCTTCTTAAATCAGATGATTGAGGAATTATCAACTGTATGGTCTTACCGCTGTCTGTGATATATGTAGTATATATGCACTTGTCTCATATATTTCTTAACATTAAATGAAAAATGCAAAATATCATTTTTGTGTCATATCAATGTGTGCTGACTGATATCATTGTTACATTTTTTACAATGCTTGATAGCTTTCATCCTTTTGTTTTTCTAGGGAAGATCCATTAGAAAATACAAAAAATTTATATATATATATATATATATATATATATATATATATATATATATATATATATATATATATATATATATATATATAAAAATCCGAAAAGAATACGATGTAAGCTGATTTATTATGTATATTTAAAAAATGTTTTAACTCAATAATCAGAATTTAATAGCAAAAAAATGGTGAAAATTGAATGCCAAAATACATTCCAGTTCTCTATGCATTTGATCCTCTGTATATGTTACCATCTATCGTTACAATTTCAACATTTTGTGTGCTGACTATGACTGAAAAACCAATAACAGACCAGTAAAACCATTTCAATATGTTTGACATACTTGAATGGGCAAACGCGAAGCTGCTACCGGTTCTTTGAATTGATTCTATTGGTTAGTCTATCTAAACATGGAGAGATGATGTGTCAGAGCTGGTAGAACTGTAATAAGCTAGAGCCATCGATCCACCTTACATGTCTCAAGGTATCATTCTGATTGATACCGTCTATCTAGTCGGAGTTCTCATGGATGAGCATGTTTCAAAATACACTGATTGGGTGATGCAAAGTCATATATATATATATATATATAAAGCAATTATTAGCAGTTCTTTTGATTTGCTACAACAAAGAATTATTTAACATTTGACCCATGTGTATGGCAGGCCCATTTTTCTCCAAATTCCCAATTCTTTAGATGGGAGAAGCGGCAAGTGGTGAATGCATCAGGCTTCCGTGGGGACTGTCACTCGATATCTCGCTCCATTAATAGCTCCTTTCCGAAAATGGTCAGCTTATTCCAATCCGACTCAACTATTTTCTTAGAAGCAATGATGCAATATTCTTCAAATGGTTAGAAGAGTTAAGATGCATTTGCCTAGCTAAAGCCCATAATCTGTAAGGGAACTGGATCCACTACAAAGCTCCCTTAAGATGCATTATTCTCTATAGGCTACATTCACTACAAAGCTCTTGGGTTAAGCTTAACATAGAATAAAATGTGTGGGGCCTACTGTGATTTATGCATGAAAACCAATCCATCCATCATGTGCGCTGCCTCAAATTCTCCTTGGCGTCCTAAAATCAGGCTGACCCAAAACTCAAGTGGGCCATGCCATGTAAAATCATGCCTAAAACCTCTAAAATGATGAGGACTGCCTGTGCTTTTGGAACGGACTGCTTTTTGGGTTGTCCATCCATCCTGGCGGGCCGCATCTTCTGAATGGACTGGATGGCATAGGGAAAACACTATAGACCCACACACAATCTGGAGGGTCTTAATGGTGAGCATTCCCATCCCAGCTGCTACCTGTGGCATGACCCACCTGAGTTTTGGATTGGCCTGATTTTTTGTGCGAAGAAGAACATGAGGGGGCCGCACATAATGAACTGATTGGATGTCATGCACATATTATGCTGGGCCTATTCATTGCATTGTAGATTAAGATTAACATACAAAGTGTTGTAGTGGATCCGGCCTCTTTTTTAAATGTATTTTACATTTTTTTTAAAGAAAATAAATTTTATGTTTGAAGCTTTCCTCATATGTTGGCACAACCTGTGATCTTTCCAGTCTAAGAATTCAGACTCATAGGGTGGACCTTAAAGCATCTTGTTAATTGGTGAAGTCGCATTGTTAATTGTGATTGCTAAGTGCTAGAATAAATCCTGCTCTCCCTGCAGGTGACAATGTGGCATGCGTCTGAGCTATCCAGGCCATTCATCAGGTGGGTGGCTGTTGTTCTTTTTATTTTTGTTGTTCTTTTTGGGATTTTGACATGTAAACCCCTATCTTTTGGTCCATTGCCACGAAAAACCCTCATTACTATTCTCAAATAAACAGTCTTTTATAGGGTAAAAAACACCCCCATTTTGACTCGGCCTTATGGAAAGTGACGGAAATGACTGTTAGGGATGGAAATTACTCTTTTCCCTTGTGGAAAAGACTGTTATGGCATGGAACTGACATGGGCCACTATGATGTCTGCATGACATGTACTCTGTCCATACGATGAGCCCAAAAATCCAGAAAATTCAAAACTTAAACCCATGGGGCGACCATAGGTCTGAGAAGACACAACTTTCCAAAATAAAAATTTTGAAAGGTTGTTACATTTTGGACTTGTGTGAAAAGACACATCTGCGGGCCTACACACATCTATAGCTACAGCCAAAGGCCTCACCCAATGGAAATTTTGAAACACTAATTTATTTTTAAAACAACTTTAAAATATAACAATTCTCCACATGTTTCAAAATTTTGACAATTCGGATTAAGAAGGAAGAGTTGTGTAAGTGTCGATGTTTATCGAATTTTAATTGAAATTTAGAGTAAGCAAGACATCTTTACAGGAATTAGGTGACTACCATTCTTTAACCTGACCCTTGAAGCATAAATAATTATATATGTCACTTACACAACTTTTCCGCTACAGCTGGTTTTGCCATTTAATGCCTTTTGGTCATGCACCTTTATCTGGATTTTCACGAGTGCTATAGAGAAACGGCATATATATTCTCATAGGAAGCGGCCTCACTTCCAAACTCATATAGGTGAATTCTATCAAGTGTACATAATAACTAGATACACCACCACATATGGTTATGGATTCATTAATAGTTCAAAACTCATTCTCGTTCATGTTACTGCTTGCACTGCCTATACTATTGGAATAGGCAAGTTCTCTGTAGTGCTTCCCAGTCTCATTGTGTCTTGTTGTTTACTCATTGAACCTATCGTATGGGATCTCCACTTGTATAGGCTGGGTTGCCGATACTAGTAGCTCAATTCGGTTAGGCTAAGCTCCATCCCCTTTAGTGTTTCCACAACTAATTCTTTATATAGTCCATTAGTTATAGTCTCACTAACTAGCTACTTACAAAAGAGCCTCTGCTCGGGTAGATTCCTCTCTTTTTTAACCTCACAGAGTCAACAACTATGACTCCATGCAACGAATATTTCATTGTTGTTACTGTCCATCACTTTTATTTTGATAGCTGCTATATCACTAGTCATGAATACAATCTTATCATTCATCTAACTTCATCAGCCCTGAGTACATTCTTACCATTGAACCAACTAACGACAAAGCCTGGTGGGCATATTGTATCCACAACACAAAGAAGATAGATTATTTTGTCATGATTAAACATATGAAAACTAAAATGGGAACCTTCATGTAATTGTATTCACCATACTTCAACGTCAAATCATTGCTACATGTTTCCTAACACATGCACCGTTGATTTATATATATGTTAGGGGTTGTCTTAATAGGAAGATACAAATATACGATCAATGGAATTTTATCAATTGAATATGGAGGAGAAATGTCCAAATCCTGAACGGTTATGAAATCTTAATTTGGGAAGATTATGAGGCATTCTCAATTCATGATTAAGCATCTTAACCGACGATTTGTTCATCAAATAATGAATCCCATAGGTGCAGAAGTCTACGAATCAGAAAATTGAGCAAGATATCATAGTTCATCAGGTGCAATTATAACCGCACACATGAACACCAATCCCAAATATCCAAAACTAGCCTCCATTGAGAATGGAGCATAGGTTGAAAATTCCATTGATCGAACAATCATCTATTGCATTCAGACAACTAACTATTTTCTTTCTGGCCATTCATTTGATGGCCAACGATTAGACCACTAAAACAAACAATCAATTTGATTTTCAATTACATTAGCCTCGCCACCTCATGGCATTGCTATTTTGAGACACCTTGTCTCCAAGCCCCACACATCATCGTAGCACTTGTGCATTTGATTCCCTTAGCACAAACCTTTGATTTTTTTTATGTCACCCATTTATCAAATGCATATATATATATATATATATATATATATATATATATATATATATATATATGCATTTGATAAATGGTTGACATAAATATATCCATTTATCAAATGCATATTGACTAAACTTGAACTCCATGGATTAAAGTGGTTTATTTAAGTGCATCCAAGATCTTTGCCGCGATAAAGCTCATAAACCTATCAACCAAACTTTTAGGCTAAGAAAAATAAATTATGGAAACCATCATAAGAATCGATTGGATCTAACACACATGTTCAAAGCTAGCACATGACTACATGAAACAATAAGCTCTTGTTATTGTGCCCACAATTATAGGTACAAAAGATATAATGTGAGCAGTCTATAAAGAAACAATGATAGGTGGGCCCATGGTTTGATAGACTTGGCCATCGATCGATCAAGTTCGATATAGCATACCTCCTATATTCCTTATGCGCACTCGTTATCATAAAGGTTAGCCACATCCATGACCGGTCCACCTTATAACTTAATTTTTAGGTCACTGTAAATACAAAGAACGACCCACTAATGAACTACTTATACTAAAAACATGTGTGGAGTGACACCTTAGTGTGCAACCGTGCATCCTACTGCATTTCTAAAGATCAACATCAATATAGTTATTCATTTTATGCACATTAATCACACAAAAGTCTTAACTCCATAACATGCACGTAAACAAAATGACATGTTTTGTTTAACTCCTAACAATATGGTGGGCCTCATATTTTCATAATCTAGAACATGCACTCTTGTACGACCCACTACTATTAGTGGCTGTCAGGTATCTTTCCAAAATCCTCCATCCGAATTTCTTAGAGAAAGTGGACAATAAACCATCCACTTGCAAGTCATAAGTTGGACATGTAAGATTGTCCGATAAGGGAATACTTTGGTAACACACATTATACATGGTCTGGCACATTAGCTTAATAGTCTTGATCATCAAAAGTTGGGCTTGAATTAGATTGTCCAAAAACCTATAACATATAGAATTATAGAGTGCATGCTTATAAACCATGGTGCGCTGCTAAAGTAGTAAAAGGTTGCCTGAGATAACAAATTTGAACAAACCTACTAGCGGTTAGGATAAATGATTCCAACCGTCCATTTTATTCCCATTGATCAAGTGGTCAGATCGTCCATTCACTATTAGTTCTTCCCATTTACACGACAGTGAGACCTATATTCAATGGTTGAATTGAAATAAGCAAATACATGCGAACACGCTTAAGAGATGGACGCCTGCCAAAGAATGGTGAATCGCATGCATACATGTGAACACGTCGATTCCTCCCAAAGCCAACAATGGGCCACTTATAATTTTTCCTTTTTTAATTTTTTATTTTCAAGGCTGGGAACCAACCGTCATTTGAGGGTCACTCTTCGCCATACTCATCCTGTATGGGTTACAATCATTTGTAGTCTTAACCCAAACGATAAAAATACTTAATCATACTTTGAAAGTAAAATTAGACTTTTCTAATATATATATATATATATATATATATATATATATATATATATATATTCACTTAAAAATCAGACAAAAATAAGTCTATTTATAAACATTGTGAAGACACCTTGAAAGGTGTAGGGAAAAGCTTTCAAAAAAAAGCAGTGACTATTCAGTGTAAACTCAATTGATGCGACATTGAGTATGAGATAAAAGAAGACTCCCCTTTCCAAAATAAAAATATAAAAGGATGACCTTTCAAACTTGTGTGAAAAGACACGTAAATGTAAATTTTGAAATATCAATTTATTTTGAAAATAACTTAAAAATACAACAATTGGAAACCAAACCTGCGTATCTATTTTTCGGCTGATAAGTATGTTATTCACCAGCCACACTTATCTGATTAATAAGTAGAAACCAAAGATAAGTTACTTAAGAGGCATAAGTAGTTTATCTTACGTAACTTAGAATCCAAACGGGCCTAAATGTCAACCAATCTGCTAGTGAGAGAATAAAATAAGCTTAATCTTATTATTAAACAACTGTTACACAGATTTACGGGGTTTATTTTTAATTAATTTATGTCAGGTATCCAGTTTTAAGTATTCTTTTCTAGTGCCTGCGAATCGTTAGTCACTTAGGCAGAGTATGAGAGCTTTTTTTTTTTTTCTAAAACTCGAGTCGGGAAAGCATTATAATATGGCGGACGCGTACTAGAAGACGTGCTGACAGCTGTCTTCACGTAAAAGAGAGGAACGAGGCTTCCATGTACGGCTGTTATCCAAGCCCCATCCATTTTTCCAGCTTATTTGGGCATGAACAAAACCCGAGGCAGGTCCAAGTTTCTGGTGGACCGCACCAAAAGGAAACAGTGGTTATTGCCCGCCCACCACTTAAAACTTCTTGATTTATGTCATCCATAACTCGGTCTTACCTGTGATTGACCGTCCCTTCTGAGGAATGGATGGTCCATATTGATGGCACTAGAATAGTTGGATTATTAATCTAAATCATCTATCACGTGGGTCCTACTTTTGGTCGAACAACTTGGATCATGAGGTGTCACGATCTTTTGTTAGTCAATCGCTGGGTCCACTTAATGAGTGGTTTAGATGTAATCCATGTATCTAACCGAGTGGAAAAGCTTGTTGAATAAATGATAAGAGCTGAGGGGGACAATAAATGATGGGAACTAAGGACCACATTGGGACAGAATTTTCTGCAACTAGAGCTATCCCTGATTGAACGCGCCCAATGAGCGGTTCCGATCACCAAAAGCTGGGCCCATGTGAATCAGTTTTCCTCGCGGGCTACGATTTGAGTGCTCTCGAGGAATACCAAACTTCTCGCCATGTTTGTTGACCAACAGGGGCTGGCCGGTTTCATCTTTTCTCTCCAACGATGGGGACAGGTTCCTTGCTTAGAAAAGCTGCCAAGAGCCGAAAGCTCGATATGATTCTCCCTACACCTGTCGCACGTGTACAAGATCCGGTCCGTTGTGAAGTGATCAGATTCAACAGCTCAGAAAGCTGCAATACATCCCGATGAACAATTTCTGCACTACACGTGGCAGCTTTATTCGGATTAGGTGATACCCAGGCCACACGCAAGGCGGTGTGCAGTCCTTACCGTGGGGCCCACCTTGATGTATCTATTCTGTTTACAATGCGGCCATCCGTTTTTCCATACCGTTTTAGGAAGAAATCCAAATCTCAGGTGGATCGAAACAGTGGTGACTGAACGCCCCACCGTTAAAAAACTTCTTAGGGCGCACCTTAATGTTTACTTAGTGATTATTTGCCATCCAATCTGTAGATAAGCTCACGTAAGCCTGGATGAAGGGAAAAAACAAATATCAGTTTAATCCAAAGCTTTTGTGGCCCATTAATGGTCAATCAATTTGATAAGATGGATGGACGGTACCATACCGAAAGGACTTTGAAAGGTTTACAAAATGAATATAGAATTTCTAACCCTACAGGCCATCTACATTAGTACATGTACAAGGTGACAGTTACAGTTCATATGTAAAAATCAAAATTAATCAATCCCCGAATGTGGAAGAGAGAAAATTAAGAGATCGCAGAGATTTGAGCTTGGAGTGGCTGTACTATGAAGTGATTTTTGTTTACACGCTTCCAAGGGTTAGATGGAAATCCGGCTTCTGAACATTGAAGCTTGTCTTATGAAAGACGAAACCGAGCATTGCTAAATCCTCTGGTAAAGTGTCAGGATGATCTCATGGGAACTTTCCATGAGGTCGAGCTGTGTGGGGCCTACCTTGATGTGTATCAAACATCTACCCCATCAGTTAGATGCAACATCTACCCCATGGCCAAGGGCTTAAAAATCAAGTCAATCCATGACTTGGGTAGGCCACACCATATACAACAGTTGAGAGGAGTTACTCTCTCATTAAAAAATTTATAATCATTTGTTGGGCCCACAAAGATGTGGTTCACAAATCCAGCCCATCCATTGTGTGTACCCCACTTGGATGAGGGATCAGACCAAGTTTCAGCCGCATCCAAAGCACAAGTGGTCCCCGCCAAGTGCTTTATATATATAGGGAAATAGTTCCATGCCGTTGAGCTCATGGGAACTTCTTACAAAAGTTGACAGGAAACATTCATAATTATGTTTTGGGCCCACCAAGATGTCTTTCACAAATCCAGCCCATCCATTATATGTGTCCTACTTGGATGAATGGTTAGACCAAGTTTCATATGCATCCAAATTTCAAGTGGGCCCCACCAAGTGCTTTTATATGTTTTAGGCATGTCTTCGTATGATTTTAGATGGTATGGCCCACCTGAGTTCCGTGTACGGATGATTTTTGGGATACCCTATAAGTTAAAGGTAACCCATTAAATGCACAATGTTGATGTTCAACCTGGATCATGGTGGGGCCCACACAACTTGACCTCATGGGACATTCCCATGAGCTGGTCTGCACATAACCACTCCGCACAGAACCATTTCCCATATATATATATATATATATAGAGAGAGAGAGAGAGAAAGGGGGAGAGAGAGAGATGCTCACACACAATTAGCTGGACACTACATTCTTGTGCAACTAGCTAGGCATTTAATGATGAGAGAGAGGCCGCTTGCTTCACCTTATCTTTTTAAGGTGTAATGGAAAATCCACCTTGACTATCATGTATGTCTAACCCATGTTAGACTTAGGAATCAAAAATCAACTCAATTCATGGTTCAAGTGAACCGTACAATTGAAAATAGTGTGTGAAAAAAGCTTATCTTTTAAATTAATTCCTTTAATGAGGTACACTTAAATCAAGTATGACTCTAATTTTTGAGTTCTATGTCTAACCTTTGGTGTGGCATTTAATGATAGGAGTTGATTTAATTTACTCATAATTGTGAGTATTATAAAAATCATAGGTTGACATTTCTCCTTCTATTATTCTATTGGTGTGGCCTACCAGAATCAAAAGTCAGTTTGATATTCTGTACCAAGACGTATAATGAGATGACACATTTAACTATCAGACTAGATGTCACATGTACATCACAATGAACCCAAAAAAAATAAGGTTATACATTTTTTTTCAGCTGTTAAGTTTCTTTAGCTCCATTACAAGAAAAAAGTGCTTATTATATTTTTTGAAAGAACAAAAAAGAAAAAAAAAGAAAAAGAAAAGAATAAAAGTGGATTAAGTGCGGCCCCTTCCTCATGCATCACAGTTCGTCCCTGATCATGCAGCCCACATTGATGTAGGTATTGTATATCCACGCCGTCCATTGATTTTTTTAGCTCATTTTAGAACATTAATCTAAAAAATGAATCAGTTACAAATCTCAAGTGGTACACACCATAGGAAATAGTGGATAATGAACCCTTACCATTAAAATTTTCCTAAGGCTCACCATAATTTTTTACTTGCCAACTAACACAAAGATCTTGATGAAATAAATTAAAAATAAAAAACAAATTTCAGCTTGATTCAAAACTTTTGGCCTACAAAAACTTTTTAATGGCTAATCACCACAGTTTCTATGGTGTGGTCCATTTTTTGAATCATGTCCTATCATGGGCTGAAAATATGGATGTAGGGCATGGATTTACAATACCTATATCAAGGTTGGCCCCAAGGTTAGGGATGCACAGTACTACTTGAGGACAAGCTACACCTTATCCACTCCCACTTTTTTTCGAAGTACGCACCTTTTCTCTTGGAATTTGAAGAAGTTTAACAAATGGAGAAAAGGCTTACCTTGATTCTTGATATGGCCCACCGAATCATATATATAAGATCTACTCTGACCATCAGATGTGCAATCTCATTGTAGGTCCAGAGCCGAAATATAAAGCAGACTTGCAATCTCATTGTTAGTCTAGAGCCGAAATATAAAGCAAACTTGTAATTCAAGTGAGCCACACCAATGGAACATCCACCTTTGATTTTTACAAGACCCCAATTATAAATATGTAAAATCCATTCTAACCATTAGATGAGACAGAAAATTCTAGGTGTGAGACCAAAAAATAAGATCCTCAGGTGATTCAAGTGGGCCTCATCAAATAAATTATTTTTGAGGGTGAGATATTTTAGCACATTGTTTCCAACTATGCGGTACACCTGAACCACCAATGGGGTTGATTTTCAGTCCATAAGTCTAACATCGGGTGACACACATGATGGTCATGTGGATTTTACATTAACACCACAAAAAGGCCCACCCAAGCCATTAACCATTTTGTAACCATATTGAAAGAGCTGTTTAAATTAATCGAACTAATTGGACGGTCCAACTAGTTGTGTGTGAGCATCTCTCTCACTCTCTCTCTCTCTCCTGCGGATAAAACACAGACATCAGGGTAGGCCCACAAAACCTTTCCAGAACCGACCAGTATCCGAATCCATACCGGAGGTCACTACCGAATCCGACTCCGGTATAACACATACATCATGGTTGGTCCCACAGCTTTTCTTGCACCGACCAGCACCAACATCGATGCCGGGGGTCCCTAACGAATGCGGGTCCGGTCATGCTGTCCATTTCATAATAAACCAACCGTATTTATTACGTTGCGTAATGCAACCATACAAATCTGCTACGTCGTATAACCAAAAGCAGAAACTAAAAAAAAAAGAGTGTCGATATCAACCCCCTATAATTTCTCAATGTACCACCACACACACCAGAGGTTTGTTGATGTCCACACGCGTGGAACATGTGCCAAGATATAACACGAGTGCGGTATCTCAACCTTTCATCTGGCTGGAAACAATGCTTAATCTTGACCGCTTCACTCATTTAGTGGGCCAAAATCTTCAACTACCGGTTAAAATTTTTCCTAACCGTCCGTTTATTTGGATGCTGTGAATGGCCTGTTTTAAGCCAGATGGCACAACACCTGCCGTCAACAGTCGACACCGGACCGAATTGTGGGACCCAACGTGTAGGGTGCCCGTCACACCAAAAAAAAAAAACAGACCGATCTACATCTCCAGTGTGCCATACAACACAGGGAACAATGGAGAGAGTACGCTCACCGTATGATTGTATGTGTGGCCCACCGTATCTGCATATTCCATCCAATCCGTTCATCCGACGTGCCTCACCAGGATAAAAGGGATACTAAAAAATCAGCATCACCCAAAAACTCAGGCAGGCTCCATCGAGTGAACCCAAGAGGTCCAAGGCGTTATTTTACACTATTCCCTATGGTGTGGCCCATCTGAGCTCTTAATCGGGATGATGCTTGAGCCTTACGACGAAAATGAGGGAGGCGCACCTGATGGATGGATTGGATGTCAAATAAACAATACGGTGGGCTAAAACTGTACTGTTGTATTACCAAAACCAGAAAGAAAGGGGTGCGATAACAAAAAAAAGTGGGTCTATATATCAACAAACGTAAACTATTCCAACCATCCAACCGCGAGTTTCATCAAAACAACATAGCCCAAAACCCCCCAAAGAAAACCATATCACAAGGGAAAAAAATCAAATAACAAAAACATGAAGAGAGAGATAGAGAGAGCCGTTGGATTTTAAGATGGGTGCTTGTAATCTAGCCAGTGTAGATGTGGACACCGATAGCGATGAGGAAGATGGTGATGAGGCCGAAGAAGATGATCGTATGGACGAGGATCGATATCCCACTTGTTTGAAAGCCTCCAAACTCCACTATCCGATTCCTTCCTGGCAGCTGAAAGAGAAGGCCTGGTGACAGCAGCACGAACAGTACTACAGCTATCACAACAGGACCCCAATCTGCCATATCTCTCTGCTTTTCGTCTGTGGGTGAAGTTGAAGACGAGAAGGAGACGAGAAGGAGATTATTGTAGATGGGTTTTTGGAATGGAGGGAATAAAGAAAGGGGGAGAGATGGGAGAAGGTATCGAGAATAGAGTACTCTCGAAAAAGCTTTCATGAGCAGGAAGCATCTAGGGGAACGCGTTCTCCTTAGTACACGTGGCAGCATCTGGGGAGCGCGTTCTCCTTAGTAAACGTGGCTGATGTGTACTAAGGAGCATGTGAACTGATACGATATAGATGGTAGGACCGCGACGTTTGTGTGCTCATCAAGGGAGCGCGTGTAGAAGGGCGCCCTACCATGATGTAAGTGTGTGACATCCAATCCGTTCGTCGTTTGAGCCGAATCAAATGAGAGTGTGAACCGTCCATCCATGTCATGATACTGTGCATGTCACTAGCCATGTAGCTTTAACCCATTTCACGCGGGAAACCGATTGCGTAGTGAGTAAACTCTGTGGAGGCCATTGTGTATGTATTTGTCTTATCCACGCCGTCCATCCGTTTTTCCCGCTTATTTTTGTGCATGATTCCAAAATTAAAGCACATCCAATGCTCAAGTGTGCCACACGATAAGAAATAACAGGATAATGACGTACACGTTGAATCTGCTTCATTTTTTAAATGATGCCTTATAATGAACCGGCAAAACTGATGGACGGCAAGGATATATAAGAAATAATATAGTGAGAAGAAAATACACATGAATTTACGTGTTTCAACCGCCAATGTAGCGATCCTACGTGCACGGGAGAAGAGGATGAAAGATATTCTTACTCATGGTGACAATAGAGATTACATCCATAATTTATAATGACAATGGATATAGGATGCTAATAATGGAGCAAACCTATTTTAACAAAAATATAACTACAGGTAATCAAATTAATCCATAAATAGAAAAAAATCCACCATAAATCTCTCTTCTCCATCAACACTCTCCCTCAAGTTGGTGCGAAAATATCGATAGAGTCCAACTTGGACAGTATCTCTTGAAACTTGGTAGCAGGTAGTCCCTTAGGGAAAATATCCGCTAACTGTTGGTCGCTACGAACAAAAGAGGACGAATAACATTGGCTTGTACATTTTCTCAAACGAAGTGACAATCCACCTTAATATGTTTAGTCCGCTCGTGATAAACTGGATTTGAAGCAATGTGCATTGCAGCTTGATTGTCACAGAACATTTTTGTTAGTTGGGATGAACCAAAACCCAAATCCTACAATAAGGTCCGGAGCCAAATAACTTCACTAGTGGTTAAAGCCATTACTCGATATTCTACTTCTACTCTTGATCGCGCAACAACATTCTGTTTCTTACTCTTCCATGTTACCAGATTACCTCCAACAAATGTACAATAACCTGTTGTAGATCTTCGATCAACTGGACACCCAGCCCAATCAGCATCAGTATAAGCAGTAATGGAACTGTCCATTTTTACGCATCCATATACCTCTTCCTGAAGAACCCTTCAAATACTGCAAAATTCTGTTAACAGCATTCATATGATTAACTATTGGTGCATGCATAAATCTACTGACTAAACTAACTACATATGAGATATCTGGCTGAGTAATAGTTAAATAAATTAGTCTACCAACTAATCTTTGAAATTGACCAATATCAGAAAATAATTCACCATCATCACCAAGCTTACCGCCACTGTCAGTAGGAGTGTCTGACGGTCTTACTCTTAGTTTTTCAGTTTCTTGTAATAGGTCCAACACATATTTTCGTTGATTAAGAAATATGCCCTTTTTTGAGTAGCCACTTTCTAATCCAAGAAAATACTTTAAAACTCCCAAGTCTTTGATAGCAAATTGCTTATGTAAGAGAGTCTTGAGCTTTGATATTTCATCTTGATTATCGCCTGTAATCACTATATCATCAACATACACCAGAACAACCTGAAATACCATTTTTAACAAATAGAGAAGGAACTGCAGCACTCCTTTGTAGGCCATTAATCATGAGGACAGAACTGAGCTTAGCATACTAAGCTCGTGGTGACTGTTTAAGCCCATATATAGCCTTTTTTAGTTTGCACATTAAACCAAGTTTAGATTTTTATGGATGACCAGGTGGTACACTCATATAATTTCTTCTTCTATGTCACCATGCAGGAATGCATTTTTGTACATCCATTTGGAATAATTTCTAATCTTGAATAACTACCAGGGATATAAGAACTCGAAATGTGTTCATCTTCGCAACGGGTGCAAATGTCTCTTTATAATCTTCTCCATAAGTTTGAGTAAATCTTTTAGCAACCAGTCTCACCTTATATCATTCCACGGTTCCATCGCTCTTATATATCCAACGACACCCAACTGTTTTCTTTCCTAGAGGCAATTTAACAATGTCTTATGTTTTATTCTCATCAAGTGCATGTAATTCTTCTTTCATAGCATTTTTCCAAATTGGATTGGAATTAGCTTCTCGAAAAGTCTTTGGTTCTTGATCACTAGATACTGCACTCAAGAAAGCAATGAGATTGAGTAACATTATCATATATCAAATAAGCCTGCATAGGATAAGAGACAACATGGTAAGTAAAAAATTTTTTTATTCTTTTTGGAGGATGAGTCTCTTTACTTGATCTTCTTTGAGTTGGAGGTGCTGCTATTTGAGGTACTGTTGTTTCAACTGTAGGAGTTGCTTTATTTTCTGGACGTATAGCTTGGGCAATGACATCATCAGTTACTGTTGGAAGCGGTACCAAATCATACAAGTACTCCCCCTGGGACCGATTCCTGTAATCACTTTGTGCTTGGAAATAAGATTCAGATTCAACAAAGCGTACATCATGAGAAATAAAAATATTTGTAGATGCCAAGTCGTAACATATGTACCCTTTCTTTGTGGAAGAATACCCAAAAAATGCACACCGATTTGATTGAGCATCCAACTTATCACGATGGATAGCTTGTTGGTATACATAACAGACACAACCAAATACTCGCAAATGAGATATGTTAGGCTTCCGATTCTTCAAGACTTCCAATGGTGACTGAAAATTGATTACTCAACTAGGAAGTCGATTAATCAAATATGTTGCAGTCAAAACTCCATGGGACCAATATCTTTTTGGAACATTCATTTGAAACATGAGAGCTCTTGCGGTCTCTAAAATGTGCCGGTTTTTCTCTCTGCCACCCCATTTTGTTGTGGTGCTCCCACACAACTAGTTTGGTGAATAATACCTTGGCTGCGAATATATTCAAAGAAAGGTCCTTTGGTATAATTTGTACCATTGTCAGACCTAAAAACCTTAACTTTGGCATTGAATTGAGTAATCACCATATTATGAAAATCTTTAAAAACAGATAACACCTTAGTTTTTAATTTTAGCAAGTATAACCATATAGCACGAATCGATAATCAATAAATAACACAAAATATTTATATCCATCATATGAATCAATTGGAGCAGGACCCCATAAATCAGAATGAATCAGTTCAAAAGACTCAACAGACGTAGACAAATAACTAACGAATGGAAAATGATTTTGTCTAGAAAATTGACAGACATCACACACCCTAGATTCAATCGAAATAGAAGGGAAAAGTCTCGCCAAGACATGATTGGAAGGATGTCCAAGTCATTTATGTAAGATGTGACTTTCCACTAGGCCGTTGGTATAACATGTCTTATCAGTGTGATTTAGCAAGTACAATCCATGTGAATAAGTTCTGTCATGCCCCAAACTCGAAAATCGGATCCACAGGAATCCTGATCGCCGAACCCGGTGCCGACAGCCTCTGTAGTATCCCATTCTCGGCCCCTTGCGTACATACACCAGGTCCCGATCCTGGGATCCTACAAGGAGGATTTTTCAACGTACATTTGTCTCATGAGAAGCATAACCACAAGTATACCCAAATCGTAAAGGCAACATCATCATCACATATCCACTAATATAATCATTTGAATACGATACTGAAAGGAAAATACATATATCGAAATCAAAGCTCCAGAGGACAGCTGCATGCTCTAAGCTCAAAGCTGCTGCAACCTAACGCCACCTGCACGTATCTATCGTGCATAAGCTTATAAAAAGCTTAGGGGGTGGTGAAAGTGTGTGCACAAGGTAAATGCCAAGTAAGCAATATCAGAGTAATCAGAGTAAGCGAAAATATATTGGTAAGTCCATGAGTGCTATTAGCTGTACCAAGGCTATGCGATGCAAGGCATGAATGCTAACAGCCATATCAAGGCTATGCAATGTAAAAACATAATAAGACAATAACAGATGTTGAGGATGCAATGGAATATACAAATCCTGCCAAGTCTGTCTAAGCTATATAAGTGCAAAAATATAGTAACCCAAAATGCTAAGTATTGCGGATGCAATGTAATATGCGGTGTGAATGAAATGACTATGCTGGAATGTGAAGTCGGGATGATAGTACATAGTATCGCAGGCTATGGGGTCTACCACAAGGGACTTCTATCTAAACCAGTCCCATACCTAAATTTGGATAGTTAGACTCAATGTGGTAAACTCCTGATCTAAGGTTAGTCAGGCGCCCAACCAAAATCCTGATCATAGGAAGGTACACGTAACAAATAGTTACGCACCACTAGCCCGAGTGAATAGTGAATGAATGTATATGCAATTCCTGCTCAATAAGTCCATATATCAGTACGGTTGCTCTCTAAAAAATCACCGGGGTCTATTACACTCCACACAGATTGCCGCCTCCCTAACCGCACAGCCCAGGGAGTGGAAGAGACCTCACTATCTACCTAGCCAGTAGTTTGCCAATACCTACTTAGCTCGTCGATAGCGGACCCATTTACGAGCTGGTCATACTCAGCCTAGCTTATAACCCCCTCACTCGGGGGGATAAGGCCACACCCCCTCCCAACCGACCACGATATAGTGGGAGACACGGCCTACTGGTATTCGGCACTCGGGCGTTCATGTTCCACTCGGTCTAAACGTTGGGGCACTTCCTGGCCTCAGAGATTCTGAGATTTTCACCCAAGGACATCCTAAGTGCCCACAGTGCTAGAACCAAGTATTTTCGGTGTCCCTTTTAGCCATCCACGATGTGCCTGTGGAGACCACGGCCCTGATGTCGCTAGGGCGTATAATGATCAAGTCATATATATGCGAGATGCATGAGCCACACTATCTAGTCATGCAGTAATCCTGCACGTACTATGCGATAATGTGGGCACTCTATCTCATAAGGAGTCCTGTAAATGGTCTGCCTAATGGTGTATGCTATGATCAAACATTCCTCATATCAGGCATACATATGATGCGTATGGGCATGAATCATGGAGTTTTACTAAGCAATTTATATGGTGATAAACTATCCTCACAACGAAGATGGGCCTTGATGACCTACACACAACAAGTATGGGCCTATCAATGGGCCCTAGGGAGAGTTATAATGCGGACATTTAACCAACATTATTCTTACAATATAGACGTCAAACCAACATTGTACCCAAAGCACGGCCTGCCATAACATCATTACTCGCATTATAATGAAATCACATATTACATCAGGTGCACATTCCTTGCATTGAGCCACATATACACCACATTGGGCCTAGCCATGTGGGCCACAAATACATCAAGATGGGCCTCATCACATGGGCTGAAAATATATCACAATGGGCCTCAACCCACGGGCCCTAATACATCACAATGGACTTCAACCCATGGGCCCCAAATACATCACAATGGGCCTCAACCCATGGGCCCTAATACCTTATAATGGGCCTTAACCCATGGGCTCCAAATACATCACAATGGGCTTTACCAAATGGGTCGGAAATACATCACAATGAGCCTTAACCTACGGGCCCTAATACATCACAATGGGCCTCAACCCATGGGCCCCAAATACAACACAATGGGCCTCATACTTGAGCCACAAATACACAACAGGTAGGCCCTGCATATGGGCCTAATATACATAACAGGTGGGCCCCGCACCTGGGCCTACACCTTCCAAATGGGTCCACTAAATGAACGACATGGATGAACAACACATAACTCATGGTATGGCCCACTGTCTAGATCATGGTGGACCACGTCAAATGGATGGACGGAGGAGATACAACATGTACATCACGTGGGGTCCACATCCCAACCAGGGATGGACGACCAGGATATAAATCACATACATCACAGTATGCACCACCGTCCAGCCATCTGGATGGTGGATGCAAAATAGATGGATGACATTGATAAACACATGCATTATGTGGAGTCCACACGTGCGTGGATCCCACAGTTGCTATGCAGCATGAACAAAACACATACATCACATCTGCCCACTGTCCATGCCTCTGGATGGTGGGATATAACCCATACATCACTGTGGAGTCTACACTGGTGGATGGTGTGGAGTACAACACATACCTCAGTGGGGCCCACCATAATTTTTATTTCCACCCAATCTGTTGGCGAGGTCAGACAGACCTGGATGAGAGGAAAAATAATTTTCATATTGATTCAAAACTTCTGCAACCCAAAAAGGGTTTCAAGGGTAGACGTTCAATCCCACTGTTCTCTATGACGTGGGCCACCTGAGTCTTGTATATGGCTGATATTTGGGGTGGCCCATTTCCCTAAAGGGGCCTAACAGATGCATGGTGTGGATATGCAATACACATCATGGTGGGGCCCACGACTGGGACCATTAGTCCTTGCTGTCCGTCCGCCAAAATGCAGCAGCAGGCGCTGCCTACTTATATATATAAGTATATAATTTTTTTTTTGAAAAATTATTTTTTTCACGGTTTTTCGTACGTGGGGCCTGCATTAGGGAAATTCGACCCAACCATTGGTTTTCATGGCCCAAGATAGACCCATCAAGCCCAATATTCGACATATTTTGGGGTATAAAAATATTAGGGTGTATTTCAACGGTAAAAACGCTGTTTGCTATGCTATGGCCCACCAGAAAATTGGATCAGCTTCATTTTTCGGCTCAACGCCTAAAATGATTTGCGAAATAGAATGGACAGTGTGGATTAGTCCCATACATCAAGGTGGGACCTGTAGGAGTGGTCCTTCTCAAAAGCTTTGAATCCAAAGCTAATATTTGTGTTTTTAGTAAATGTCCAGCATCTAGGGACGCTAGACATTTGGGTTATAAGGTGGTTCCTGCTCAGGTGGGCCACCAAATGGTGGATGGTGTGAATACAACACATATATAAAGTGGGCCTCACATACAGATGGCTTGGATAAAATACATGCTTCATGGTGGGGTCCATCCGAGTGGGCCACATGGCCATATCATCACATACAATAGAAAAAAAGTGAACGAGAGAGGGTGAGAGAGAGTGAAATAGAGAGGGACACGTGTGATGGAGGGCTTTGCCACTATGAGCCCTCCCTTGCATTCAATCATACATCAAGTGGGTCCTAATACATGTGAGCCCACCAAATCAAAGATCAACGATGGAGATTCCTTCTCCACCTAAAATGGACAGTCTAGATGACCTCTTTTCATACAAGGAAAATAAACATCATGATGGGGTCCATGGAGAATGGCCCCATCATGAAATGATCATGAGAATCAAGGTGGGCCATCGGCCACATCTAGGGTCCAAAGTGAGATCCATACTATGAATCGGTAGGCCTCACTTGGCCCATCATCAAAATATGAAAAATCTAGCCTATAGAAGCACTCATCGTTCGATATTCTTGGTCCGATGGAATGTCGGTCTCCTTGTGCTTCACTTTGATGGTAGAAGATGAGAAATAAATGGCTAGCATGAAGGTTTTTGGGGTGGGAAGTGGGCCACACAAAACACCTTTTTCTCTCTTAGAAATGTTGGATGTCCACTCTCTTGTTAGCTTGGAATGTGTGTTGAGAAATGAGAGAGAGAGGGTTGTAAGGAGAGAGAGTGATGGGTGCTGGATGTAAGGTGAGTGATGGATGTGAAGTGAGTGATGGGTGAGGTGAGAGATTGGTTGACTTGGTCGTTGCTTGACTTGTGGAGAAAGAAAGTATGGGTGCTCTTGTACTTGACATGAGGTGATTGATTGATTGATTGATGGGACATGTTGTAGAGATTCTCTTGGCATTGCAAATACGCGGTGTTTTTCTCGAACAGAATGCGGGTCCACATCTCCCTGCCAGGGTATCGGATCGGTGCGTAATATACGTTGTCGGAACCGCGGCGACGGCGCGGTCGCAATGGTACACGTCTCAGATTAAGCCTACTCAAATCTACATGATATGACTTAGGGTTGCGTGCAAACGTCGATCATAGGTTTTGGGATGCCGAAATTTGACGAGAAGGATCGCGAGAGTCGACGGAACAGTACGAGCTAGGATACGGGTCTCACAAGTTCCTTCACCAATCATCTTCTTCGACACTTGATCTTGAAAGATGACAGAAGTAGGAGAGAAAATAGCATCACAGTTCAAAGAATTAGTAATTTTCCCAATAGAAAGGAGTTGGATTGGAAAAGACGGAACAACAAGGGCATCAGAAGTGGTACTGTTTGAAAAGAAGTCAATTTTTCCACTCCCTAATATAGGAACTGTAATCCCATTAGCAACGGAAACATCATTCTTATCAGACTTAGGAATAAAATTATGCACAGATGAAGGACTATTGGCCATATGATCAGTGGCTCCATAATCAATAATCCAAGAATTAATTTTGGAAAATGAAGTGAGGTAAGCTTGCAAATTACCTGAAGTATGAGTAGAGGCAGAATGACCTTGTTCAGAAGACATGGACTTATTGATTTGTTGAAGAAGATGACTTAACTGATTCATTAAGATCGATGTATCGGCTTTTGCAACATGATCCTTCTTATTCTTGTAAAGGTTCAATTTGAGGTGGGGATATAATTCCCAACATCGATCCTTGGTGTGCCCATTTTTACCACAATGATCACAATGGTAAGGCTCTTTTCTACCCTTATTTTGATAAATATTTTTTCTTTTTTCACTACCAGAAGGTTTTTTTCTATCTTCTTTCTTAGCCAAGAGAGCATTCGATTCAACATTCTCAGATGAAGATTTTTACTCAGAATTCAGTCTTCTTCCGAGTTTCTTCACGTTGAATAATAGCACAAACACTGGAAAAAGAAGGAAGCGTAGCATCCATAAGAATATTACTCCTGATATTTTCATATTCAGGCTTTAGGCTACTGAGCAATGAGAAAATTTTATCTTCTTCATCTCTTTTCAGAAGATTTTTCACATCAGTAGTATGTGGGCGATACATGTTCAATTCGTCCCACATCCTTTTCAGATTCCCAAGATGTTCGCTGAACATTTTTTTGCCTTATTGTGCTCTAGCAATCTCAAGTTTAAGTTCAAACATACGAGCGGCATTATTTTGACTGTTATATAAATCTGTTATTGAATCCCACAACTCTTTTGCAGATTCAAAGAAGGTAAAAATTCTACCAATATGGGGTTCCATCGAATTAAGAATCCAAGATCTGACAAGTTGATCAGTAGAGATCCAATCTTCATATCCTGTATCAGTAGATGCAGGACAAACTTTCATTCCATTGATGAAACCTAACTTTTTCTTGCCACCAAGGTACATAGTTAATACCATTCAAGAGGATTGATGAAAGCTTCCAACCAGAATTTACATCCGATTCATCCATCGATAAAGGAGAAAGGATCAGAACAAAAAATAAAGAGATAAAATGTGTAAAAATATTATGCAGAAAATGAAAAAAGGAGGTAGCACGTTTCTTTTTTTCTTAATGATGAATTAGATCACAATTGCACAAGATCTTCCGCTTTGATACCATATAGTAAAGAAGAAATAATATAGCAAGAAGAAAATACACACAGATTTACGTACTTCGGCCGCCAGTCTAGCGATCCTACGTGCACAGGAGAAGAGGATGGGAGATATTCTTATTCATAGTGACAATGGAGATTACAGCCACAATTTATAATGACAATGGATATAGGATGCTAATAATAGAGCAACCTATTTTAGCAAAAATATAACGACAGATAATCAAATTAACCCATAAATATAAAAAAAATCCACCATTAATCTCTCTTCTCCATCAACAATACACGACACGGACATCACTAGCCCGAATCCACCAAATCCGCGTACACACGCACAAACGGATGCAAGCAGTTTACACTGTTGGGATGGTCTAGTGACATCGATACCATGGTAGATTACGTGTGGCCCATCTATCAAGCTTTGTAATTACATAGTAATAAATTCTCCCACCATGCATTGGAATGGCCCACACATGCATCAGACATTGTACACGTAACATAGGGTAACTATTACTAAATCGTGGGACCCACTGTAGCGATCCTATTGTTCAAAGCTCGGGACATCTGTTCGATGAGCCGTTCAAAACTCCGAATATTTGTTTCATTAATCTGGACCATTTATTTATTTCATTTAATCATCCATTGGTTACTGAAAGTCCAACACTCGACCAATTAGGACATTTGGTCGGTCTACTTTTTTAGGATTTGGACGCATATAAGGTAGGACCCACTGTTTCTTTACATTCCATCTAAAGTGGTCTCCAGTGTGCACCAAATCCGGAACGGTTTGTACTTTGTACACGTGCCAAAGATGACAAACAACCCTCTTGACTGGAAATGGGCACGGATTAAGTGAGTCCCTGTCCGTGGGTCCACCTTGATGTATGTGTTGTATATCCACACCGTCCATCCTTTTTCCAAGGTCATTTTAGGACATGGTCTCCAAAAAATGTAGGTACAAATCTCCGGTGGACCATATCACAGGAAGCGGGGGTCATTGAACGCCAGCCGTTGAAAACTTCTTATGGTACACCGTAATGTTTATTTGCCATCCCACCTATTAACTAGGTGAACAGTACTACGCCCTCATGAAGTTTTCAATAGTCAATCACCACTATTTCTGGTGTGTGGTCCACTTGAGATATGTATCTATTTCATTTTACTGGATTATGCGCAAAACGGATGGACGGCGTGGCGAGGTGGGCCCCACGGTAATTGACTAACCCACTAAGTTGTTACCCCGGACTCACCAAATCCGCGCCCACTGGAAATAGGAACAATACGTGTAGATGGATGGAGCTGGCAGCACACGCCAACCTTTCACACCTCCTACGAAATCCAGCCGTTCATCAAGCGGGGTGCTCTATGAGCACTCCTGGCCCAAAACTCAAATAGTGGTCCAGCCATCAGAAGAGCCATAGTTCATTACATGAGAAAAATGGACGGTATGAGAAAAAAGGACCTGAGTATCCATATTGAACATAAGTGGATCATCTTAATTTTTGGCCGTGATCGTGTTCAAAGCTTACTCCTACCTGCTGAATGACTGACGTATAGAGGTCGAGCATGGTCTTCCTTGAAAGATAACTACTCCAAATCCACCCCTTTTTTTCTGTGCACTCGTCAAAGAAATACCTCAATTGATGATGAAAAATGAGTTTATAACTCTTTACATAAAACTATAAATCCCGGTGAAAAGGTTCAAAATCATGTTACAACTAAAAATCCTAAAAATAATGACTTATTATAAATAGTAAATAGTCTATCATAATTCCTAACTATTCTTATCACTTTTCATGTTGGACGCAGCTCCTATAGTCCTACGGGGAAGTCGACCGTGTGTGCAACCTGACATAGCGGGCTCATCCTATCTCAAAATCATATATGATACATTCGAAATGTCATTTCGATCTGTGAGATATGTATATTTTAAGTTTCAATCGAGTCCGCCACCCGCTCTACATCAGTGCGCCAGTGGGCCGTCTTTGGCGTCTTGCAAATGGGACAACAGCGTGCAGACGGAATAAGTGAAATCATATGAGTGTAACAAACAGAAGAACCATCCTTCTACCTTTGTCTCTGTCGCACGTGTCACCAGACGCTTACACGACTCTGGCCCATGAGACACGTGTAAGAGATCCATGGCATTGCAGAGTGGGACTGGACATGAAGACACATCGAAGGCGAGTGTGGTCCACCAGGAAATGTTCATAACGGCCCGTGATCGGACCACGTAAACACTGGCACGTGTTCTCTGGCAGTCTGACTCAACTCTTAAATGTCCTCGAGGTAATCGAGAAGGCATCTGAAAGCCACGTGACACGGATGGAAATGGGTGGCCCACATCTTAGTACGGTACGCGCGTTGTTCTGAAAAGTGGGTCCATGTGATAACCGTTTATCCGTTCATTCCGGCTGAATAACGGAGCATGCCCAAAAAGTCTAGCAGTTGGGAGATCCCAGCCATTCCTTTCATGATCATTTATGTGGGCAAGAATCGAAGGGTTTAGATAAGCGCTTAGATGTTGATGAAGAAGAAAAATCGAAAGGTTTACGTTACATTGTCGAGAAAATTTTGAGACGTATGACCATCCACTGCGGGACACCGTAGACTAACGGTTCAGATTACCGAACCATTGGGCCTGATTATTAGAACTGAAGACCATTGCTCACCGTGCGAAGATGAGGCCCATTGTATTTTATGTCCGGTCGTTAGTGGACGCGGTTTGGCTAGGGACGCTGCTACCAGCCAGGTGGCTAGTGGTCGGTGCTATGTGGACCCCACTATGATGTATGTGTTTTATCTGCGCCGTCCATCCATTTTGAAAGATAATTTTAGGGCTTGATCCAAAAAATGAGGTAGATATAAATATCAGATGGACCACACCATGGGAAAACAGTTGTGATTGAATGTCCACCATTAAAAACCTCCTAGTGCCCACTGTAATGGTTATTTTGACATATAACCTGTTGATTAGGCCTTACAGACTTAGATGAAGGGAAAAAATATATATACATCAGCTTGATCCAAAAATTTTGTGGCCTCTGAGAAGTTTTTAATGGTGGGCGTTCAGTCCACTGAGATTTGGAACAACCTCGATTTTGGGCTCATACCATAAAATGATCTGTAAGAGTGGGTGGACGGCATGGATGAAATACACACATGGCGGGCCCACAGAGCACCGACCACTAGCCATTGGCTAGTGACAGGGTGAGTAGCCGGTAAACGGATTGGCTACTCCCCCTGCCACCAGCCCGGTGGCTGGTGGTCGGTGCTCTGTGGGCCCTACCATAATGTATATGTTTCATCCTGTCCATTCGTCTATTTTTAAAGATCATTTTAGTACTTTATACCAAAAATTATAGGTATATATATCTCAGGTGGTCCACACCACATGAAAACAATAGTGATTGGATATCCACCATTAAAATCCTCCTAAGGTCCACTGTATTGTTTATTTGACATCCAATCTGTTTATTTGGTCATACAGGCCCCAGGTGAAGGGAAAAAAACAAAAATCAGCTTGATAAAAAACTTTTATGGCCACCAAATTTTTTTAATGGTCGACGCTCATTCAATACTGTTTCCTCTAATGTGGTCCACTTGAGAATGAGGTATATCTCATTTTTGGTCTTATACCATAAAATTTTCTTTAAAAATAGATGGACGGCATGGATGAAACACATACATCATAGTAGGGCCCACAGAGCACCAACTACCAGCCATTGGCTGGTGTAAGGGGAGTAGCCAATCCGTTCCCGAGTAGCCGATCCGCTTCCGTCGTTATTGGAGTCTCACGACGATGCAGAGGCTTTGTAGCGGACGCGGTTTGGCTCGTGATCCCAACACCAGCCAGCTAACTGGTGTCAAAGCTATGTGGGCCACACTATGATGCGTGTGTTTTATCCATGCCATCCATCCATTTTTTCAGCCCATTTTAGGGCATGAGAAAAAAAAGAATGAGGCACATCTAAATCTTAAGTGGATCACATCACAGGAAAACATTAATGTTAATTGAACGTCCACCATTTAAAACTTCCTAGGAATACTTTAATGTTAATTTACCATCCAACCTATTGATAAGGTCACGTAGACCTGGATGAAGGGAAACCACAAATATCAGCTTAATCCAAAACTTCCGTGGCCACCAAAAACTTTTCAACGGTAATCATTCAACCCTCACTGTTTCCCGTGGTGTGGTGTGGTCCACCTAAGATTTGGATCTGCCTCAATTTTGGTTAATGCCTTAAAATGATCTGACAAAATGGATGGACGGCGTGGATAAAACACATACGTCTGTCAATTTTCATGAGTGGGTCCCCCCTGCGCAACTATAGAAACCGGTTATATCATGGGCCCACTGTAAATTACACAAAAATAGCCCACTTCGAATAATTTTGTTTTATAACTCGTCGTTAGTGGAATCTTACTATTCAATGCTCGTGCTGATGGGCTGCCACTTTTCGTAAGTGGACCCCACTGCACAATGATAGATACCGGTTATATCATGGGCCCCACAGTAAATTACACAAAAATGGACGACTTACGAACGAGTCTAATTTTTTCAACTGGTGTGCAAATCCAGGGAACTTTGGTCGATGGGCCAGCTCGACCCTTTAGGGGCAGGGCTGGGGCACCTAAACCTCGACCAAGGTCAGGCCCAATCTAATCATTATGTGGACCACCATCACGCAAAAAGATCGTAGGGTTTAAAGACAGCCGTGAGTGGCTCCCATTCACTGCACGTGTATAATTTAAAGACATTGGTTATAAGGGCTAAGTTCCAAATTGCAATTTCTTTATTTTCAAGCAAAACCCAAAAGAAATGAACTATAACTTAGAGCCAATATATCCTCTTCAGAGCACTGGAAAATATCATTACATTTTAATAGTTTTTGCTTAATGAACCTAATATTGGCATTCAATTCAATTGTGCATCCAAACACAGACCAGCTTTTGACAAGTTGACTGCTCTAAGCAATGTTCCTATATATATATATATATATATATATATATATATATATATATATATATATATATATATATATTCCAGTGCCAACAGCTTCTTCCTATTGTTTTTTTTTTTTTTGTCCCATTTCAATGTGCCCATCCCCATCAACTTTGTTTTGTTTTCTGATTGGCCAAGCCAAAGTTAAAAAGGCATCTCTTTAATATTTGGATAAACCAAACACACTGTTTCATTTTCAAGAGATTTGCTCGAATACATCTTGATGTATGACAATTTGATATGGCTAGCTGGACTTTAGCCTTTGAATCTGGATCATCTTCCAATGATCTAAACTGTTTGTACACTGAATCTCAACCTATATGGTGGATAGACAACAAATAAAGGCTCTCAATAATTTGAAATTTGGCACTTTTACTTTGAAATTGGATATTGATCACCATGACCTTATTTTTATCGAAGGGTTGGAATACTCAATCTGAGAAACTTTTCAAGCACCCCCCATCCAAGGAGAGTCCTATCATATAATGACAAATTCTAATGGATAAAGTCCCAACGTTTCATATTGCAATATATGAAGTGTATTTTAGCAAACCTTTTCAAACAAAGGAGCATAATCAATGTAAGAAATTTGCATGAATGGCACGCATGTTAAGTATCTGTGGGTTTCACTATAAACATAACATGGTATATTTTGCGGAAAATCCTCACATACAATTAATGCAAGCAAAGCAAAATAAAAAAAGAAGAGAGAATAATAGCAGGAATAAGAGGCAGGTGGATTTATGTAAGTTGGCAATTTATTTAATAAATAGTAGTAAGTTTTTTTCTTCACCGAAACAAGTGAAATCAGGCAATACAAGATTCGCATTTCTCTTACTTTCCCGGCATACACAAAGATCTCTTATCAAGGAAGTTAGCATAGAGGGAATTTGGCCTTGTTATTTCTCAACGGGTGTTTGTCTTTTTATAATTAAGACATTTCACGATAAAGCATTTAGTCTCAAAAGCCTAAAAAATCAGGCTTCAAAGGTGTGTGTGTGTGTATATATATATATATATATATATATATATATATATGTAGACACACACAAGAGGAGAATATCAATTTATTGGGCATGGGTTGCTTTCACTACTTCAAAGCAAAGTAAGGTGTGGGGACATGTGACGTCTCTCACAGCAACCGCCAATCAATCATCCTACTTTGGGAGTACTTCCCATGGAAGTAAAGTCTCAAACTTACAATCAAGGTTCAAAGTATCATTTGGGTGTATTATTTTTATATTACCGTATGAGTTTATTGCAGTGCATTCCAATTACATTCCTATATTATCAGATATGTAATAGTGATTTTTATTTAAATAATTTGGGAGCAATAATGCATCTTAATGACCTATGCTTGCGTCAAAATCTTAGGAAAAAGATCTTTTAGATTAGATCTCTTCCCCCCCCCCCCCCCCTTCTATTAAATTTTATTTTAAACAATTCCCTAATATCGTACATCTTTCTTGCTCCTACTCTAGATCATATATACCATATTTGTATATATCATCCCTGGTAAACTAGATCAATGTACGGGGTACTGAAGAATGGCCACGATGGTATTAGATCCTCTTGATGAACGCACGGATGGTGTTTATCATTCATAGCGAGCACAAAAATGAAAAACAAAATGTAAAGATTATGGATGATTATGTACAGTAGGTGACTTCAATGGGAGGAGTAACCATCGGTGTAATTCGTCTACATGCATGCATCAGGCTACGTTTGGCTGCACAAGTGAAATAAAATGCAATTGCAATTCGAAGCTTACACACTCAATGTGAGTGGAGGATAATAAAAAGATTGTGATTTGATTATTTACACTTTATTAGACAATTGATACATTCAAATGAACTTTTATGAGGACCACCACAGCTTAAAGTATAGATCAATATCAGATTGTGGTGAAAAATCTGTTTCAAGAAAAGCCAAACCTCCCAAGATGTGGAAAGTCCTGGTTGGCTCCTTATCTTCTAAGACAGTGGTGGGCCACAATGATTAGGACTTTGATCCAACTGTGGTAATTTATACCAGGCACTGACGATCTGTTGGTAATGCCATGCCTATTGATGTGAGGGCCCACTGGCCTGGTCTCTTTTGTTTGCAAATAATGTGTGATGGAAAACAGGAGGAAGAGATCACAATCTTGGTCTCGTTTGTTTGCAAAGATCTGGACCCTTGCTGGCATGGATAGTGTGTGGTGGAAAAGAGAAGGAAGAGATCATCACAATCTTCTTCTCCTCAATAAAGCTCAAATCCACTTGGGACCTGTTGGAGTGCTGGTCGAGGCTCTCTCATGCGATGTTTTCTGTATAAAGGAGATGAGAAGTATAAAGATATATTCCATTCATTCATCTTTTGAATTATATTTCGGTAAAAAGTTTTTATATATATATATATATATATATATATATATATATATATATATATATATATATATATATATATATATATATATATATATATATATATATATATATATATATATATATATATATATATATATAACACCCTGATCCATAGCTCAAGTGGTAGATTGAGTGAAGATACCTCGTTTCAACATTGAGGTCTTGGTGTCGATTCCCTAGTGGGGGTGGCTAACAGTGGAGTGTACTAACAAGTTATCCCAAAAACAAAAAAAAAAATAAAAAAACCTGTGTTCTTGTCATGTGGAGTAGACATATTACACATGACAAGTTTTCCCCAAAAAACTGTTTTTTTTTTTTTCCCTTTGTCTTTAATATTTGTTTGGCTTTTTTTTTTTTCTACATTGAACATATGTAGGTGTTTCTCCATAACAGAATCTTAAATTCATTAAAGTATTAAATCTTCTAAAAGAGAAAATGTTACTAAGAATGATGAATGTTTGGCCCCTTTTTTTATGATGGCTAAACATTGTCAATATAATTCCATTTGCAAAGTAATTAACATTACTTATATAAACCCTAAACCCTAAATTTGGTGCTTTTATGAAATAGTAAACTTTCTATGAATAATAAATGAGTTCTAAATTGGTTTTAACTCTTTCACAGGACTACAATAATAACTTATGCAATTTCATGATTTTCCAAACTCTAAAACATAATAAAGATAACCCAAACTACAACTTACTAAAACATAATAAATTTTGATTAAAATTAACCTCTAAAACAACATTATTCTTGGAAAGCCACTTAGCCTATCATGTAGAGCTCATCCATTACCTTTTAATAGCATATTGTATGCACGAAATGGATAACTTTGTTCCCATAAGTATGGTTCATTAATGATTTTGATTGAGCTGATTTATTTTTTTCTTTTTCTTTTTTAATATGCAGTTTCAATAAAAGTTCTCATCTGATGGATATAGTAAATTTAAATATAAAACATAGTAGCCAACATAGGTTGAGAATAGGGCTGTACACGATCCAAGTTAGCTCGAAAAGCTCGCTTGGCTCAGCTCGATCTAGCTTGACTTGACTCGGCTCGAACGACAACTTAAGGCGACCTAAGCTTCAAATGACCCAGCTCGTTTTGAAAACAAGCTGAGTTCGATCATAATGGATCTTGACTCGACTCGACTCGAACTTGGCTTGGCCTGAAGCTTGCGCTCGGCTCGACTCGAATATATATTATATTATATATAATATATTGTATTTAAAAATAAAAAATTAAATATTTTATATATATTATTAATTGAATATTTGATTTGGGAGTTGGATCGGTGTGGGTTTGGTCAATTGGGTTGGGTGGCTAGATTGAGTCGTGTGCCAATTGGGTTAGGTTGCTAGGTTGAGTCGGGTGCAAGTTGGGTCGGGTTGGGATCAAGCTCGACTCAACTCGAGTTAAACTCGCCTCGACTCGATCCACTAGCTCGCCTTGAGCTTGACTCGAAATTTTTAAAAAATAAGCCCAGCTCCAATGGTAAGCTTGAACTCTAGGAGAGAATGGATGAGTCAAGCCAAGCTTGGCCCACCTCGACTCGACTCGGCTCGATGTACAACCCTAGTTGAAAATTTGTAGAGGATTTCAGCAAGCTTGTTGGGCCTTGTTATCAGGCCCAAAGGCCTATTGCTGAATGGGCTAGGCTTCTCTCTCTCTCTCTTTCTCTCTCTCCCCCACTAAAAATGTAGGACCATTCAAAGCCTTGTATAACCAGGACCAACCCAACCCATTGCCACCTTATAGAAGATGGAAATGATCACATACATTGGAAATATGGTAATTACCATAAGATTGTGCTTTGTATTACATTAAGAATGCGATAATTCAACGATAAAATCACAAGACATTAAAAACTCAACAAAATTTGAAAATCTCATAATATTATCAGGATAATATCATTTGATCAATTTTTTGCGAACATCAAAATATTTTCAAAATCTCAGCAATATTTGTTACAGTGGTACGGAACATGACAAGATGCACCAGATTCACTGTTTGGATAGCAAGTACACATCATGGGTGGGCCTCAAACAACTTGAAAACATGCTAATTACAATACGAATATTGGACGGATACCATCATTCTAAATACAAGATCAGGCTTACATACTATAAATTTGAGCTTGCATGACCCACCATATTCTTTTCTTAGTGGTGTCCTTTGATATTCCTTACTATATATATTTTTTCTTTCTAACAAAAGGTAAACCCCATGAGGAAGCATCCCAAAAGTTCCAAAACCCACCTAGCCTTGCTTCTTCAGCTTTTCCACAAACCCAAGTATTCTTCACAATCCCACTCAAAAAGCTATCTTTGCTTTTCTCTCTCTCTCTTTTCTTCTTCTTTGTCCTGTCATGGCTTTGAGCTTGCATAGGCAGGGAATACACCTGGCATTTGTGAAAAGCACCACCCCGTATTCTATATTTTTCATTGTCTAATAATGCAAGAAAAGGTGAAGTGCCTCTACAACGTTCGAAAAATAAGCTTAGTCTATAAGGTTGCGATGTTTGCAAGTCATCCAATCCGTCCATCATCCCAAAATCAGGCCGATCCAAAAACACGTGCACCACACCACGTAAAGTCATGCATGACACCTGACTCTAAAATCACGTGGTGTGTGTCCCACCTGAAATTTTTAATAGCTTGATTTTTGAGGTGTCCATTCATCTCGGTGGGGCGCATGTTTTGAATGGAATGGATTGGATGTCATATACATCACATGGTGGGCCCCACACTCAGGCTGGAAGGTTTAAATGGTCCATCACAACTCCGCGTTGTAGAATAAGCTTATTCTACAAACGGTGTAGAATAACTGTCCTCAGAAAGAGATTACAAAGCGGACGATGATTAAATAAAGGATCGATAATTACACCTGTTTGAGTGCACTTTGAAAGTGCATCTTGCCTCACACGTGTAAATGAGGCACACATGCGATAGATCTGATCCGTTCGTCAGTTAATCCAAACACTGTCTAAGGCATATGTAGAAAACATGTCTATATGATCATGACGTGGGACACATATGTACAAAACAAATGAACGGTTGGTTGAAATTGAGATTCAAATTCTGTCTACACGTGTGGCCTACGCAATGATTAAAATTTGCCTGATTTTACATGGATGGAATGTACACGGTGAGAACTGCCTTCGAGTTGGTCTGATTCTGCACACGTGTGATTTATTTCAATGGGAAATGCAAATGGCATGGGTATAACATGCTACATGCTTATATTGGCTAACGTGATAGTTTGCCACCATTTATAAGATGGTGGTGACACATCCACAATCTAAATCCTCCACATTGTGGGCGTCACAGTGGATGGTGATCACATTCATCAAATGATTGAATTTGGACGACTGACCATTTATAATAAACGAACCATTTGATATCAACGGTTTGGATGGTCAAGATCCTTCGATCAATGCAATTTTCAGGCTATGATCAATCCAAAGTGGACCCCATTATTTTGAAACTCTTGATTAGCATGTGGACGTGGCACATGTAAGGCTGATAATTCATCAACATTTTAAAGGTGGTAATCAACCATCAACGTATCTTTTGCACCCAAACAAAAAGCAACCACCCCATAACATATCTCCTTTTCTTTTTAAGACCTTTGTCTTCCTCTTTCTTAAGTTTGGAATCCTCCCACCATCAAAACAACCCAAAACTCCAATCTCCCATCAACGCTACAAAACAATTACAAACCTTATGTTATTCCATATAAGCCTTTGATACATATATACGGAGAGAGAGAGAGAGAGAGAGAGAGAGAGAGAGAGAGAGAGAGAGAGAGAGAGAGAGATCATGACCACTGATTGGGGTCCCATCATCGTAGCCGTTGTTCTCTTCGTTCTCTTGTCACCAGGGCTCTTAGTACAGATTCCGGCACGGACGAGGGCGGTCGAGTTCGGAAACATGTGCACTAGTGGGATTTCTATTCTAGTTCACTCCATCATTTTCTGTGGTATACTTACAATCGTAGTCATTGCCATTGGCATTCATGTACGCACTGGTTGATTTAAACACAAGGGACCTTCTTTTAATTTGGGTCTTACCCAAGAGTTTCATGCCGTAGCTTCTTAAGTTTTTTTTTTCCCTTTTCTTGTTGTAGAATAAATGATTTCTTAAATGGGCCTTTTGTTTGATTTGTAAGAGTATGTTTGGATGTGCAATTTATTTTTACCGCAATAATTTAAATTGACACAAAGTTGAAGTGGATGGTCAGAATATTTTTCCAGTTAGAAATGTTGGTTATCTCAATATTATTGCAATTGTTTTGTTATATATCCCAATGCTCCACTGTGCACCGAAAATCTGAACGGTCCACGTGAAGAAGTATCTCATGAAACCCGCTGGCCCATTTTTATTTTTATTTTTTTACTTTGATCTGTGTGTGGTGAGGGGAGATGGGGGATGATATTATAAGGTCGACTTCATGGGAACTTCCCATGAGGTTGAGCTGTGTGGACCCACCGTGATGTGTAGTGAACATCTACTCCATTAGTCAGATGCACCATTCCATGGTGGGCAATGGGCTTAAAAAATCAAGTCAATCCATAACTTGGTGGGCGACACCACATACAACAGCAGAGAGGGGTTACCCTCCCATTAAAACATTCATAATCATTTATTAGATTATTGAGCCCACCAAGAAGCAGTTCACGAATCCAAACCATCCATGGTGTGTGTTACACTTGGACGAGGGATCGGACCAAGGTTGGGAAGCATCCAAAACTCAGGTGGGAGCCACAAAGTACTTATATATAAAAATTTTGGTATATCCCATAACCTTAAGGCGACCCATCAAATGCACGGTGTTGATGTTCGACACACATAACGGTGGGCCCCACACAGCTCGACATCATGGGAAGTTCATCCATGATATTCTCTAAAAATCACCCATCCAATGTCATTTCCTTCGGATCAGCGGTCAAGATGATGGATCAGGATCCTATAATTCCTCTTAGATCATCAATGGGAGTGGATTTAGTGAGGTATACCTTGGAGCCCACTTTGATGTATATGTTGTATATCCGCACCGTCTGTCCGTTTTTCTCGCTCATTTAAGCACATGGTTTGAAAACTGAAGCCGATCCAAACCTCAAGTGGACAACACCACAGGAAACAGGTTGTGATTGACCATTAAAAACTTCTTGTGGGCTACGGAAGTGTTGGATGAAGCTGCCTTTTATCCGTGTCTCTTTGAGCTTACCAACAGGTTGGATGGCAAATAAACAGTACGGTGGGCCCTAGGAAGTTCTTAATGGTAGGCGTTCAGTTATCATTGTTTAGTGTGGTGTGGTCCACTGAGATTTGGATCTACTTAATTTTTAATTCCACGCCCTAAAATGAGCTGGAAAAACTGATGGACGGTGTGGATATACAAAAAATATATCAATGTATGCCCCACCATCAAGGCCTGACCAGTGTTCGAAATATCGGTATCGCGCTATGTATCACACCCTTGGGATACATATATGTATCGGTTATAGCATGGGATATATCGTTTGTATCGCATAATTTATCGCACTTTTTGGGAAACATGGGGAAACATTGGGAAAATGGTTGAATTTTTCAATGAAACTTCATGGATTGTTAAAAAGGACCTTAATACACACTTTTAAATCATAACATCTCAAAAAAAAAGTGCACATAATAAATTTCCTTTGTAAATGGTCCTAAGTTATGCGATGTTTAACTCAACTAATACAACTATATTTAAATTGAATGCTTGGCATTTATAAATGTATCAAAGACATATATGAAAACACAACAAATTCATTGAAAAAAAAAAAATAAAAAAAAAATTGAGAAATATACATACCAATGATAGAGACTGGTTGAGGATTGAACGTACATAATTGAAATATTCGTGGGGTCACAAAAGTTTTGAATCGGATAATATTTGTCTTCTCAGTTCATCTCAGTAGGAATGATGTAATGAACATTATGGATGGTATTTAAGCATCACTGTTGACCCAGGGAGGTTTTAACGGTAGGAATTTCCCTACCCACCTTTTCCTTTAGTGCGGCCCGCGTCTTGGAACCTGCTCACTTTTGGTCCCAAGTCCTAAAATGAGCTCACAAAACGGATGGACGGAGTAGATTTCTCACAAACATTATGGTGGGCCCCACCTACGTTTCTAGCGCAGGAACTTCCTACCAAAGGCTTTCCAGGAAATCCGCGGAAGTGGATTAGCTGGTGTACCACACACCACCAATATGGTTGTGTTGACGTCAACAAGTTATGTGGGTCCTCATGAGGTATGTTTTATATCCAAACCGCCCATCAATTTGGCAAGCTAGTTGTAATGCTTGAGCCGAAAAATAAGGCAAATCCAATTATTAAGTGGACCACACTGCAAAATGTAATGGAGGATTGAACGTCTACCATTGAAACCATTTTGGGGTCACATAAGCTTTGGATCAATATGATATTTGTTTTTTTTTCTCTTCATCCAGGTATGTGTGACCTTATGAACAGAATGGATGGAAAATAAATGTTATGGTGGGCCTTACAAATGTTTTAATGGAGAGAATCATTGTCCCACTACTATTTGTGGTGTGGTCCACTTGAGCTTTGGATATGACTTAGTTTTGGGCTCATGATCTAAAATGATCTCGCAAAATTGATGAACGGGGTGGATATAATAAATACATCATTGTGTGGCCCATGTAACTTTGATCTCCTTTGAACCATTGGTACAACTTGGAGCGTCAACGCTCGTCTTCGCACCACACAACCTATGTGGTACAACAGCCGGACTTGTCGCAGGATCTGTGGAGTCCAACTTGCTGTATATATTTTATCTAGGCCGTCCATTTATTTTTTCATATAGTTTAAGCATATTAATCCAAAAATTAAGTAGATCCAAATCTTGGGCAGACCGCACTAGAAAAATTAAGCAAATCCATATCATTTAATGGTAAGTTTTCATTAATCATTGTTTAATGTGGTGTGGTCCACCTGATAATTTGAATATGTTTGATTTTTGGGATTACATCATAAAATGGGCTATAAAAACGAATGGATGGATTGGATCTACAACATATCATCAACGTTGGCCCTACAACAAGCGTAACACCAACTAAGTTGTTACTCATGTAGCATCAATCCACCCACGAGTTACAGGTGCATTTTATTTTGTGTACTTAGTAAACTCTGTGGTGTCCACCGTGATTTATATATTTTATCCACTCCTTCAATCCATTTTAATAGGTAATTTTAGGACTTGATCCCAAAATTAAAGCATATTTAAAGCTCCAATGGACCGCACCACGGTAAACAACCTGAATTGAACATATACCATTGAAAAATTCTTGATGGCCACGGAAGTTTTGGATCAAGCTTATATTTATGTTTTCCCTTCATCCCTGTTTCTGTGATCTTATGAACAGGTTGGATGACAAATAAACATCATTGTGGGCCTGGCAAGGTTTCAACGGTTGTAATCATTATTCCCATTGTTTCATATGGTATGGTCCACTTGAGCTTTGGATATGCTTCAATTTTGGGATCAACCCCTTATATGAGCTGGAAAAACAGTTGGACGGTGTGGATAAACCACATACATTCACGGTGGGCCCATGGAGTTTTATCGGTACGATAAAGCGTACGAGTAACTCAGTACGCAATGGGATATCTAAGGGATTCAGCAAAGCTGTGTTTTGAAAGAGGGAAGAGGGTTCCGGAGCTTCCGGAACCCAAAAAAATCTCAAATCTTCACCTCAATAGGCCCGATTTCTCGCCGAAATCTCAGTTGGAGAAATCCCTTCGCCGAAATCTCCATTGCGTTGTGATGCATCTCCATTGGATTCAACGGAAAAAAGAAAGAGGGAAATCGAAACCCACCAAATTCGACCTCCAATCACGGTACTGAAATCCTCCCTCCAGTTTTTCCTCTCTTTACAAAAAAAGAAGCTCGAACTGTTAGATCGAGGTGGGTTGTATTGGTGATATCAACGATGTATCGTATGATATTGACAATATATCGCACGATATCGATGATAACATCGTACGATATCTGAAGTTTTGGATTTTTGGTATCTTTCGAGGGTTATCGGAGGAGTTTCGTCTCGCAGTGGTGCGATACCGATAATATCGGCCGATATATCGGCCGATAGTATCGATATTTCGAACACTGGGCCTGACCGAACATGGTCGGTCCCTAACTTGACTGAATCCGCTCTCCATTGCTGGATGGATCAATGAATGCTTGTGGTCAGGAAGGGCATTTTTGTGGGAAACGGATTGGCTACTCACGCTGCCACCATCCTGGTGGCCGTGGTCGGTGCTCTGTGGGCCCCACCATGATGTATGTGTTTCATCCATTCCGTTCATCCATTTTTACAGATCATTTTAGGGCTTCATTCCAAAAACGAGAGGGATGTAAATCTCAGGTGGACCACACCACAGGAAAACAATAGTGATTGGATATCGATCATTAAAATCCTCCTAAGGTCCACTGTACTGTTTATTTTACATCCAATCTGTTGATTAGGTCATACAGGCCCAGATGAAGGGAGAAAACAAAGATCAGCTTGATACAAAACTTTTATGTCCCCCAAAAGGTTTTTAATGGTCGAGGCTCATTCAACACTGTTTCCTGTAATGTGGTCCACTTGAAATTGGGATATACCTCATTTTTGGTCTCATACAATAAAATGATCTGGAAAAATAGATGGACGGCATTGATGAAACACATACATCATGGTGGGGCCCACGGACCAGGCAGGGGAGTAGCCAATCCGTTTCCATTTTTGTGCGGGATAGCCTTCTTTATATATGGGCCCACCATTCAGTGATCCAGGCCCTTCAAACTGGTGGTCCCATAGTTGATGCACGGTATTGCTGGAAAAAAAAAAAAAAAACCACCAAAAAATGTGAGATCGTTGTCCCGAAAATAAAAGGTTGATAGTAAAAATAGCCAACCACATGCAACAAGACAGATCCACCGACCGCATTGCTGAGATCTTGTGATTTAAGATAATTGAATGGTTAGGATTATCGTATCAAGGAGAAAGTTTTGGGGCGTGGTCCATCCATTCTGGGTCTCAGCAGATCAACGGTGCAAATAAAAACTGAAAACCTGTGTTACTGTGTAGTGGAAGTGTAGATCGGGACCATCCACATGCCGAGTCTGCCTCACAAGTTCCAGGTTTAAAAGCCACACTAATAGGACAATCCCAGCCGTCCTTTATTTCACATTTTGTCCACAAATTTCAACGGTTACATTCGTTTTGGATAATTCAACCATGGACCACCCGTAGTTAGGTCCCAAGCCACCGTTCCACGCTCGAGCAATGGGATTGGAGACAGCTCCAAAGAATCTGGGCCCACCCCAGGGTCTGGCAACTGTCTCTATTGGTCCTAGAACGCCCACCATTGATATTGGACATTTATGGGCCTATTTCATGCCTAAGAAGAAATTGGGAATGATGACATTATCTCGAGCTGTATGGGACCCACCAGTGATGTTTAAGTAGAATCCAAACTGTTCATCTGATGGGCCTTCTCATGTTCATTCATGCCTAAAACCTATATATTCATATGGTGTGGCCCAACCGAGTTTTGGAATGGTGTGAGTTTTGGTATGTCCCCTCATCATGGTGGGACATAACTGATTAATGGTTTGGATGATATATACCCAACACACACTACGCCAAAACTGCAAAAAAAAGGACGGTCCAAAACCGTCTCAAATGACCAAAAAGGACGGTCATGGACCGTCGCAAGGGCCGTCAAATTTTGACGTGTCGTATTACTTAAAGGACGGTCGAAAACCGTCATTTTTATTGACGAAAAAAGGACGGTCTCGGACAGTCTCTTATGAGCCTTTAAAGGACGGCCATCGACCGTCCTTAAAAAAGACTATTGTAGACCGTCTCTGATGAGCCTTTAAAGGACTGTCATGGTCCGTCTCTTATGGGCCTTCAAAGGACGGCCACAGACCGTCCTTTAAAAGGACGGTCATGGACCGTCCTTAAAAAGGATTGTCATGGACCGTCCTACAAAACGACTGTCATGGACCGTCCCTTATAAGAGGGTCAATATACACCTGTTACATCATCATATTCTTCCTGATATACACCTGTTATATAATATATTTCATCATATTCACATTCACATTCATCTAAACCTAAACTACGTAAATCCAACATAAACTACATTCATCCAAACATAAACTACATTCATCTAAACCCAAACTACGTAAATCCAACATAAATTACATTCATCCAAACACAAGCAATCTTATCCACATTACATTCATCCACACATAAATATATATAAGTTTAACATCATAACTAAAAAAAGAAAAAAAATCAGCAACAATTTTCTTTTTGTGTCTTTCACCTGAAAAAAAAATATTAAACCAACAAAACATTATAATTTAGAATCATGAAGAATTGCATAAACTTCTTCCAAAAAAGTGAGCACTTTTTAAAAATAAAACTGATCATTAAAATAGGTTCAGGTTTAGGTTTTAAGTTTTAGGTGTTAGGTTTTAGGTTTAGGTTCAGGATTAGGTTTTAGGTTATAGGTTATAAGTTTAGGTTATAGGTTATAGGTTATAGGTTAAGGTTTAGGTTATAGGTTTTGGTTTAGGTTAAGGTTTAGGCTTAGATTATAGGTTTATGTTTTAGTTATAGGTTATAGTATATAGGTTATAGCTTTAGGGAATTAAGAATAGGTTAAGGTTTAGGTTTAGGAAATCGGGTCCGAGTTCGGGATCGGGTTTAGGTTTGGGTTATCAAGTTTAAGTTTAAGTTTAGGGAGTTGAGATTATGATTAGGTGTAGGTTTAGGTTCAAGGATTTGAAAATACATTTCGATTTTAAGTTTAGGTTTAGGTTTTAGGCTTATGTTTAGGTTATAAGTGCAGGTAATAGGTTTAGGTTTATGTTAGGTTATAGGTTAACGTTTATGTTTAGGAAATCGAGTTCGGGTTCGGGATCGGGTTTAGGTTTGGATTAGGGAGTTGAGATTAGGATTATGTGTAGGTTTGGGTTTAGAGATTTGAGAATACATTTAGGTTTAGGTTTAGGTTTAGCTTATAAGCAATAGGTTTTAGGTTTAGGTTTAAGTTATAGGTTACAGGTTTAGGTATAGCTTTAGGCTTAGGTTTAGGTTACAGGTTTAGGTATAGCTTTAGGCTTAGGTTTAAGTTACAAGATAAAAGTTTAGGGAATTGAGAATAGGTTAAGGTTTAGGTTTAGGAAATCGGGTTCAGGTTCGAGATCGGGTTTAGGTTTGGGTTTTCAAGTTTAGGTTTAGGTTAGGAGGTTGAGATTAGGATTAGGTGTAGGTTTAGGTTTAGGGATTCGAGAATACATTTAGGTTTTAGGTTTAGGTTAAGGTTTAGGTTTAGGTTTAGGTTTAGGAAATTGAGAATAGGTTAAGGTTTAGGTTTAGGAAATCGGGTTCGGGTTCGGGATCGGGTTTAGGTTTTGGTTTTCAAGTTTAGGTTTAGGTTTAGGTTAGGGAGTTAAGATTAGGATTAGGTGTAGATTTAGGTTTAGGGATTTGAGAATACATTAAGGTTTAGGTTTAGAAAATCGGGTTCGGATTCGGGATCGGGTTTAGGTTTGAGTTTTCAAGTTTAGGTTTAGGTTTAGGTTAGGGAGTTGAGATTAGGATTAGGTGTAAGTTTAGGTTTAGGGATTTGAGAATACACTTAGGTTATAGGTTTATGTTTAGGTTATAGGTTATAAGTTTAGGTTAAGGTATAGGTTTAGGTTTCGGTTTAGGTTATAAGCAATGAGTTTAGGGAATTGAGAATAGGTTAAGGTTTACGTTGAGGAAATCGGATTCGGGTTCGGGATCGGGTTTAGGTTTGAGTTTTCAAGTTTAGGTTTAGGTTTAGGTTAGGGAGTTGAGATTAGGATTAGGTGTAGGTTTAGGTTTAGGGATTTGAGAATACATTTAGGTTTTAGGTTTATATTTAGGTTATAGGTTACAGGTTTAGGTTAAGGCTATAGGTAATAGGTTTAGGTTAAGGTTTAGATTAAGGTTTAGATTTAGGTTTAAGGATTTGAGAATACATTTAGGTTTTGGGTTTAGGTTTAGGTTATAGGTTACAGGTTTAGGTTTAGGTTATAGGTTACAGGTTTAGGTTTAGGTTTAGGTTTATGCTATAGGTTTAGGTTACGGTTTAGGTTTAAGTTTAGGTTATAAGCTATAGGTTTAGGGAATTAAGAATAGGTTAAGGTTTAGGTTTAGAAAATCAGGTTCGGGTTTTGGTTTAGGTTTGAGTTTTCAAGTTTAGGTTTAGGTTTAGGTTAGGGAGTTGAGATTAGGATTAGGTGTCGGTTTAGGTTTAGGGATTTGAGAATACATTTAGGTTTTAGGTTTATGTTTAGGTTATAGGTTATAGGTTTAGGTTAAGGTATAAGTTTAGGTTTCGGTTTATGTTATAAGCAATTGGTATAAGGAATTGAGAATAGGTTAAGGTTTAGGTTTAGGAAATCGGGTTCGGGTTCGGGATCGGGTTTAGGTTTTGGTTTTCAAGTTTAGGTTTAGGTTTAGGTTTGGGAGTTGAGATTAGGATTAGGTGTAGGTTTAGGTTTAGAGATTTGAGAATACATTTAGGTTTTAGGTTTATATTTAGGTTATATGTTATAGGTTTAGGTTAAGGCTATAGGTTATAGGTTTAGGTTAAGGTTTAGGTTTAGGTTTAAGGATTTGAGAATACATTTAGGTTTTAGGTTTAGGTTTAGGTTATAGGTTACAGGTTTAGGTTTAGGTTTATGCTATAGGTTATAGGTTTAGGTTAAGGTTTAGGTTAAGGTTTAGTTTAAGTTTAGGTTATAAGCTATAGGTTTAGGGAATTGAGAATAGGTTAAGGTTTAGGTTTAGGAAATCGAGTTCGGGTTCGGGATCGGGTTTAGGTTTAGGTTAGGGAGTCGAGATTAGGATTAGGTGTATGTTTAGGTTTAGGGATTTGAGAATACATTTAGATTTTAGGTTATGTTTAGGTTATAGGTATAGGTTTAGGTTAAGGTATAAGTTTAGCTTTCGGTTTAGGTTATAAGCAATTGGTTTAGAGAATTGAGAATAGGTTAAGGTTTAGGTTTACGAAATCGGGTTCGGATTCGGGATCGGGTTTAGGTTTTGGTTTTCAAGTTTAGGTTTAGGTTTAGGTGAGGGAGTTGAGATTAAGATTAGGTATAGGTTTAGGTTTAGGGATTTGAGAATACATTTAGGTTTTAGGTTTAGGTTAAGGCTACAGGTTACAGGTTTAGATTAAGGCTATAGGTTATAGGTTTAGGTTAAGGTTTAGGTTAAGGTTTAGATTTAGGTTTAAGGATTTGAGAATACATTTAGGTTTTAGGTTTATGTTCAGGTTATAGGTTATAGGTTTAGGTTTAAGTTTAGGTTAAGGTATAGGTTTCGGTTTCGGTTTAGGTTATAAGCAATAGGTTTAGGGAATTGAGAATAGGTTGAGGTTTAGGTTTAGGAAATCGGGTTTGGGTTCAGGATCGGGTTTAGGTTTAGGTTATCAAGTTTAGGTTTAGGTTTAAGTTAGGGAGTTTAGATTAGGATTAGGTGTAGGTTTAGGTTTAAGGATTTGAGAATACATTAGGTTTTAAGTTTAGGTTTAGGTTATAGGTTATAGGTTTAGGTTTAGGTTTAGGTTTGGTTTTGGTTTTGATTTAGGTTATATATTATAGGTTTAGGTTAAGGTTTAGGGAAAGGTGGTTTTGATTTAGGTTATAGGTTATAGGTTTAGGTTAAGGTATAAGTTTAGCTTTCGGTTTAGGTTATAAGCAATTAGTTTAGGAAATTGAGAATAGGTTAAGGTTTAGGTTTAGGAAATCGGGTTCGGGTTCGGGATTAGGTTTAGGTTTTGGTTTTCAAGTTTAGGTTTAGGTTTAGGTGAGGGAGTTGATATTAGGATTAGGTGTAGGTTTAGGTTTAGGGATTTGAGAATACATTTAGGTTTTAGGTTTAGGTTAAGGCTATAGGTTACAGGTTTAGGTTAAGGCTATAGGTTATAGGTCTAGGTTAAGGTTTAGGTTCAGGTTCAGATTTAGGTTTAATGATTTGAGAATACATTTAGGTTTTAGGTTTATGTTTAGGCTATAGGTTATAGGTTTAGGTTTAGGTTTAGGTTTAGGTATAGGTTTTGGTTTCGGTTTAGGTTATAAGCAATAGGTTTAGGGAATTGAGAATAGGTTAAGGTTTAGGTTTAGGAAATCGGGTTTGGGTTCAGGATCGGGTTTAGGTTTGGGTTATCAAGTTTAGGTTTAGGTTTAGGTTAGGGAGTTTAGATTAGGATTAGGTGTAGGTTTAGGTTTGGGGATTTGGGAATACATTAGGTTTTAGGTTTAGGTTTAGGTTATAGGTTATAGGTTTAGGTTTAGGTTTAGGTTTGGTTTTGGTTTTGATTTAAGTTATAGGTTTTAGGTTTAGGTTTAGGTTTAGGGAAAGGTGGTTTTGATTTAGGTTATAGGTTATAGATTTAGGTTAAGGTATAAGTTTAGCTTTCGGTTTAGGTTATAAGCAATTGGTTTAGGGAATTGAGAATAGGCTAAGGTTTAGGTTTAGGAAATCGGGTTCGGGTTCGAGATCGGGTTTAGGTTTTGGTTTTCAAGTTTAGGTTTAGGTTTAGGTGAGGGAGTTGAGATTAGGATTAGGTGTAGGTTTAGGTTTAGGGATTTGAGAATACATTTAGGTTTTAGGTTTAGGTTAAGGCTATAGGTTACAGGTTTAGGTTAAGGCTATAGGTTATAGGTCTAGGTTAAGGTTTAGGTTCAGGTTCAGGTTCAGATTTAGGTTTAATGATTTGAGAATACATTTAGGTTTTAAGTTTATGTTTAGGCTATAGGTTATAGGTTTAGGTTTAGGTTTAGGTTTAGGTATAGGTTTTGGTTTCGGTTTAGGTTATAAGCAATAGGTTTAGGGAATTGAGAATAGTTTAAGGTTTAGGTTTAGGTTTAGGAAATCGGGTTTGGGTTCAGGATCGGGTTTAGGTTTGGGTTATCAAGTTTAGGTTTAGGTTTAGGTTAGGGAGTTTAGATTAGGATTAGGTGTAGGTTTAGGTTTGGGGATTTGGGAATACATTAGGTTTTAGGTTTAGGTTTAGGTTATAGGTTATAGGTTTAGGTTTAAGTTTAGGTTTGGTTTTGGTTTTGATTTAAGTTATAGGTTATAGGTTTAGGCTTAGGTTTAGGGAAACGTGGTTTTGATTTAGGTTATAGGTTATAAGTTTAGGTTAAGGTATAAGTTTATCTTTCGGTTTAGGTTATAAGCAATTGGTTTAGGGAATTGAGAATAGGTTAAGGTTTAGGTTTAGGAAATCGGGTTCGGGTTCGGGATCGGGTTTAGGTTTTGGTTTTCAAGTTTAGGTTTAGGTTTAGGTGAGGGAGTTGAGATTAGGATTAGGTGTAGGTTTAGGTTTAGGGATTTGAGAATACATTTAGGTTTTAGGTGTAGGTTAAGGCTATAAGTTATAGGTCTAGGTTTAGGTTTAGGTTTAAGTTAAGGTTGAGGTTTAGGTTATAGGTTAAGGTTTTAGGTCATAGGTTTTGGTTTAGGTTAAGGGTATGGTCCCTGCAAATACAGATATAAACACGGCCATCCGACACAAATTGCCAGGCCCTTCCAATGCTGTCCATAAAAAATGGACAGCTTCATCATGGTCATAATAGCGGTTCCCTCTTTCCAGGGAACCCCGCTCTTCCAGATAGCTCCGACGCACATCCAGGTCTGCTCCATCAATTTTGAGTTAATACATAAACATGGCCTGTCTAAATGGTCAGGCCACTCCAATGCTGTCCATAAAAAATGGACAGCTTCATCATGGTCATAACAACGGTTCCCACCTTCCAGGGACCCCCGCTCAACATCCGGATAGCTCCGACGCACATCCGGGTCTGCTCGATCAATTTGTATTAAATACATAAACATGGCCTGTTCAAATGGCCAAGCCACTCCAATGCTGTCCATAGGAAATGGACAGCTTCATCATGGTCATAACAGCGGTTCCCACCTTCTAGGGACCCCCGCTAAACATTCGGATAGCTCCGACACACATCCGGGTCTACTCCATCAATTTCGAGCTAATACATTTAAAAACAACATAATTATATCTAAAAGCATCTGGATACCTGGAGAAGGCCTCCCATATTCGTATTGTTGGTTACTCATCCCTTTGTCTATAAGCCACAATCGACCAACACTTTCTATTGCTACCTGTACTCTGAAACCAACACAAATATAACTAGGAAACAATATAAGGAATAAGAAAAAATCAAGAAAACATTTACTAAATAAAAATTTTCCAATTTATCAACAAGGTTCAATTTATTAGTCAGATACATCCAGCTAGACCAAATACTGCTTCTTTTTTTTTAGATTGAAACAGGGTAGATAGTTGATGATCTCTTCATATATAACCAATGTGACATATGGAGAGATGGACTCACAATTATGCCATGTGCCTCACTCAGACATCTCCTAACAAATTTTCTTTCTAATACAACAAAAAAGCTCATCACTTGTCCATCCTGTATTCATGAAACAAAATGAAGGTTCTTCTTGAAACAATGTTGGGTTTCAAAATCAATTTGGAAACACTATATATAAGCGTGTTTTGCATAAATGATAAAAGCCATATATATAAGATCTTGATGTCACCAAAGAATATATTAAAATCAATTTGAAGGCATTGTGGATAAGTGCATTTTGCAGATAAGTATGATAAAAGGGTATGAAATACCTACAGAGACTGTCTAGACATCACACGAACATATCATACTGCTATTCATAACGAATATAACAAGATCTGGCTTCTACAACATCAAGGAACTTAAATGTGATATAGATAGCATGTTGGCAACCAACATAAATGAATAAGAGTGATAAACCTTTAGAATAAGAAAATGAATACCATTGCTTCAGACACGGTGCATTTCTTCAAACAGAGCCGCTTCCTATTTGTGGTGTCCACTTGTGTCTACAATTATCAAATCACAATTTTCCTTCTTAAACCGTTCTACACCTTCTGCTGCAATTTTTACAGGGTCTGACTCCATGTAGCTGTGGATACAGCACAAATGATTTTTTATGTGAAAATGTTAGGGAAAGCACAAAATGAAACAAACTGTGTTATGTAGACATAAACATATTTTATCTGACCAAAAGACGAGCAGCACTGGCAGCATTAACAAATTTGGAACTAATATACAAATTTGGAACTCGTTCAGATATTCCAGGACCTAAATCGGGTTTCACTGTGATGACCCATTCTCCATGGTTGCTTTTGAACTCATACCTATGATTCAAAAATTTTGAGGCATCAGCACCGAAAAAAAAAAATCACATTCAATTTTTATAAGGGAGTCATGATAATAAATAATAATACCACACTGCCACTGCTGTGTATATTTCATGAAACAAAATAGATACACCTAGATAGGGGATGGCCCTAACTAACCCCTCAATACAAAGTTATATAATGAAAAAAAACAGACCTCTATGCACAACCGCAACACTTGGATCCCTAAAAAATCAAACATCAAAGGATCAAGAGAATTGTAGCTTCACATGTACAACATGCAAGCACAGTAGCTCTCAAAGATCCCCATAACTTTCCAGCTATTTTTCTTGGGATCCAGGCCGGGTTAAACATTTCATTTAAAGCAAACAAGGGCCTTTTTTGTTCAGGTCCTAACAGTGTTCCAGACAGAATGTACAGCAAAGCTAAAGAACTTGAAAATAAAGACACTTGACCAGGATCTCCATGAACCAATCGAATTCAGATCAGTTTGATGAAGGAAGAAAAAGTCACACTGTGATGTCAAGAAAAATCCTGCAACTGTTGATTACATCACATTTGTATGTATCCAGAAAATAGCATCTTGAACAGGACAACCATGCAATTTTTTTTCTTGTATTTACAGAGCACTTTGTAAGAATGCAGATAGCCATGCAATTTTTCTTATATTTACAGAGCTTTGCGAAGGCAATGCACAGTCACATGTCTATGTCATCTGAGAAAACCATCAGGGGTGCCTGATGTTTGGTGATCAAGTGGGTCAAATCATCAGGTAGAGTGATAAAGCAATTGATGGTGTCAAAAATTGCCCAGTCCACATTAAATGAACATGTACACTGATGAGTTTGGTGACTGTTTTATACTAAAATCTACCCAATGCCTCTGAAAAGCAAAGAGATCTCAGGTCCATTTAGACATTTGACTAAACATTCGATAATTCCAAGGGTCCGAGGAAATGAGATCCTCTTTCCCATTCTTTTCAGTATTGTGGTGGAAGGTTGTATTGTAAACAATGCTATGACTGGTCATGTTTGATCCATTTCTGCTGTCCTATCAGTTGCCTCAATGGATAGGTACCTCATTTTTCTTTTTCTTTTTGAGAAATGAAATTTTCATTGCCGATTAGAAAAAAGAGAAGAAGAAGAAGAAGAGCTAACTCAAGATTCTACAGCAGTTCTTCATGGGGACAAAAACAACTCAAATCTCCTTGCTTGCAACAAAATCCAATCATATCTGGGAAAACATGAATAACCAACAAGAAAAACAGCGTATTAAGAGAAGCACAGTTCATTTTTTAACCAAAATCAATCAAGATATTAACACAAGTGAAACCAATCAGCAAAATCTGTACTCATTTCCTTAACCAAGGCAATAGAATGAGCAAGGAACGAGTATACAACAGCAGAAAATCAATATCATTTGCAAATCCTCATTTCCTACAACAAAATCCTTGGAAACAGTGGTAAAGAAAAAGCAATGTAGGAAGTACATGCTAATGTGGCATGCTACATCAGTTGCATCACTGGTCCAATGCGCCTTGTTTTTCTCTTTGCACCCAATAAGATTTTATATGTATTTTTATTTCGTTCTTAAGGGATGAATAACAAAACAAACATTGTACGGTTCTCAAAATGTCTGATTGGTTAAGACCTAGTACACTAAATCTGTGTATGCTTCTTGTTACAGTGTTTTGCAATTGCATTGAAACAATGTCGCGAAACTCACTGCCACTTCTGCTTCAATGAATTTCCAGCAAATAGTATACCCTGTTCGTCATGTATGATTTCAATGTATTGCTCCCAGCATTGCCAAGAACAAGCAGGAGGAATACAATCTTGGAACAACTCAAAGATACTATGCATGAGCACATATCAGACAAATTTCTGCAGAAGTGCTTGTACAAGTTCTGCATCTCTATTAATGTCAGATCCGAAATGTGAATTACATAAACTGAATTTTAGAGTGTAATCCAAGTTCATGTAATTATAAGATATGAATTAGAGATCGACTAAAAAGATATGAATTCATTTTAAAGTGGAACCCAAACAGGTCCTTAGAATTTACATTCAAAAAATCCTCCAGTCTTTTTCCTATTGTGAAGGAGAACCATCTATGCACATAAAATTGCTGGCAACTATTTTTTTTTTTTTTTGGTGTATTAAAATCCTCTCACCCCAAACAGGTGACTTTCCTCCCCCAAACGCCAACTGTAACTACGTCACCTGTAACTTACTTACATTTTAGAAAAGTTATAGGCATCCAAACAGGCCCTTAGTTGCATTCTGCTTCAACTGATCAAAAGCACCAGCTCTAATTTTTGGGATGAAGCCCTAAAATGATCTGTAAAAATGGATGAATGGCATGGATAAAATATATACATCATGGTGGGGCCATAGATCATGGTGGTGCTGCAGACGAAATCGGATTGCATACTGAGTTACTCAGTACGCTCTTATTGTACTGAGTAAACTCAGTAGGGCCCACCTTAATCCCAAAATCCCAAAATCCCCATATCCCAAAATCCCTAAGGGCCCGTTTGGCCGGTCGGATTGGAAGGGATTGGATGGTATTGGAAAGGATTAGAAGTTAAATCCCGGGATTGGCCTGGCGTGCCAAACAGAGTCGTGATCTAATCCCAATCCCATGGGTCTTAAGACAATCCACTGACAAAACCATTATTACCTTTAAATCCCATCCAATCCACCCTAATCCGTTCAAATTTTCCAGGGACATGTTTGGCTCCAGGGATTGGAAGGGATGGGAAGGTTTAATCCCGGGATTGGCCGGGCGTGCCAAACAGACTGGATATAGCAATCCAGTGATATAGCAATCCCATGGATCTCAAGACAATCCACTGACAACACCATCATTACCATGCCATCCACCCTAATACCATTCAATCCCTTCTAATCCACCCAACCAAACGGGCCCTAAATCCCCAATCCCCAAATCCCTAAATCACCAAATCGTTTCAATCGGTCTTGAGATTGAGAGAGAGAGAGAGAGAGAGAGAGAGAGAGAGAGATACCTCATGTGGATGTACGAGAGAGAGAGCACCGAGAGAGACAGAAACAGAGAGAGGGCGCGGTGGAGAGCGGACCGAGAGAGAGAGAGGGCGCGGTGGAGAGCGGACCGAGAGAGAGAGAGGATGCGCGTGAGTGAGAGAGGGCGGCGAGGGAGAGAGAGAGAGAGAGCCCTCGCCGAGGGAGGGCAGGGGTGAGAGAGAGACAGAGACAGAGACAGAGAGATGAGGGAATGTGGGCGCGTGCGGCTCTTTTGAGCGCGCGCCCAAATTTGGGCGAGATTGGACGGTGCTCTGTGGGCCCCACCATGATGTATGATTTTCATCCATGCCGTCCATCCAATTTTACAAATCATATTAGGCTCTATGCCTAAAACTAAAGGGAAATAAATCTCAGGTGGTCCACACCACATGAGAACAATAGTAATTGGATATCCACCATTAAAATCCTCCTAAGGCCCACTGTACTGTTTATTTGACATCAAATCTGTTGATTTGGTCATCCAGGACCAGATGAAGGGAAAAAACAAAAATAAGCTTGATCCAAAACTTTTATGCCTATTGATCATATTTTTAATGGTCGACGCTCATTCAACACGTTTCCTGTAATGTGGTCCACTTGAGATTTGCATATATCTCATTTTTGGTCTCATAATGTAAAATTATCTGTAAAAATATATGGACAGCATGGATGAAACACATACATCATGGTGGGAGCCATAGAGCACTGAACACTAGTCATTGGTTAGTGTCAAGGGAGTAGTCAATCCGTTCTCAAGCGTACAGAGTAAATCCTATGGGGGCCACCATAATTTATTTATTTTATCCACTCCATTTATCCATTTTAACATATAATTTTATTACATAAGTTCAAAAATGAAGCCTATAAAAATCTGAAGTGGACCACATCATCGGAAATAGTATAAACTGAACATCTACCATTAAAATAATTTGTAAGGCCACCGAAGTTTTGGATCAAGTTGATACTTTAGTTTTCCCTTCATCCATGTATTTGTGATCTATTGAACAGGTTGGATGACAAATAAAAATCATTGTAGGCCATAGGAAGATTTCAACGGTGGAAATCATTATTCCTAATGTGTTCCCGTGGTATGGTCCATTATGTCCACGTCATCCATCTGAGAGAGAGAGAGAGAGTGTGTGTGTGGGAGAGGACAGAGAGTGAGTCTCTCTTACGAGCGGTCATAGGTCACATGGTCTGTGCTCTGTGGGCCCCACCATGATGTATGTGCATGTTTCATCCTTGTCATCCATCTATTTTTCATTTTATTTTATGATATGAGACAAAAAATGAGGTATATCCCAATCTCAACTGGACCACATTATAAGAAACAGTGTTGAATGAGCGTCGACCATTAAAAACCTTTTAGGGGCCGTATAAAGTTATGGATCAATCTGATATTTTTTTTCCCTTCATCTGGGCCTGTATGACCTAATCAACAGATAGGATGTCAAATAAAAGGTACAGTGGGCCTTAGGAGGGTTTTAATGGTGGATATCCAATCACTATTGTTTTCATTTGGTGTGGTCCACCTGAGATTTATATCCCTTTCATTTTTAGTATTTTGCCCTAATATGATTTTTAAAAATGGATGGACAGCATGGATGAAACACATACATCATGTTGGGACCCATAGAGCACCGACCAACATCCAAAAACGGTTACTCGCCTCGAACATATTTCGTATGAGAAAGATATTGGGCAAACAAGATTGATTAACAATTTGAGTGAATTTTGATTTAAACATCTGAAGTTATTTACTTTTCATGTTTGGACTGATCAGATTGTCCAAAAACAGTTAAAGGTTGTTCATAATATCAAAAATATATAAATGAATAGAAAACACAAACATCAGCTTGATCCAAAACTTCTATAGCCACCAAGAAATTTTAAATGGTAGAGGTTCAATCACAATATTTCCTGTGGTGTGGTCCACTTGAGCTTTGGATATGCTTCATGTTTGTTCTTTAGACCTCAAATTATCTGTTAACATGGATGAATGGAGTAGATAAAATAAATAAATAACGGTGAACCCCACAGAGTTTACTCTGATAAAGGTAACGAGTAATTCACTTAAATGTAGTGGAGAAAGGTTTCCTTAAAACATTCATAATCATATATTGGGCCTGCCTAAATGTGATTCACATATCCAACCCACTCATTATGTGTGTCCCACTTGGATGAGGGGTCAGACCAAGTTTCAACCGCATCCAAAACTCATGTGGGCCCCACCAAGTGCTTTTATATTTTTTAGGATGTCTTCACATAGTTTTAAATGGTATGGCCCACTCGAGTTTCGTTTACCGATGATTTTTGAGATATCTCATAACTATAAATGGGACACATCAAATCCACGATGTTGATGTTCGACACACATCATGATGAGGCCCACAAAACTTACTAACATCAATTCTTAGGTTCTCACAAGGTCAATTATAAGTTGGGTCACAATTTTAACTAATATTTGGCCCATTTCACATGTCTAGTTCATTCACTCTATTTTACTAATTAATTCTCAATTTGACTAGTTACTCGCCTCAATCAAAGGCTACATATATATGAGAAAGATATTGGGCATACAAGATTGACCAACAATTTCGGTGAAATTTGATTTAAACATCTCTGAAGTTATTTACTCTTCAATTTGAACTGATTATATTGTCTAAAAATGATTAAAGGTTCAATTAGTGGATGTGCCTAATAATTTAGTAATTTTATTTTTCACAAATAAATTTAACATTTTTTTCAAAATGTATATATTTTTCTCTTTTAACTAAATATCATTTTTATTATAAATAAATTTAACATTTTTTTACAAAATTTAGTTTTCTTTTTTAAAAAATATATATTTTTTACAATTTGTCAATTTTTTCACAAATTTGTTTAATTTTTTAAAATTTATTTTTCAAAATATCATTTTTTAAATCTCACTTTTGTTATAACTTTTAAATTTTTCTTGTCAAAATACAAGATCTGATTAGTGGACTTGGTATGATTTGATGGATGTCAGTCATCTTCTTTTTTTTTCTTTTTCTTTTTAGATTCCATTTGGCTTAAACTATATTCCAATTCCTTTTTAATTAACAAGCAGCTTAAACTATATCTAAGCTGTGCAAGTTTACATCTCATTGCTTAGGAGACGAGTTAATAGCCGAAAAATGATAACATGAGAATGGCCTATACTAATGTATGCATTTGGTACCAATTCTTAATGTTGGCAACACCTGACATACCTGTACCTCTCCAAAGGTCACACTGATTGAATGATCTTAACTGTCTGAAATTGCCGTTGGATTAATTTGGACCATTTTCTTTTTGACTATCCTGAAGAACATTGACTTGTATTATTCTTTTTAAACATCTATATGCTTCAATCTCCTTTGGTCTGCACATGTGTTGAAGGGCACATCTATTATGTTGGGTAGAACACTTATTTTAATATCACAATGACTGGATAATCTCAACCATCTGATATTACCGTTGAATTTAGACCATTTTCTTTTTTACCAAGGTATTGAGGAACTTTGATTTGCACTCCTCTTTCTTAAACGTGTATATTTTTTTTAAACCTCGAGTTAACACTCTTCTTCTTCTTCTTTTTCTTTTTTCTTTTCACGTTTACATGTTTTTAATCCCACCTTGTGTATTGTAGGCCACATCCATTTAATTTGGTATAGATCCTTTTTTTTATTCAATTTTTCTTGTCAAAATACAAAATCTAGTTTTCTTTTTTAAAAAATATTTTTTTTTACATTTTTTCAATTTTTTCACAATTTTGTTTAATTTCTTTTTTTTTTTTTTTTTTCAAAATATCATTTTTTTAATCTTACTTTTGTTATATAACTTTTTAATTTTTGTTGTCAAAATACAAAATCTAGTTTTCTTTTTAAAAAAAATATATATATATATATATATATATATATATATATATATATATATATATATATATATATATACAATTTGTCAATTTTTTCACAATTTCATTTAATTTTTTAAATTTTCTTTTTCAAAATATCATTTTTTTATCGAAATCTTGTTATATAACTTTTTAATTTTTCTTTTCAAAATACAAAATATAGTTTTCTTTTTTAATATATATATATATATATATATATATATATATATATATATATATATATTTTACAATTTGTCAATTTTTTCACAATTTTGTTTAATTTTTTAAATTTTCTTTTTCAAAATATCATTTTTTCAATATCACTTTTGTTATATAACTTTTTAATTTTTCTTGTCAAAATACAAAATCTAGTTTTCTTTTTTAAAATATATATTTTTTTACAATTTGTCAATTTTTTCACAATTTTGTTTAATTTTTTAAATTTTCCTCTCCAAATTAACATCTATAAAATACCATTGTTGTTATATAACTTTTTAATTTTTCTTTTCAAAATACAAAATCTAGTTTTCTTTTTAAAAATATATATTTCTTTTACAATTTGTCAATTTGTTCACAATTTTGTTTAATTTTTAAAATTTTCTTTTTCAGAATATCATTTTTTAAATATCACTTTTGTTATACAACTTTTTAAATTTTCTTTTCAAAATACAAAATCTAGTTTTCTTTTTTAAAAAATATATTTTTTTACAATTTGACAATTTTTTTACAATTTTGTTTAATTTTTAAAATTTTCTTTTTCAAAATATCATTTTCTTATCGAAATTTTTTTTTTCAAAATTATCAACTTTATTAAAAGTTCTTAATTTTTATTTCAAAATCTAAATTTTTTTCTTAAACATTGTTAGTTATTTTTCTAAGCTTTTTAATGTTTTTTTTTTTTTTTCGAAATTCATAAATTTTTTTTTTGTTTTTAATGTTTGAGTTGAGCATTAGTCTAATGTAGACGGTCTTTGGCGGTTTCAAATAACCACAATAAGACGGCTAAGGACCGTCTCTAATAGAGATGGTCATTGACAGTCTCAAATAGGGACTGCTAAGGACCGTCCCTAATGCAGGTTCTTTTTCCCTACCTTGCAAAAGCAATAAAAGACGGCCGTTGACCGTCTATAATTGAGACGGTCCATGACAGTCTCAGATTACCAATACAAGATGGTCAATGACTGTCTCTAATAGAGACAGCTAAGAACCGTCCCTAATACAGACTATTTTTTACAGTCCTAAATTACAGGAAAAGACGGCCAACGACCGTCTCTAATTGAGACGGTCCTTGACAGTCTCAAATTACCAGAAAGAGACGGCCAATGACCGTCTCTAATAGGGACGGTCTTTGACCGTCTCAAATTCCAGCATATAAGACGGTTAGGGACCGTCTCTTATTCCAGACGGTCAATGGCCATCTTTTATCTGCAGTTAACGACGGTTTTCGACTGTCTCAAATGATTTGTGGACGTTCAAATTTTCAAGACAATAATAAGGATGGTCAAGGGCCGTCTAAAAGTTTAGGGACGGTTTACGGCCGTCTCTAAAGTGTCTTTAAACCAAGCAATTTTAGAGACGGTCCAAAACCGTCTCTAAATCCGTCATTTTTTTCATTTTTCACGTAGTGACAATGGACCCCACAGTCAATCTGCACGTTTCTAAAGTCCCCACTGTTCCTTTTTGGTGGCCGACCTGAAATATGGATCACAGAAAACTGTATATGATCACTTCTATATAGGCCCCAACTGGTTTCTCATAATGTAGATCTAAATCGTCCCAACCCACCATCAAGACGAGTATTTCATGTGGCAGGCCTTTGCACTCGGGCCACAAATTGTACGGTAAATTGATGATTAAAACATTTTTTAACATTTTTTTTTCCTAGCTGTCCATTTGTTTTTAATGTTGGGCCTACCTCAATTGTGAAATGACCTAATTTTTAGGCTGGAAGATGGTGCAATCCACCTGATCGAATGCTAAAATCTCCCATGCTTGTTCTATATTTGAACATGTGGTTGTGTGTGGATTAGCAAACTAACATTTATTAGAATTGGCAAACTAACATTTATTAGAATACATCTCAGTCATTTATTTATGGACCTTGCCGGGTATGAGGATTACTAAGAAAAACTTTTACAATTCAAATATTTCAGCTCTTTGATTATTTAGAGGCCAGGAAGACTATCCACTTTGGAAATAAAATGATTCATATAATGAAAGGATAAAAATATTTCAATCCAAGAGATTTTATCCCTCATTCAAGGGGAAGCCCATCATAATAAACAGTATGGATCATCTAAAGATGACCCATAAGTAGGAAGTGGATTGCCAAGTGATTGAGTCACAAGGACATCACTGACTCAACATGGCTGGATTTTTTTGGGCCAGGTTCCACTAGGTCGCACATAAAGCATGTTTGAAAGTTTAGTCAAATAAAATTCAATGAGCTCCATGTCCGATAGTGGTATGTAGCCCAATCAAACCCCTCTATATTAAGTTGCTACAATCCAAATTCCCCTGATGGACACTGCGAAATTTGTGACGGATTTTTACGATGGATCGGTCTGTCGCAACAAAGGCTTAGTTTAACGGCGGAGTTAGTCCGTCGCGCCCAAAATTTCTCCGGAAATTGTGGCGGTTGGTGGATTTAGCGACAGCCCAACATCTGTCGCTAAAATGAATTTGCAACGAATTCGGACAGTCGCAAATTTAGATTTTGCGACGGATTTTGGACCGTCGCAAAGTACCGCCCTCGCTACGTATTTTATTAGCTTTTGCGACGGATGGAAGTCCGTCGTAAATTGACAATCCACCTGCATTTTTTGCGACGGATTTTGGACCGTCGCAAAGTACCGACCCTAACGACGGATCTTTTTTCTTTTGCGACGGATCAATGTCCGTCGTAAATTGACATGAACCTGGAAGTCGAAAATCAACGACGGATTTGAGGTCCGTCACTTTCTATAAGATCAGCGACGGATCTTATCCATCACAAAAGTTTATAATGATGAAATGGATTTTGCTGTAGTTTAGGGACGGATTTTTAATCTTTGTGACGTATAGGAGCCGTCGTAATATGCGACGGACTAAATCCGTCCCAAATTTGCGACGGATCCCATCGATCGCTAATTTTTGTGATGCGGCAAACAACGACGGACCAAATTCGTCGTTAATTTGGATTTGCCGTCGCAAATTTGTGATTTTGGGGTTGTTGGAAGGTTTTGAAATCTCAATTAAGGGCGTGTTTGGACAGGCCCATCCCACGGGATTAGATTGTAATAGGGTGGATTGCATTCAATGATGGCTGTCTCAGTGGATTGCAGGCAATCCCATGGGATTGCTAAATCCAGGGAATCTACCACCAAGTATGTTTGGCCCGCCTGGTCAATCCCGGGATTATGCCCAGCCAATCCCTTCCAATTTGTTCATCCAAACATGTCCCAGGCAAAAATCATGGGATTAGGTGGGATTAGGAGGGATTGGGTGGATTTCAGGGTAATGATGGTGATGTCAGTGGATTGCTGGTAATCCCATGGGATTGCTCCAATCCAGGCAAAATTTCATCGTGCTTGTTTGGCACGCCCGGCCAATCCCGGGATTACTCCTTCCAATCCCTACTAATACAATCTAATCCAATCCAACCTGCCCGGCCAAACAGGCCCTAAAGCTCATGATTGAAACTCAAGATGGCAAGGTATCTCTCTCCATTTCAATTCCGCAAGAAAGCATCGAACAAATACATTGCAATGTCAACCATCGTCTCCGGCAAGAAAGGAGCACGATTAGCCAATGGATTCCCCTGTGTTCCTGCTTCTGCTGTGGGCCAGTTGCAACGTTGGTATGTAATAAAAGCTGTGGGGCCTACTATTGTGTCAATGTTATATCCAGGTTGTCCATCTGTTTCTACAACTGCTTGTAGGGAAGGAGCAAACAAGGTGAAGCTCATGTGGACCACACAAGATGTAGTGAGCCCATGACACCAACGGTTGAAACCTTTCGAGGGCCCATAACAATGCTTATTTTCCATCCAAGCTGTTCATAAAGTTAAGCTGACTTGGATGAAGGGAAGCCACACATATTAGCTCGATTCATGTTGTGTGGTCCACTTGAGCAGCAGTTTGTCCCACTTTCAGACTCATGCTCTAGAATAAGCCAGCAAAACAAATGGATGGCATAGACACCAATTTCCTTGTGGTGATCCCACTAAGTTTTTTTTTTTTCCTTTTCGTTTGGTCTTTGTCATTCTTTCTTCAAAACATATATTTTTCTGATTTTATTATATTAATTATCTATATTGTAATACATGTTAATTACTTAAGACTATTGTAGATGATTTACTCTATTTTTTAGATTTCTATGACTACATAATTGAAATGAGTCTGGATCCTCTGCTTGCTACAAGTAGGTCTTGCTTGTTGCAATGTGATTGTGCTACATTATCATTGACTGCATTCAGTGTAGCAGTGCTGAAAATGTCAGTAACGCAGACCAATCATGTTGCAACAAGCAGAAATCTCAGGAAACGGATCGGCTACTGACCCTGCCACTGGCTAATGGCTAGTGGTCGGTGCTCTGTGGGCCCCACCATGATGTATGTGTTTCATCCATTCCGTCCACCCATTCTTCCATATCATTTTATGGTATGAGCCCAAAATTGAGGTTTATCCAAATCTCAAGTGTACCACACAATGTTGATTGAACGCCCACCATTAAAAACTACTTGGGGCCACAAAAGTTTTGGACCAAGCTGATATATATATTTTCCTTTCATCCAAGTCTGTATGACCTAATCAGCAAGTTAGATGTCAAATAACCATTATAGTGGGCCCTAGGAGGTTTTTAATGGTGGACATTCAATCACTACTATTTTCTCATGGTGTTGTCCATCTGAGATTTATATCTACCTCATTTTTGGGATCAAGCTTTAAAATTATCTTTAAAAATAGATGAACGACGTGGAAAAAAAACATACATCATGTTGGGGTCCACATAGCACCCACCACTAGCCACCTAGCTGGTGGCAGCGTTACTAGCCAAACAGCGTACAAATCCCAGCCTGTGGCAGGCAGAGGATCTAGATTCAATTGAAATGTATTCCCAAATAAAAATTTTGAATTCCTACACGCACTTCTCAAGTAGTTCCTTCATCCAACGGTCTGCATACCATCAATCATGTGTGGACCTCATAATAAGCCAACTCCCTGGTTCGTGTGTATGGTCATCTTCATGATAGGATACACAATGAACCGCTTAGCTTTCTCACACGCTTGCGCCATTGTGGTGGTCAAAAATAAAAAGAAAAGAAACTCAGGTGCCCGTGGAGAATAAGCTTATACCTGTTGGAGATTATACAGATTAATATATTTTTGTATAATGTAGAAACCAAAAAATTGCAAAATAATATGAAATCAGGACAGGCTGAAGCACGTCTGAAACGTTGTCCTTAAAGCGTTATTTGCCCCTACTCAAGTGAATTGAGTATGCTGATAGGTTCTAAGCAAATCGCTTCTAGGATACGACGAGCCTGGTGTGGGTCTGCGTTCAGCAAACACGAAGGCCCACCAAATGGAACTCTTATACACTCTATCTGACAGAATTACAATATAGAAAAAGTCTCAAAAGAGAAAGAAAGAGAAGAAATTTCTTTTGATTTAGACCACTGCACTAGTCAGTTCTTCAGCCTTCAGCCACTGGTTCAGATAACCGTTCTAGACCACACCGTTGGTCTGTTCTTCTAGCAAAGGTTCAACCCTTGCTATCTTGTTGGAACCACTAGAGTATTAGAGAGAAGTAGTGAGCTGTGTCTTAATTCGTATGGGTCTATTGGAGTGGGTTGAGAGATGGTTTGGAAATCCATCTAGACCCTCCTTTTATAGACTATGATGGCTGGGGGTTATGGTCCAGGGAATTAAATCTCATGACCGTTTTCTAATTGTTGAAGAAAACTAGCCGTTTTATGACCGTTTTCTAACTGTTGTGCATGGGCCATTAAGCTGCTGCATGCTGACCGTTGTGAGACAGCAGCTAGCCGTTTTCTAGCTATTGGGCTAGCTATGCAGCAGTTACAGCGAGATCCTGCACTAACTGCACAGCTGTTATAGATCTGCTGCAACAGCTCTATTTTTCAGCCCTCTATATATTCTGGAGGATTCTCATTCAGTCCTCTAGTCTCCCCTTCATCCAGTTATCCGCCTTAGTCACTTAGTTGCACCACGACCTGCACACGTCTCGCTCCGGTTTGCTCAAGGTCGCGAAGGAGCAACCTTCTGCGATATGATGCGGACGTGCGAAGTGCAAAGTGCGCCACTAGCGCCTCACATGCCCACGCCTTCGCACCGAACCCGTGCCCGTGACTGAGACTGTCACGCCCCAAACTTGGAGACCGGGCTCACAAAATTTTCGATCACCGAATCCAGTGCTGACAGCCTCCGTAGTGCCTCATTCTCGGCTCCCAGCGCATATACGCTAGATTCCGATCCTGGGATCCTACAAGAAGGATTTTTCAATGTACATTTATCTCGTAATGAGCATAACCACAAGATTACCCAAATCACAAAGGCAACATCATCATCACATATCCACTAATATAATCGTTTGAGTACAATACTGAAAAGGAAATACATATATAAAATAAATCAAAGCTCTAGAAGACCGCTGAACGCTCCAGGCTCAATGCTGCTGCAACCTAACATCACCTGCACGCATCTATCGTGCATGAGCTTATAGAAAACTTAGTGGGTAGTGAAAGTGTGTGCATAAGGTAAGTGCCAAGTAAACAATATCAGAGTAATCAGAGTAATACGAAAACATACTGATAGGCCCATAAATATCATCAGTCTTATCCAGGCTATGCGACGTAGAAATATAATAAAAATAATATCATATACTGATGAAGTAATGTAGATCAACTATGTAATGCGGAGACAACAAGCAAAATATCAGATGTCGCTGATGCAATGCAATATACAAATCCTGATGAGTCTACGAATACCATCAGTCGTATCTAGGCCATATAATGCAGAAACATAGTAACCTAAAATGCTAAGTACTGCGGATGCAATGTAATATACGATGCGAATGTAATGACCATACTGGAGTGTGAAGTCGGGATGATAGTACGTAGTATCGCAGACTACGGGATCCACCACAAAGGACTTCTATCCAAATCAGTCCCATACCTAAATTTGGATAGTCAGACTCAATGTGGTAAACTCCTAATCTCAGGTTAATCGCGCGCCTAACCGAAATTCTGGTCATGCGAAGGTACACGTAACAAATAGTTACGCACCACCAGCCCGAGTGGATAGTGAAGGAATAGTGAATGAATATGCAATTCCTGTTCAATAAGTCCACATATCAGTACAGTTACTCTCTGAGAAATCACCGGGGTCTATTTCACTCCAAACCAAATTGCCGCCCCATCGCGCGCAACAAGGTGAGTGGAAGAGACCTCACTATCTGCCTGCCAATATCGGGCCCGGCTCATCGATAGCGGACCCATTCCTCGAGCTGGTCAGACTCAGCCTAGCATTGCCCCCTTCTCCTGGGTAGGTAAGGCCGCACCCCCTTCCAACCGACCACGAAACAGTGGGAGACGCGGCCTAACGGTATACGGCCCTCATGCGCTCATGCATCCACTCGGTCTAGACGTTGGAGCAACCTCTGGAACCAAGAGGGTTTAGGGACTTTCACCCAGGGATATCTATAGCACCCCATGTAGAACAGATTTCCGGTGTCCCATCTGGCCATCCACAAAATACCTGTGGAGGCTACGACCCTGATGTCGCTAGGGCATATAGTGATCATAATGTGAGATGCATGAGTCATAAAATCCAGTCATGCATCAATCCTGCGCATACCGTGTGCTCAAGTGAGATAACCTCCACCTATCAGGGAGTCTCATAACAACATGTTCAATGACATATGCAATGGTCAATCACATCTCATAACAAGCATGCAGATGATGCGTATGGGCATATATCATGATGTTATGCTGTCATATGCTCATAATCGGTATCGAAAATCAGAATCAATTGATAATCGGAATTGGAAAATCGATCATGACAATCGGATCGATTGATAATCAAAATCGGAAAATCGGTCACGTCAATCGGATCGATCGATAATCAGAATCGGCAAATCGGTCACGTCAATCGGATCGATCGATAATCAGAATCGGCAAATCGGTCACGACAATCGGATCGATCGATAATCAGAATCGGCAAATCGGTCACGACAATCGGATCGATTGATAATCAGAATCGGCAAATCGGTCACGACAATCGGATCGATCGATAATCAGAATCGGCAAATCGGTCACGTCAATCGAAATCGGCAATCGGCCATAACAATTGGGATTGATCGATAATTAGAATTGGCAAATCGGTCACGACAATCGGATCGATTGATAATCAGAATCGACAAATCGGTCACGACAATCGGATCGATCGATAATCAGAATCGGCAAATCGGTCACGACAATCGGATCGATCGATAATCAGAATCGGTAAATCGGTCACAATAATCATCATATAAATAAGGCGGGGTCCATAGGTGAACAACAATCGGATCGATCGATAATCGACCTCAAATCGGCCACGATAATCGGATCGATCGATAATCGACCTCAAATCATGACGATCGGATCGATCGATAATCAGAATCGGCAAATCGGTCACGACAATCGGATCGATTGATAATCAGAATCGGTAAATCGGTCACGTCAATCGGATCGATCGATAATCAGAATCGGCAAATTGGTCACGACAATCGGATCGATCGATAATCAGAATCGGCAAATCGGTCATGACAATCGGATCGATTGATAATCAGAATCGGTAAATCGATCACGTCAATCGGGATTGACCTCGATGCCTCGATGATCGGCCGATCAAGGCTTAACGGAAGGTAACAATGTGGACATTAAACCATCATTGCCCATCAATGTGGACATTCGACCAACATGCTCCCAAGGAGTGGCCCACATGGAGCCAAAGATATAGTGAGCTCGCGGCCTCACACCAGTGCCTAGTATACATCACACTAAATCATCACATCGGGCCTCATCATATGGGCCGGGTATACATCACAATGGGCCTCGGCACGTGGGCCATAATTACACAACAGGCGAGCCCTGCACATGGGCCTCATATGCATCAAATGGGCCACGTCCCATGGGCTGGAATACGTCACAATGGGCCCTAACCCATGGGCCTCAAACATACCATAACGGGCCTCATATACATCAAGTCAGCCGCATAATGGGCCTCGTATACATCAAGTGAGCCACCTCACATGGGCCGCACCGACGGGCCTCATACATCAAGTCAGCCACATAATGGGCCTCATATACATTAAGTGAGCCACACCTATGGGCCACTCAAAGGGGCTTCTTATACATCTCAATAGGTTGGGCCTTGCTTATTCCAAATGGGCCCATCAATGGACAACTTGGATAAAACACGTACATCACATGGGGGCCACGTGAATGGCCGGTGTGAATACAAAATACAAACATCATGCGGGCCCAACACTGTCCCACGCTGACGGTGTGGACCGCACACACATCACAGTAGGCCCACCATTAACCATGCAAGTCAACACCGTCTAAACATTGTTCATGGTCAAGCCCACACAGATGGACGGTGTGGATCAAAACCTACATAATGGTGGTCCACAACATCGTCCATCCATTTCCAGCACGATCAGCAACTATCCAAGCATTGGACAGTGTGGATGAAATACATAATTCACGGTGGTTCTCACACGTGCAGCAAGTGGGGGTTCCACCGCTGGACGAAGTGGATATAGGATAAATACATCAAGGTGTGGCCCTGTACGCTGTAGGTGGGCTTACAGATAAACGGTCTGCATGAATGAAATACAAATATCATGGTGGCGTCCCACACCGTCTAGATGGACGGTGTGGACCAAACAGATACATCAAAGATGCGCCCCACATAACTTGTTGACGTCGATAGGCAACGGTAATGACTGCTGGCCCACCGTCCAGATGGACGGTATGGATTAACACATGCCACGGTGGGGCCCTCTGAACTTGTTGTTGTCAGTATAGCCACTAAGAAGATGGTGGGGTCCACATAGATGGACGGTTTGGATATAACCCAAACATCATACGGGACCAACAGTCTTGCTGAGGTAGTAGCAGCAGCTGCTGCGTGTGGGGCCATGATGGTGGCATGGGTTGAACAATACATCAAGGTGGGGCAGATGAGTGGACGGCTTAAATGTGATGCACCCATCAATGTTAGGCCCCATATGCCACCGTCTAGATGGACGATGGATAAAACATATACATTTACGGTGGATCCCAATCATCCAGTGTGCTGGACGGTTGATGGCACCTCACAAAAACAGTGGGGTCCACCACTCGCTGACGTGAATCCGTTGTTGTGTGAGGTTCACCAGCCAATCCACTTGCCAGGTGGGTCCCACGCACGTGGCCCACCCTACTATCCTACTCTCATCATACATATATAAATATTATATATATCATAATATTTATAATGTAATATAATATAATATAATATAATATAATATGATATACTATGATAAGATATATAATAATATAATATAATTATAGATAATGCCCACCGTCCAGAGACTCTCTGGACGTTATGGACGGTGGGGACCTAGTGTATAAAACATGGTGGGTCCACACGTGTGGCCACCACAATATATGAAATGTGTTTATATATTAAAATATTGATATTATTAGCAGCAGCTGCTGCTGGAGGTCCTACACCTTGGACGGTCAGGATTAGGTGGGCTCAAGATCTGGCCAGAATGGACAGCAAAGATAAATAAATAAGTAAATAAAATAATGCAAGCACCATGATCAAGGCCATGGATGGACGATGTGTGCAACACATCATGGTGAGCCCCACATTCCTTAGATCAGAGGGTAAATAACATCGGTGGCCAGGATAGACAGACGCATTATCACAACAGATGGTCTGCTGCTGTCGGACGATCCTGCTCTGCTGGATCTGTCCAGCTCTGAGGTCCTGAGATGATCAGGAAAACTGGGTGGACAGTGTGGTACACACGTGCAGCAAGGTGGGGTCCTTGTGAGGAACCCACCAACTACAACATCAAGCTGCTATTTGTGTTTTCCTTTTTTTTTTTTTTAATCCCGACAGTCAGCAGGTGAATCTGCTGCTACCATGGTGCATCGGGTCAAATCTGGGCCGTGTAGCTGGACAGCTGAGGATATATATATAACACATATATTAAGGTGGGGTCCACGTTAGTGTGGCCCACCCATTTTGAAACAAACTGATATTTGTAATTTCCCTTCACCAAGATCTGTTCCAAAACAGTCCAGGCAGCAACGCTGCTGGACGTCAACAAAATGGGTCCCATAATGGGATAGCATGGATACAACGCATTCATCAAAGTGGGGTCCACATAGGTGGCCCACCCAGCTTAGAATCAAGCTACTATTTATGGCTTCCCTTTAACCAGGGCTTGCCCCAAAAGGGGCAACAATGGTGCTGTCGGACGGTCAGCAAGGTGAGCCCTGTTTGATGGACGGCAAGGTTGTCCCACTTCCGGGCAGCGTGGATAAACTCGCACATCAGGTGGGCCATAAATAGGGGAGAGAGAGAGAGAGAGAGAGAGAGAGAGAGAGAGAGAGCACCCACCTTCCTTATTCCTCCTTGATGCTCCAAAGCTCCAATGGGGCTCCTTCAATGGTGGAGATGAGCTTTTTGATGGCAGGATATGGGGGATCTAAGGTGGGAAAGGGCTAGGAATTTGGAGAGCTTGGGACGTCCAAGGTCTTGCTTCCATGGTGGAAAAATGGAGAATGAAAAAGGGAAGAGAGAGATGAAGGAGAGAGAGTAATGATGATAGCTCTCTCTCTCTCTTAGCTAGGTAATAAATGTTTTGGGGAAAAGGTAGAAAGTATGGGCTAGGGTCATTATTGCTTTGACTAGAATTTATGGATGGCTTAGGGTGATGTCACCCTAGCCTTGGGAAAAGTACCAATGTGATAGGTGGGCCCCACCAAAATACAATCAATGGTCCAAATAGAGCGCAACCTATATCCTTTGATGTACAACTCGGATTGCCGTATGGGACGCGGCGTTGGAACCGCAGCGACGATGCGGTCGCAATGACATAGGTCTTAGGTAAAGCCGACTAGAAATTACAGGATGACAGTTAAGGTTACGCGCAAATACTGGTTAAGGGTCGAAGGTTGCCGAAATTCGACCGAAAAAATCGCGGAAGTCTACGGAATGGTACGGGTTGGGATACGGGTCTTACAGAGACCGAGACCGAGTCCGAGTCCGAGACCGAGCTTGAGCCCGAGCCCGTGCCTGAGCCCGAGCGCCAGCGTGGGTATGCACTGGAATACGCAAGGTCCATAGTCCATGGACTAGGTGAGTAAATATTATAATACTCCACTATTTTCATTTAAACCATTTTTTCTTCTCTTCCCTTTCTCATGTGGGACTATTCCTAAAAACCCACAAAACGGTATTTTTCAAAACATTATTATTAAAATATATTTTATTAAAATCAATATTTTTTGCAACAATCCCCCACTTGATTTTTTTATAACATATATTTTTTTTCGGTTAAATAATTCTACCAGAATAATTAGTTTATATGCATAAAGAAAGATATCTTTCAATTTTAATCTTTCATTAGTGTAAATATCTTAAAAATCTGTCAAAATGACTGGTAGCCGTAGCGTTGAACCAGTTATTCTTAGATAATAGAGTCGGAGAAACCACACACATATTCGCTATATGTTTGTTAGAGTTCCCACAATCTTGCTCAGCATAATTAATGGCCATGTGCTTGTCCTAATTCGTGAACGATCTAGAGGAAAAAGCTCTTAACTCTTATGAGAGACGACATCATCTCTACGTTCATATAAGTGAAATCCTTCCAGTGTCTCCCTTACTATAAGACACTTGTCCTTATAGACTGGATTTCATTAAGAGTTCTAAGACTCAACCCTCTTTCGTAACGCTTAGCACTTATCTATTATGGATGAGGTTATATAATTTAGTGCTGAAAACTTTCCACATATTAGTGACTTGTTCTTACCCATTAAACCCAAAATTAGAGATTTTCTTACTTTAGGTTGGGTTACCATCACTGTGGAACTTTGGTTGAGGAGTTTCAACCCCATCCCTCTAGATGTAGCCTTTATTGCCTCTCTTGGTAGAGGTTTAGTGAAAGGATCTGTCAGGTTATTGCTTGATTTCATATAAGAAATAACAATAATTTTATCTCGAATCAATTGTCTGACATAATATGTCGAAGACTGATATGTCTATACTTACCATTATAAGTGCCGCTATAGGCTCTAGCTAATGTGGTTTCACTATCACAATGTAGTGACACAGCCGATATAGGTTTTACACATAAAGGAATTTCTAATAGAAGATCTCTTAGCCACTCAGCCTCTTTGCCTGTTGCAGCCAGGGTTATAAATTCAGACTCCATAGTCGAATGCGTTATGCAAGTCTGTTTCTTGGATCCCCAAGATACAGCTGCACCTCTTAGGGTGAATACCCACCCTATAGTAGACTTGTTATCCCCTGCACTCGATATCCAGCTCGCATCGGTATATCCTTTCAATACGACAAGAAACTCTGAATAAAATAGTCATAAGTCTTTGGTTGCTCTTAAGTAACCAAGGACTCTACTGATTGCATTCCAGTGTTCAGTACTAGGGTTACTAGTAAACCTACGAAGTTTACTCACAATATATGTGATAACAGGTCTAGTGCATTGCATAGCATACATAAGACTCCCTATCGCACTCGCATATTTTAATTGTGCAACTGTTCTTCCAGTATTTTCTTTTCGCTTGATACTTGGATCAAATGGGGTCTTTGCTTCTTTTATATTTAGATGATTAAACTTGTTTAGTATCTTCTCAATATAATGAGATTGACACAAAGCATAACCCCCACAATATTTTTTTAACTTTGATACCTAGAATGGTATCAACTTGTCTAAGATCCTTCATTTTAAATACGGAAGATAGAAATCTCTTTGTTTCAGTCACACCTTTAATTTCATTACTTATTATTAACATGTCATCAACATACAGACAAATAATAACGATATAACTACCATCTACTTTAGAATATATGCATTTGTCAACTATATTATGCATGAAACCATGAGATAGTATTTTAGAATCAAACTTCTCATGCCACTGTTTTGGTGCTTGTTTTAATCCATACAAAGATTTGACTAATCTATATACTTTATTTTCATTTCCTGGTAGAACGAAACCTTCAAGTTGTTTCATGTATACCTCCTCATTGAGGTCACCATTCAGGAATGCGGTCTTTACATCCATTTGGTGGATGTGAAGATGATGTATAGAAGCTAGTGCAAATAATATCATAATGGATGTTATCCTAGCTACAGGTGAGTATGTGTCAAAGTAATCTATCTCTTGTTTTTGTCTAAAATCCTTAACTACTAGTCAAGCTTTAAAGGTTTGGATAGTCCCATCAGTGTAATATTTCTTCCTAAATACCCACTTACAACCTATGGGTTTAGAACCTGGAGGTAAGTTTACTAGTTCCCATGTTTGGTTTGATAATATGGATTCCATTTCATCATTTATAGCTTCTTTCAAGAAAGTTGAGTCTCTAGAGGATACAACATCTTTATATGTTTTAGGATCATCTTCTATAGTCATCACTATAGGTATTTTTCTTATAACATTTTCTCTATCTCCTTCTACAAGATGGAAAATGACGCGTTATGAGTCTATGTAGTCATCTCCTAGACTCTTCTCTATTCTTGTCCTTTGACTCTTACGAGGTTCAACAGGAGCTTCCACTATCTGTGGAGCTGTGCTATATGATTCTCTATTAGGAGTTTGGATTTCATTATCTTTTGATTCAAAGGATAGTGAGTTCTCAAAGAACTCAACATCTCTTGATTCTATTATTGTATTAGACTTTATGTCTAGAAGTCTATAAGCTTTACTATTTTGTGCATACCCTTCGAAGGTGTACTTAATAGCTCTTGGTCCTAACTTAGTTCTTTTTGGATTAGGGGTTTTGCAATATCCAAGACACCCCCACACTTTTAGATATCCTAGGTTAGGTTTTCTACCTCTCCATGTTTCATATGGAGATATTTTATACTTTTTAGACGGAATTCTATTTATTATATGGAATGCTGCAAGCAGTGCCTCTCCCCATAGACTTAGTGGCAACTTTGCTCTTATCAGTATTGAGTTGACCATTTTTACTAATGTTCTATTTTTTCTTTCAGCTATTCCATTTTGTTGAGGTGTGTATGGCGTTGTACATTGATGTATCAGTCCATGTTCTTCACAGAAGTTATCGAATTCATTGGAGAAGTATTCTCCTCCTCTATCGCTACGGAGAATTTTTATCTTCTTATTCAGTTGATTCTCTACTTCTGCTTTATATATTTTAAACATATTTAACGCTTCATCTTTGCTCTTTAACAGATAAACATACACATCTAGAACAATCATCTATAAAGGTTATGAAGTACCATTTACGTCAACGAGTAAGAATGCCCGTTTAACTCATAGATATCACTGTGCACAAGATCCAATACTTGAGATGATCTTTCAACATTTGGAAAAGATTTCTTCGTCATTTTGGATCTTATGCACACTTCACATTTATCGGTTTCATTATCTATGTATGAGATTAAACCATTCTTAGCCATGAATCTCAAGGTACTATACCCTATATGGGCTAGCCTATCATGCCACACTCTAGCAGATTTAACCATATACGCAGAAGTGCTACTTTCATTCAGAGAAAACTTAATCATCCCATTACAAGCATATCCCTTTCTGACAAAATTTTCATTCTTGGACAGAATCAGTTTACCTGACTCATACACCACCCGTATGCCTGGTTTTCCCAGAAGATCCCCAGAAACTAAGCTTCACCTCATGTCTGGGACGTGCAGTACATTAGTTAGAATCACTTTCTTTTCAGAGGTGAATATCAGTTCGACAGTTTCTTTGCCGACAACCTTTGATCGGACTTCATTACCCATTTGGACTTCTTGACCATCGGTCAATTCCTCATAGGTTTTGAAGGCTGATTTGTCGTAGCACACATGTATAGTAGTGGCAGTATCATACCACCACCCTGGAACTTTGCCTTGGATGGTATTCACCTCAGTGATCATATCTATGATATCGCCTTCTTCTACTGCACTTGCCTCTTTTTTAGATTTGCGATAGTGGCATACTCGAGTATAGTGCCCGGTTTTTCCACAGACATGGCATGGGCCCTTGAACTTTCCGTTCTTCTTTTGGGTGTTCTTCTTAAATTTTTCTTTATTAGGTTTCAGGGAATCGTCCTTCTCGGGATATTTATTATTAGTGTTTTCTACAGCATGTACCTTGGACGAGGTATTCCCGTTATCATTTTTTCTATTGTGGTTACGGGATTCTTCCTTAATCCGGAGGTATTTTTAGATTTGTTCCAGTGTGTAATCCTTGATTTTATGCAGCAACTTTTTTCTATAGTCTTTCCACATTGGTGGCAATTTGGCGATTATAGCCTCGACTTGGAATGATTCAGGAAGATCGATTTTTATCGCTTTGATTTTGTTTACTATTAGCTACAGTTCTTGGATTTGGGGCAGCAGCGGTTTATTATCTATCATGCTGAAGTCAAAATACCTGACGATGAGAAACTTGTTGGTACTTTCTTCTTCAGCCTTATATTTGAATTTCAGGGTAGCCCAGATCTCCTTTGCTAATGACGTTTGTTGGTACAGATCATATACACGGTCGAAGAGAGCGTTCAAAATGTGTCCTCGACACAAGAGTTCATCTTCGGCTCGTTTGGTGCGGGCAGCCACCTGTTCAGGTCTGTCTTTATCGGATGCTTCAGGTAGCGCTTGTAGATTTGGATCTAATATGTAATAGATCTTTAGCGCTGTCAGGAGAAATTTCAGCTTGTCATGCCATCTTGTAAAATTGGTTCCATCGAATCGATCAAGACATATTAAGTCCTGATTTATCAACTTGATGGATGAAACCAAAAAATTGTCGGACAACATTACAGAATAACGCTTTAAGATTGTTGGAGATTATACAGATTAATATATTTCTGTATAATGTGGAAACCAAAAAATTACAAAATAATCTGAAATCAGGACAGGCTGAAGCACGTCTGAAACGCTGTCCTTAAAGCATTATTTGCCCCTACTCTAGTAAATTGAGTATGCTGATAGGTTACAGGCAAACCGCTTCTAGGATACGACGAGCCTGGTGTGGGTCTGCATTCAGCAAACACGAAGGCCCACCAAATGGAACTCTTATACACTCTATCTAGCAGAATTACAATATAGAAAAAGTCTCCAAAGAGAAAGAAAGAGAAGAAATTTCTTTTGATTTAGACCACTACACTGGTCAGTTCTTCAGCCTTCAGCCACTGGTTCAGATGAACCGTTATAGACCACACCGTTGGTCTGTTTTTTTAGCAAAGGTTCAACCCTTGCTGTCTTGCTGGAACCACTGGACTATTAGAGAGAAGTAGTGAGCTGTGTCTCAATTCGTATGGGTTTGCTAGAGTGGGTTAAGAGATGGTTTGGAAACCCATTCAGACCCTCTTTTTATAAGATATGATGGTTGGGGGTTATGGTCCAGGGAATTAAATCCCATGACCGTTTTTTAGCTGTTGGAGAAAACTAGCCATTTTATGGCCATTTTCTGACTGTTATGCATGGGCCATTAAGCTGCTGCATGCTGACTGTTGTGAGACAGCAGCTAGTCGTTTTCTAGCTGTTGCACTAGCCATGTAGCAGTTACAGCTGGATCCTACACTAACTACACAGCTGTTACAGATCTGCTGCAATAGCTCTATTTTCCAGCCCTCTATATATTTTGGAGGATTCTCATTCAATCCTCTAGTCTCCCCTTCATCCAGCCATTTGCCTTAGTCACTTAGTCGCACCACAACTCGCACACGTCTCACTTCGGTTCACTCAAGGTCGCGAAGGAGCGACCCTCTGCGACACGATGTAGACGTGCGAAGTGCGCCACTAGCGCCTCTACAGCCACACTGCCTCACATGCCCACGCCTTCGCACCGAGCCCGTGACCGAGACTGAAACCGAGTCCGAGCCCGAGTCCGTGCCCGAGCGCGAGCGCAGGTGTTCCAGTGCATCCATAGTCCATGGACTAGGTGAGTAAATATTATAATACTCCACTGTTTTCATTTAAACCATTTTTTCTTCTCTTCCCTTTCCCATGTGGGACTATTCCTAAAAACCCACAAAACGGTATTTTTCAAAACAAAAAATAATATATCATATATTATTTTTTATTATTAAAATATATTTTATTAAAATCAATATTTTTTGCAACAATACCCACCGTGCATGACATCCAATCCGTCCATCAGCCCCCACATTTTCCCCTTAGATCACAAAGATCAAGCTGATTCAAAACTCAGGTGGATCACACTTGAAGCCTATAAAAATATGTTGTATGGCCCACCTGATCTTTAGAATCCCCTGAGGAGCTGTACATGAGTCAAGTTAGCTCAGTCAGCTTGCTCGACTCGACTTGGAAAAGCTTGACTTGCCTTGGCTCGAGGATTTGGATGAGTCAAGCTGGCTTTTGGAGCTTGAAAAAATTCCAAGCCGAGTTCGAGCTTCCCCGTGCTTGAATCGAACCTCAAGTCAAATCAACTCGGATCGAATCAGCTTAGTGACTTGCTTATTTTGATATTGATGTTGCTCACTAAGGGCCTGTTTTGCCAGTTGCATTAGGTGGGATTAAGGTGGATGAAATTGTAAAAGTTACAATAAATGCATGAGTAAGGTATTGTCCCTAGATGAATGCATGCATTAAAAATAAATTTGAGGATTTACTTTCAAATTACACTTGAATTGAAACTGGATGAAGCAAAAATCCATCATCCATAGGATTAGTAATCCCATCTCACACTTTCTAACACAAGGCTCATTTTCCATAGCATACAAAGTTAATTTTAATCCCATCTCACACTCCTTCCAAACATGTCATTCCCAATTTCAAAGTGGGATTAGTAATATGATCCCATTTAATACAACTTAATACCATTGTCCAAACAGGCCCTAAGTGTTTGATGAAATGACTTAACGAAGTATTGTTTCGGGTGTGTACATTCTCTGCAGATCAACTGGTGGCGAGGAAGGAATGGATACGAAACCAATCACTAAAAAAAATGCACATTATAAAACTTTCCTCATATCTTGATTTTGATGTTGCTCGCTGAGTGTTTAATAAAATATCTGTAAGGCGTTGTTACTATTTTGCATTATGTGAGAAATTTGAGATGCATTCTATGTTTGAGAAAATACCGGCTCGAACGGCCCGAACTGCTGACCAAACCAAGCCGAGCCGAGTTCGATCTGGGATTAGCTACTGGTTAAGCCGAGCCGAGTTCGATCTGGGATTAGCTACTGGTTAAGCCAAGCCGAGCTGTGCCAAGCTCGACTCGGTTTCGACTCGTTTAAAGCTCTCACGTGCCTATTCAATATTCATCCTGTTTGGGCACATCTTTCGAATGAATTGGACTCGAATATGAAAAACAGGTGAGCCCGACAGTCGGGCCGGAAGGCTTTACCATGGCCATTCCCATCTCAAAATTTCTCCATTGTGTGAACCACTTGTTTCTCGGCTCGTAACGATCTTTTGCATACAGGATGAAGTTGATGGGCCTGTCCTTATGGACGGATTGGATGTGGCCCCTACATAACGGTGGGCCCCACACACTGCATTGTAAAATAAGCTCATCCCATAAACATTGCAGAGGAACCAGACTCAAATTAACAAAAGATACATTAGAAAAATCATTCATTCCATTAATTTCACAACAACGACAAAAATAACAACCATAGCAAGACTACACAACCACAACCAATGAAGGCGAGAGAAGGGAAATGTGTGTATGTGTTTATTACCGGATCAACCGGTATAAATGTGGATGCCGACAGCTAAAATGAGGATAGTAAAAACGGCAAAGAAGATAAGAGTGTGGACAGCAATGGCCTTGCCGTTGGTGTGGAAGCTCCCAAACTCCACGTGTCGGTTGTTACCCGGTAGCTGGAAGAGGAGGCCCGGTGAGAGTAGTATAAACAGTACCACGCCGATTACAACGGGAGCCCAGTCCCCCATCGCCGACGATCTTATCAAAAAACACAGACGGCGAGTTTTTGAAGGAAGAGCAGATCGAGTGGCTGAAGGCGGAAGGAACGAACAATAATCGGCGTTAGCACGTTTGGAATCGATTCTCGAATTATAAAGAAAAAATTGCTGGATCTTACTCGCGCGAGTAAATAAAGGACCCGGATTAGGTGCTATCCGGGTAACACGTCGGAGTTACCCTTACCGTGGGGCCCACCTTAATGATGGTTTATATATCCACGCCGTCCATCCGTTTCTTCATTCGACTTTAGGTAGTGATACTAAAAATTAGGTAGATCCAAATATCAGGTGGACCATACTACAGGAAGGAAACAGTGGTAATTAAACGTCCACCATTAAAAACTTCCTAGGGTCCACATTAATAGCTACTGTAACGTTTCCTTTCCATCCAACCCCTTGATAAGGTCAAAAAGATCTGTATGAAGGGAAAATATACAGATAATCTTGATCCAAAACGTGTGGCCTATAAGAAGCTTTTAATGATCATTCACCATTGTTTTCGGTTGTGTGGTCCACCTAAGACTTGGATCCGTTTAATTTTTGCTATGACTTCTTAAAATAATATGTGAAAACGGATGGACGGCGTTGATATATATAAAAAAACCATCAACTTGGGACCCACATGGTGAGGGCAACACCCACTTAGGTGTTATCGGAGGCATCCGGGTTCTGAGGGGCCACCATGATGTAAGGGTTTTATCCACTCCGTCTATCCATTTTTTCATATCATTCTAAGGCTATAAGCCTGTATTAGAGGTAGATCCAAGGCTAAGTGGATCACACCGTTGGAATTAAATTCTTGCCGTTGAAAGCTTCTTGAGGGCCACAGAAGTTTTGAATCAATCTGATACTTTTTTTTTTCTTATCCTTCATTGAGGTTTATATGACCTTATGAACAGTTTGGATGGAAAATAAACATCACAGTGGGACGTAGGAAAGTTTCAATGGTGGACGTCATCATCACTGCTGCTTCCTGTAGTGTGGTCCACTTGAACTTTGGATGTATCTCATTTTTTTTGTTTGCGGCCCAAAATGATGTAGGAAAATGGATGGACGGTGTGGATAAAACCCATATATCACAGTGGACCCCTCACAGGCCCTGTCTTTGCCGGGACAAATGGGGTAGTACCCAATCCGTGTCACAGCTGAAGTGTGGAATGGACTGTATTTTTTTTCATAAAAATTCTAAACAGTGTATTATATCAGATCTGATGGAAGGATCTCTCACACGTATTCCATAGTAGCACGTACGTTCTTCGTGCGTATGGCAGGCTCACACGCGTGTGGATCAAAGATGTTTGGTAGAATGCATGCGGGCGTATTGTTACAAGATACGCCTGGACTTTTAATCTTAGGATATGAGGTCATCTTTCAATGATCCAAACCATTTATAATTAAGGTCACATGGGAAATAGGAAAGAAAATAATAATTTTTAGATTTTTACAACCTTCCACTAACCTCTGAATATTTCAATGGGCCTAGATCTCTTACACGGACACCATCCAATGGTGGAAACCAGGCACCGGATGGTAACTGGGGGAGGGCCCAGGGCCTGCATTTCATGAAAACCACATGAGCGGCATTGTTTGGATCTCACTCATTCATTCGCACACAATAAGAGGGGGTTTGGATCGTTACTTAAGATAAGCTGCTTATGCCTCAAGTGTCTTATCTTAATTTCTACTTAATAACTTAAAGTGATTGAGCAACTTTAAGTATAAAAATTACTTATAATTGGTTTAAAATCTCAAATAAGTTGCTAATCTACTGATGTAAGTAGAAAAACTAACTTATTTGGTGGTATCCAAAAGGGCTTATTTGGATACTACCAAATAAGTTACCTTTTCTACTTATAGCAATAGATAAGTAAATTATTTGAGAAAAGTTTGGATCATGATCCATTATAAGTAATTTTTTATTTAAAGTTATTTAATTACTTTAATTTAATAAGTAGAAACTAAGATAAGCTATTTGAGGCATAAATAACTTTATAAGTTACAGTCCAAACACCCCCTAATAGCTCCACCACAGGGAAATATGGGGTTCAGCGGGCCACCAATGAAATCTTCATGGGGCTAACTAAAGGTTTTGATTAGGCTAATAGTCAACTATTATTTCTTAACCCTAAGGTTGATGTTATATAAATATTACGGAGCTCCCAAGAGGTGTATTAAAAATGTTAAAAATAAAATTCTTAAATTTCTCTAATCATTTTTATCTTATCTTCTATTTATATCAATCACAACCTACGAAATCTTAATCATTTTATTTTAAGATTTCTATCTTTCAAGTCACATTAAAGTCTTGTCACCTTGATTTGCTTTAAGGTATCTACATTGGTAGACTGAGTGAAGGATACCTCGCTTCGGTTTCAACATTGAGGTCTTGGTATTGGTATCGATTCCCAAGTGGGGGTGGCTAACAATTAAGTGTGAACTGACAATTAGGGGTATACTAACAAGCTAAAAAAAAAAAGTATCTACATCAGCGGTGTTTGCTATTGTAATATCTTGGATTTTCACTGTTTTGGATTTCCAAAAATCCATCAATTTTTTAATTTTATTTTTTATTTTATTAACCTAAATATTACTTAATAACCATTAGCACTCAATGTTAGTGTATACAGGGGTGGTACCAGTAAAGAACCGCACTGGTCTGATTAATCAGCCGTAGGAAGCCAATGAATCCGCTCGATCACTTGAACATCAGGTGTAGTGTAATGTCCCGCCTAACCAGAATAGTATCCTAGGGCGTCCACGTAGGATTTGCCACAGGACCATTCGTTTAAGCCACTCGTAGTGAGGTATCACAAATAAATTAGACCAAGATTAGCCTAATTGAATAGACCATGCGGGTCTTGATAGAACCTGGTATGGGCCTCTAAGCCAGATGGCCGTTTACACCTAGCGACAGCCTGTGCAGGCTATACCGGGACATGGGAAGGTCAGAAAATCATAAAAATTTAGGGGAGCATAGATCTCACTGGGCTTGGGGACCATCGCGGACTACGGACCCAGTAGACACCCAGAAGTAGAATTTGACACTTGCCAGATGCGCCCCACCAATTCCAGAATTAAAATCTGACACGTGTAAATAAAACTGAGATATAAGACATTTCAGCCATCGAATTTCTTTATAATTTACGATGAGGGTCTAATGTATTTTTCTACTCCCGTCCACAAACTCTGGGAGCCGATCGTGGAACGGTGACCGTTGATCGCAAATCGGACTCCTGTGACCAAACCTTATATCCGATCGTTCCCAAATTTTACATGGCACTTCATTGGGCCATGGAGCACCTATCTTATAAGTTTCGTGGCCAGAGGGCCACCAGAACTACTCCAATCACCGGAATGGACCCCATAGGGCCATTTGAAGATCAGAACCGTTTACTCAAACCCCATATCCGTTTATCCGTTTGCTCCAAATTTTATATGGCCCCTCACTAGGCCATAAAGCACCTACACACCAAATTTGGTGGCCAAGGAGGTTTTGGGTCCGCCCCAAAGCCAATGAGGAGTCCTAGAGGGCCATTGTAGGAATTCATTGAAACTTAAGGCCAGATGACCCAAATCTAACCGACCCTTTACTAACTAATCAAAGCAAGCATGACTAAATTAAAGATCTGACTAGAGCAGAGTCAGATAAGGCCCGGATCTTGAATAATAGATCAAATCAACCCCCATATCTGTTGATCGGCGCATCCAAATGGCGGGCCGATCATATCCATACGTGGATCATCATTAGGGCTAACTATCCTATGGTGTAAATCATTCTGTACACCCCATAGTGGGCCCTAGAGCTTAGAAAGACCCTCCCATAAGTCTAGTATAGTAAAAACCTAGCTCTTGGGGCCATTTACGCCAAATCTGGCATTATAAAAGGGCCTCATTTGGGCACCCCCTCTCCCCATACGATTTTGCCCTAGAGGAAAGGAAGAGAGAAGAGAGAAAAGGGAGAAAGAAGAAAAGAAGAAGAGAGGAAAAGAGTGAAGGTGACAAGGTAGACCCTAGATCGAGGTGGGGCCCAAGAAAATCAAACCCCACAACTCCCTACCTCGTCTCCAAGAGGAAACCTTCCTCCGCGACTGCCATTTCATTCCGTTGATCGCCTAGGTAAGATCCATCACCCATTTTTCTTGAAAACCTTATGATGAGGAGGGGTTTACATGGGATTCTAACATGCAATGTTTTGCTTTAGGGATTCCGGCCAATTGACCCAAAATCCACACTCCTAGGTCGTTTCCAAGTCTTCAATGATCCATAGGTGCGGACTATTATCCTTAGGTGGCCTAGCACCGCTTATAATAGGAGTTTAATGATTTTGTTCGTTTGGTATGATGTATTGAAGAATCTAGAGGAAACCTAGGGATGGTATGTTGTTGGAATTGTATGATTTGCATGGTTAGTTCGCATTTGATGTTGACTTTGCCTCTCACATGAATTAGTATATGAATAACTACATGCTCACGTTTGATCAATTTCTTCTCATATGTGTTGTTTTATGTTTGCTTAACTCATCACTCTTGTGTATTTGATCCTTTGCGGTGTAGGAAGTGTGTAACTTCCTCCCTAATCTACATCACTCACATGCACCTTGTTCATATTGTTGTAGCATGCGTGTTAGGAATAATCGAACCATATATTGTGATGTTGGTAAATATGATATCATTATGCTAGTTGGTAATCTTAATTGTTGGCATGTTAAGAGTCATTATAAAATCTTTGGATTGGATAGGAAACTTGAGGAGAGACGGTAGCCCCATTGGTAGGGCTACCCAAAGCTAAACCCATGAATTTGGGCGGGTACGTGTGGGCGACAGTAATTCGACTACATGGGCCTCTTGTGCTTGATGTCTTCCGTCACGTGCTCGCCTGACTCGTGCGGTCTAGCCTATCGACTGTTCAACCCTGTTTGTTAACCATGTTTGCTCACTTATGTATGCAATCTGAAACACCCTACCACCGTTGTAGCCCATCGATACCGAATGAAATATTGATCCACAGTTTCGTGAGTCGGGTATGGTGGATGGGACACTATGTCCGAGATGTCCGCCTACGCTGGGGTGACACGCCTCCCCGTAGTGACCGCGAGCGATCCCTTTCTCTCAGCACTCCCCGTGTGCTTGAAGTCGGGGACGGGGAACCCGACGGGATCAAGGATCATGGGGTCTTGGCCTCATACGTTGGGGGGTCTTGGCCTCGCAACTAGTTCAGGGCATTTTGATATGTGGGGTGTATCAGATTTTCAAATCTACTGGATGAATGGACTTAACTAAAACGCGGTTAACATCATCATTGCACGACATTAGCTAGGTTGGCGACTCGGCAGTCGAGGCCGCTCTGAGAAAGTGTTGACATACGCAATCGTTAGACGGAGTCGCTCGAGGGAGAGTTGTGGCGAGGGCATACATCATATCATCCACCATGCATGTGCATTACTAAGATTAGTTAGGTGTTTGTAAATGATTGTTTTTCATTAAATTCTTACTATAACTGATGCTTGTTACAACTTAAGACTAATAACACCCACGGAGTTGATCACTCACTCCCACTCTGGGATGGTGTTTTAAAACACCAACCAGACTCGCCCGTAGATGCAGGTGATATAGGGTATATGGAGCAGGGTGAGATGAGCCTTAAAGAGGATGAGTTCTCCTACTTCCAGCTGATGAGCAGGACCTCATCGGATCAGGAGGCGGGACGTTGGATTTCTGAGTAGCAGACTTAGTCCTATTCCTTTGGACATGATATTTTTGTGATTTTGGTTGGCCAACGCCTTAGGTGACCCATCTGTATTATTTTGAACCTGTATATATGTATATCTCTTTCATTTCAGTAGACTAGTTGTGGTTGTGTTCATGCTTCAAGTAATTCCAAGTTGCGCAACTAAATTTGATTAACCGCAAAACTATAAAATTTATGATAAGTGACACTTGGGAACTCGAGAGTCGAGTGTATGCACGACCCCCGATTTTCAGGGCGTTACAGCTATATGGCTCGGACTCGAGTCTTCCTGTAACACCCTGAAAATTGGGGGTCGTGCATACGCTCGACTCCCGAGTTCCCAGGGTCACTTATAATCGGTTTTCATTAATATGCGATTAATCCAAGTTTAAAGGCGCAGCATGGAATTACTTGAAACATGAAGCACGATCACAACTAGTCTGCTGAAATGAAAAGAGATTATTATATACATGTCCAAAATGATATAAAAAGGGTCGCATCAGGCGTTGCCCAACAAAATCACAAAAGGAATATCATGCCCAAAAGAATAGGGCTGAGTCCACAACTCAGCGATCCAAATCCTGTCTATTAGGCCGACGAGGAAATATCCATCAGCTGAAAGTAAGAGAACTCGTCCTCCTCCTCGAGGCTCGCATCGCCAGGCTCCACGAAATCCGCATTACCTGCATCTATGAACGGGTCTGGTTGGTGTTTTAAAACACCGTCCCAGAGTGGGAGTGAGTGATCAACTCAGTGGGTGCTATTAGTCTTAAGTTGCAACAAGCATCAATTATAATAAGAATTTAATGAAAAACAATCAATCATAAACATATATCTAGTCTTGTTAATGTGCATGCATGCAGGATGATATGATGTATGCCCTCACCACAACGCTCCCTCGTGCGACAACATCTAACGATCGCCAATGCTAACACTCCCTCAGTGCGACCTCGACTGCCGAGTCGCCAACCTAGCTAATGTCATGCAATGATGATGTTAACCGATTTTTTAGTTAAGTCCATTCATCCAGTAGATTTGGGAACCTGATACACCCCATGTATCAAATGCCCTGTACTAGTTGCGAGGCCAAGACCCCCCAATGTGTGAGGCCGAGACCCCGCGATCCTTGACCCCGTCGAGTTTCCCCCATCCCCGACTTCAAGCACATGGGGGGTGCTGAATGTGGGGTCGCTCGTGGTCACTATGGGGAGGCGCGTCACCCCAGCGTAGGCCGACAGCTCGGACACCGTGTCCTATTCCACCATGCCCGGCTCACGAGACTATGGATCAATATTCCATCCGGTATCGATGGGCTACAACGGTGGTGGGGTGTTCCAGTTTCCATACATATGTGAGCAAACAAGGTTAACAAACTAGGTGGGTCAGCCAGTGGACTAAACCGCATGAGCCCAGGCAAGTATGTGGCAGAACGATATCGGGTACAAGCGACCCATGTAGCCTGACTACTGCCGCCCACACTTACTCGTCCAAACCCATGAGTTTAGCCTTAAGGTGGTCCTACCAACGGAACCACCTTCACTTTCCTCATGTTCCTAACCAACCCAATGGTAGGAATAGTGACTCATAGCATGCCAACTACTAATGTAACATCAAACATATTCAACACCATGTTCTCATGTTGTTCAACATACAATTCAAATTTCCCTACAAGCAAATCATTAATATTATAAATAAAGTGTATGTGTGTGGTGTGGGTTAATGAGGAAGTTAAAACTTCCTCCATGTTGAGAAATCATATGTACATGAGTAATGAAATCATACGAAATATGAAGCAACAACGTATAAAAATCAACACGGCATGAGCATATGATCATCCATACATCAAATCATGTGAGAAACATAAACGACATCATGAGAGAGAGAGAGTCAAACATATAAATCCATACCATTTCAACCAACATACAATTCTTATGATTTCCTAGGCTTTTAAAAATAACATCCAAGCAATCAAAATCATTAATCTCGTATTAAAATTGGTGCTAGGTCACCTAAGAGTAATAGTCGGCACCTATGGATCGTTGAGATCTTGGAAAACGACCAAGAAGCACCAAACTCAATGTTGATCGGCCGAAATCCTAAGACAATGCACTTGCATGTTAGGATTTCATACATTTCTTAACTCAAACCCAAAGATTACCAAAAATGATAGGTGCTTACCTCCCCATTCGGATAGAAGTGGCTTGTAGTTGTGCATATGGGAAAGGAAAGATATTTCTCTAAGGCCCCAAGCTTCCTTGGGCCTTACCTCCTACCACACACCCCTTTCCTTTCTTCTTCCTCTCTTTCTCCTCCTTTCTCCTCTTCCTCTTCTCCCTTTCTCTCTTTTCTCTCTTCTCTCTTTCCTTTCTCTAGGGCAAATTCGTATGGGGAGAGGGGTGCCCCAAATGAGGCCTTTATATAGTGTCAGGTTTGGTGTAAATGGCCCTATGGGATGGGTTTTCACTATACTAGACCTATGAGAGGGTCTTTCTAGCCTCTAGGGCCCACTATGGGGTGTACAAGTCAATATACACCGTAGGATAGTTAGCCCTAATGAGGATCTACGTATGGATATGATCGGCTCGCCATTTGGATGCGCCGATCGACAAATATGATAAGAAGTCTGTTCAACGGTCACCAATAGTCGAGCAAGGCCGCAACTATACGGATATGAGTAGGGAAATATCCTTACTCCATGGGTAAAGTTTGGTCGCAAACCGACGGTTCGAAATCCTCAACTTTGCATAAGAATGGACGACTCAATTCACTTAAGTTCCAACTCCTTCCTTTAAGGTATTTGCACTTCTCATGCACTCGTCCTTCAGCTCAAGTTGACCGGCTCTGGACCGTACCCAGGTCTGATTCCCGCGATGGACGTCAAGCCCAATGAGACGGACATCATTCTATAGTTTTGGAACTAGTGGTCCACCAACGAGCGATATAGAGCTTGTTTGGATAACCGGGGTAGTTCTGGTGGCCCTCTGACCATGAAACTTATAGGATAGGTGCTCCATGGCCCGATGAAGGGCCATACAAAATTTGAGAATGATCAGATATGGAGTTTGGTCGCACGGGTCTGATTCGGGATCAACGGTCATCGCGCCATGATCGGGACCCAGATTTTTGTGGACGGGTGTAGAAAAATACATTAGACCCTCATCATAAATTATGAAGAAATCTGATGGCTGAAATGTCCTACATTTCAGTTTTATTTACACGTGTCAGATTTCAATTTTGGCATTGGTGGTGCGCATCTGGCAAGTGACAGATTACACTTCTGGGTGTCCACTGGGTCCGTGGTCCGCGATGGTCCCCAAGCCCAGTGAGATCTACGCTCCCCTCAATTTTTATAATTTTCTAACCTTCCCATGTCGCGGTATAGCCTGCACGGGCTGCTGCCAAGTGTAAATGGCCATTTGGCTTGACGGCCCGCACTTGGCCCAATCACAACCCGACTGGTCTACTCTAATGGGCTAATCCTAACTTAATTTAGTTATGGCACCAAACCATGAGTAGTTTAAACGAACGGTCCTGCGGCAAATCCTACGAGGACGCCTCAGTACACTGTTCTGGTTGGACGGGACGTTACATGATTAACCGGACTTGTGCGGTTCTTCACTGGTACACCCTGTATAAACTGACATTAAGTGCTAATGGTCATTAAGTAATATTTAGGTTAATTAAATAAAATAAAAATAAAAATTGATGGATTTTTTGAAATCCAAAACAGTAAAAATCAAGGATGTTACACTTCCATCTCCCTATTTTTTAGGTTAACATCTTAACATGAGTTTGCACAGCTAATTCACATAGTGGATTTCATACAAATATCACAATGGACCTTTTAAATCTTTTTGTTGTATAGGCTTTTCCTACAACTAGAATACTAGTAAGAAATTTACGTCCAAAAACATAACATCTTATCTTCAAAAGGGCACTTGAAGTCTCAAAGTATTTTAAATTGAATTTTAATTTGCATTGTGTGTTTAGATGGAATTTCAAAAATCTTATTTGTTTACTTAGCAAAATATACACTAAAAGGCTTACTCAACTAAATAAGCCCCAACGTGAGTCTTGGCATCGATTCCCTATTCGGGGTGGCTAACAGTGATGTGTGAACTGACAGTGGAGTGTACTAAAAAGCTAACAAAAAAAAAAAAGAAGAAGAAGAAGAAGAAGAAGAAGAAGCCCCAACGCGAGTCACTAAGAGGGTTGTAGCTAGGCTAGGCTAAGCAAGGCCAAGTGGGTCCATGTCTAACTAACAAAGTTAGGACCTGATTCTAAACCCAGCCTAACTCAAATTAGATATAGGTTATGGCTGGATTAGGCCAGACCATCAAACCCAGCCTCAACCTACAAGCTTAAGCTTGACCTAGATTAATAATAATAATAATAATAATAAAAGGAGTCACAGACTTGAGTTGGGCCAGACCATCAAAATTAAAATCACAGCCATCAGTTTTGCAACTAGGACCGGACATACCAAAACTCGTCCTTGCTCATTCCATGAGATGGGACCCAAGTCCAAGCCCAGCCCGAACCGGCATGAGCCAGGTAGATTGCTTTTCACCAGAGATTGAACCCAGGATTACTCACACACCACACTATCTCTACCAGCTTATATAAGTAGCGAGTGACAGTTTGGGGCATTTGTTTGAATGGTGTAGATTTCCATCTGTATCTCTACACCGTAATCATTCTAGATTTAAATACAGTCAACGGTCCCGATCCCATCAGGCCAGGGCTTGGGCCCTAAAATTGGCCCAAAGGCTGGGACTGGTCTTGAAATTCAGGCCTGATGCCTATCCATTAATGAGTGGCCCACCCTGCTGTAGATGAGGGCGTGGCCAATTCATATTGCACACAAGTGTGAAATCCAATCAATTCATCCCAAAGGTCCCACCATGTGGATGGCTTGGCTCGAAAGGCCGGTGGGCTCAAAAGAGGGGCTACATTAATAGAAACAACTGATCAAGAACTTGGTCATTTTTTTTCTTAGAAATCACTTATTTTGTAAATTTTGGCCCACTTAATTTGTGTGTGTGTGTGTGTAGGGCAAGGTTCAGGGGACGAGCCCACTAGATTCGACATCCACAAATGGCCCACTACATGGGTGAAGTACGTTGGTCCTTACATTGCCCTGTGCTTCAAACCATATGCCATAATGCCACCGTGTACTAATATGCACGTATGAGTGGAAATGCATGTTAATCATCTAACCATTTGATATATGGTCTTGACTTTAAAACTCTGGCAACAAGGGCCAATCTGGATTAAACCTTCAATGCAATACATGTTGTTGAATGTCTTAAATATGTCGACAGACAACTTCATCCATTCGAGCATATGTGGTGGATGCCGATTCCATCGACAAATTAGAAAAAAAAAAATTTATTTGATTGTTCGATAGTTTTAGAAGTTGCTACTATTTGATGTCATTGACGGGACTTTGATGTCGGTCGATGCTATCGAAGGTTCCATTAAGTGCGCGTGTAGAGTTGTGTAAGTGCGGAATTTAATTTTTATTCAAATTGAGTAATATAAGTACCATATTGACCAAGATTAGGGCAAGAAATGAGGGAATTAGTACTTTCTAACTTGTTCAAAATCTTCAAGGGTATAAATAGGGTTTTAAAAGAGACTTGATGGTTGTTTGAATAAGTAAGATCTACCATTTCTTGTAAATTTGTTTTTATAATACATTACTCATCCGTTTGTGTCATGATTTTTTCACCTAAAATTTGTATTGTCTTCTTATTAGGTTTGTTTTGTGTGAGTGTGATTACTTTGCTTGATTCTACTCTCTACATTTCCATGAGTCCCCACGATATGTGTACCGGCATACACAACATAAACATGAACTCATGGCTCATCGATCAGACGGTCTGGATTAATCACATATATGCTAATTTTACGGTGAAAGTGCGTTTGATGGACGCTGGAATTGTATTCGAGATAACAAATACCATAAAAATGTTTTATTATTACGTTATCAAAAGAAACACTGATAAAAGGGATCCAGTACAAAGTGAGTTCAGCACAACTCATGAGATAATAACAGCTCATGAACATTCACGAGACAGATGTGCACGCATTTTTAAGCAATCCTAATAATGGAACCCATTGTAGATGGAGAATAACCCAAAATTCACACTGATCGAAACTTCATACACATCCTATCAGTGTCCATGAAATGGATGGTTTGGATTAGGAAAATGGTTAGTTATCCAATTCTGACTTCAAGGACAGACGGTTGAGATCATCCAACAAGCGCGTATCTTAGCCTATTCTCCATTAGAAGTGGGGCCATGGCTTAGAGACTTTGGGCCAACTTGGTAACCAGTGGCAACCTCACATTATATATGGCGACGGAAAGAAGGAAAGAATAATAATTTAAAAAAAAAAAAAAACCAAAAAAATATCTGATGCTCGATCGCACGCTTGAAGGGCATACTCCGGCTTTCACTCCTGATAATTGAGGCCCGTTATTCTCTAATCCAGACCGTTGGTATTTTGTTAAATTCCATGGATGGACAACAACAAGAAATATAACATATAACAGATGGGAAAATCCTAATCATTCAATGTGACCCACAATGCTAAAAATAGAATAAAGCAACGGTCCAAATTTAAATTAAAATATCCCCAAGATCAGTGTCCATGATCTTCCATCCATATTCAATAAAACATACCAATGGTGTGGATTACCAAAACATAGGCCCCCATTGGTCAGACCCAAAAACCGGAGTACACTATTCAAGAGCCGATGTACATGTGAACACGAACGGCTAATAGGAAGATGCAAATAAAGGCGAAGTAGATGATGGAGTGCAGGAAAATCGATGCTCCGCTGGTTTGGAAGTTCCCGAAGTTCACGAACCGGGTGTGGCCTGGTAGCTGAAATATCAGACCGGGCGAAAGGAGTATGAAGAGCACCACGGAGATGAAAACCGGACCCCAATCTGACATTTTCGCCAAGTAATTTCTCTGTTTCTCTCTCTTTATCTGATGGTTGGGATTGAGAAGGGAGAGAGAGCGGTTTTAATGGTTGGATTTTGAAGGAAGTTTGAGAATCAAGTAACTGTCCGCACAGATTCATGTGCACCTTCGGTATATTTTATTTTTTAATATTTGAGAAATGATCCAGTGTTCTTAGAGAACTTGGAAGTTATAGTGCACCTAGTTGCATCTGGATAATTCAACTACCCAAGGAATGATCTGAGCTGTTCATTAATACCAGAAGGCATTTAAATGGTGACATGCTAAAAATCACCATGTGACAATTATCCTGTCCATAAACAATTTGAAAATATTTTGTAGCCGTTTTTCTTCCATATATGGATCCACAACAGAAATATTTCTTTAGGATCAGAAGCAATCCATACTGAGGCCCAACAAATAGGCGGTTCAGATTGTTGTTTGGACTATTTTTGTGCAAACGATATCGACAATATCTATGATAGAGGCGATGGTTAGGATCATCAGATTGGTGTGATTTTCACATGAGGGACAATTAAATATGTGTTGGATCTAATGGACCGTCTAGATCGATTGATTGGACTGTCGGATCATCCCAATGCAACTAACACCTGTTTAGTGCTCCTCTCTTTGTATTTTATTTAATTTAAAGTTCTTTACTTCTATCTGGATGCAACTTCCCATTACTGGGTGTCGGAAGCATCTCTAACCGTCCACTTTTCCGGTTCTAGGCCCAATCTACTACAAAGCTATGTCTATTAAGCTTCAACCTACAACACGATGTGTGGGGCCCATTGTGATGTATGCATGAAATCTAATCCACCCATCATGTGAGCCCCCTCAGCTTCACCATGGATCCTAAAAATCAGGCTAATCTAAAACTTAAGTAGGCCACACCACAGGTAACAGCTGCAATGGGACACCCACCATTAAAAACCTTCTAGATTGTCTGTGGACCCATCATCTTTTCTCATATGCCATCTCAATCCATTCAGAATATGGACCCCAATAGGATGAACGGATAACCCAAAACTTTAACCATTCGAAAATTCATGCGGACCGCACCATGTGATTTTAGAAGTTTTAGGCATGGTTTTACATGTTGTGGCCCCCCTAAGCTTTGGATGGGCTTGATTTTTGGGTGTCACGGATAACATGAGGATGCGTAGATGTGAGATAGATTGGATGTTAAGAAAAAAATACGGTGGGCCCCAAACATTGCATGGTAGATCAAACTTTACAAACCTCGAAGAATATGATCAAAAGCACGTGGACCGTTGTGTTGATTCCTTATCTTGAAAATCAAGTTGACTGGAAGATCACGTGGGCCTCGCATATACGTTTGATGTGATTGTTGGGTATATGCTCTTTTACTGACCATCCCATCTGATGATAGGCTCACCCGATGAAAATTTTTGTTTCTTAATAGATCCTATGTCTTAACAACACATATGACACCATGATGCGTTGATTTAGACCTTTGGTTGAGTTTACATGTGTTATTGTGTAATCAGGTAATGGATCATGAGTAATAATAAACGGTTTTTATTTAGTCAAATATATACAATTAGGAATAGTGTCGAGTATGCTAAAATTGCACTCAATTTGAAACAATTGAATACCTGCGACACCAAGCACTAAACCAAACAAATTAGGATCAAACTTTTGACTGTTCAACCACAGATATTACAGTGAGTAGCTGATTTGAAAGGGAAGGGTTAGTCCTTTGATGGGATCTTTTTGCATTGCACTGAGAATTTTTCTTTTAGCAGTAACCGCGGTTATTAGATTTCTCAATAATGAGATGCTAGACTAGTAAGATTAAAAATTAAGGTTGAATGACTAATTTTGTTGATTTGCATGTAAGTAAGATCAATACAACTAGGTGAAGAAAATTAAATTAAGTAGAGAAAAAAAAAATTACCATTGACCACATGCGTGGACATAATAACCATGATTTTTAGTCTGCACGATGTTGCTGGTGTGATTTACTAAGTATGGACTCAGTGATTGATGGGGCTCGATGATGGAGGTTGTAAACATTTAATCAAGCGTACTGTAGCAATGACAGGGGTAGTAGCAGACTAAGTTATTTTAAACTCCAAACTTATTATAGTGGGCCTAGACAAAAGTAGAGTAAATAAAGTTAAAAACTACGATAGACACCGTTATACCATGTAGAGTAGTTCTGTATGTGTTTGCAAGGGCCTTGGGCTCTTTTACGAGTTTGGCTTTTAAAGGCTTAGAGAGTTGTTGGCCCTGTATAATATTTGGCATTGTGAAAGATTTGAACGATCAGCTGTGCAAATTTCTTTGATTCCCCATGTAAGTATAATTTATTAAATTAGGCCATGTGTATACGACAGATCTCATAAGCCTTTTACCATTCTAGTCAAGCAACATTCGAACAAAATTTTACCACTGTCCGCGCATCACTAGCTTTCTACAGAGTTACTTTTTGGCAAGACTCTTGCTTTCCAGAGAATTGTTTTTCCTGGACTCTAATTCTGAACTTTCCAACAAAATACACACCTCAAGCCTTTTGGGTTTGAGGTTTTTCTCACAACGTGTGGAATGGCTATCACGTGGCACCTTCCGGACATATGATCTGGCCGTGATCAGCTGGGTGTAATAATGCCCCCATGTTTCTTTTCATTCAAAAATGTGAAGAGACGTCTAATGGCTTTTGACAGTTTCTTGTGAAATTGGTCGTTGGGATGATTGTTTCTTCTGATGTTCCACAGGATTCCTATTATGAAAGACACATTGATTAAATTGATTGTTGGATTGAGTGTTTTAATTGTTAGATAAGATGTTTTGGCCGTTAATTTGGCCATTCTGGTTGGAGTCACTGGTGTTCCACGGAGCAGATTAGCCGCGGCCCTCACCCAAGACGGTGTAGTCCATATTGTGGGGCCCACCTTAATGTATGTGTTTTAGATCCATGCTATCAATCCGTTTTGCCATATAAAATGAAGCAATCCAAATCTCAAGTGGAACATACCATGGGAAAGGGGGGGTGATGGACCATTAACAACTTATAAAAGGCACCGAAAGTTTTGGATTAAGCTGATTTTCATTTTATCCTCCATCCATATTTATGTGAACTTTTCAATTGGTTGGATGGCAAATAAATATCATGTAATGTTTAATGGTGAGCCGTTCAATCATCAACATTTCCCCTCATATGGCCCACATGAGATTTGTATCTTCTTCATCTATGGGCTCAAGCCCTAAAATGATTTGGTGAAACCAACGAATACAGTGGATATAGAATATATACATCAAGATGGGCCCTATGGCAAGGGCCATACAGTCTTGGGTGAGGCCCGGGCACACCTAATCCACTCCCCACCGGGGCTTAGCCAGAAAGCTATGGTCCCACAAGGGGCTTTGTGGGGCCACCATGATGTGTTTGTTTTATCCATACTGTCCATCCATTTTCAAAGATCATTTTAAAAATAAGCGAAAAAGGAGGAAAATTGAAGGCTCAAGTGGACCACACCACAGGAAACAGTGGAGATTGAACTCCTACAGTTGAACACTTACCGGGCCACTATGATATTTATTTGCCATCCAAGCTATTCATAGGGTCACAAAGGCCTAGATGGAGGGATTGAACTCCTACCATTGAAAGCTTCCTTATGGACGAAAACATAAATATCAACTTAATCCCGAAAGTACGTGGCTAGCGAGAAGTTTTCAAAGGTACCCTTTCAATCCTCACTGCTTCCTATCGTGTGGTCCACTTGAGCCTTCAATTTATCTCTTTTTTGGATTCATGCCCTAAAATAATCTGTCAAAATGAATGGACGGCGTGGATAAAACATACACATCATCAGTGGCCCGTGCAGAGCCCTGAAAGGACTGCTCATCTCTAGCTAGGTTCTTATCAGGAGTAGGGGTGTCAATGGGCTGGGCTTGGGCCTGTACAATCATAATTTTAAACAGGGCCGGTTCAATTGCTAGGCCGATTCAGCTCAAAATCCAAGCCAAGACCAACCTCAGGCTCGCCCCGTTGACAGCCCTACAGTCAGGGGCACGTCACGTACCAGTGTTGGGCTTTGGAAAGTCCATTTACTTAACAGCGCTAGCGCCTACGCAGTTTTGGATGGGAACGGTTTTGGTGTGGTTCTACTGTAAGGTTAACATTGATGTATGTATTCTATAACCATGGCCGTTCTCCATTTTGCAAAATCATTCTATGGCATGAACCCAATAATAATAATAAAAGAACCAAATTTGAGTTGAACCATGCTATAGGAAGTAACAGTGATTGAACGTTCTACCATTAGAAGATTCTTAAGGCCCTCCATGATGTTTATTTGCCGTCCAAGTTATTAATAAGGTCACACAAACCTAATAAAGAGGGGGAAAAAAAAAAAAAAAACAAGATTAACTTGATCCGAAACTTTTGTGGCTCATTAATGGTAAATCACCAATGTTTCATACAGTCTCAGCATAATATAGAATACATATATCAAGGTGGGCCCATCCCTATGTGGACAGTCCAATCTAACAACTCGTCTAACTAAGCCAACTTGATACAATTGACTTAACTATTGAAACAAATTAATAAATAAAAGCTAATTATTTTTATTGAGCCTGCCTCCCTGGTTGAATGGTTCAACGATTGGGATGAAAAACTCATTTGACTGAGTAACCCAAATTTAAAACTGGTTCCTTCAATTATTTGACATCAATGTAGGCCACGGAGTCTAGGTTTCAAACACACGACCTTCTACTCTGATACTATGTCAAATAATCACTTTAATATTCTAACATATATAAGGGTAATGATTATTTTACAGAATTTATAATTTCTTTTACACAATACTTAATACTTATATTGAATACAAGATAATACAATTTATTTACCAATTAGAATTTTTTTCATGTCCAAACATGCCACTTGATAATTGGACGTGGATATGCAATGCCCTCGACATTCGCGCATGTACAAGCGGCAACCTGGCGTTAGTCATAAAAAACTGTGGATGGATTACAGTGTGGATGCGACAGCCCTTGGGAACCGTCCAATCTAAACGGATATCTTGAATTAGAGGAAAGCTACCTTGAAAACTACTTTAAAAAAATGTACAAATAAAAGACAATCCCTCTCTCGAAATTATTCATCCGCCCGTCTTTTTCTTCACTTGATTTGGGTCTTTGTTGTATTTTTCTTATCACATGTCTATTCGTCTGGCAGTTAAAATGAACCATCATGGTGGTTTGTGGGAATCCTCCATCCATTGTACCTCCCATTACACTACTGGTCTGGGTCCCACTTGTAGAAACTATATATAAGGCTTGATATTGTCTCAAACCATTGAATAATTGATCACAAGAAATGTCGGTGACGAACTTGTTCTAAACATGGCCGAACATGTTCTAAATATGGCTGTTGGTGAATAAGTGGCCATGGTGAGTCACATTTTATTGAAATTTTGTGATATTAAGGAGTTAGATATTTTGGACTTTTTATTATTTTTTATTTTTTAAAAGTATTCTCATAAACTTCTTCACCTAAGACTGCCAAAAATGTCATTACATGAGATGAAGCAAGAGGACTTTCTCACTAAAAAGTTTTATTATACATTTGGGGGGGGGGGCATGATTGTTGATCCTAACCATTCATTTAGTAGCTTTCAATGAGGGCAGGCCATGTTACAAATATCTAAGTCATCTCAATCACATGATTCTAAGTGCTAGTTTTGGTGTGTTTGTGACACAACGATGAATGTGATGATAACTACTCCAAATCCATGGAGCTTCTCTGGACTCCTCACAAAAACTTCTTGAAAGAAAGTAATAAGATAGAAATAAATTCTCATAAATTCAAAATTTGATTCATCACCGAAATAAATGAGTTCACACTCTTTAAATAGGGATACCAAGCAATGGGAGAGAAATCAGTAGCAAACTATAACTAAATCTCCTAGAATTCACAACTTATGGTCATGGTGTCTACTAGTGTGCAAAGTTTTCGGCCAAAAATAGTGTCCTATTTGGCTTCACTAAGCTGTTATCCTACTTATTCTAAGCTCTTTTCACATTGGGCGCAACTCCTAAAGCCCAACAGATGAAGAGTTATAATCAAACTAAGGTCGTGTTTGTTAATGCTGAATTTTTGCACTTAACACAGAATGGGGAAAATTTTCCTTGTTTAGTGGTGTTTCTTAATGCGTTGTTAACGTGGAAGACTAAGTGGTTTTTCACTGAATTCTTTCCGTGATAGGAGTCTAGCTTAATGGTGAACACGGAATGCGCTCCGTGATTTTTCATTAAACTAAAATTTTTTGCTTCTAAAAGTACCCCTTTTCAATTTACTACGGAAATTTTTTTCTCCTTTAACCTGTGAAACTTCTTTATGCCCCATCATGATTTATGTGTTTCATCCACACCGTCCATCAACTTTTTTAGATAATTTAAGGTGTAATCCAATAAAAGAAGCAAGTCCTATGATTAATTGGACCATAAGGTGGGGATTGAACGTCCACCATTAAAAACTTCTTGAGAGTTGGAGAAGTTTCGGATCAAGCTGATATTTGTGTTTTCACTTCATCCACATCTACATTGTAACAGCCTACGCCCACACTGTATGATATTGTCCGCTCTGGGTATAGCCCGCACGGTTTTGTTCTTGGAGAACTCCCCCAAAAGGCCTCATGCAGTATAGGGTGACAACTCCACATATAACTACTATTACTTCAGACGACACTTCCGATGTGGGACAAAGTTTCATTTTCACTGTATGCACAGTAGTCTGCCAGCCATCTTGGGGCCTGCCCACGTGTGCCCGCCCACATGTAGCCATAGTGACGAGGTGTCACAATATCCCCCACCAAGGGCAGAGCTATCCTCGACTCTGATACCATTTGTAATGGCACAAGCCCACACTGTATGATATTGTCTGCTTTGGGCACAGCCCGCACGGTTTTGTTCTTGGAAAATTTCTCCAAAAGGCCTCATACAGTATAGGGTGACAACTCCACATATAACTACCATTATTTCAGATGACACTTCCGATGTGGGACAAAGTTTCACTTTTACTATGTGCACAGTAACCTGCCAGCACAGTAGCCTGCCAACCATCTTGGGGCCCGCCCACATGTGCGCTCGCCCACGTGTGCCCGCCCACATGTAGCCACAGTGACGGGGCGTCACATACATGACCTAATGAATAGGTTGGATGGTAAAAAAACATCACAGTGGCCCTTAGAAAGGTTTCAACGATGGATGTCATTATCACCGTAGCATCCTTTAGTGTGGCTCACTCAAGCTGTGGACCTAATTCATCTTTCATATCATTTATTAAAATAATATAAGAAAAACAATAAACGACTTAGATAAAACACTTACATTACGGTGGGCCCTACAGATTTCTACCCGGACCATCAGGTGGGGGTAGGACATGTTCCGCGTTCGAAGCGGATCTGGGAGCCTACGACAGATAGGGATTTGGGAAGCGGATTGGCTGGTGTATTGACGTCAGCAAGTTGTGGGTCCCATCATGACTTATTTGTTATATGCAAACCATCCATCCATTTTTTGAGCTCGTCGTCAAGCTTTAGCCGAAAAATAAGACAGATCTAAAGAAAAATTGGACCACACTACAAAAAGCAGAGGGGGATTGAATGTCCACCATTGAAACCCTCTTTGGGTCACAGAAGTTTCAGATCAATATGAAATTTGTTTTTTCTCTTCATACAGATATTTTTGACCTTATGAATAGATTTGATGGAAAATAAACGTTACAGTGGGACCTGTGAATTTTTTAATGGTGAAAATCATTATCCCACTACTATATTTGGTGTGGTCCATTTGAGTTTTGGATATGATTCATTTTTTCGATAATGCTCTAAAATTATCTAGAAAATTTGATGAAAGGTGTGGATATAATAAATACATTATTGTAGGGCCCATGTAACTTTGATCTCTTTGAACCGTTCGTACAACGGACGCAGATTGCGTGCTACCCCGCCCGTCCCTAGCTCCGAACGGGCAGTTCTGTGGGCGGGCCCATTGTGATGTATCTGTACATCCAAACCCTCTATCCCTTTTCTCATATTATTTTAAGGCATCAAAACAAAAATAAGGTAGATCCAACGATCAAATGGACCACATCACAGATGACTCTTGCATTTAATGCAACTGGTGCATTTTAATGCAATCAAGATTATTATTTGGTGTGGTCCACTTGAGCGTTGGATCTGCCTCATTTTTGTGTTCATGCCTTGAAATAATCTGAGAAAAGGGATTGACGGTTTAGATGTACAGATACATCATGGTGGGCCCACCCACAAAACTGCCCGTTCGGAGCCAGGGACGGGGGGGAGGGGGGGGACGGTGGGCCCACCCACATCAGGTAGTACGCAATCCGCGTCCTCGTCCAACTCGGGGACTTCGATTCCCTGGGAAGCCTTTCCGCGCAAAGTTCCTGCAATGGGATTATAGATGGAGCCCACAGTGATGCTTTTGATAAATCCACACCGTCCATACGTTTTTAAAGCTCATTTCAATACAGGTGAACAAAAATGAGATTGATCAAGATCTCAGGTGGGCCACACTATAAGAAACAGTGGATATTCAGTGACCACCGTTTGAAACATTAGTATGGGCACAATGTTTCATATAAGGATAATTTTTTAGTGTTTTCACTTCATCCCATTGATAATGACATTATAAACGGCTTGGATGGAATATAAACATCAAGGTGGAGCCCAAGAAGGTTTCAACGGTAGTAAACCCTTTATCTAGATTTCCCTCCTGTATGGCCTCTTTGAGTTTTATATCCACATGATTTTTATCCTGTCATCCTAAAATGATCTAGAACAATGGACGGACAGGGTGGATTTCTCAAAAACATCACAATGAGCCCCACCTAGCATCCCACCGTACGAACTTCCTGCAAAAGCCTTTCGCATGAAATCTGCATCCACAACTTGACGCTCGTCTCGGACACAAGACGGGAACGGATTGGCTACTCCCACTGGCACCGACCAATGGCTGGTGGTTGGTGCTCTGTGGGCCATACCATGATGTACGTGTTTCATCCATGCCATCCATCTATTTTTTCAGATCATTTATAGTAAAAAAATGGAATTAAAATAAAGTAGCTCGTTCTACCCTAAAATCATATATTTTACACTCAATAACCAATTTTAGATTGCGAGATACGTCTAATTTAAGGTCTGACGGTCTAGATTACTTTTGTCGTCGACCATGCCTTTTCCGATCTGCTTTAGCCATGAAACTGTCCGCAACCCGCTCTACATCAATTTGAATACTGTTTGGACAAAATCTGATGAAACGAGATGAATGGAGTAGAATCAGCAGCCACGTGGTAAGTATGATATCTTAACAGCTTGAGTTGAATACACAGAGTTACATGCTCCCACTAACACATTTAAATATAAAATGTGAAGTTATGAAATAGTTTTGTTTTTTTTAATCATCCATTTTACCAGATGGGGAGGAGGAATTACATGATCTTTGAGGCATGGATATGCACTGTTTGCAAGTGAGGTCCATGTATTTGTGAAAATGAACGGTGATCTGATGGATTCCTTTGTGTATGGGAGATTCCCACAGAATCTCCTGAATTAAAAGATTATAGCCATTTAATCTTTGTCACTCTCTGGGCAACCGTGTACTTCTTCTTAATGCCAATCTAAGGGTTAAGATCTTTCAAGGAAAATTTTGGGGAACCCTCCATCCAATATTGTGGGTCCCATCAGATGAAAGGCCTGACCATTGAGTTATACAACTTGCACAGACTCTGAGGATCTTCTAATCCTCCGTCAATGGATGGTCGGGATCATTTGGTCGGGGAGTTTTTGGAAATCGGCCAGTCCATGGTGGCCCCACCTGTCACTTGCTGGATAAAGCCAAATTGGGTGCGGATTGCCGGTGATCCCGCGCGGGCACGGATTTATCTCAGTGCCCGGGGCTGTGTGGGGTCCACAGAGATGTCAGTGAGAAATCCACTCCGTCCATATGTTTTAAAATACCATAATAAAACAGGATTATAAAAATAAGACAGATCCAAAACTCAGGTGGGCCACACCAACAAAACAGTGGGAACAGCAACTTCCACCATTGAAACCTTCCTGGAGCTGACAATGATGTTTATATGCCATCCAAACCGTTCATAGAATCATCACCACTCAGATAAACTCTAGAAACAAATATAATCTTGATACAAAACTTCTGTCACCACCAAGCGTTCAATCCCCACAGTATCGTGTACTATAGCCCACATGAGTTTTGGATATATCTGATTTTTAGAATGCTGTCCTACTGTAGTCTTTAGAAACAGATGGACGGAGTAGATTTGTCACAGACATCTATATGGGCCCCACACAGCCCCATGCCTCTGTGCCCGGGGTCACACGTAATCCGCTCCCAGCCAAATTCTATCACCGTCGATGACAGACGCGCTTATTCGGAAGCCGTACGAGTGGGCCCCACCTGTCAAACAAACGTTCTTGACTTTGCGACAACAGTAGTCAATTCGACCGCTTTTATTTTCGGAGATTCAGTCTCTCTCTTTCTCGATTCCAGAATTTCAAGGATGGGTTCACATGAGCTGAAAAGGTAACACCTATAAACTTATGGGGCATGCCTTTCCTTAATCCCAACCGTCCATCTAGTAGCCTCCATCTCAGATGGGCCTCCTCCATTCCTTAATCAGACATTCTAATAATAGATATATAATGCGTTTGGATTCTCAATTGAATCCAATCACAATTTACATTGATTCAATCTAACAATGGAAATCAACCAAAGTGGCTGTGGCACTATTTCAATTAACAATGAAAATGGAAGCACTAATTGCATTTGGATGAGTTTCTAGCTGAGCTTGAAACAGCTGTAAATGTAATTTGTGGGCCACTCCATCACATGCGAATGTAGCATGGTGATCCAAATGTAGTCATTTCCACTTCATTGAATTGAGGAAAATGTAATCCATTTCAATTGAGCAGCCAAACACTCTCTAGCTAATTTGTGTAATGGGCGGACGCAGTTTGGCTTGTGGTCGGTGCTCTGTAGGCTCCACCATGATCTATGTGTTTTATCCACACCATTCATCCATTTTTACACACCATTTTAATACTTTATCCTATATGTGAGGCAGATCAAAATATCAGGTGGACCACACCATGGGAAAACAATAGTCATTGAATGTCTACCATTAAAAACCTCCTAGGCCTACTGTAATGTTTATTTGACATCCAACCTGTAGATTAGGTCATATGGACCCGGATGAAGGTAAAAATAAAAATAAAAATTGGCTTGATCCATAACTTTTGTAGCCTTAAGAAGTTTTTAACGACGTAGGTTTAATCAATGTTGTGTGGCCCACTTGAGATTTTGGCGGCCCACTTGAGATTTTGATCTACTTCAGTTTTGGGTTCATAAAATAAAATTATGTGGAAAAATGGATGGACCACTAGCCATGTGGATGAGATACATCATGTTGGAGCCCACAGAGTACTGACACTTGCCAAGTGGATTGACTTAGAAATCCACGCCCCTTGACTTCAACATGATGTATTCATGTTGATTGGTTATGTCCCAATCAACATACCAAACAGATGTGAACCAAGCAGATGAGGAGTAACCAAATGCCTAATATTGTCCCATCTTAAATTTTCATAAGCGGACCCCACGGCTAGATTATTGGGACCATTGATTTGGTGGTTCACGATTAAAATAGACCAAGTTCATAAAATATCTATCGAATCTTTTTAATTCTCCCATTAATGCCGACAGATGTAGCATTCTTTATCTGTCCATTTGGAGGTCAATGGTAGAAAAGTCAGGATTGTTTCGATGAGGAGAATTTTGGGAATCCCTTGTCCACAAGTAGGGACCATCAAATCAACAGTCTATCATTCAGATTTTTGGGCCACTCTCCAAATCAACAATCAACACAACTGAGTTTTGAATCGGGCTTATTTTATACTGGTTACTGCCTTAATCTTTATTTCTCATGTTCTCTCTTTTTTATATTTTAACCTTGAAGGGACTGATCTTTCTAAACTGTTTTTTTTTTTTTTTTGAATTCTATGAACAATGCATATGGTGGCGGTGGGTAGCCAATAGTCCTCTTATATTGGGAATGCATTGGAATTTATCATGCTTGAATTTGATTAACCAAGTCAGCTTTAATATCCCAAATTAATGTGTATGTGTGTGATATTTGATATAATGATTGCAATAAAATAAAATATATACTTTTGCCAAAATTGAGAAAAGTTTGAGCTTGGGATTGGCCATAAATGTAAGGATCATAAACTAGTAGCTCATCATGCTTTTAACCCCAACATTTGGATATGCATCATTCTATTAACATGGTTTTAGTGTTGCGCCCCATATTTGGATTGTTTTGGGTATCATCAGTGTGCCATGTATGCGATGGGTTAGTAGTGTAGGACACTTTGTTATATGTATAACTTCTCTAGCCTTTAAAAGGAGCCAAAAAAAAAAAAAACAAAAAATGACATTAAGAAGAACCAATTAGGTGTGGCCTTGTCTCATGGTGCAACCCTTATTGTCGGGCCTATGTTGATGTATGTGTTTTATATACATGCTCGGTTTTACCATATCATTTTAGGATATGGGCTTGAAAATGACAAAGATCCAAACCCTAATTAGGGGACCATATTATAGGAAACAATGTTGATTGACCACCTTACCATTAAAAGCTTCCCGGTGTCTACTATGATGTTTTCATATTATTTATTTTCCATCCAACCTATTGATAACATCACACAAACTTGGATGGAAAAAAAAAAAAAAAAAAAACCCAACGCAATGTCAACATGTCATATTGTTTATTTGCCATCCAACTTATTGACAATGCCACACTAACATAAATAAAAGTAAAAGACAAATGTCAAATTGATCTAAAACTTTTATGGCTCATTAATAATCAATTACTACTGTTTCCTATTGTACAATACCTTGGATTTGTTTCATTTTTGGACTCATACCTTAAAATAATATGGCAAAACTGATGGACACTGTGGATATAGATTATATACATCAAGGTGGACCCTACACTAAGGGCTGCACCACGAATGGGCCCTGAAAGCTTTTAATGGTGAGCGTTCAATCACCATGATTTCCTATGTTGTGGTTGAACTAAGATTTGGATCTGCCTCATTTTTCGGCTCATGGAGTAAAATGATATGGAATAATGGATGGATGGTATAGATAAAAACACACGATGAGGGCTTAAAAAATTATTTCAGCACTACATGTTAGGTACTAGAAGGGTTACTGTTGAATTAGTCCGTGGATAGGACGTGTCCTTAACCTATCATAAATATAAAAGCAATTGTGCAATTTACCAAGACTTCACATTGCATGGATGCAAGATTGTCTAATCAACCTTCTCAAACATCAACTTCTCTTACCTAACATCCCCATGTCCTTATACCCACTATAAATATATGAAGTGAATATGGTCTAATTTACGAAGAGTCCACATGCATGGATGCAAGATTTTCCGTTCAATCTTCTCAAATTTCAACTTCTTTTACCTAAGGTGACAAACTAATATCTTCATAGTACAGCTAAATACTAATTAGTTAATCGAAATGATTTGGTCCAATAAGACAAACACCAATCAATGCATGCCATATGGCTTTTGCAAAAATAACTTTCAACGGGAAAGGTTTGAAACTAATTTTAGCTGCAACTTAGCCCATTTGATTGGGGGTGACCCTAACACTGCATACTGCAATAATGTTGGGATGTGGTGGGATTTGATTAGACCACCTACCATTGTCGAAGATAAGTTAAGGTCAAGTACATGTTCGACCTAACAGCTTTCAAACATGCTTTTGTGATTGGTACTCTATTGATTAAAATTCGACTAGCCATTTGAGATTATTCCACTCTAATCAATAAAATATATCTAGTCGCTTAGAAGGTCTCTTGCCCCTTTTTGTTAGGTGGCTTGTGTTTGAAAACCACACCTATTAAAAGATCCAAACATTATCTTTTTGTTCTTAATTGTGATGAAGGTTTGATAGTTAATAATTTTTATTTGCTACCATTACTTTGATATACATGAAGGTGTTTATACATAGTAGAAGAAAATATGATCTACTTTTAAGTATATGTGTATTAACTTGAACAGAAAAATGCACTTGGAAGGTAGTTGGGAGATGATTTGCTCAATGCTTTTCTCCTTGCTTTGATGATCACTGTTACTATCGAGCTTAGGGTTTTTACCTTATGCAGTAAAAAAAAATTTAGGGCATGAAATTCGGCAAGGCATACAAGATTAATCAAAATATTTACAAACTTGTAGTTTATTTTAACCTAACTTTCCTAATAATAAATGAATCTCTTTAAAAAGTAACTTTCACAATGTATTTGCTAATTTAATAAGGTTTTTACCAAATCAAACCTTATAAATGCCAAGCCACGTTTGAATGTTTTCTCTTATACACAGTACGGTTGTGCATACATAAGCTTTTCACACTATACACATTAATTTCCTCTTATATACCATAGAGATACTGTCTACATGCAGCCCCATCACATACTATTATACTCATATTCTTCTACGTACCACCTTAAGTGTTTATTGTATTAAGGCCCATCATATCCCATGGTTGTGATTGATTAACCAAAATAAATCAAAAGTATTAAGTTTACAAAATAATGTATGTGATCATTTTGTGAATCAATTGTTTAATCAAAACCCTTTATGAAACAAGTTTGATAAGTCATTTTAGTCAATTATTATGATCTCTAACATAACAGTAAACTCTAAGGGATATAGATTCTTTGTTAGGAATTTTAATTTCTCACAAGAAATTTGATGAATCACTCAACTCACCGTGATATACATAAAATGTCCATTAAAACCCATGGCCCTCTCAAGTCCTTAACATATGTACAGTCCTTACTCTTGCCCTCGATGGTAGACTCACACTCACGAGAGTTTCAACACCAAGCCAAGGGTTTGAGTTAGGTGGTTCTTACTCTTGCCCCGATGATAGACTTGTAAGAGTGTTTCAACACCAGCTCAAGGGTTTGAGTACCCATAAGTGGTGAAATCCCACTACAGAATGTATAAAAAAATGTACATAATACCTTAAAGCTAAAAGCACACAAAAAAATATATATTTTTTGACTTCTACACATGTGCATATGCATGCACCTTATGTGTGGGACAATGTCTAGTAGTTGCGGCCCACTAAACATCCAACAGCCACTTTATACATAGTAGCCCTAAAATAAGCTATTCTAACTTTGTCTATAAATTATGATAATTTTTTAAGTCTACGGAAATTTTGACATGTTAAGTTTTTAATATATTTTATATTAAATTTGTCTTACTTTATTACTTGACCAATGTGTATACAAATGTCCACTGTAGAAAATGGATGTCAGATTGATTTATTTATTTTACTTTATTACTTGAACAATGTGTATACCAATGTCCACTATAGAAAATGGATGTCCAATCGATTTATTTATTTTAATGAGAGGAATTCTACCAAAATTTTGCTTTACTATCCTCTGCGACGGACCTGCCAATCCAAACAAACAATGGCTAAGGATATAAAGACCTCAACCATATCCAAACTATGATAGACATGCATGTATCTTGAGTAATGTGTATACAAATTGTCCACAGTAGAAAATGGACATCATGTTGATTTTATTTTTTTTTCTTAACAAGGAATTCTATAAAAAATTTACTTTACTATCATCTACAACTTGTTTTAAGAGACAATTCACTAATAAGTGCATTTATTACAAAAAAACAATTCCATCCTATTTAATACCATCTAATTCCATGTATATTTTTTGTTTTTTCTTTTTGGTTAGGTTGTTAGTACACACCCATGTCAGTCCACACTCCATGTTAGCCACCCCACTATGGATCAATGCCAAGACCTCAAGTGTTGAAACTACATATCTCCACTCAGTCTACCAATTAAGCTATGGATCTGGGTGTTCTTTCATGTATACATGCAAATATCGAACAATAAATTAAACATTAATGAATAAAAATATAATTTATTAGACTAGAGCGCAAACTTTCCACTAATACATTGATCAAAAGACTAGAATAACACAATCTTGGCATATTCTGCTGACTTTCTGTCTACGGTAGGGTCAACAAAATGGACGGTGCCATTTGATTGGTTACCGACTGCTTTTGGAATGTAAATTTTTTGGAAAAGACTTTCCCAAGAACTTCCCGTGACAGGAAGCTAGGCGGGGCCCACTATGATGTTTGTGAGAATTAATATACCCCATCCTCCAGTTCTCCAGATACTGTTAGGACATGTGGCTAGCTAAAAAATGAGACAAATCCAAAACTCAAGTGGACCGCATGATAGGAAACAGTGAGGATTGAATGTCCACCCTCGAAACATGTGTAGCCATGGAAACTTTGGATCAGGCTAATATTTTTGTGCTTTTCAGTTCATCATAATAGGAATGACCTTATAAAGGGTATGGATAGCATATAAACATCACAGAGGACACAAACAGGTTTTAATCATAGGCATTTCCCTGCACGCTTTTTCCTGTCACGTGGTACACTTGATTTTTTTAGAACCATGTCCGTAACATTATTGGGAGAAACGGATAAAAGGTATAGAGAGGGTGGATTTCTAACAAATTTTGCGGTGGGCCTGCCTGGCTTCGAGGAAGTTACTGCCAGAGACTTTTCAGTAGATCCGCGTCTTTGCCTCTGCCATTCATAAATGGCTCTATCGTATTGAAATCTATCAGGTCATGACTTCTCTTCTTTTCCTTTCCCTTTTTTTTTAGATTCCCCTTTCTTAGTTAATGTCCGTGCAAAATTAGGTGACGCCACGATGTGGCCGGGCATGTTGATGTATGTATTGTATAACCCCACCTTCCATCTGTTTTTCCAGCTTATTGTAGGGCATGAGCTCTAAAATGAAGCGAATCAAATCCTCAAGTGCACCATACGATGGGAAATAGTGATGATTGAACACTAGTTTTTGGGGACCAGAATAATGTTTATTTCTCAAGTAACTTGTTGATAAGGTTACATGGGCCTGGATGAAAACAAAAAAAACAAACATCAGCTTGATCCAAAATTGTTGTGGCCCACAAGAAGTTTTTAATGTTCAGTCACTGTTATTTCCTGTGGTGAGGCCCACTTGAGATTCGGATCAGTCCAGGCCAGACTAGACTCGGATCGAGCCAATCATACTGGACTCGGTATCGAGTCGGATTGAATTCGGATCGGTCCTATTTCCAGCCCTAACTTGGTCTGACTCGACTCGATGCCCAGCTCTACATATGACAAGATGGTAGCACAGGACACCTTTATTAAAGGTGCAACTTTCTTTCTTCTAGAATAGAGCAAAACAAGGTGAGTCACTCTGCTTACACTTGAATCATATAAAAATATAACATTTCAAAATACTTTAAAACTTTACATTTCAATTACTTCCAAGTTTGGCTTGATGGTAGACTCTCGAGAGTACCAACACCAGGTCAAGGGTTCGAGTACCCATGGGTGGTGATATTCCAATATAGTGCGTGTGCGTGTGTAAAAAAAACCATTTTTTTTAATGTGGAGCATTATATTCCACCGGCCTAACATACTGTTTATGCAGGAGCACCTCCATCCAAGTATTCGTTTGACGGGTCCCACCATGGGTGGGACTATTCCAAAAATCTCACTTCGAAATTTAACGTGCATTCATTTAATATTTTAATTTTCATACTTACCAGTCACACAGTGGCATTGTATGTGTAAATTTCATACATGTGCGAGATCCAATCAATTCATATCCTTGGGATTATTTGACCACATGTTGAATGACCATTGCACATTAATGAATGTGGGTCATTGTTAATTCATCTTAACCATCCAAATTGGAAGCGGATTCCACGCTCCTCGAGCTCTGAGTTGTACGTTAAGTTCAAAGGAGATCAAAGTTACATGGGCCCCACAATGATATATTTATTATATCCACACCTTTCATCCATTTTTAGAGATCATTTTAGAGCATTAGATAAAAAACGAATGATATCCATAGCTCAAATGGGCCACACCAAAAATAGCAGCGAGGATGCTCAAATGGACCACACCAAAAATAGCAGCAAGGATAATGATTTCACCGTTAAAAAAATCATAGGGCCCACAATAACATTTATTTTCCATCCAATCTGCTAATAAGGTAAAAAATACATAGATGAAGAGAAAAAATAATTTTCATATTAATCTGAAACTTCTGTGACCCTATAAGGATTTAAATGGTAGACGTTTAATCCCCCACTTCTTTTTGCAGTGTGATCTACTTTATCTTTATATTTGTCTTATTTTTCAGCTTAAGCCTTAAGACTAGCTCCTAAAATGGATGGACAATTTGGATATAACACATACCTCGTTATATGACCCACAGAACTTGACGACGTCAATACACCATATATATATATATATATATATATATATATATATATATATATATATATATATATATATATATATATATATAGCTGATGTGTGGTACACACCCAATCCGCTTCCGCCCATATTGTACTTGTACCACTAGCATGATGAGACGAGCTTGATTTCTCCCATGATAGTCTTAGGACCCACGTGACGATGTTATCCGGGAAAAAAGGCATCCAAATGGTACGACCCACAAGATAATATTCTTCAATTATGCAAAAATTTTGCAGAGTGTAACACGTGAGTGCCAGATTATTCCGCTCATTAAAAAACATAACAATAATAAAGAGATCCAAACCATCAATTTATTTTGTGGCACTCAATCCAACCATAAAATTGAGGGAGACATTATGAGAGGGGCCCATATATATAAAATCACAGTAATAAAGCCATCCTAACCGTCTCATAGCTATCAAATGAAGTTTATGGTTAAATAGGGATGCGGATTGCATCCTACCCGCCCATCCGGGCAAGGCTTTGTGGGGCCCACCGTGATGCATGCAAGAGTTTTATCCACACCGTTCATCATTTTTATCCACCCATGACGGGTCCTACCATGGCTGGGACTATCCCAAAAATCTCACTTGGAAATTTAACATGCATTCATTTAATATTTTAATTTTCGTACTTAACAGTCACACAGCGGCACAGTTCCGTTGTAGGTGTAAATTTCATACATGTGCGAGATCCAATCAATTCATATCCTTAGGATTATTTGGCCACATGTCGAATCACCACTGCACATAATGAATGTGGGTCATTGTTATTTCATCTTAACCATCCAAATTGGAAGTGGATTGGCTGGTGTACCACACACCATATAGCTTGTGTTAATACGTGTCGTGTGAAGACGAGCGCCGACGCTCTGAGTTGTACGGACAGTTCAAAGGAGATCAAAGTTACATGGGCCCCACAATGATATATTTATTATATCCACACCTTTCATCCATTTTTAGAGATCATTTTAGAGCATTAGACAAAAAATGAATCATATCCAAAGCTCAAATGGACCACACCAAAAACAGTAGCAAGTATAATGATTTTCACCTTTAAAAAATTCATAAGGTCCACAATAACGTTTATTTTCCATCTAATCTGTTAATAAGGTCAAAAATACATGGATGAAAAGGAAAAATAAATTTCATATTAATTTGAAACTTCTTATGACCCCCAAAAGGGTTTAAATGGTAGACATTCAATCCCTCACTTCTTTCTGCAGTGTGGTCTACTCAATCTTTATATCTATCTTATTTTTCAACTCAAGCGTTAAGATGAACTCGTCTTATTTTACGGCTCAAGCCTTAAGATGAGCTCGCAAAATGAATGGACTGTTTGGATATAACACATACTTTATAATGGAACCCACATAACTTTGTGATATATATATATATATATATATATATATATATATATGTGTGGTACACCAGCCAATCCACTACCTTCCAAATTGTACATGTACCACGAGCATGACGAGACGAGCCTGATTTCTCCAGTGATAATCTTAGGACCACGTGATAGTGTTATCTGGAAAAAGGCATCTAAATGGTACGACCCACATGATAATATTCTTCAATGAGAAATTTACAACTGTACGACCCTGGCCCATTTACATTTGTATCCCCACTTCTTTTTCCCTTTTCAAGAATAAGCCTCATGCATACGGACGGCTTCCCGAAAGTCGAAAATGCCCCTGCTTTTCCTTCCGCAGGAGGATCGGCCGCTGACGCTCCTCGAACTCCGAGTTATACGAACGGCTCAAAAGATATCAAAGTTACATGGGCCCCACAGTTATGTATTTATTATATCCACAACGTTCATCCATGTTTCGAGATCATTTCAGAGCATTATCAAAAAAAAAAAAAAAAATCATACCCAAAGATCAACTGGACCACACCACAAAGAGCAGTGGGAAAATTGATTTTCACCGTTAAAAATTTTGTAGGGCCCACCATAACATTTATTTTCCATCCAATTTATTCATAAGGTTACAAAGACCTAGATGAAAAGGAAAAACAAATTTCATAAAGATCCAAAACTTCTGCGACCCCTAAAAGGGTTTCATGGTAGACGTTCAATCCTCCACTGCCTTTCACAGTGTGATCCACTTGATAGCTAAATCTGTCTTATTTTTCATCTCAAGACTTAATACGAGTTCGCTAAATAGATGGACGGTTTGGATATAACACATACCTTATAAAAGGACCCACAAAGGCGGTAGGGATTACAAAAGAAAAAAAAAAGGCCTGGAACCTATGGCTACAGATTATAACCATAGCAAAAACCGCAGCCCATGCTTTTTCGATATCTCCTTTGTCATGTATCGAAGGTCTTTCAATATGTACTTCAATATGTATTGAAGGTCTTTCGATTGATCGAAAAATGTCCAGAACTATCCAGCAAGTTTGCCTAAAAAGTCCTATAATTTTCGATACATATCGAAGTGTATTCGATTATAGCGAAGTATTAGCTACGGATTATAGTCGTAGCCATAACTGTAGTCCGTATAAGTCTATTTATTTTTTTATTAAAATGGAGAACTTTATTCTACTTACAATTTTCTCTAATACATATTCATATAAATATGTATATATAAGCATATAAATTTTTTTCTCTCTTTTTTTCATTTCTTTCTTTATTTATTTAACAAGAATATCTTCTAAACCAAAATTAGTTACTTAACGTATATGATTTTGGGGTAGGAGAAGCTACTTTAGCCAACTAACCTTGTTATTTTCCAAGATTCCATCAGGTCGATGGTCGAAAATCCATTTCATTCACTTCACGGACAATTTCAATCAGTTTGCGGTCAATTACATTTACTTCGCGATCAATTCCATGCATTTCACAATCAATCCCGGCGATTTCCCTTCAATTCACAGTTAATTCCATGCATTTCACGGTCATTTTCATGCACTTCATGGCCAATGCCCTTGACTTCACGCTCATTTCCAAGCATTTCACGGTCATTTCCGACAATTCCGTTTAGATTCACGATCATTTTCATGCACTTCACGGTCAATTCGCTTCGCTTCGCTTCACTTCACGGTCATTTCCACGCATTTCACGGTCAATTCGCTTCACTTCATGGTCATTTCCATGCATTTCACGGTCATTTCCGACGATTCCGTTTAGATTCACGGTCATTTCCATGCACTTCAAAGTCAATTCCCTTCACGGTCATTTCCACACAATTCACGGTCAATTCGCTTCACTTCACGGTCATTTCCATGCATTTCATGGTCATTTTCGACGATTTCGTTTATATTCACGGTCATTTCCAAGCACTTCACAGTCAATTCACTTCACTTCACAGTCATTTTCATGCATTTTCACAGTCAATTCACTTCACTTCATGGTCATTTCACGGTCATTTTTGGCGAATCTGCTTAGATTTACGGTCAATTCCATGCACTTCACGGTCAATTCCCTTCACTTCACAGTCATTTTCATGCATTTCACAGTCAATTCGCTTCATTTCACGGTCATTTCCATGCATTTCACGATCATTTTCGGCGTTTCCATTTAGATTCACGGTCATTTCCAAGCACTTCACGGTCAATTCCATGCATTTCACGGTCAATTCGCTTCACTTCATGGTCATTTCCATGCATTTCACGGTCATTTCTAGCGATTCCGTTTAGATTCACGGTCATTTCCATGCACTTCACGGTCAATTCCATTCACTTCATGGTCATTTCCACGCATTTCACGGTTAATTCGCTTCACTTCACGTCATTTCCATGCATTTCACGGTCATTTTCGGCCATTCCGTTTAGATTCACGATCATTTCCACGCATATCACGGTCAATTCGCTTCACTTCACGGTCATTTCCACGCATTTCACGGTCAATTCGCTTCACTTCACAGTCATTTCCATGCACTTCACAGTCATTTCCCTTCACTTCACGATCATTTCAATGCATTTCACAGTCATTTCGCTTCACTTCATGGTCATTTCCATGCATTTGACGGTCATTTCCGGCAATTCCGTTTAGATTCACGATCATTTCCAAGCACTTCATGGTTAATTCCCTTCACTTCACGGTCATTTCCACGCATTTCACGGTCAATTCGCTTCACTTCACGATCATTTCCATGCATTTCACGGTTATTTCTGGCGATTCCGTTTAGATTCACGGTCATTTTCATGCACTTGACGGTTAATTCTCTTCACTTCACGATCATTTTCACGCATTTCACGGTCAATTTGCTTCACTTCATGGTCATTTCCATGCATTTCACAGTCATTTCCTGTGATTCCGTTTAGATTCACGGTCATTTCCATGCACTTCACGGTCAATTCCCTTCACATCACGGTCATTTCCATGCATTTCACGGTCGTTTCACTTTACTTCACGGTCATTTCCATGCATTTCACGGTCATTTTCGGCGATTCCGTTTAGATTTACGGTCATTTCCAAGCACTTCACGGTTAATTCCCTTCACTTCACGGTTATTTCCACACATTTCACAGTAATTTCGCTTCACTTCACGGTCATTCCCATGCATTTCACAGTCATTTTCGGCGATTCCATTTAGATTCACGGTCATTTCCATGCACTTCACGGTCATTTCCCTTCACGGTCATTTCCACACAATTCACGGTCAATTCGCTTCACTTCACAGTCATTTCCATGAATTTCACAGTCATTTCCGGCGATTCCGTTTAGATTCACGGTCATTTCCAAGCACTTCACAGTCAATTTGCTTCACTACATGGTCATTTCCATGCATTTCACAGTCAATTCACTTCACTTCACGGTCATTTCCATGCATTTCACGATCATTTTCGGCGATTCCGTTTAGATTCGCGGTCAATTCCCTTCACTTCACGGTCATTTCCATGCATTTCACGGTCAATTGACTTCATTTCACGGTCATTCCATGCATTTCACGGTCATTTTCGGCATTTCTGTTTAGATTCACGGTCAATTCCAAGCACTTCACGGTCATTTCAATGCATTTCACGGTCAATTCGCTTCACTTCACGGTCATTTCCATGCATTTCATGGTCATTTCCAAGCACTTCACGGTCAATTTACTTCACTTCACCGTCATTTCCACGCATTTCACGGTCAATTCTCTTCACTTAATGGTTATTTCTATACATTTCATGGTCATTTTCGGTGATTCCGTTTAGATTCACAGTCATTTCCATGCACTTCACGGTCAATTCCATTCACTTCACGGTCATTTCCACGCATTTCACGGTCAATTCGCTTCATTTCGCGGTCATTTCTATGCATTTCACGGTCATTTTCGGCGATTCCGTTTAGATTCACGATCATTTTCATACACTTCACGATTAATTCCCTTCACTTCACGGTCATTTCCACGCATTTCACGGTCAATTCGCTTCACTTCACGGTCATTTTCATGCATTTCACGGTCATTTTCGGTGATTCCGTTTATATTCACGGTCATTTCCATGCACTTCACGATCAATTCCCTTCACATCACGGTCATTTCCATGCATTTCACGGTCATTTCGCTTCACATCACGGTCATTTTCATTCATTTCACGGTCATTTTTGGCGATTCCGTTTAGATTCACGTTCATTTCCAAGCACTTCATGGCTAATTCCCTTCACTTCACTGTCATTTTCATGCATTTCATGGTTAATTCCCTTCACTTCACGGTCATTTCCACGCATTTCATGGTCAATTCGCTTCACTTCACAGTCATTTTCATGCATTTCACGGTCATTTTCGGTGATTCCGTTTAGATTCACGGTCATTTCCATGCACTTCACAGTTAATTCCCTTCACTTCACGGTCATTTCCATTCATTTTATGGTCAATTTGCTTCACTTCATGGTCATTTCCATGCATTTCACGAACATTTTTGGTGATTCCGTTTAGATTCACGGTCATTTCCATGCATTTCACGGTCATTTCGCTTCACTTCACGGTCATTTCCATGCATTTCACGGTCATTTTCGGTGATTCCGTTTAGATTCATGGTCATTTCTAAGCACTTCACGGTTAATTCCCTTTACTTCACGGTTAATTCCCTTCACTTCACGGTCATTTCCACGCATTTCACGGTCAATTCGCCTCACTTCATGGTCATTTCCATGCATTTCACGGTCATTTCCAGCGATTCTATTTAGATTCATGGTCATTTCCATGCACTTCACGGTTAATTCATTTCACTTCACGGTCATTTCCACGCATTTCACGGTCAATTCGCTTCACTTCACGGTCACTTCCATGCATTTCATGGTCATTTCCTGTGATTCCGTTTAGATTCGCGGACATTTCCATGTATTTCACGGTCATTTCCATTCACTTCAAAGTCATTTCCATGCATTTCACGGTCAATTCACTTCACTTCACAGTCATTTCCATCCATTTCACGATTATTTTCGGCGATTCTGTTTAGATTCACAGTCATTTTCCGCGATTCCGTGAAGTGAATTGACCGTGAAATGCGTGAAAATGACCGTGAAGTGAATTGAATTGACCGTGAAGTGCATGGAAATGACCGTGAATCTAAACGGAATTGCCGGAAATGACCGTGAAGTGAAGCGAATTGACCATGAAATGCGTGAAATGACCGTGAAGTGAATGGAATTGACCGTGAAGTGAATGGAAATGACCGTGAATCTAAATGAAATCGCCGAAAATGACCGTGAAATGCATGGGAATGACCATGAAATGAGTGGAAATGACCGTGAAGTGAAGCAAATTGACCGTAAAGTGCTTGGAAATGACCGTGAATATAAACAGAATCGCCGGAAATGACTGTGTAATGCATAGAAATGACCGTTAAGTGAAGCGAATTGACCGTGAAATGCGTGAAAATGACCGTGAAGTGAAGGGAATTAACCATGAAGTGCTTGGAAATGACTGTGAATCTAAACGGAATCACCGAAAATGACCGTGAAATGCATAGAAATGACCGTGAAGTGAAGCGAAATGACTGTGAAATGCATGGAAATGACCGTAAAGTGAAGTGAAATGACCGTGTAATGCATGGAAATGACCGTGATGTGAAGGGAATTGACCGTGAAGTGCATGGAAATGACCGTGAATCAAAACGGAATCGCCGGAAATGACCGTGAAATGCATGGAAATGACCATGAAGTGAAGTGAATTGACCGTGAAATGCGTGGAAATGACCGTGAAGTGAAGGGAATTAACCGTGAAGCACATGGAAATGACAGTGAATCTAAATGGAATAGCCAGAAATGACCGTGAAATGCATGGAAATGACCGTGAAGTGAAGCGAATTGACCGTAAAATGCATGAAAATGACTATGAACTGCTTGAAAATGACCGTGAATGTAAACGGAATCGCCGGAAATGACTGTGAAATGCATGGAAATGACCATGAAGTGAAGCAAATTGACCGTGAAATGCGTGGAAATGACCGTGAAGTAAAGGGAATTGACCTTGAAGTGCATGGAAATGACCGCGAATCTAAACGGAACCGCCGGAAATGACCGTAAAATGCATGGAAATGACCTTGAAGTGAAGCGAATTAACCATGAAATGTATGGAAATGACCGTGAAGTGAAGCGATTTGACCGTGAAGTGCTTGAAAATGACCATGAATTTAAACAGAATCACCGGAAATGACCGTGAAATGCATGGAAATGACCATGAGGTGAAGGGAATTGACCCGAAATGCGTGGAAACGACCTCGAAGTGAAGGGAATTGGCCATGAAGTGCATTGAAATGACCGTGAATCTAACGAAATCGTCGAAAATGATTGTGAAATGCATGAAAATGACCGTGAAGTGAAGCGAATTGCCTGTGAAATGCATGAAAATGACCGTGAAGTGAAGGGAATTCACCGTAAAGTGCATGGAATTGACCGTGAATCTAAACGGAATCACCGAAAATGACTGTGAAATGCATGGAAATGACCGTGAAGTGAAGCGAATTGACCGTGAAATCGTGGAAATGACCATGAAGTGAAGCAAAATAACCGTGAATTGCTTGAAAATGACCATGAATTTAAACGGAATCACCGGAAATCACCGTGACATGCATGGAAATGACCGTGAAATGCGTGGAAATGACCGTGAAGTGAAAGGAATTGACCTTGAAGTGCATGGAAATGACCGTGAATTTAAACAGAATTGCCGAAAATGACCGTAAAATGCATAGAAATGACCTTGAAGTGAAGCGAATTGACCATGAAATGCATGGAAATGACCGTGAAGTGAAGCAAATTGACCATGAAATGCATGGAAATGACCGTGAATCTAAACAGAATCGTCGGAAATGACCGTGAAATGCATGGAAATGATCGTGAAGTGATGGGAATTGACCGTGAAGTGCATGGAAACATCCGTAAATCCAAATGGAATCGTCGGAAATGACCGTGAAATGCATGGAATTGACCGTGAAGTGAAGGGGAATCGCCGGGATTGACCGTAAAATGCATGGAATTGATCTCGAAGCAAATGAAATTGATTACAAACTGATTGAAATTGTCCGCGAAGTGAATGAAATGGATTTTTAACCATCGACCTGATGGATTCTTAGAAAATAACAAGGTTAGTTGGCTAAAGTAGCTTCTCCTACCCTAAAATCATATATGGTACGTCAAGTAACTAATTTTGGTTTAGAATATATTCTTATTAAATGAATAAAGAAATGAAAAAAAAAAAGATATATATATATATATATATATATATATATATATATATATATATATATGTATTAGAGAAAATTATAGGTAGAATAAAGTTCTCCATGTATAAAAATAAAAAAAATTTTAAAAAATGCATAGACTTTTACGAACTATAGTTATGGCTACGGCTATAATCCGTAGCTAATACTACCCTAAAATCATATATGGTACGTCAAGTAACTAATTTTGGTTTAGAATATATTCTTATTAAATGAATAAAGAAATGAAAAAAAAAAAAACAAAGAGAAAAAAATATTATATGCTTATATATATATATATATATATATATATATATATATATATATATGTATTAGAGAAAATTATAGGTAGAATAAAGTTCTCCATGTATAAAAATAAAAAAAATTTTAAAAAATGCATAGACTTTTACGAACTATAGTTATGGCTACGGCTATAATCCGTAGCTAATACTTTGATATGTATCAAAAATTGCTGAATTTTTTAGGCAAACTTGTTGGACAGTTCTGGACCTTTTTCGGCCAATCGAAAGACCTTCGATACATAGCAACGGAGATATTTAAAAAGCATAGGCTGCGGCTATTGCTACGGTTATAATCCGTAGCCATAGGTTCTAGGCTTTTTTAAAAATCTTTTATAATCTCCACTGCCTTTGTAGGTCCTTTCATGAGGTATGTGTTATATCCAAACTGTCCATCTATCTGGCAAACTCATATTAAGTCTTGAAACAAAAAATAAGACAGATTTAGCTATCAAGTAGACCACACTATAAAAGGCAGTGGAGGATTGAAAGTCTATCATTGAAACCCTTTTAGGGTTGCAAAAGTTTTGGATCATTATGAAATTTGTTTTTCCTCTTCATCCATATCTTTGTGACCTTATGAATAGATTGGATGGAAAATAGATGTTATGGTAGGCCCTACAAAATTTTTAACGGTGAAAATCAATTCTCCCGCTGCTCTTTGTGGTGTGGTCCAGTGGATCTTTGGGTATGATTTTGTTTTTTTGATAATGCTCCGAAATGATCTCGAAATATGGATGAACGTTGTGTATATAGTAAATACATAACCGTGGGCACATGTAACTTTGATATCTGTTGAACCGTTCGTACAACTCGAGAGTTCGAGGAGCGTCAGCGTCCGATCCTCCTGCGGAAGTAAAAGCAGGGGCATTTTCGACTTTTGAGAAGCCGTCCGTACGCATGGGACTTATTCCTGAAAGGTAAAAAGAAGTGGGCATACAAACGTAAATGGGTTATAAATGGGTCGTACAGTTGTAAACTTCTCGTTCTTCAATCATGCAAACATTTTGCAGGTGTAACACGCGAGTGCCAGATTACTCCGCTGATTAAAAAGCATGACAATCCAAACCATCAATTTATTTTGTGGCACTCAATCCAACCATAAAATTGAGGGAGGCATTATGAGAGGGGCCCATATATATAAAATCACAGTAATAAAGCCATCCTAACCGTCTCATAGCTATCAAATGAGGTTTATAGTTAAATAGGGATGCGGATTGCGTCCTACCCCACCCGGACAGTAATCCCTCCAGGTAGGGCTCTGTGGGGCCCACCGTGATGTAAGAGTTTTATTCACACCGTTCATCATTTTTCTCAGATCAGTTTAAGATATTATCCAAAAAATTTGGTAGCTCCAACGCTTAAGTGGACCACAAAGAGGGGATTGAACTTGCACCATTAAAAACTCTTAGGGGCCGGAGAAGTCTCAGATCAAGCTGATATTTATTTTTTCACTTCATCCACGTCTAAATGACCTTATTAAAAGGTTGGATGGTAAAAAAAAATCACGGTGGCCCTTAAAAAGGTTTCAAGGGTGGGTGTCATTATCACTGCAGCTTCCTTTGGTGTGGTCCACTGGAGCTGTGGACCTGCTTCATTTTTTAGGATGGTACCTTAAAATGACTTGAGAAAAGCTATGAACGGCGTAAATAAAACTCTTACATAACGATGGCACCACAGAGCCCTGCCCAGATGGAGACACAAACCGTGTCCATTAAATACTACGTAGGACAATTCCAAGGGCAGAAACGGATGGTTACCATCATCTCCTCATCTGTAAGTTTTAAGTCTTACTCTATCCGTAGCTTAGACTAGTCGGTGCTGGAAAAGCTTTATGGCCCACCATGATATATCCATCTTATCCACACTGTCTATCCAAATTACCAGCTCACTTAGGACATCATCCAAAAGACAAGGTAAATCTAAATGTCAGGTGAACCAACCAGTAGTAAACAGTGGTGATTGAACACCCACCATTAAAAGCTTCTAATGGCTTACTGTAATGTTTATTTTCCATCCAACTTGTTGAGTAGGTCATATATAAATTAGTTTATATTTGTGTATTCCTTTCATCCAGGTCTGTTTAAACAAACCAATAGGTTGGATTACAAATAAACATTACATTAGCTCCCGGTAGCTTACAAGGGTGGGCGTTCAATCACAACTATTTATTGTGATTGGATCGCTATTGAATCGGAATCTTATAATTGGACGTGTCCTTAAAACTACTTAAAATATGAAAAAAGATATTGCGATGTAGGAAGAGTACACGGATGCAAGATTGTCTATTCAATTTTAAAGTTCTTTCGCCCACCAACAGTGGGTGTGCCGCGCTAGGTGACAAAACGACATCTTCGTATGTCATATCCGAACTCACCCAACATGGTAGGGCCGTTACTGTGGGCCCACGTTGATGTATATATTCTTTATCCACACCGTTCATTCGTTTTCCAACATCATTTTAGGGCATTACCCTAAAAATAAAACATATCCAATTATTAGGTGGACTATATCATAGAAAGCAGTGGTGATTAAACACCATCCATTAAAAACTTCTTAGGACTCACCTGAATGTTTCCGTATTATTTACTTTCTATCCAATTAATCCTTTGATAAGGTGACAAAAGCCAAGGGAACAAAACAAATATCAGCTTGATTTAAAACATTCATGGCCTAATAATGGTTAATCACCACTCTTTCTTATTATATAGTTCACCTGATGATTGTATCTGCTTTATTTTTTGGATAATGCCTTAAAATTTTATGGGAAAACAGATAAACAATGTGGATGCTGAATATATATATATATAGGTAGGCCATGGATGAGTCTAAGAGTCTAACACTCTCAAATACTAATGGGTGATGTGAAAAGATTTGATAGAGTCGGTTGAATCTTAATAAAGTAAAGCACTGATCAATTCATGTCACGTGGCATCACAAGAATAACTCCCAACTAACAAAGATTAAAAGCAATTTTAGCTGTAACTTGTCCCCTTGTGGTTAGTGGTGACTCCAACACCATATAGATCAATGGTGTTGAGATGTGGCGAGATTTGATTGGGTAACTATATATGTGATCATTTACTAATCAATTTTACCTTTAACTATGTATGTGATTATTTTATGAATCAATTGTTTAATCAAAACACTTTATAAAAACAAGTTTGATAAGCCATGTTGATCAATTATTATGATTCATGATATGAGAATAAACCCTAATGGTTATAGATTCTTTGTTGAGAATTTTAGTTTTGAAAAGAGATCTTATTGATCACTCAATTCACCATGCTATACTTAAAATATCTATTAAAACCCTAAATCCTCTCAAGTTGCAAGCACATATACAAAAGTAAGTGCAAGCTAAAGCCACATCAGAAAAATAAAGTTTGAATTCTACACAGCTATATGCATGTAATCATATGTGTGAGACAATGTCCGACATACATACAACAGCCACTCCATGCGTGGTGGCCCTAAATTAAGCTATCCTATCTTTGTCCATAAGCCACGATAATATTAGTATATAAAAAAATTTGACAAGTTATGCATCTAATTTATTTCACATAAAACTTATCTTAATTTATTAGGGGGTGTTTGGTCTTATAAAAGAAAGTAAAAAAGGATAATTATTATATTTGAGAAATGTTTAATTAGAGACAGACTTTGAATTTGTGTTTACCGTCTGGTCATTTCAATGAAAGCAAGAAGATTTGGCATATCTTCACTTGATTTTCATCCAATACCAAAAGAAGTTAAGTGAATGTTCTTGATTATAGTGATCCTGAGGAGTTGTTTGACACCTGCATTTGGGGGAATTTGAGGAGATTTCAAATCCTCTGGTTGTTTGGCACTATAAAGTAACCGGGGATTTTAAATCCCTTCCAAGAAGAGAGGGTTTCAAATCTAAGGTGGGAGCTTAGATTACATCTAAAATTCTTTCTAAAGTTGCATGTGTAACATGTGTGTTACTAGACTATTAATTTATTGGATACATGGCCCACTAATGATATCCCAAAGTAATTATATTATCAATTGCATCACTATAATTACTTTAATACCATGATCAGCACCTTCCAAACATTGTCCATGTAAATCAACGGTTAAAAATGGTTGGTTAGTCACTTGGACGTGATCTTGTGCTTGTGGCCCATCCAAGACTTAGAATTTCATCATTTTCAAGCAAAGTATATATTTCGGCAAGCTTATTGTGTCAAACATTACATAAGTTCACTAATTAGATATATTAAAGTTGATTTACCACGCATAGTTACTTTTGGATTAAGTTGATTCCAAATTGGGGGTGTCAAACACAACAAGAGGATTTCAAATCCAGGGTTCAAATCCAAAGGGTTCCAAATCCATGCTCCCAAACAGGCCCTAAGACATGTAGGAATGTTTAAGAATGGATATATAATTGGTGCATTGAAACAATAGTAAGGGACATGCAGTCTATCTTCAATCACATTCAAATTATGAATAGCCACCGACAGATGTGTACGCATCTTGAACACTCTACAAATTTCAACCATGGGAAAGGGATGTTAGATTTTATTTTTATTTTTTTGGATGAAATGAATTCTATCAAAATTTTGTTTTATTATCCTCTACGACGGTACACCATTCATCCAACCACCCCATAGGTATATAATTAAAGACCTCAAGTCTCTCATGTATACATGTCAGTAAATAATAAATTAAAAATTATTAAATAAAATATAATTTATTAGACTAAAGCACATAATTTCTACCGATAGATTGATCAAAAGACTCAAATAAGATAATTTTGGCATGTTCTGCTGACTTTCTGTCCATAGAAAGGTCAATAAAATGGACGGTGCCATTTGATTGGTTACCGGTTGCTTCTGGAAACAGATTGGCTAGTGCTCTGTGGACCCCACCATGATGTATGTGTTTCATCCATGCAGTCCATCTATTTTTATAGATCATTTTATGTTATGAGAGAAAAATTGAGGTATATCAAAATCTCAAGTGGACCACATTATAGGAAACAGTGTTGAATGAAGGTTGACAATTAAAAACGTTTTGGGGGCCATAAAAGTTTTGGATCAAGCTGATGTTTATTGTTTCCCTTCATCTGGATCTTTATGACCTAATCAACAGATTGGATGTCAAATAAACAGTACAGTGGGCCTTAGGAGGATTTTAATGGTGGATATCCAATCATTATTGTTTTCCTGTGGTGTGGTCCAACTGAGATTTATATCCCTGTCCTTTTAATTATAAATCCCTAAAATGATCTGTAAAAATGGATGAACGGAATGGATGAAACAAATACATCATGATGGGGCCCACATAGCACCGACCACCATCCACCGGACTGGTGTCAGGGGGCGTAGCCAATCCGTCTCCTTGCTTCTGCTATTCATTAATGGCCCTATCGTATTCGACAATGAACCAGAATAAACGGAATATGGTACATCAAATCCGGACCATCCATCCATCCAGCGGGCATTAGGGATGGAAGGCAGTCCAGAAACTGCATTTATTGGATCACCATAGTCATCATTTTGTACTTACCATTGCAAGGTTGGATGGAGGCCCCGCCGATGGCTTGAATAATTCAATTGGTATGATTTTTGAACCATTTACATCTAGGGTGGAAATGGCTAGATGACCATGATTATACGAGTACTACGCGCCCTAGCACCAACCTTCTGCTTGATATTATATGGAAGGATTTGATTAGGTTGGAAGTCGTTGTCAGAGATGAAGTATACAACTAAACAACTTCTAAACATGTTTTATGCGATGCATTTCAAAGACATGCGTGCCACCCACGCATTCTGGGTGGATGGCGGTAACTAACCCGCATCCAATGTGAACAGGGTTTTCTTTTTCTTTTTCTTTTTTTTCCTTTTTTTTCCAATGCAGATAGTCAATCATTCCACATTTATACTGGAAAAATGGATCGGTCATCAAGCTCCTCAGCTATCCCCGAGCAGATTAGGAGGGTCCGGCCTCACCTGACACAGTGATGTATGTATTGTATATCCATGCCGTCGATTTGTTTTTACAGCTTATTGTCACCTTAACCGTGGGGCCACATTGATGCACGTCTTGTATATCCATGCCCTCCATCTGTTTTTTCAGCTTATTTTAGGGTATAAGCTCAAAGATGAAGCAGAGTCCAAATATCAGGTGGACCATACCATAGGTAACAGTGGTGATTGAACACTTACCAGTAAAAACATCCTAGGGCTCACCCTAATACTTATTCGTCATTCAACCTGTTGATAAGGTCACAAAGACTTAGATGAAGGGGGAAAAGAATAAACACCAGCTTGGTCTAAAACTTTGTAGCCCACGAGAAGTTTTTAATGATTAATCACTAATGTTTAAGTGTGGTCCACCTGATATTTGGATCTGCTTTATTTTTAAAACATTCTCTAAACTGAGCTGACAAAATGGATGAATTGAGTTTATGTACAATACATGCATCAAGGTTAGCCCGTAATCAGGGCCACACCATGTTGGATGAGGTCGGGGCGCAACTAATTGGCTCCCCTAATACCCAACAACATTTGTTTCCTGCTATAAGGAGGATAATATGTTGATATTATTCATATGTAGCCATTACCATGCTGTAAAGGTTTGGCTGGTGACCCTAGCCAGCTCTAGCTGGTGTCAAAGCTCAATGGGCCCCACCATGATGCATGTGTGTTTATCCACGTTGTCTATCCATTTTTCCACCTCATTTTAAGGGATGAGCTCCAAAATGAGGCAGATCAAGAGCTCAAGTGGTCCACGCGACAAAATAAATAAATAAATAAATAAAATAGTGAGGATTGATCAATGCTTGCATATGGAAACTTTTTGGGGCCACATGAGTTTTGGATCAAGTTGATATTTATGTTTTCCCTTTATCTAGTTCCGTGTGACCCTATCAATAAGTTCCATGACAAATAAACATTAATATGGGCCTTAAAAAGCTTTCAACGGTGGATATTATTCTCCTTATTGTTTCATCTAGCGTGGTGTGGTTCACTGGAACGTTTTTGGGCTCGAGTACTTCAAATGAGTTGGCTAAATGGATGGATAATGCAGATAAAACATATAGGTCATGGTAGGCCCTACAGAGCTTTGACACCAGCTTGCCTGATGGTGTTTAGGTCACCGGCCAAATCACCTCCTGACCATGCATCTCATAGTTCAAAGATCTAGACGAATAAAGCACTCCTACCCATCCGACTGGGTAACCTTTAATTGGACGGTCACGATAAAATTAATTAATGGCCACTATTTAGGAAGGAAGAGTGGTTTAAAAGAACTCTTAAGGATCATTTGGCCGGTCTGTTTTTTTTTTTTTTTAAATTAAATCCATATGCCATGAGTAACAGGGAAAACTACATGAACGGCCTAGATTCAAGTTGACCTTACCAGATATCAGTGGAGGTAGGTGGTACGGGTTTTTCAGTGGAGACGATTCTATTGATTCATTTCATTCCTAATTAACTGTTGAATGATCTGACACAAGTCACACAACACGTATTCAAGAGAAGGGTGTTGGAAATTTCCACAAACCTCAAAAGTCAAAAAACAGCGACCCGGCTCCTATTAGGTCAGAAAAGGCCCATTTATTAAATGGTTAAGATAGTCCAATGGCTGAATGCACAGGATGTGTGGTTAAGATCATCTTTTACTTTAACGTATGTGTTACACAATTGGTGGCAGGAACATGTGGTGACTCCCGAGTCAGGAGAAGGTGGAAGAGTATTCACTGCTGACCCTGTGGGGCCCAACATAATTTATTTGTTTTATATCCATACCATTCATCTGTTTTGCTGGCTCATTTTAGAACAAGATTTAAACAATGGAGCAGATCTAAAGCTCAAGTTAACCACAACACCGAAAAGAGTGGAACAATGACACCCAATAGTGAAACCTTCATAGGGCTCACGTGATGTTTATTTACCATCCGTTGTAGATTAAAAACACAAATATCAGCTTGATCCCAAAAAATAATAATAATAATAATGTCTAGAGGAGCTATTCCTTGTGAACTGTTTCTTTATTTTTAAGGATTCGATGAGCAATGCATGTGGTGCCTGTGAGGTAGCCAATAGTCCCCGGTCTTTGAAGGCTTGAAATCATGTTTGGGTAATTCTATCATTAGAAATGAGATATGAGTTCCTTCTTGACGCAGGGGAGGATGTGAAGTCGAGCACCATCTTCCTTAAGAATAACTATTCCGAATCCACAGAACTTCTTTGAACTCCTCACAGAGACTTTTCGAATCCACGAGGAAAGAAAGCAAAAAAATAGAAATAAATTCTAATAAATTTGAAATTGATTGATGAATGGGGAAAAAAAAGAGTTCACAACCCTTTAAATAGGGATACCGATCAATGAAAGAGAAATCACAATCAAACTACGACTAAAACTCCTAGAATTCGCGACTTAATATAAATAGTAAACTTACTATTTATAGACGGTCATGATGTCTACTAGTATGCAAGGTTTTTGGCCAAAAATAGTAAGTGTCCTATTTTGCTTCACCAAACTATTCTCCTAATTTTTCTAAGCTCTTTTCGTGTTGGGTGCAACTCCTAAAGCCCAATGGATGAAGAGTTATAATCAAATTAAAACTTACTATTTATAGTAAAAACGGAATTAAAATAGGGAAACGACCGTCGATCTGGTGGTATTTTGCAAATCTGGGTTGTGTAACCCGGCGTAGTGGGGTTGGTTGGCTAAAGTAGCTCGTTCTACCCCAAAATCATATACTTTACATCTGATAACTCATTCCGGATTGCGAGATACGCCTGATCTAAGGTTCGACGGTCCGGATCACTTCTGTCGTCGACTGGGCCTTTTCTGATCCATCTTGGCCATATAACTGTTCGCGACCCTCTCTACATCAGTCTTCTTCACTTCAAAAGAACTCGTCCTCGAGTTCTCGTCTTACTCCCATTCATGATACTCGGTTAGGTCCGTGACGTTGAAAATCTGTGAGATCACCATGTCATCTGGAAGATCAACAACGTAAGCGTTGTTATTGATCTTTTGGATGATTGGTATCAGTCCAATCTTCTTATTTTTCAACTTGTTATACATTCCAGTCGGAAATCTTTCTTTACGCAAATGGACCATTACTTGGTCGCCCACCTCGAACACTTTTTGTCGCCGATGCTTGTCCGCTTGCTCCTTGTACTTTTCGTTGGAGGCATGTAACTTGGTTTGTACTTCCGCATGAATGCCCATGATCTTGTCTACCATATGTTCTACTGCAATGCTCATGCCTAGGAGCTTGGGCAGAGGGACTAAGTCAAGTGTGTGGCGAGGTACTCGTCCGTAAATAACCTGGAACGGGGATTTTCCTATTGAGTGGTTCACCATGTTGTTAAATGCAAACTCCGCTTGAGATAAGGGTAAATCTCATTGCTTCGGTTTTTCTCCTAAAATATATCGAAAGAGGTTTTCCAACGTACGATTCGCAACCTCGGTCTATCCGTCAGTCTGTGGGTGATAGGCGCTGCTGAACTGAAGTCGTGTATCGAATTGAGTCCACAGAGTTCGCCAAAAGTGGCTAATGAACTTCGTGTCATGATCAGAGGTAATAATCTTGGGAACCCCGTGTAGCTGCGCAATTTCTCTGAAGAATAGATTCGCCACATGTGTTGCTGCATCGAGAGTTTTCTTGTATGGAATAAAGTGCGTCATCTTGGAGAAATGATCTACTACCACAAATACCGAATCCATGCCACGTTATGTTCGTGGGAGACCAAGCACGAAGTCCATAGATAAATCCTCCCAAAGGCCGTCAGGCACAGGTAATGGGGTGTAGAGGCCCATATTCTGAGATTGCCCCTTAAAGGTCTGACAAATATAACAACGTTGGACTGCCTTTCCCACATCATATACTAATTGCGGCCAGTAATACCACTCTTCCATAAGAGCTCACGTCTTGTCTCGCTCAAGATGTCCACTAAGGCCACCTCCATGTAGCTCTTAGATTATCTGTTCCCTTAACGAACTTTTGGGGATACGAACCTGTCTTACATATGTAAGTCGTCGGGGTGACCTTCTTGGCATCTAACCCATGTGTCATTAAAGTCGTCGTCGTCGGTATATATGTCCTTGAGGTGCTCGAACCCGACAACCTCATTGCTCATGGTGACTAACAAAGTTGCATGGCAAATCAATGCATCGGCTACTTTGTTCTGTTGCTCAGACTTATGTTTTAGCACGAACATGAATTCCTGTAAAAATGAGATCCATCTAGCATGCACACGATTAATGTTAGATTGGTTATTAATGAACTTGAGAGATTGATGGTCTGCGTAAAGTATGAATTCCCTTTGAATCAAATAATGTCGCCAGTGTCGCAGTGCTTGGACCACCACGTATAACTTGATCTCATATGTAAACCACTTCTTGCGTGCATCGCTAAGTTTCTCACTGTAAAAGGCTACCGGCCTACCTTCTTAAGACAAAACTCTCAATCCCGACATATGAGGTATCACATTCGACTTCAAAAAGTTTGTCGAAGTTGGGAAGTATAAGAACCGAGATCGTGAATAACCTGTGCTTAATTTCGGCAAAGCTTATGTCGCATTCGTCAGTCCACTGAAACTGTCATTTCTTCATACAATTTGTGATTGGTGACACAATGATACTGAAAATTTTCACGAACCGACGATAGAATGTCGCTAATACATAAAAACTTCGCACTTCATGAATATTTGTGGGAACCGGCCATTCTCTGATTGCCTTCACCTTCTCCTCATCCACTCGAATGCCGGTGGATGTTACGATAAAATCTAGAAACAACAGGCTATCAGTCATGAAGCTGCACTTTTTTAAATTGAGATACAATTTATTTTTAGTGAGCACTTGAAGGACCTTCTTGAGGTGTTTCATATGGGTGGTTTCGTCCATATATCAAAATATCATCAAAATAGACCACAATGAACTGCCCAATGAAAGGTTTTAGAACTTGATTCATCAATTTCATGAATGTGCTAGGTGCGTTCGAAAGACAGAAGGGCATGACCATCCATTCGTACAATCCTTAGTCTTAAAGGTCGTCTTCCACTCATCACTCGGCCGTATTCGAATATGATGGTAGCCGCTCCTCAGATCCAACTTAGAGAATAATTTTGCGCCTTCAAGCATGTCTAACATATCGTCCAATCGTGGTATGAAAAATCTATATTTTATGATGATTTTGTTAATGCCCGGCTGTCGACACACATACGCTAACTTTCATCTTTCTTAAGAGTTAATAGAGCAGGTATGACGCATGGGCTCAGCTTTCTCAGATGAGACCCTTACGGATCAGTTCCTCCACTTACCCTTGCAGAATTTCACACTCTTTCGGACTCATCTGATAGTGAGGATGATTTGGTAAGCTGGACCCAGGGACAAGGTCGATATGGTATTGGATATCTCGCATGGGAGATAATCCATCGGGAAGGTCGTCAGGCCAAATTTCTTTAAACTCGTGCAGTAAGGGTTTTAGTTCATCAAGGATGTTGGTGGGATCAAGTTCTTTCCTTTTCACGATTAGTGCATAGGTCTGTCTTGTTTCTTTAAATTCCTCCACGAATTCCGTATGGTTAAAAGAAAATGGCGCTCCACTTTAGAAGTTTCAGATGGTCCCTCTGGATCCATAGGGGCCAATATGGTCTTCCAGCCATCCTTGATGAAAATATATATGTTATCTCGCCTTTTATGAGTAGCGTCACGGTCAAATTGTCAAGGTCAATCAAGTAATATGTGACATGCTTCCATGTCAACCACATCGCATACTACTTCATCCTTATAATGTTTGTCAATTGAAAAGGATATAGTGCACCATTCAATTACCTTTGTTTCGCTGATCTTCTTGATCCAACCGATTGTATATGGGGAGGGATGACGCTCCATTTTCAATTGTAATTTTTCTGCCATTACCTTGGAGACGATATTCTCGCTGCTCCCGCTGTCGATGATCACATCAAAAACTTTTCGATTCACCATACACTTAGTTCGGAAGATGTTATGTCGTTTTGGGTATACTTCTTTCCTTGACGCATACAATAGTCGCCTCACAACGAGTGATTCGCCATGATCCTGCTGAACCTAACCTGACTCATCCGCCTCGTCTTCTGTGGCATACTCTGGTTCCTCAATACCTAGATCCTCGTCGGCGTTTTCAGCACTACCATCATTGATAGCAAGGTTCGCCACTTGTCACTGGAGACAAGTATTTGACAGGTGACTCGGCTGACCACAACGAAAGCAATGTTCTCGCCTTGGTCGAGCATAGGGATTCGGGATCATGCTTAGGCCATCGGTAATCGATACGCCCCTTAGGGGCCTAGTTTGCCCACTTCCTTGATCCTGGTTCACGAGTATAGGAGATTGAGTGTGTACTCCTACAGGCTCCTTCTCCTTGGGCTGTGGAGCTCCCTGGGGCGGACCTGCCGCAATGACCCTTACGATAGGATAGGTCCGTGTGTTAGGACATTCAAGTTGCGCTTCCGCCTGGGTAACCAACTTGATTGCATCATTCATCGTCCAGACGGACTACATCTGGACCCGATCTTGGATCGTCATACACAATCCGCCATTAAATCGGGCGACTTTCTGCGATTCAGTCTCGACCAAATCGTTACGCGCCGCCAAGCGGTAAAATTCTTCTGCGTATTCTTTCACTGACCGACTATCCTGTCGATAATTTTGGTATTGTTGGAATAATACTTGATCGTAGTCGCTCGGGAGGAATCAGGCACGTAGTAGTTGCTTCATCCATTGCCATATGCGGATTGGTGCTTTCATCTGCATAGCTCGTGCGAGTTACAATTGTTCCCACCAGGCTGAAGCTCCGCCCTTTAACTTGTAGGCCACAAGTTTCATCTTTTTTGCTTCAGGAATGTCCATATAGTTGAAGAATCGTTCAACTTCAGAAAGCCAATCGAGAAAATCCTCAATGTGTAGTTGGCCATTGAAACTAGGAATATCAACCCGCATCTTGAATTTTCGATCTGTTCGATCTACTCGATTGCTGCCTTATCTAGGGTGTTGGAAGATTATGTCATCAATCTCCTTCTCGCTGGATCCCCCTTCCTCAGGAATGACCCTTAGATGCACTGCCGGTACTATCCTGCGATCAGAGCGATTAAGAGTCTCAATAATTGGTGGTAGAGGATTATCATCAGGAACACGAAGTTACCCTAGGACCTCTGTTATCTGATCCACCAAGCGATCTGACATGCGATCGATGAAAGCCTGCAACCCTTGCATGGCTTGCTGATTCTCTCGCTATGTTGTTTCGCGATCGATGAGCTTTAAACTCTTTACTCATTTTTGGTATACGATTTGTCAATACTCACTGTTTATTTGTTAAGCATTTTCGTTGTACTCTATGGAGCCACATAAGGGTTTACATGCTTAATTAAAAGTTTGGCATAGGACTACTAAAGGTGATCATATAGTATCTTGTATTCGCAAGTGTAGGTAAGATTTAGGAGATGGATAGCGACGATGACTTAGAAGTAGCCGAGACCATGGTGGTCCAAGCTGTGGCCGCATGCGTAGCTGTTGTTGGTGAATATTGTCATCACTATATGTTAAGAGAACCGGCTCGTCAAGGGGATGACGATTTGTCAATAACCACTTGTTATTCAAATTTTGGTACACACAAGATATTTTATCCTCGAAGACTTTTTATATGGCATGTATAACTGCATCTTAACTACAAATCTCATTATATGTAGATTTGAATGTAAATTGTGATAGAATTGCATGCATTCATCCTTTCTTTTATCCGTATCTTTGTTAATCTCCATTAGTATGAAGTTTTGGGGCAAATGAAGACCAGCCTTTCAAACACAGTTTCCCAAGGGCCAGGTATGACTGCTTGAAACCCAAATTAGATTACTGTATAATTTTGTAAGTAAGGTGTTTTTGTGTGTAGGCGATAGTTGTTTGCATAGAGGGTAACAACCAGATCAATTTTGACACAGGTGAATTTAAGAGTGAGTAGTGATGCCCTTTGACACAGGTGAATTTAACAGTGAATTTATGTATCTTGACAATAATTTGGGATAGTAAAGGTAGAAAAACTATATCCCAAATTAACCAGGTGCAATTTTCTGCAACCCCAAATGCGTTGCAAGTGGAATGAACATATCCCAGATTTGCTCAGATTGTGATTTGGGCTACATCTGAATATATACACTCGTATACTTGAAAAATGTTTGCTAATACAGACTTTGTTTTGTATGATCTTCCAGTGTCATCAGGGCTTCTTTTCATTCATTTGCAATGCCTAAGGAAGGACAAAATGGAGGGCTCCCGAAGAGGATTAGCCATTGAAATTATTGCTAGAACTTGCATATTGGTCTTAGCATATTTTCCCAGGAACAAATGGAGCTCTGACCATTGATCACAAGGGACGTTGTGGAAGAATGTCGAATGTTGAAAGCACCTCTCCGTGAATATATCATTCTACTGAATCCGAAGATTTGTATGCGTACTATCATGTTTACGCATGTCCGAAACATATAGGTTATTAGACCATTTTTATTTTCCAAATGCTATCTTACTGATGGCTCTGAATGCAATAAGACATCTACTTCCAGTGATGTAGTAATATGGTGGCGTGTAAAGTCCCTAACAATGCTGTTAATTTCAGAGGAAGATGGATATGCAAAAAAAGGTTTTTCTTGTGTCCACATTGGTGATGCATGGCCTGAAGCTCCATCGATTAGATTATCTTAAACACTCAATCAATTGCCTACATTTTGGTCATTATCTGAGCTACATAGAAAATGTCTATTTCACAATCAGTATCACCATAAACATCTCATTTCAGTAACGCTTCGTGAGGAATACCAATTGTAGCACTGATTTTATAACTGGTAGGCATTAATTAATAAAAAAAGAGACGTGGTGGGGCCCAGTACACCCGCCATAAAAACGACACATACATCATAGTGGAGCCCACAGAGGACCGAGCACCAGCCAATGGCTGGTGTCAGGGGGAGTAGTCAATCCGTTTTCACACCCAAACATCATAACAGTGGTACTATGGGTTTGTAGAAACAATTCCTCGGTTACCCAAACGCTTGCTATTGGTGGGATGGATGCAATACCACAACACCCAAATAGTCAGGTCGCTGGGTATGGGATTGGCGTCTACACCCAAAGCAGCCGACCATCCACTGACAGCAATAAAGGCACCTGACACGGTAATTTCATACTCCTTATTACACCCAAAGCCGTTTGCCCAAACAGGGACTAAAGGAAGAGCTGTGGTAGAAAAAATCTATAAATAACAAAAGAATCAATGACACTCGTATCAAACACAACATGACCCACCAAACAAATCAAATCTACCACTTTACCATAGCTCAATCTATCTTAGGATTAGTGATAATTCAGCAACAGTAATCCTTAGTTATAATTAAGTCTAGACTCATGCATTGGGTTTGTCACTTATCCAACACAAGCAATTCTTTTATGCAGCAATCCTGCAGTCGCTCAGTTGTATAAGCTCTACCATGCCTGAACACACGGCACGAGACAGGAAACTAAACTAGTGCCAAACAGCTAAGACGTTAATAAAAAATCAAAGTTAAGTGCTCCACAGGGGATGGATGCCCACTACTAAAAGCTTCTCAAGTGGGCCAACCATCAAGCTTATATGCAGCAAACTCATTGATAACGCAAGTCCAATTACGACGAAGGGAAGAACCAAATATCATTTCCAAGCTTTTGTGCTTCCATCAACGGCAGGGATCTCTCTATCTGTGATGTGGCCCACTCCAATGAGGATGGAGTGATGTCATACACATAAAAGTAACCCTCACGAAGCTAGTCACGGGAATTTTGATTGCTTAGCACCTTGCAAAGAGGACCTACTGAGATTCTCTAGCCCCAGAAAGTACCCTCCATACATCCCAGTCGGAAACGGATTGGCCACTCCCCCTGCCACTAGCCCGGTGGCTGATGGTCGGTGCTCTATGGGCCCCACCATGATGTATGTGTTTCATCCATTTTTATAGATCATTTTATGGCTTGATCCAAAAATTGAGGTAGATATTAATCTCAGGTGGACCACACCACAGGAAAACAATAGTGATTGGATATTCACCATTAAAATCCTCCTAAGGCCCACTGTACTGTTTATTTGAATTCCAATTTGTTGATTAGGTCATACAGACTTTTAGATGAAGGTAAAAAATAAATATCAGCTTGATCAAAAACTTTTATGTCCCCAAAATGTTTTTAATGGTCCACTTTCATTCAGCACTGTTTCCTGTAACGTGGACCACTTGAGATTGGGATATACCTCATTTTTTGTCTTATGCTATAAAATGATCTAGAAAAATAGATTGACGGCATGGATGAAACACATACATCATGGTGGGATCCACTAAGCACCGACCACCATCCGTTGGCTAGTGGCAGGGGAGTAGCCAATCCGTTTCCATCCGTTTCCCATGCAGTCAAGCCAAGATCAATACCTGTGTAGAACATCTAATCAATGTAGTGATTGGGATCTTTTCAATTTTTGCAAGTTCCCTTGAAAGAATCTAGACTGGATTGCTGTAAGATAAGTGGGCACTCTAGCCGTTGGATTTAGTTTTTTTTTTTTTTTTTGATAAGGCTCCCTTCATTGGAGATATCAGAAATAACTCTAGATTTGAAATATTTTAACCCTTATATGATACAAAGGTGATGGGTGACTGGCCATGTTCAAAGCAAAAAAGCTAAATTATCAAAGGTTTAAAATAATCCAACTGAGATATTTTATTTGTTGATTTTCCAGTGACATGTCTGGAAGATTAATCTTGAGATTTTTCTCCAGTTTAACGTCAACCGTTGTTACTTTTCTTTCTTTCTTTCTTTCTTTAATTGTGATACCGCGGACCACAAATCAAAAGGTTAATATCGTCTTTACAACATCCATTATTGGAAACAACAGATCAACGGTCTGGATTACTGAACTATGGGTCCGATAACTACAGCCTGTGACATGCCAAGTCAGCGTGTAACCATGTTGGCACTAACGTGTCACTTGTGCTGGACATACACGTCATGCCATGAAGATCACCTGGACGAAAATCAAGCCATTCCACTCATCTGGCGGGCCATAGGCCCTGGTACGCGGATTTCCTGGAAAGCCTTCCGCATGAGGTTCTTGCGCTGGGAATCTAGGTGGGGCCCACTGTGGTTTTTGTGAGAAATCCATACCGTCCATACGTTTTTTGAGATCATTTTAGAACATGATACCAAAATTGAACAGAATCCAAGACTCAAGTGGGCCACACTAAAAGAAAAGGTGGGTAGGAAATTTTCTACTGTTCAAATCTCCTTCTATCAATAGTGATGTTTACATGCCATCCATACCCTTCATAACGTCATTCCTACTAGGATGAACTGAAAACATAAATATTAGTCATATCCAAAACTTCTGTGGCCCCACGAATATTTTCTATGTCGCCATGAATATTTCAACTGTGGAAGTTCAATTCTCATGCTTTCGGCCCACTTGAGTATTGGATCCCGCTCAGTTTTGGCGTCATGTCCTAATATGATTTTAAAAAACGGATGAAAGGAGTGGATTTCTCACAAATACCACGGTAGGCCCCACCTATATTCCGAGGGCAAGAACTTCATACTTTCGCAGGGAATCCGCGTCCCTTAACGTGGACTCAAATGGAGGAACGGCCGGGGGTCTCACTCAATGTTAGGTGCAGTGGTTTGCCTGCCTTCTCTTCTTTCTTTTTTTTCTTTTTTCTTTTTCCTTACTGTTGATGGGAAAGGAATTTCATGCCCATGTAATCATATAAAATTTTGTTCCATAAAATGTTTGCTTGATTCACGCAAATGTCTTCAATGGTTGGAGGTGCAAGAGCATGAATTTGTTGATGTTGATTAGTGGGGCACTAATGCTGCTGGATCATTGTATGTGCATATTTTTGTGCATGTGTGGACCTAAAATATCATGGTTCACTGAATCATAAGCCTGATTTTTATAAAATGAAAAACTACATGTAACTTAATCATAGGCCTAGCAGTGTATTGAGTTTTGGGTGAGAGCATTTGTGCCACCATCAGACCCACCTTATGGAAAGATGGTGTGCATTGTAGAGGCAAGCATTCTTAGCGAGCATACCAAAATATTATTTTTTGAAGTTAGTAGATAGGTAGATGATGAGTTGTAACCATGACTTTCTTGGAAAGTGACTCATTGATTTTGATGAACTTGCATATGGGTTGTAACTATGACTTTCTTGAAAAATGAGTTACCCATTTTATAAACTTACAAGTTGTAACCATGACTTTCTTGGAAAGTGTCTGTTGATTTTGATGAACTTAGGTATGGGTTGTAACCAAAATCTGTCTTCAGTTCCATTTTTTGGCTCGACAACTTTATTTTCTAGAATAGTTCCTTTTGCATACAGAAGTGTATTGTCTTTGAACTAGAAGCATTTTTGAGTTTCATTTTTAGATGCATTTGAGTTTCTAAAGTAAATTCATTTTTGTGTCATCATCTAATTTCATCGAGTATAATACAGACTTCAGGGTGGCCCCAAGTGTTTAATTTCCTGCAGATTGGCAGATATATTTCAGTTTACATTTGAGCATAGATCCTGTACTTGCCACAAGTAAAAGAATTCTGCTTTCATGCATTATGATTTTAATTTATAATCATTTTACAGATAGATACACTATGTTTTCATGCTAAATGAAATGTAATCTGTGATAATTTAGCCCTATGAGATTGCAACAAGTAGGATTTTAGAAATGTCAGGACCCACACTGAGTAAAGTAAGACTCTTTTACATAATGGAATTTGACTTCGGTCAATGGCGGTGCACAGCAATATGGACTTGATTTATGTTACAGAAATCATGCACACGTTTCAAAACCCTTCTTCCCTGTACATGCATGTTTCTGCACATCTACAGTACAGATCATATCTTCCCTGTATATGCATGTTTCTCTACTTGCATATTATCATGGATGTCTTCATATGTTGTGGCTGCTGTGATCAATGGTTGGATATCATTCTCAGCTTCTCCCATGATGTCATCCGCCAAGAACATGCCATGATCAAAGACTTGCTCCTTAATAATTGAAATTTTAGAAATTGCCTATGTAAAAAGAAAAAGTGTGATAGATTAAAATCATCAAAAAACCTATGAGCTTTAACTCTTTACTCATTTTTGGTATACGATTTGTCAATACCCACTGTATATTTGTTGAGCATTTTCATTGTACTCTATGGGGCCACATAAGGGTTTACGTGCTTAATTAGAAGTTTAGCATAGGGTTATTAAAGGTGATCATATAGTATCTTGTATTCGCAAGTGTAGGTGAGATTTAGGAGATGGATAGCGACGATGACTCAGAAGTAGCCGAGACCATGGTGGTCCAAGCTGTGGCCGCATGCGTAGCTGCTGTTGGTGAATATTGCCGTCACTATATGTTAAGAGAACCGGCTCGTCAAGGGGATGACGATTTGTCAATAACCACTTGCTGTTCAAATTTTGGTACACATAAAATATTTTATCCTCGAAGACTTTTTATATGGCATGTATAACTGCATCTTAACTACAAATCTCATTATATGTAGATTTGAATATAAATTGTAATAGAATTGCATGCATTCATCCTTTTTTTTTAATCCGTATCTTTGTTAATCTCCATTAGTATGAAGTTTTCTAGCAAATGAAGACCAGCCTTTCAAACACAGTTTCCCAAGGGCCAGGTATGACTACTTGAAACCCGAATTGGATCACTGTATAATTTCGTAAGTAAAGTGTTTTTATGTGTAGGCGATAGTTGTTTGCATGGAAGGTAATGGCCAGATCAATTTTGACACATGTGAATTTAATAGTGAGTAGTAATGTTCTTTGACACAGGTGAATTTAACAGTGAATTTATGTATCTTGACAATAATTTGGGATGGTAAAGGTAGAAAAACTATATCCCAAATTAAGTGGGTGCAATTTTCTGCAACCCCAAATGCGTTGCAAGTGGAATGAACATACCCCAGATCTGCTCAGATTGTGATTTGGGCTACATCTGAATATATACACTCGTATACTTGAAAAATATTTGCTAATCCAGACTTTGTTTTGTATGATCTTCAGGTGTTATCAGGGCTTCTTTTCATTCATTTGCAATGCCTAAGGAAGGACAAAATGGAGGGCTCCTGAAGAGGATTAGCCATTGAAATTATTGCTAGAACGTGCATATTGGTCTTAGCATGTTTTCCCAAGATCAGATGGAGCTCTAGCCATTGATCACAAGGGACGTTGTGGAAGAATGTCGAATGTTGAAAGCGCCTCTCCGTGAATATATCATTCTACTCAATCCAAAGATTTGTATGCGTACTATCATGTTTATGCATGTCCGAAACATATAGGTCATTAGACCATTTTTATTTTTCAAATGCTATCTTACTGATGGCTCTGAATGCAATAAGACATCTTGACGCAGGGATGAACGTGATGAGGATAACTACTCCGAATCCACGGAGCTTCTCTGGACTCCTCACAGAGACTTCTCGAATCCACAAGGAAAGAAAGCAGAAAATAGAAATAAATTCTAATAAATTCGAAATTGATTAATTGATGAATAAAAACGAGTTCACAACCCTTTAAATAGGGGTATCAAGCAATGGGAAAGAAATCAGAATCAAACTACAACTCAAACTCTTAGAATCCGCGACTTACTATAAATAGTAAACTTACTATTTATAGACGGTCGTGATGTCTACTAGTGCGCAAGGTTTTCGTCCAAAAATAGTAAGTGTCCTATTTGGCTTCACCAAACCGTTCTCCTAATTATTCTAAGCTCTTTTCACGTTGGGCGCAACTCCTAAAGCCCGACGGATGAAGAGTTATAATCAAACTAAAACTTACTATTTATAGTAAAAGCGAAATTAAAACGGGAAAACGACCATCGATCCAGGGGTTTTTCGCAATTCCGGGCTGCGCAACTTGGCGTAGCAGGGTTGGTTGGCTTCAGTAGCTCGTTCTACCCCAAAATCATATATTTTACGTCAGATAACTCCTTCCAGATTGCAAGATACGCCCGATTTAAGGTTCGATGGTCTGGATCACTTCTGTCGTCGACTAGGCCTTTTCTGATCCATCTTAGCCATGTAACTGTCCGCGACCTGCTCTACATCACATCTACTTCCAGTGATGTAGTAATATGGTGGCGTGTAAAGTCCCCAACAGTGCTGTTAATTTCAAAGGAAGATGGATATGCAAAACAGGTTTTTCTTATGTCCACATTGGTGATGCATGGCCTGAAGCTCCACCGATTGAATTATCTTAAACACTCAATCAATTGCCTACATTTTGGTTATTATCTGAGCTACATAGAAAATGTCGATTTCACAATCAGTATCACCATAAATATCTCATTTCAGTAACGCTACATGAGGAATACCAAATGCAGCACTGGTTTTATAACTGGTAACGGCGCCAAAAACTTGATGTTTTATTTAAACCAACATCATTTAAATGATTTTTAAACTCGCAAGTATACGAATCAGATGTAGATACGGTACGTATTACGAGATCGTTCCCACGAGGACTGGTCGTCACAATTCAAATATATGATTCTCCTTAACTAATCCAACAAATAATGGAATGAATTACTAAGCACAATTTTATGAAAAACAATTAATTAAGAACAGGGAAGAAAATTCAATCAGAGAGAGGGCACTAGGACTTTCGAATCCACCCCTAATTATCCTAACCCTTGTTTTGTCTGTTGATTCACCTTGATCTAGATTGATACCACTTAAATAGAGAAAGCACAATCTGTGTCCTTAATCGGGCATACAAACTGTCTAATTCCTTTAAGCAATGCCATGAATGACATATCCCATATCCTTGGTCGGGTACATGGAATGTACATTCATTAAAGCACCCTGTTTCTTCCTCTATAGGAAACTTGTTCTTGATCAGACACAAGTACCTATAATAAGCATCCAAACAACATCCATATATATACTTTAATCAAGTTCATAGATGGAGAAGTATAGAATTTAAACCCATAAAGCCCACTTAAAGAAAGAAACAAATTAATTGAAATTCAAAGTAAATCAACCAATACAAGAGATAATCAAATTAGGGGCTTCATCTCAGCCCTAGCTGAGAGATTAGTGACCCATAAAATTCATGAAAAATATTAAATAAAATTCATAAAAATTAAACACCAAACCAATCGATCTCTCTCTTCTTTCTTCTCTTTCTTCTCTTTCTTCTCTTCCTTGCTCCAGATCTGGAATCCCCTGGTTCTGAATGACTTTCCCACGTCCAAAACTCCCCTTTTATAGCTGCTGGATGGCTGGGGTCGGTGGCAGAGTCGTAGAAGGACTCGAAGTGGAATTTTTCGCAGCCGTGATCGGTGGGCCCCACAGAGGCATTTTCTGAAAAATCTACCCCGTCCATTGGATTCAGGACGAAATTTCAGTCAAGAATAGGTGATTTTGAAGGTCCATTAGTGCGGCCCAGAGAAGAAAATACAAAAAGATCAGTTTTGAACGTCCCGGGGCAGTCTACTTTTGGCCTCTGCACCGCACACGTGTGTACGCATGGGCGAGGAATATCAACATGGTTTTAAAGCTCTCGACGCCCTCTACACGATGAACGGATCAGATCTTCCATCTGATCGAAGATGTTGGGCCACAACCGCCCGGAAGTCAGCTCTTCGCGGACGTGCGTAAGCCTTCGCACGTCCGGCGCTGTGATGCTCGGTGGGCCCCACATAAGCGTTTTCGGAGAAATCCACCCCGTCCATTGGATAGAGGACGAGATTTCGTTCAAATATGGATGGCTTTGAATTTGCGTGGACGCAGCCCAGAGAAGAAATCAGAACAAAATCAGTTTTGAACGTCACAAGACGGCCTGTTTGTGGCCTCTGTATCACGCACGTGTGCACGCATGGGCACAAGATGAAAACATGGTTTTGTAGTTGTCAAAGCCCTCTACACGATGGACGGCTTGGATTAACCGTACGTGCTACCGGTGGGGCCCACAGCGGTCCGTAAAAACGGACTTCCGTCCGTTACGTGCGCTGGAAACGGAATTTTCTGTTTTTGAAAAGGAAAGTCGGGTCAGCGCTGCTGACCGACTTAGGTGCATTCGGTGCTCCGATAGTGCACATGTGCACTATATACATACATTATACATATGGGTCCACTGTGATGATTTCGAGAAATCCAATCCGTCCATCCTATTGCTCATCTTCTTTAAACCGTCAGGACCAAAATTGATGTATATCCAGATATCCAGCGGACCCCACTTAATGAATTAAGGGGCTGATCTGGCCGTTAGACCACTTCCTGAGATTATCAATGGCTGAAATTTAATATGTACGGTTAATTTACGGCCTTCATCCCATGTATGAAGTTTCGAACTGATTGGATAGCGGGAACCATGTGATCTTGCATTCTGGACCCTTTTCGGGCCCCTTTGGCTTGCTTTCCTCAGATCTCAGGCGTGTAAAATCTTCATTATTGGTTCTCTGGAGTCCATCCCGTGCTCTGGAGACTTTGGATCATGAAATCCATGCCTTTAACATCAATTTTCAATTAACGCTCCTGACTTCATCCTGTAACAAAAATACAATTAAAATACTCCATTAAGCATTATCATATACGTAAAATCTGGTAATTACTGGGGTCTGATATGCAATATTTGACCCTGATCATAGGCATTAATTAACAAAAAAAGAGACGTGGTGGGGCCCAGTACACCCGCCATAAAAACGAAACATACATCATAGTGGAGCCCACAGAGGACCGAGCACCAGCCAATGGCTGGTGTCAGGCGGAGTAGCCAATCCATTTCCACACCCAAACATCATAACAGTGGTACTATGGGTTTGTGGAAACAATTCCTCGGTTACCCAAACGCTTGCAGTTGGTGGGATGGATGCAATACCACAACACCCAAATAGTCAGGTCGCTGGGTATGGGATTGGCGTCTGCACCCAAAGCAACCGACCATCCACTGACAGCAATAAAGGCACCTGACACGGTAATTTCATACTCCTTATTACACCCAAAGCCGTTTGCCCAAACAGGGACTAAAGGAAGAGCTGTGGTAGAAAAAATCTATAAATAACAAAAGAATCAATGACACTCGTATCAAACACAACATGACCCACCAAACAAATCAAATCTACCACTTTACCATAGCTCAATCTATCTTAGGATTAGTGATAATTCAGCAACAGTAATCCTTAGTTATAATTAAGTCTAGACTCATGCATTGGGTTTGTCACTTATCCAACACAAGCAATTCTTTTAAGAGATACAGTCCTGCAGTCGCTCAGTTGTATAAGCTCTACCATGCCTGAACACACGGCACGAGACAGGAAACTAAACTAGTGCCAAACAGCTAAGACGTTAATAAAAAATCAAAGTCAATCAGAAATGTAAGTGTCAGAAATGTAAGTGCTCCACAGGGGATGGACGCCCACTACTAAAAGCTTCTGAAGTGGGCCAACCATCAAGCTTATATGCAGCAAACTCATTGATAACGCAAGTCCAATTACCACGAAGGGAAAAACCAAATATCATTTCCAAGCTTTTGTGCTTCCATCAACGGCAGGGATCTCTCTATCTGTGGTGTGGCCCACTCCAATGAGGATGGAGTGATGTCATACACATAAAAGTAACCCTCACGAAGCTAGTCACTGGAATTTTGATTGCTTAGCACCTTGCAAAGAGGACCTACTGAGATTCTCCAGCCCCAGAAAGTACCCTCCATACATCCCAGTCGGAAACGGATTGGCTACCACCCCTGCCACCAGCCCGGTGGCTTATGGTCGCAGCTCTATGGGCCCCACCATGATGTATGTGTTTCATCCATTCTGTTCATCCATTTTTATAGATCATTTTATGGCTTGATCCAAAAATTGAGAGAGATATTAATCTCAGTTGGACCACACCACAGGAAAACAATAGTGATTGGATATTCACCGTTAAAATCCTCCTAAGGCCCACTGTACTGTTTATTTGACATCCAATCTGTTGACTAGGTCATACAGACTTTTAGATGAAGGGAAACAACAAATATCAGCTTGATCAAAAACTTTTATGGTCCCTAAAATGTTTTTAATGGTCCACTTTCATTCAGCACTGTTTCCTATAATGTGGACCACTTGAGATTGTGATATACCTCATTTTTTGTCTCATGCTATAAAATGATCTAGAAAAATAGATTTACGGCATGGATGAAACACATACATCATGGTGGGACCCATTGAGCACCGACCACCATCCATTGGCTAGTGGCAGGGGAGTAGCCAATCCGTTTCCATCCGTTTCCCATGCAGTCATGCCAAGATCAATACCTGTGTAGAACATCTAATCAATGTAGTGATAGGGATCTTTTCAATTTTTGCAAGTTCCCTTGAAATAATCTAGACTGGATTGCGGTAAGATAGGTGGAGACTCTAGCCGTTGGATTTAGTTTTTTTTTTTTTTTTTTGATAAGGCTCCCTTCATTGGAGATATCAGAAATAACTCTAGATTTGAAATATTTTACCCCTTATATGATACAAAGGTGATGGGTGACTGGCCATGTTCAAAGCAAAAAAGCTAAATTATCAAAGGTTTAAAATAATCCAACTGAGATATTTTATTTGTTGATTTTCCAGTGACATGTCTGGAAGATTAATCTTGAGATTTTTCTCCAGTTTAACGTCAACCGTTGTTACTTTTCTTTCCTTCTTTCTTTCTTTAATTGTGATACCGCGGACCACAAATCAAAAGGTTAATATCGTCTTTTCAACATCCATTATTGGAAACAACAGATCAACGGTCTGGATTACTGAACTATGGGTCCGATAACTACAGCCTGTGACATGCCAAGTCAGCGTGTAACCATGTTGGCACTAACGTGTCACTTGTGCTGGACATACACGTCATGCCATGAAGATCACCTGGACGAAAATCAAGCCATTCCACTCATCTGGCGGGCCATAGGCCCTTAACGTGGTACGCGGATTTCCTGGAAAGCCTTCCGTTCCGCATGAGGTTCTTGCGCTGGGAACCTAGGTGGGGCCAACTGTGGTTTTTTGTGAGAAATCCATACCGTCCATACGTTTTTTGAGATCATTTTAGGGTACGATACCAAAAGTGAACAGTATCCAAGACAATTTTCTACTGTTCAAATCTCCCTCTATCAATAGTGATGTTTACATGCCATCCATACAGTTAATAATGTCATCCCTACTAGGATGAACTGAAAACACAAATATTAGTCATATTCAAAACTTCTATGGCCCCACGAATATTTTCTATGTCCCCACGAATATTTCAACCGTGGAAGTTCAATTCTCATGCTTTCGGCCCATTTAAGTATTGGATCCTGCTCAGTTTTGACCTCATGTCCTAAAATGATTTTAAAAAACGGATGAAAGGAGTGGATTTCTCACAAACACCACGGTAGCCCCACCTATGTTCCCAGGGCAGGAACTTCATACTTTCGCTGGGAATCCGCGTCCCTTAACATGGACTCAAATGGAGGAACGGCCGGGGGACTCACTCAATGTTAGGTGCAGTGGTTTGCCTGCCTTCTCTTTTTATTTTTCTTTTTTTTTTCTTTTTTTTTTCTTTTAAAAAAAAAAAAAAAATCCTTATGATTCCCTTGCTGGGGCCACCTTTTGCATGGATAAGATTTACTGTACATGGGGTTGTAAGATCTCTATAAGGTGTTACTTTTGCATGGATTAGATTCCCTTGCTGGGGCCACCTTTTTCCCGGATAAGATTTCCTGTTAAATGGGTCGCACTTCTTCGGTGGAAAGTAACCAAAGGAGGTATTAATTAGATGAACTGGAATATACAAATACAGAACGTGGCCTCGGGATGACCACAACATTAATGGACGCAGCTTTGGTGGATCCCCGGATCCCACGTGCTCGGTAGATCCCTGACTGTGGGCCCACCATGATGTATGTGAATTATATCCATGCTGTCCATCCATTTCACCAGCTCATTTTATAGTGTGAACCAAAAAAATGAAGCAGATCCAATTCTCAAGTGAACCACAGTACAGGGAATATTGGTGATTGAATGTCCACCATTAAAAACTTCCTATGGCCCCAAGTAATGTTTATTTGCCATCTAACCTGTTAATTAGGTCAAACGGACACGGATGATGGGAAAACATAAATATCAGCCACAAGGAGTTTTTAGCCACAAGGAGTTTTTAATAGTCACTCACGACTGTTTCCTATTATATGATGTTTGTGAGACATTCACCCTTCCATCTGTTTTGTTAGCTTATTTTAGGACCTGAGACCAGTGAGTAGGATCCAAGACTCAGGTGGGTTGCACTAAAGTAAAAGGTGGGTAGGAAAATTTCCACTGTTGAAACCTCCTTGGGTCAACGGTGATGCTTACATACCTAAGGCGTCTATACCATTCATAACATCATTCCTATTGAGATGCACAAAAAAGTAAAATATTAGCATGATTTCAATTGTGGATGTTCAATCATCACATTTTCGGCCCACTTGAGCAATGGATCTGTCTCATTTGTGGCTTCATGTCCTGCAATGATCTCATAAAATGGATGGATGGGGTGGATTTATCACAAAAATATCAGCAGCCCCACCTAAGCTCCCTGCGAAAGGCTTTGGGAGGAAATTTGCATCCAATATTTAGGCTCATGACATAAAATGAGCTGGAGAATTGGATGGACAGCATGGATATAGTACACATACATCGGGGTGGACCCTACGGTCAGCGGTCCACTGAAGTTGCGTTCATAATTAAAGGTACATATCATACAAGAATGACAATGTTGGGTGCTTTTTTTTTTCAAAAGGGATGATGTGGCCGATCTATATTTTGTGCAGTGGTTTGTCGAAGTTGCCTTTCTCTTTACACACGTCGTTTCCGAGCTTAAGAGCTCAAAGAGATGTTACGCTAAAGTGCCCTTTTTCTTTATACACGTCATTCACAAGCTTAAGGCTGAAAGAGATGCTACGTGGAACCGGACGGACCACGAAACATCACAGCCAACTCTCCATTATATGTGGAAGAATCGATAAAACACGTTACTGTGTACGGTGCTTGTTTTGTTTCATATCTAAGTGTAATGCATAAGCATCGGAGAATAAGTAGATGCATTTATTATAAATATATACGGTCATATTTTAAATAAAATGATTACTTACTTAATTACTTGTAAAATTTTATAATGATTAGTTAATAATAAAAGTATAGAGTTTTTTCTTATAAAATAATTACTTTGTATCTTTCATAATAAAAAACTTTTATCATATAGGAGTAAATCAAAGGAAAAACTCATCATTAGTTATCAGGAGCAACTACAAGAATGTATCTTTTAAAATAATTGAGTAATATTAGATAAAAGACAAATCCAATATATGAATTTGATTTGGATTACAACTAAAACTATAGTTAAGAATTATTATTACTTGATTATCACTACTCTTAGATTAAGTTGAGATAAAGTAAATTAATAGATTTTTTTTGGTTTGATTTGTAAATGATAGGTAATTGACAGTCTTGTTCTATTGGATTTCTCTATTATTTAGAGATCTCTGCTGCCATGCAGCTTATTTTTCTAGATCTTTCTTCCATTACTTCAAGGGTTGCAAAAGTTATAGTAGTTGAAAAACTTTTTTCTAAATTTTTTTTTGGTTACGTTTCCCTTTTGTGGTTATTCTTCTTTTATCTTTCAAACTTTTTTTTTGATATATTCTTCTCTTCGCTTATTAAACTTTTAGATAGTTCGACTGCATTACTTCTTCGACCATCCACTTACGTGTAAAATTAGATTTACACCAACTATAATTCTACAAAAATACTCCAAGTATCTTAAAGATTTTTTCATTCATCTCTCATTTCTCGTACAATATCACATGTCATATTTTTATTGAATTTTTTCAAAATAATCAAAAATATGATACAATAAAAGTATTGTCCATCCATTGTCCAATTAGTGGGCCTCACATGGATAGACAATTTTTTGTGTAATCATACCATAACCATCCCTTTTCCTTGCTTTGTAGCACTCAATTTTGGTCATTAATGGTTTTTCTAGGGCTTGACCAGGGTCATTCTTTCAATATCTTGAATAAATTATCTTCCTGAATCAGTGAAGTGATCAAGCATGTTGGATATCACTTAAAATAATAAAATAAATTACCCACATGTCTGAGCTGTGCTCATCCATACATACGTAGACGCGTGTGGCAATATAGGACATATGTGCTTGATCAAATCTTTCCATCAAGTGGGGCCTTACATTTAAGATCTTCTCGACTCAATTTAGCCATTTTTTAAACCTCATCTTGGCCATACATCATGTTTAAAAAAATGGATGGCAAGAAAGAAGTATTCTAACCGTCTGTTTTGTTTATACACTGTGGCCCACCTGAGGAGTGAAACGACCTTACTTTTTTGGTAAGAAGATCTAAGTATTATTTCTAACCCGATGGAAAGCTCTGATTTGATTCACACATCAGCTCTTCACCGTATGTTTGCGTGTGTGTGTGTGGAATGGATGGGTTGAGGTACACACGCGCGTGGAATTAATACAAATTCAGTTACTGATGCGCTTTTTTCACGACTTCCACTATCCTCCGGTGTTTATTTAGTTGAGGCTGATACGATGCTAGAGATATTCTACGTTTATGTTTTCATTTTTTTTATAAGTGGGGTCCACTTCCAGTGATCCAAACCGTTGAAAGTATGTGCCCATCTTGGGTGTTCCATTCTAATAAATAAAAAATAAAATAAAAATCTCCCATGCAAAACAGATTTAGGCAGTTGGTGAAACGGTTAAGAAATGAAATATACAATAGGTATGCAACGAATAAAATGCCAAACATTCTCCTGCTAGGATCTTCCAATCTGGGCCATCCATTGCAAATCCCATTGTATCGATATATTGGGTTAGGGAACCAGGGTCCCACTTGTACAACCTGAAAAGATCTCTCGGTCCCAAGCTTTGTAATCGTGCATGCACCCTCTATTGGAATATTAGTTACGGTCCACCAAGCACATAACTCCCAACATTTCATGTGTGTGAGACATCTAAACCATCCAATAGGTTAGAACCCTCGATAAGATCACCTCATGTAAAATTCAGCCATCCACTCATAAAGTTGGAGCAAACTTATATTTTGCCATCTACCAGTTTCTATACATTGTTTTCTATGATGTGGCCCAGATGATACGTAGATGGGGCTGATTTTTCTACCAGACGATATGCGTCATGGGGCCAACTTATTTGAAGGGTTGGATGTTTAAGTGTACTTAAAAAGTTGGAAGTAATCTGCTGGGCGGACTATGACTTGTAGTCCAACCCGTTGGACATAGAAACCTCCTCTAATTATGGGTGAGGTTCGTTCGACTACGTTATTAAGTGCTGGCATATAATAGTTCGGGAATCTAGCAGTTGATAATCATAGCAGTAGCACATGGATGGTGCTGATCTTTGTGTTTATCTTCATCCCGGTCTATGTAACTTTATGAATAGGTTGGATGGAAAATAAATATCACGGTGGGCCAACTGTGAGAATTATTATTACCGCTTCTTCCTGTGGTGTGGTCCACTTGAGATTTGGATATACTTTATTTTTTATTTTATACCTTAAAATGATGCGAAAAAAATGGATGGACGCTGTAGATAATATCCATACATCATTGTGGCCACTCAAAGCTCTTGCCTATTCCCAGTTGGAGACAGGTGGGGGTAGGATGCAGCCCGCATCCGCAACTACTAGAGCCGATTAGTCTCAACTTTGCTTAGGGGTCGTTTGACACCATGGATTTGGAGAGATTTGAGGAGATTTGAGGGGATATCAAATACCCAGGCTGCTTGGCAGCATAAAATAACTGGAAGGAATTTCAAATCCACTATTTTCAAGCACATCGTATATTTCAATGGGCTTATTACAACTATTGTGTTAAACATTACATGCATCACTAATTAGAGATATTAAAATTGATTTAGTAATTAAATTCAAACCCTTATAAATATACCATACATAGCTCCTTTTGGATTAAAGTTGAAATGCAATCCAGGCCAAACACAATAGGAGGATTTCAAATTCGAGGGTTCCAAATCCACGCTCCCAAATCGGCCCTTAATCGAACGGCTAGTACTGAGCAATGAGCGACTGATGCTCGAGCCTAAGTTTCGACTCATGTGAGAGACTCCCTCCCAACCTAAAACCCTTTCATATATGGTAGGCTACAACATATACATTCCAACCCATACCTAACCTCAAGAGGACCAACCCACAACCTGACCCAACCCAAATTCCAACTTCAGGTCCCATCCAAACCCATTTTCAATTCCACCGTGCTCAACCATAAATCAGTGCAATCCAACCCAACCTCACCGGAATACAGGTCATTATTCCCAACCCAACCTAACCTAAGTACTCGAATTTGCTCGACCCTAACCCTACCGGTACCCAAACTTGGGTTCGATCAATAGGACAACCTGAACCCAAGTTGCAGCCCCACTTCATGAGGTGTACTTATAAGAAAAAGATGCAAACACCCTTTTCATTGCTATCCGGTCTCCAATCAAACTTTTGAGAGAAAACCTTGAACATGAGCGTGATGGATGATACACAGATACTTATAAATTACTTAGAAATTGTATACATAACATACAAATAATTTAAATTTAACTGTCCAATTTATGTATACAGATTTAGATCTATCACAAACCTAAAATTATACTTATTTTATTGTCTTACTATCATTTTTCTGAACATTTATTAGATGGGGCTGAAAATGAGAAATATATCCAATAGTCAAAAAGAAGTACCCACCAATTAAAGGTTAGAAATGTGCAACAAATCTTGATTCTTGAAATGATTTTTTTTCTTTCTTTCACATAGGCACTCACACCCCTTCGCACTGCCATTCACTCATTTCACAATGGTTTTTCACCACAATCGGTGCTCAACCTGTGACCTCATGTTGAAACTCTTTGTGAGGTGTGTGTAAGGACCCATTTTGGACTGTAATTTCCTGACTATGAGCTCCACAATTTAGCAAGTTAAGTTAATTTTTACTATGTGTACCATTTTGTAGCGCATGTGTATCAAGCATCAGAGACAACTAGAGTATCAAATAAAACTCCCCAACTTTCTATATCAAGCTAATAAAAGTTCGTATCTGATATTATCTTTATTGATATTATTTCCTGGGCTGCACCAGTCCTATCATTATTGAATTGGACCTTACCACCTTCATAGATGACATAAAAGGACAGGAAAAGGAAAAGGAAAAGGCATTTTAGCTATTAAAGGGTCATTCAACTATGGTAAAGCTATATTTCAAACCACACCAAAAGAAGAGGTTTACCATTCATGTGTGAGGGTGTACTAGAGCGTCTGATGTAGACATACTACCTCAGGACTATAGTTGTTAGAACAGAGACTGCGTTTAGTGATCCATTGATATCATGAGATGAGACATGCAATTGATGATGGTTGACTGCAATTGCCTTGAAAATCTTCAAGATTAGAAGATCCAAAAATTTTGATAAAAAATCTCAAAATAGCATCATTCAAAGTGATACACTTAAACCCCATCCATGTCAAGTCCTGTAATATAAACAATTTAGATCATTCAAATATGGGTCATATCCAATTGTTAGTCTCATATCACAAAGCAATACAATTACCTCCTAGAGAACCCTACTTTTTTCAAATACTTCATCACTTCCTGTGACCTGCATTGCAGGTGCGAACTATTACTAATATCAAGTACCTAATCTCATAGTAGAATTTGGTGTCCTTTGTAGTTGACAATGTCTCCAATTTGAATATTGGGGACCATGGATGGATAGACCTATCATGTATTGCCCTAGGCTAAAAAACTGATCGGTTAAGGACATTCAAACCTGGGTGCAAATGGGTTGAGTTGTCCCAATGGGTCATTGGATCCGATCTAAAAATAAGTGGGTCTGGGTCTAAAATTTTTCGCTTGTAGAGAAGTTTAGTCCAAAAGTTTGACCTAAATTACTAAATGAAAGTCTAAGACTTCTCAAGATTGATCCAATGTGAGCCGACATGGACACAGGTTTCAAATTAGTTCGATTTGGGCCATCTTAAAATGAACTCAACTCAAACTCAACCTAGGTCCAAACGCAACATGCATTAAAGAAAAATAGGTTATTAATTTAACCATATCGAATTCTAAAGTTAATTTAATTACTACTTATATCATGTTGAAGATTAGTGATGCTTGGATGAGACCCAACAATGAATGCTAAACCCATCATAAGTTGAAAAATTCAAGTGGACATTTTGGATTTTGAAGAAAATTACACTAGAATATTATTTACATCACACCACACTTATAATTGTTTATTTGACCCATTAAATATATAGACCAACTATTTTTTATTTTTTATTTTAAACTTGGGCTCAATCAAAACATTTGAGTTGGTTTTGGGGTCAAAACTCTTACCTGATTATTAAATATGTTGTGTTTGGGATATGTCCCATGAACCTGACCTAACCCAATTGCACTTGTATATACAATCGGGGTATTGTTGGGCCGAGATAATATTAGAATTTTTTGAAAGATCAAGCTTAAACTTTTGAAAAATAATCAATTTTAGATGTATCTTAGGATCCCATGTATAATACAAATAAAATCCTAAAGTGTACAAATCAATGGTGGAGATTATCCTTGATATAATCATAAATCATGTTGTATAAAATTTATGTTTATCTTCTCAAGTAGGAGATTTCTTCTTAATTAATCCTAAATGAAAGAGAAAGCAAAGAGACAATGTACACAGCCCTAAAATAAGGCTAGGGCGAGTACAAAAGGAAAGCCATCCACCAAGTGAGGTCCACACATGAGGAAGTGTAAAGGACAGGGTGGTGGAGGGATGATTTTCTCCCACTCCTCTCCTCTTTCTTTTTTTTTTTTCTTTTTTTTTTTTTTCTATAGGTGATAATGGAAGGGAGTATGGACATCCATGAGCTCTCTTCTAACTCTTTCTATCAGAGTAAATAAGGAAGAATTATGGTTTTTTTTTCCTTTTTTTAGAAATGCATTTGTTATAATACAATTTATTCCTGCAAACTTTTATATGCCTTACCACATCAAAAGTTTATGATCTTGTCTATCCATGTATCCAAATTTATCTAATCTCTCGAATAACCGTTGTTATTTAATCATGATCCATTATCCATGTAAACCAACTAGTGGACCACGAAACTTAATCATTGGATATATATCAAGTGAGATATAAATATTTTTTAACAATTAAAATAAAAAGATGAATAGTCGAAAACATTTAATAAATATTTTAAAAATAATAAGTGCTAGGCATAATTTAAAAAAATAAATAAAATTAATTGATGGTCTAATTATCAAAATTTAAGTTATAAAAGTGTTCCTTGGCAACCAATGGATCCTTATTAGAACGTATGGACCTCACTTATGTCCTTGTGCATATGCCCAATTACACCACATACAGAGCCACTAAAGTGACCTCTTATGGAAGGCTAAAGCATATTACACTAGAACACAAACTCCTCATATGTCCTCAAATTTAAGTAATATTCAAAATTGGTACATACATAAGTCAATCTAAATTAGGTATGATGGTCTCTCGTTCTAGCTACCTAATTAAATTTCTCCAATATAAGTGTCCAAAATATCTATTTTATTCGTATCTACGAACGCTCACACTCTGATATAAGGTAGGGCAAAGTCACCAACTTGTCATCTACATAAGGTAGGGCAAAATCACCTACTCGTTATTGAGCCTCACAGTGTAGACTTTCTATCTCCACTTATCATTGGTACATCTAAGGATGATCATATAAAAATGCCCACAAGTTCATCTTAACACTTGTTAGGTGGCTCATGGAATAACAAGATTCTAAGATCCATAAAATATAACTCTCTCAACATGTGCCCAAACATAAAGTTCCCAATACAATTAGAAAACCCTCTATCTTTAACTCAAGAATACATGCATGGTTAAGATAAATAGATATATTAATGATGACATTAAAACAAGTAGCATTGGATATGTGATCTTCACAAGGAGCAGTCAAGATCAACATTAATTAGCTTTTCTATAACTACACGCTACCTATTACTCCAATAATATTATGTTAATATCTATAGCTGTCCTTTGAAGGAAAAAAGCTTTCGAGGTGGACAATCCATAATACATGGTGGGCCAGTATCATAGTTCTAAGAGAAAAAAGTAAAAATAAAAGAGAAGGATGGGAATCTTTTATCATTTCAAACTTATCACATCAAGAAAGACAGCAAGCTTTAAGTCATTCCTCTTCGCTTACAAGGACCAAGAGCCTTGGCCTTTCTACCAACCATTAACTTGAGGGGTGTTTGTTTCCCATTTAAAATGTCCCTGAAATCTGAAAATCAGATTTCTGTCAATACACTATTTTGGGTGTTTGTTTAACACACTTAAAACAAGTACTTAATGTAAATTAAACATGAAATTTATTTAAGGATGGTCTTCCGAAAGTGATAAGTGATATGTCCGGAATGTCGCAAGTTACCTTACATTATATATTATTATTATTTTTAAATGACAACTTCACCCTTTTCCTTGTGTAAGTGAGACTTATTTTTACAGGGTAAAGTCCTATAGACCCAACTATGATATATTTCTTATATTATGACATAGTATAACAAAGGGCCGTTTTGTAGCATGGATTTGGAACCCCTTGATTTGAAATCCCCCTATTGTGTTTGACACTTTGTTTGGAAATCAACTTTAATTCAAAAGTAGCTATGTATGGTATATTTATAGGGGTTTGAATTTTATTACTAAATCAACTTTAATATCTCTAATTAGTGAATATATGTAATGTTTAATACAATGGTTGTAATAAGCTCACTAAAATATATATTTCGTCAAAAAACAATGAAATTCCAAGTCTTAAGTGAGTCACAAGGATGAGATCATGTTTGAGTGACTAACTAATGATTTTTATTTAAATGGACAATGTTCAGACGACACTGATCATCATATCAAAGTAATTATAGTGATGCAATTGATAATCTAGTTGCTTTGGGATATCATTAGTGGGCCATGTGCCTAATAGTTTAATACTCTAGTGACATACATGTTATACATGCAACTCTTGAAAGGATTTTAAATGTAATCCAAGCTTGGATTTCAAACTCCTCCTTTAAAGAGATTTGAAATCTTCTACATTTGAAACCCCCGGTTACTTTATGGTGCAAAACAATGGGGGGATTTGAAATCCATGGTGCCAAATGACACCTGAAGCTCAAGTGGACCATGTGATAGGAAACTGTGTGACTTAAACATCTGCCATTAAAAAATTCTCAAAGGCCATGGAAGTTTTAAATCAAGCTAATATTTGTGATTTTCCTTTAACATGTCTGCTTGATTTTATGAACAAGTCAGACAACAAATAAACATCACTGTGCGCGTAAGGTAGATGGACCGCATGGATAAAATACATTCATTATCCAGGCCTAACAGAGCTTTATCTCGCTGACTAACTCAGCATGCAATCCGATTTCCCGTTGCCTCTAGCTATAAGAAGATTAGTCCGTACATGCATTCACGCTGGAAGCGGATTGGCTGGTGTACCACACACCACGTATGGCTGGTGTGTTGATGTCACGAAATTATTTGAGTCCCATCATGAGGTATGTGTTATATCCAAACCTTCCATCCATTTGGCGAGTTGGTTGTAAGGCTTGAGCTAAAAAAATAATACAGATCCAAATATCAAGTGGACCACACTGCATAACATAGTGGGGGATTGAACGTCTACCGTTGAAACCATTTTGGGAGTCACGTAAGTTTGGATCAATATAATATTTGTTTTTCCTCTTTATCCAGGTATTTGTGATCTTATGAACAGATTGGATGGAAAATAAATGTTATAGTAGGCCCTACAAACATTTTAATGGTGAGATTCATTGTCCCACTGCTATTTGATTGCGTACTGAGTAAACTCGGTGAGGTTCACCGTCATTTATGTATTTTATCCCCTTTATCTATCTATTTTATTTGATAATTTTAGTGTGAGCTAAAAAATGTAATATATCCAACTGTTAAACTGACCACACCACAAGAAACGGTGTAGATTGAGCGTTTACCGTCGAAAAATTCTTGTGGCCACAAAAGTTTTGTGCCAAGCTTATATTTGTGTTTTTCTTTCATCCACGTCTGCGAGAACTTGTGAACAGGTTGGATGGAAAGGTAACATCAATGTGGGGCAACAATAAAAATCATTAATTATTCCGCCTATTTCCTATGGTATAATTCACTTGAGCTTTGGATACTCTTAAATTTTGGGCTCAGCCCTTTAAATGATTTGAAAGAAGGGATGGACGGCATGGATAAATCAAATACATTTACGGTGAGTTCAACTGAGTTTATTTAATAGGATAAGAGCGTACTGAGTAACTCAGAAGGCAATCCGATTTCCCTCGCTCATGAGCTCAAATGGTCTGGAAAAAAAAATGGATAAATGGCGGTGGATTTCATAAATACATGATTGTGTAGCCCATATAACTTTGGTATTCTTTGAACCGTTCGTACAACATAGAGCTCTAAAGTGACACGTACCCACACCAGCCATATCGGTGGTGTGTGGTAGACCAGCCAGTCCGCTTCTATTCACGCTGGCCCAAGTCCCAATAGAGCTTGAGCTTTATCGTACTGAGCAACAGAGCTTTTTATCGTACCGAGTAAGTCCACCTCTATAGCTGGTGTAGATACGTGCCGTGCGAAGACGAGCGGCGACGCTACTCGCGATCCGAGTTGTACAAACGGTTCAAATGAGATCAAAGTTCCATGGCCCCACAATGATTTTTTTGTTATATCCAAACTGCTCATCCCATTTTCTAGATCATTTTAGAACAATGAACAAAAAATAAATTATATCCAAAGCTCAAATGAACCACACCAAAAATATCAGCGAGGATCATGATTTTCACTGTTAAAAAATTCATAGGGCCCACCATAACGTTTATTTTCCATCCAATCTGTTAATAAGTTAAAATATACATGGATGAAGAGGAAAAACAAATTTTATATTGATCTGAAACTTCTGTGATCCTAAAAGGGTTTCAATGGTAGACGTTCAATCCCCACCGTTTTTTGCAATGTAGTCTACTTGATCTTTAGATATATCTTATTTTTCTACTCAAGCCTTCAGACAAGCTCGCCAAATGAACGGACGGTTTGGATATAACACATACCTAATGATGCAACCCGCAGAACTTGCTAACGTCAATAAGTTAGCTATATAGCTGGTGTGTGGTACACCAGCCAATCCGCTTCCCTGCCTGCGGGGAAGGCTGCAGTCCGCTCAACCATGGCCAGAGTTAATGGGTGGACCCCACATCCCACTAGTCATTTTCAATTCTGACTGCGGCTGGGGTTTCTGGTACATGCTTCGGATGATGAGCCCCTGCACTTTGGAAATATAGGATCATCCACACCAATTGCAACTCTCATCCGTAGCCCACCTAAGGCGGTGGGCCCCACCTTGTAAACCTTCCCAACCATTGACTTTTTGGAAGAGGAAGTGCGGAATCCCGTGGCATGAAACATGCAAAGCGCTCTCAACGCTTCGTTTTCTACAGATGGGACTCCTTCGATCAATGAATCACAGACAGACAGGTGGTGAGCATGGCCATCATCAATCCCCCACACTGGACGCGGATTTCCTGCTCAAGCTACCTGCGCTGGGATGCTAGGTGGGGCCACCATGATGTTTGTGATAAATCTACTCCGTCCATTCGTTTTTAGAGATTATTTTAGGACATGTGACCAAGAATTAGATGGATTCAAAACTAAAGTGGACCACATTAGAGGAAACAGTGGCGATTCAGTGACCGCCATTGAAACATTCGCATGGGCATAAAATTTTACTATCAGGCTATGATTTTGTGTTTTCACTTCATATGTAAGTGGAAATGGCCTTATAGACGGTTTGGATGGCACATAAACATCAAGGTGGAGCTCACGAAGGTTTCAACAATAGGCTACTCTTTTCCCAGTTTCCCCTCTCTTATGGCTCACTTGAGTTTTGGATCCACCTGATTTTTGGTAGCATGTCTTAAAATGAGCTCTTTAAACTGATGAACGGGGTGGATTTCTAACAAACATCAAAGTGGGCCCCACCTAGCAGCCCAGCGCAGGAACTTTTTTCACAGGCTTTCGCACAGTCAACGTAAGGCCGAACGAGTGGATGGCTAAGATCTCCCAACCTGGGAATGGGAGGTTTATTGGTGGCCGCAAGCAGGCTATTGGGATGCAGTCACCACCATTTTAGATCGCGGGTTTCATTGTGCACGAAGCACAGCTCGAAGCCGGTACTGATCAAAGGATCTTAACCATCCGATTTACCTTGGTGAATTTAGAGTGATGACCATTTTAGTTCTGACCGTCGGATATTGGATAGTTAGGATACACCTAGAAACACATGGTCAGGATAATCTGGAAGAAGAGTATCTATGCCAAATGTACGGTTGATGGAACACCGCAACCTAAAAACCCGTGGGTTTGGCTCTCAAGATTCCGCAAAACACTATTTTGTTTGACGCTTTACCACGGAAAATACCGATAAATGGATGATAACTATTTTTATTCTTCTATGTTCAGAGAGAGATGGAATTCATTAGGTAAATATGCCTCAGGTAAATGTAATTGTATCCGACTTATTTATTAAGTAAAATTTATGAATCTCAATCTGATGTATGTGTTTGATCCACACCGTTTATTTGTTTTACCATTCTATTTTGGAGCATGAGCTCAAAAAAGAGGTAGATTGTAAATTCAAGTGGGCCACACTGTAGGAAATAAGGGAATAATAATATCCATAGTTAAAAGTAAAAACTTGTGGATCCTTGCTCTTGCTCCGGTGGTAGACTCTCACGAGTTTCAACACCCAGTCAAGGGTTAAGTATCCATGGGTGGTGAAATCCTACTGCGGTGTGTGTGTGTGTTAAAACAAATATCAACTTGGTCCAAAACTTTTATGGTCTCCAAGAAGTTTTCTTTGGTAGGCATTCAATTCTTCAAGAACTTTTTAGCTCATGTTCTAAAATGAGTGGATAAAACAAATTTTTTTAGCTAATCCCCTAAAAGGAGTTGATAAAACAAATGAACAGCATAGATTAGATGTATACTTCACGGTGGGCCCGTTATTTTACATATTTTGTTCTTCTCGACCTTTTATATTTTTGTAAAATTGTCAACTGGAAACTCAACTCAAGAATTTCTCCTAATAAATAATCATTACCAATTTACATGCATTTAATGTGAAAAAAGATTAAATAAACAATCCCTAATTCAATGGCTTTAGTTATAAACTAGGAAGTTATTTGTTTTCCAATTATAGGTGTAAATGAGAGTAAGTAAATAATAATTACTTTTTAGCAGTGTTTGAATAAGAGATAAATGCTGATGTAATGTACTCTAATGTGCATTGAAATTCATAAAATTGCACATGAAATTTGTGGGTCTCACCATGATGTATGTACCGGATTCACTCTAGTTATTTGTTTTACCGCATCATTTTAGTACATGAACCATACCATAGGAAACATGAGAGATATTGACGTCCACTGATAAAAGTGAAAGCTTTCTAGGGCCACGTTGATGTATATTTGTCATCCAACCTCCTCGTACAGTCACATAAGCATATGTAAGGTAATACACAAATAATAGCTTGAGCTAAAACTTATGTGGTCTGAAGATGTTTTCAGCACTGGGCGTTCAATTCCCACTGCTTCATATGTTGTAGTCCACTTGAGCTTTGAATCTATGTTATTTTTTGTCCAAAGCCGTAAAATGAGTTCGAAAAATGAATGAGCAACATGGATAAAATACATACAAATTTATATGTTAAAATGGTATGAATGTATGATGGAGAGTTGGAGGCTTTACAAACATATGCTTTTTGTCACTGTCAAGATTGGGACAGCTGCTGTAAATTCAAGCAAAAATAAATGGCTCATTTACCATGAATTACAAAATTTTTTAAAAAAAATAAAAATAAAAATAAATAAAAAAAAAAACCAAAGAACCCCTCAAAAATGAGAAAAATCCACACTTATTCTAGAAAAACGTAAAGACCTCCCCCTCTCCTTTTTTACAATTGTAACCACCTCTCCTCTAATAAACAGAGGAATCTCCATCAAATAACGAAAATGCCCTTAAGAGATCACTTTGCCCACGTATGGGCCCAACATTATGTATAAACAGTATCTAACCATCCAATACGGTTCCTCTATAAACAAATATTGAGCTAATCTAACATGGTGGACCTCTTGATGGTTGGATCAGCCAAATATTCGGACCAGGTTGAATGGTTGGATGACATGAATGCAATTGTAGTAGGCTTATGGATCTACAAGTAGGTAAGATATTAGTAAAATGGTCAATTTCTGAAAGATAAGAGGTGCTGGTGCTGCAGCTAATCTGTAAATATGAGGGGTGGCATTTTCAATAATCCGGGCCCATATTATAAGGTGGGACTAGGTGGTATGAAATTGCATTTTGGCCTTCCAAATTTCTTCCTACATTTGGAAATGATTAGATTACTCTTTGTATCACGACACCTGGGGCTAGTAGTAGAATTTGTAGGATTTTGAGTGAATTGGAATCCACTACATTTATGATTTCCGCATATACATGTATTTTATTCCCACCATTCATCTCTATGTGCCCTTTACACGTGACATTCGGTTGTGAAATGTAGTTTGTTAATTACAATTTTATGATCCACAAACAAACACTTTACTTAATACATATATTTCTCATGAGAAAATTTTAATCACAAACATGGGATTCGACAGTCTAAAAGCCATACCATGTAATCATTACAGAAATAATGGTGCTATTTCCTTCTAATGCAATTCCATACCATTTAATCCTACAGTCCAAACAGGCACTAAACAAATAGAAGGTATTTATATTGTCAAGAACAAGAGGGAGGTTTTTACAATTAACATTATATGTCGGCACGAGGATAATGAACGGGTGACCAGTGGACGGTGACCAGCTTGCAGATGTGGCAGCATGGACGTCAAGGTAGCCAATCATTAGCGAGATGGACCATGTGAGTGCACGTGAATTTCCTGTAAGAGTGGAGTGGTAGCGACCCAACACCAGCCGGGTGGGTGATATTAGACGCTGTGGGGCTCACGATAGTGTTTATGTTTTTTTTTTCTTCGCCATTTAGCTTTTTTTGTTTTTTCATTCAACTCATTGCAGTTCATGAGTTTACAAATTAAGCTGATCTGAAACTCACGTGGACCACACCACAAGAAATAGTGAGGATAATGACACCAACACTTAAACCTCCCAAGGGCCCACCGTAATATTTATTTGTTAATGTTGAACGGTTGATAAGGTGGCTCCATGTATATAGATGATGGGTAAGAATAAATATTAGCGAAATTCATAACTTTTGTTTTTTATTAAGTTTTTAACCGTAGGTCTTCAGTGACCACTGTTTTATGTGGTGTAGTTGACTTGAGCTTTTGATTTTTTTTCAAATTTAGACTCATTTCCTACTATGAGCTGTTAAAAATAACTGATATCCCAAATAAAACAAATGCAATAACGGTGGGCCCAACAACTCCCGGTTGCTATAAACAGTCGGTGAAAAGGAAAGCTTTGGGCTGACTGGCTCAGGTGAGGAGATCGATCCAAAACCCGTACACGCCACGTCAAATGGACGATAGGGATGGGATGCCTACCATTGAAACATCCTATCCACACCTTTACTTTTTAGTGGGCTCCCTTGAGCTTTGGATCAGTCCGATTTTGGATTATGCCCAGACGTGAGCTACTGCAAACGATGGACGGAGAGGATGTAATATATACATTCTGGTGGACCTCATATAGCTTTTAGTTTCGCACTACCAACAAAAACTAACGTAGGTGGAGGGAAAGGGACGTTGTTTTCTGCAAAAGCCTTTCACACCAAGTTCCTTGCGCTGGGATGCCATGTGGGGCCACCGTGAAGTTTGGGAGAAATCCACCCTTTTTATCTACTTTGCACTCGACAAAAAATGAGGAGGATTCAAAACTCAAGTAGGCTATATGAGACGGAAAACTGAGAAAAGAGTTTCACACTGTTGAAACCTTTCAAAGCTCCACCCTATTTTTATATGCCATCCAAATTATTTATTAAGTCATTTCTACTAAGGATGAAGTGAAAATAAGTTTTCTCATATGAAACTTTTGTGTCTATAAAAATATTTCATTGGAGGTCACTGAATCCCCACTGTTTCCTCTAACGCAGTCACTTGAGTTTTGGATCCACCTTATCGTCTGTCAAATGTATGGATGACCAATGTGGATTTCCTCTGGCCCCACCTAGCATCCCATGAGAAGAATTTTGTGGGAAAGTCTTTCGCAGAAAAACTGCGTCCGAGGAAAACGGATGGTGTTAAAGACGCTACTAAGAGGAAATGCTCACTGCACTTGTGTCCGCCATCTTGACGAGTGGCTGGGACTCTGGTACGAGGTATGCTCGGAGACTGGAGAGAGTCCATAGTCCCACCCAGAACGCGGTTTCATTCTCCCACATTTGACACGTGTTGCACTTGCGCGCGTTGCCTTGGTTGACTGCGTAATGTTACTTTGTGCGAATCACTGTATTATTGCTCGGTCTATTAAAAGGGGAGATATTTGTGACTGTGTACCTCACCTTTTATCCAACGGTTTGTTGGAAACAATGCAAACTTAACTTGCTAACTTAGACCTGCTCGTACGGACAGCGAATTTGAGGACGAAAACAGCCCTCCCTTCCTTTCGAAGACAAGAGCTGATGCTCCTCCAATTGAGAGTTGTACAAACGGCTCAAAAGAATTTGAGGATGAAAATACCCCTTCCGCTCAATTTCTAGTCTGTCCCGCTTAATTTTTAGTTTGTCCTGCTTAATTTTTAGTTTGCCCCGCTCAATTTCTGGTTTTCCCCACTCAATTTTAGTTTTCCCCGCTTATTTTCTGGTTTGCCCCACTCAATTTCTAATTTAACCGCGAACTGATTGAAATTGACCGTGAAGAGAATAAAATAGATTTTTGACTATTGACCTGATAGAATCTTAGAAAATAACTGCTTTGGTTGGCTAAATTAGCTTCTCCTACCTCAAAATCATATGTGGTATGTTAAGTAACTCATTCTAATTTAAGAGATATGCTTGTTAAATAAATAGATAAATAAATGAATTAAAAGATAGGAAAATATTTTTATATACTTATATATACATATTTACATAATTATTTATTAGAGAAAAATATAAGGGGGAAAAGTTCTCCCTTAAAAAAAATAAAATAAAATAAATAAATAAATAAATCTATCTGCCAACCTATTATTTTTTCTATTGTACTTTTATGGATCCCATCATGAGGCCTGTGTTATATCCAAACCATCCATCTATTTGGCGAGCTCATATTAAGGCTTGAGACGAAAAATAAGATAGATCTAACTATCAAGTGGACCACACTGTAAAAGGCGGTGGGGAATTGAACGTCTACCAGTGAAACCCTTTTAGGGGCTACGGAAGTTTTGGATCATTATAAAATTTGTTTTTCCTTTTCATCCAGGTCTTTGTCCCTCTGAACGAACTTAGACGGGGAGGATTTTTGTTTTTCCTCTTCATCCGGGTCTCTGTCCCTCTAAATGAACTTAAACGGGGAGGATTTCTCACAAACATCACAGTGGACCCCCTAAAGGTTTCTAATAGTTGACGCTCATTCAACACTATTTCCTGTAATGTGGTACACCTGGGATTTGGATATACCTCATTTTTAGTCTCATACTATAAAATGATTTGGAAAAAAAGAATGATTTGGAAAAATATACTGATGACATGAATGACATGGATGAAAATCATATGTCACGGTGGGGCCCATAGACAATCGACCATCCACCATTGGCTGGTGGTAAGGGAGTACCCCATCCATTTCTGTGAAAGGAGGGGTATCATCGTCCTGAATTTTTCTGTCCGTACAAGCAGGTCTAAGTTTGCAAGGTAAACCAGTGGATAAAAGATAGGGACCACAGTCGCAAATTTCACTAAAAAGGAAACGGATTGGCTACTCCCCTTGACACCAGTCAGTGGCTGATGGTCGGTGCTATGTGGGCCCAACATAATGTATGTGTTTCATTCATTCCGTTCATCTATTTTTACCTATCAATTTATGGCTTGATCCAAATAAAAAATAGAGGATATAAATCTCAAGTGTACCACACCACATGAAACAATAATGATTGGATGTCCACCATTAAAATCCTCCTAAGGCCCACTATACTGTTTATTTGACATCCAATCTGTTGATTAGGTCATACAGGCCCAGATGAAGAGAAAAAGAAAATATCAGCTTGATCCAAAACTTTTATGCCCTAAAATGTTTTAATGGTCGACCCTCATTCAACACTGTTTTCTATAATGTGATTCACTTGAGATTTGGATATATCTAATTTTTGGACTGATACCGTAAAATGACATGTAAAAATAGATGGACGGCATGGATGAAATATATACATCATGGTGGGGCCCATATAACACCGACTATCAGCCATTGGCAGGTGTCGGGAGTAGCCAATCCGTTTCCATTAAAAAGGTTTGCCACCTACCCCGCCCGTCTCTAGCCCGATCGGGCTGCGGAACGCGGATTGTGTCCTGCCCCTGCCGTCTCTAGCCACGAACTGACATTTCTGCGGCTGGGCCCACAGTTATTTATCTATTTATCGACACCGTTCGTCCTTTCTGTCAGATCATTAAATGTTTTATGCATTGAATGCAAACAAGCTTATTCTTCGTGTGGTATAATTGAGTATTAAATATGCCTCAGTTTTTATAAAAGATGTGGACGGTTGGATAAACGGTGGGCCCGCCGGCGGGACTGTCTGTTTGTTGCTAGAGACCGGCGGGAGTAGGACGCAATCCCGTCCGTTTATGCATTCCGTCGATCCATTTTCTCTTAATCATTTTAGGCGATGCACACAAAAATAGTCAATCCAACGCACAACTGGACCATATATGCTCCACTCGGCTTAGCCTCTGGCTGACCTCAGTTCGAACTCGGCTTGGCTTGGTCCTCGAGCCTGACTGGTCAGCTCGGCTCAGTTCGGCCAACAGCTTGGCCGAGTACGAGCCGAGTTTGCCATCGTGGCATTTGGCCGAGTACGAGCCGAGTTTGCCATCGTGGCATTTTCACGAACACCTGAAGTGCAACTTCAAAACCCCACTTTTTTACAAACAAATGCAATGGTTCATATGTATTTTATCAAACACCTTCTAAACAACGTAAAAGGTAAGAAAAATAAGCAAGAAAAGGGCATTTCCATAGCATGAAGCAGTCCTGGTCATCAAATGAGTCATCATATGGCTCCAGCGCTGCGACGAAATCATGTGTCTGTACTCTTGCCACGCACGCTGGATCTTTCAAATGCAGGCTCCACAGTAAATTCTCAAGGCCCCTCATCTCCTCCAGCTTCGCAACCTGCTGTCTCCTTGTCTTCCACAAGGTCTGTCGAGGCACAATAAAATGGACAATGACCATGTTACTATTACAAGAATGCCCTCCCTCTGATATAGTATGGTACTATTACAAGAATGCCCTTTACTTTCTCTTCTTATCAATGGCAAAGTAACCGAGTCATCCGAGTTCGATGCGAGCTGGATTCGTGCTGAGTTGAGTCGAGTCGAGCTGGGGCCTATTCGAACTCGGCTCGAACTCATTTTCGAGCTCAAAAAATCAGCTCAACTCGGCTCGAACTCAGCTTCGAACCAAGTCGAATCGAGCTTTTTCGAGTTGAGACGAGCAAGCTAACCGAGCTAGCTCGGTTCATGTACACCCCTGTGTATGAGTCTTGCATTTAATGTAGCCACTGCTTTGGTGGATTTCATGCAAAAAGGCTTATTATTTGGTGTGGTCCATGTGAGTGTTGGATATGCCTCATTTTTTGTTAATACTTTAGAATGATACATGAAAAGGGATGGACGGCTTGGATAAACAGATACATTATGGACGGCCCGTCCACAGAACTGCCATTCCGGGCTCGAACTGGGTGGCAATAGGACGCAGTCCGCGTCCTGCGACTAAGGGACTAAAGGGTAGGGGTGCACATTTAACCAGTAGAACCATGGAACCGGATCGGAACCGACCAAACGGTCTGGTTTGGTCCGGTTCTAGAGTGCACCAGTTCGGGTTCAGGTTCCAAAAATCAAAGAACCGGTGACATCAGTTCGATTCTCGGTTTGGGGGTATGTACAACCGAACCAAACCGTGAACCGATCTATAGAACCAAACCATGGATCCGATCCGTAGAACCGAATCGTGGAACCGAACCGATGTATTTTTACACACCTTATAATTATTTTCTCTAGAACAATTATTTTCGTAAATGTATTTTTACACACCTTATACAATATCTAAACCATTCATCAAATGGACCACAACATGGATGGACATGGGCTTGCAATTGGGATGGATTATAAAAAGCCCAGAACCGTGGAACCGATCCGGAACCAAACCGGTTTTAACGATTCGGTTCTAAGGTGCCAACGGTCCGGTTCCGATTCCGAATTTCCTAGAACCGTTAGGAACGGTTCGGTTCCAGTTTCACCCTAGAACCGGACCAAACCGAACCGTGGGCACCCCTACTAAAGGGTACTTCCCCACGGCACATAAATCATCTGTGTTGTGGTAACACTTCATATCGTGGAGAAATGGGGCTCGAGCATGGTCATCGATCGCCTACAATGGACGTGGATTTCTTTCTCGCATTTCATGCGCTGGGATGCTAGGTGGGTCCACCATGATGTTTGTGATAAATCTACTCTGTCCATTCGTGTTGAGAGCTCATTTTAGGACAAATGATCAAGAATTAGATTGATCCAAAACTCAAATGGACCACACTAGAGGAAACAATGGTGATTCAGTGACCACCATTGAAACTTCGCATGGGTACAAAAGTTTCTCATGAAGCTATGATTTTCGTGCTTTCACTTCATCTCAGTGTAAATAATCTTATAAACGGTTTGGATGGCACATATACATCAAGGTGGGGCCATGAAGGTTTCAACTGTACTGACTCTATTTCCAGTTTTCTCTCTCGTTGGCTTACTTGAGTTTTGGATCCTCCTTATTTTTGGACACATGTACTAAAATGAGCTCTTAAAACAGTGCAGGAACTAAATGCAAAGGCTTTCGCATGGTCAACCTCAGGCCGAGCGATCGGATGGCAAAGATCTCCCAACCTGGGAGGTAGAGGTGTACATGAGTCGAGCCGAGCCGAGCCGAGCTTTGCCCAGCCCGTGCTCGACTCAAACTGCTCGAGTCCCAACTCGTGCTCGGCTCGGCTCGGCCTTCAAGCTCGGAATAGTAGCTCGTGCTTGGCTCATCCGAGTTCGACCCGAGTTCGAGTAGATTTCGAGCCGAGACAGGTGTGAGGCCCGTATCCTAGACCATTCCGTTCCGTAAGCTTCCGCGGTCCTCTTGGTCGAATTCTGGCGACCTGCGACGCATAAATAGCATTTACGCGCATCCTTGAGTCGTACCCCGTCAGTCTAAGTCTGCTCAACCCAAGACTTGCACCTTTACGACCGTGTCATCACCGCGTCTCGCGCAGGCGATACCCAGGCCAGGAGATGTGGGCCCGCATTCAATTCGAGGAAAACACTGCACATTTGCAAACCCAAGAGAAACTTTCAAATCAATCCCATCAATCAAGTACACATCACACATCAAATGTCAAGTACAACACTATCTCCAAAGTCAACTCTCTCTCTTACAACCCTTACCTATCAAGTACACCCATCTCTCACTCCCCATCACTCCATCACTCACACCCATCTCTCTCTCTCTCTCTCTCTCTCTCTCTCTCTCTCTCTCTCTCTTATAACCTCTCTCTCTCATCTCTCTCTCATTCTCCCAAGCAACCCAACGTCCAAGCATTCCATGGGAGAAGTAATTTCATGCTGCTCAGTAAACTAGATTAAACACAAAACAGTAAAAATGGAATTTAAGTGATACCCGGGAACTTGGGATCGAGTGTATACACTGACTCGTGAGAAATGGCTAAAACCCATTTCCAGGGCGTTACAATCTACCCATTTCCAAGTTTCACTTAAAACCCATTTTCCGGAGTCAGTGTATACACTCGACTCCCAAGTTCCCGAGTATCACTTAAAACCCATTTTTACTATTTTGCGTTTAATCCGGTTCACTAAGCAGCATGAAATTACTGGATACATGAATCACAATTCACAACTAGTCTACTGGAAGGGAAATGGCTAAATATATACAATGTCTAAAAAGATCGATGGGACGCACAAGGTGTCGCCCAGCAAAAATACAAAGGACCAATACGTCCGAAAGAATAGTGTGCTGAGTCCACTACTCAAAGACTCAAGTCCGCTTGCGAAATCTACGACGAACCGCCTATCAACTGGAAATAGGACAGCTCGTCCTTCTCATCTAGGCTCGCGCTGAAAGGCTCCTCGTACTCAGCGTCACCTACAACTACTGAAGAGTCTGGTTGGTGTTTTAAAACACCATCCCAGAGTAGGAGTGAGTGATCAATTCAGTGGGTGCTATTAGTCTTAAGTTGTAACAAACATCAATTATATTATGAATTTAATGAAAGGCAATACATTCATAAAATCCTAATTAGTCTTGTTAATACATGTACATGTATTATGATATGATGCATGCCCTCACAATAACACTCCCTCTAGCGACTCCATCTAACGATCGCACATGACCAGCACTCCCTCATCGCGACCTCAACTGCTGAGTCACCAAATCCTAACTAATGCGATGCATGGATAATGTTAGCTGAGTATTAATTTAGTTAATTCTGTTCATCCAGCAGATTGGAAAAACTGGTACACCTTACGTATCAATACCCTCAACTAGTTGCGAGGCCAGGACCCCGCGATCCTTGATCCCGTCGAGTTCCCCATCCCCGACTTCAAGTACATGGGGAGTGCTGAGAAAAGAGATAGCTCGCGGTCACTACGGGGAGGCTAGTCACCCCAGCGTAGGTCGACAGCTCGGACACAGTGTCCCATTCCACCATGCTCAGCTCATGAGTCAGTGGACCGGTTTCAATTTGGTTATCAATGAGTTACGACGGTTGAAGGGTGTTCTAGGTTCCATAAATACGTGAGCAGACAGGGTTAATAAACGAGGTTGGTCAGTAAGTAGTTCAGACCACATGGGTTCAGGTGAGTACGTGACAAACGACATTAGGTACAAGTGACCTATGTAGTCTAACTACTGTCGCCCACAAGCACCCACCCAAATCTACGGGTTTAGCCTTAGGATAGTCCTACCAACGGGACCACCGTCTCTCTCCTCAGATTACCGACCAACCCAAGGGTTTTGATGGTAATCCATGACATGCCAACAAACAGGGTTATCAATTAGCATAGCGATATCATGCATCCATACTTCCCAACATAAAATTCAGTTTTTTTAAACAAGTAAAAGCTAACTATGTTGTGAAATGAAGGTGCATGTGTGTTGTGTAGTTTAGTGAGGAAGCTAAGCATTTCATATATCTCATAGGGCCAAAATGCATAAGTGTTAATGAATCATACATGCTATAAAGTAATATCATACAAGAATCAACAAGACATGAACATGCAATCATCGAATTATACCCAATCATGTGAGAGACAACAACATTCCATACTATTCCATGTTGATTGAGAGGATAAAAGGTAAGGTCTTTCCTAAGATTTCTCTAGATTCTCCAAATACATCATCCAAGCAATCAAAATCATTAGACTCATACTTAAATTGATGCTAGGCCACCTAAGGATAATAGTCCGCACTTTGTGATGTTTCGCCCAACTCATGGTGCTTCTTGGGTTAGAAAATTGGGGAAAATGATTCCTATATCAATTCAGAAATAATTAGGTAAGATTCTTGCAATTTATTTTAGAAAACCTAGGTTGGGGAGTAGGTTTTGTTTCTTACCTTCCAATCACGAATGAGACGGATTCGGCGGAGGGAAATAATCAACGCCAGGGCTTGATTGGAGAAGACCGATGAAGGAGAGCACTAAAGCCTCCCCCACCCTACTCTCTCTTCTTCTCTTCCTCTCTTTCTTCCTCTTTCTCTCTTTTTTTTTCTCTAGGGCAAAATCGTATGGGGAGAGGGGGTGCCCAAATGAGGCCCTTTTATAATGCCAGATTTGGTGTAAATGGCCCCAAGGGCTAGGTTTTTACTATACTAGACCTATGGAAGGGTCTTTCTAAGCTCTAGGGCCCACCATGGGGTGTACATATTGATATACACCGTAGGATAGTTAGCCCTAATGATGATCTACGTATGTATATGATCGGCCTGTCATTTGGATGCATCGATCTACATATATGATTAGAAGTCTGTTCAACGGTCACCGATAGTCGATCAGGGCCGCGGCTATATGGATATGAGAAGGGAAATATCCTTACTCCACGGGTAAAGTTTGGTCGTAAACCGACAGTCCGAAATCCTCAACTTTGCATAAGAGTAGACGACTCAATTCACTTAAGTTTTAGTTCATTCATTTAAGGTATTTGCACTTCTCATGTACTCGTCCTATAATTCAAGTTGAGTGGTTCTGGACAGCACTCAGGTCCGACTCCTGCAATGGACGTCAAGCCTAGTAAGACGGATATTATTCTATAGTTTTAGAACTAGTGGCCCACCAACAAGTGGTCTAAAGCTTGTTCGGAAAATCGGGGAATTTCTAGAATGAATTGGGTATTGAGATTTTTCGTGGGCAATGATTAGGGTTTAGATTAACTATGTTCATAGTGTGGCCTATTTATAACTAGTGAAAGTAGAGATTTGGTCATGATTACTCTAAACTGTTGGTTTTAAGCTAAGAGAGTAACGGGGTTGATTTGGTGTATTAGTTAAGATCCGGGCCTTATTTGACTCAGCTTCGGTTAGATCTTTAATTTAGTTATGATTGTCTTGATTAGTTAGCGATGAGTCGGTTAGATTTGGGTCCTATGTGAGTAAATTATGAGGTTACACCTGATGTTCAAGTGATCGGGCGGATTCATTGGCTTCCTATGGTTGATTAATCGGACTGGTGCGGTTTTTTATTGGTACTACCCCTGTATAAACTAACATTGAGTGCTAATGATCATTAAGTGATATTATAAGTAAATTAATTTAAAAAATTCAAGGATTTTTGAAAATCCAAGACGGTGAAAATCCAGGACGTTACATACACACACACACACACACACACTCTCTCTCTCTCTCTCTCTCTCTCTCTCTCTCTTTCCCTCTCTTTTTCCTTGATTGCATGGCCCACCTTAATGTATTATCCTCACCGTCCGATCTTGAGGCCCACTATGTTGCTGCCCATTTTTGGGACAGATCTGATGAACAAAAAACACAAATATCAGTTTGATCCATAGCTGGTGGGCCACACTGCCGTGGACCCCACCCTAATGCATGGTGTATCCATGCCGTCCTGCGTGAGGACCACCATCATTTATAGGTTTTATTAGCTGGACGGTGAGGCCCACTTGATGTGGAATCGGATTGGCTAGTGTACCTCACACAGCTATTTAGCTGTTGTATGGACATCAGCCCTTTGTGGGCCACACCGTGATATATATGTTTTATCTATATCGTCCATTCAACTGGACGTGGCCCCACACCAGCTATGTAGTTGATGTATTTACATCAGCAAGTGGTGTAGGACGCCACTGAGTTGTATGGGTCTCATCCACACCGTCCAGCAATCTGGACGGGTGGGACCCCACCCATGATGTATGTGTTACATCCAAACCGTCCATTCATTTGGTGAGCTCGTCCTAAGGTTTGAGACTGCAATGAAGCAGATCCAAATCTCTGGTGGGCCACGTGTATGGCTGCCACCTTGATATATGTATTCTCCTCACCGTCCATCTGGACGTGAGGGAGATCTAAATCTCTGGTGGGCCACGTGTGTGGGATCCACCTTGATTTATGTATTTGATCTGCACCGTCCAGATGTGTTGGATGGTGGCAGCCACCTTGATATGTGTTTTATCAACACCATCCATCCAGTAAGCTCTATGGGTCCCACTGTATAACGTCAGCAAGTTTCTGTGGGGCCCACATATGAGGTATGTGTTGTATCCTCAACGTCCATCCATTTGGGCACATGGGCCCCACCTAGATGTATTTATTCTATATCCACTCTACCCATCTGTCCAGGGTGGTGTGGGGCCCACGTTGATGTATGTATTGTATGTCCACGCCACACGTGTGGCATCCACATCGTCCAGATTGTGTTGGACGGTGTTGGACAATGTTTGGACAGTGCTGGACTATGTTTGGATGGCGCTGGACAATGTTTAGACAGTGCTGATCATCATTAGTGCGCCATGAGCCCCATAGAATGATAGTGTACAGTGACACATATGTTACACCTGTAACTATTGAAATGATTTTTGGTGTAATCTAAGCTCTCTCTTGAGGCCCATTGGTGCGGCCCATCCATGAGGCCCATCTTGATGTATTTGTGGCCCATCTGTTAAGGCCCACTTTGATGCAATTGCGGCCCATGTGATGAGGCCCATTGTGGTGTGTATTAGGCCGTGGGACGTGGCCCATTGTGATGTATTTTCGGCCCATTGTGATGTATTTTTAGCCCATTTGATAAGGCCCATTATGATATATTTCTGGCCCATATGATGAGGCCTATTGTGATGTATTCCCGGCCCATTTAGTGAGGCCCAATGAGATGTATTTTTCGGCCCATATATTGCGGCCCATTTGACATATATGAGGCCCATGTATTGCGGCCCATTGTGATGTACATGAGGTCCATGAGCAAGGTCCAATGTGATGCATATGTAGCCCATAAGTGAGGCCCATCATGATGTATATTAGGCCATTGAGAGAGGCCGATGGTGATGTATATTGGGCCATTATATAGGGCTCTGGGCCCACTATATGTTTGGCTCTATGTGGGCCACTCCTTGGGAGTAATGTTGGTTAAATGTCCACATTGATGGACAATGATGGTTAAATGTCCTCATTGTGACCTTCCCTTAGGCCCTTTATTATGCCGATTATTGATGTCGGTTAACGATACCGATTGTGAGTATGTGACAGCATAACATCATGATACATGCCCATACGCATCATTTGCATGTTTTATATGAGAAGTGTGTTGACTCTAATTATTGGGCCCCATATGAAGTCTAGTTTATTGCGCGATAGAGAGGGTAAGGAAGCCCACTTATTGCACTTAGACTTGAATCTGCCCTCGGTGGGGGATATTGTGATGCTCCATCACTGTGATCACATGTGGGCGGGCGCACGTGGGTGAACACTGAATGGGCGGGGCATGAGGACTTGAGCGAGCTACCAGTGATTGGCAGGCTACTATGCATATAGTGAAGGCAGAACTTTGTTCCACATCGAGAGCATCGTCCGATGTTATGGTGGCTATAAGTTGGATCTTTCCTTAACTATCGTGACGCGTTTTAAATTAGTGAGCCTATCTTGATATTTGGACTAGATCCGCCGTCCTTCTGTGAACCCTCATCATTCGTATGCATGTTGTGATGGATGATTGATTAAAGCAGATGCCATTGGACTGAGATGTTTATGGGACTCCTTGTGAGACGAAGTTATCCCCACATGATGGCGCGATACGCGCAGGTTTGATGTATGGCCTAGATGAGGTTGATGGTATTCGTGACTCTTTAGGATTTGCATATTACATTACATTCTCAGTATATGATATTGATTTATTACGTTTTGCATCACATAGCCTGGATAAGGCTAAGGGTATTTATAGACTTACCAGCATGTTTTCGCATTACTCTGATATTGTACGATTTATGGATTGTCAGTATTTCTGCTTACTCTGATATTTATATGCTTGGCACTTACCTTGTGCATACACTTACACCACCCTCTAAGCTTTTTATAAGCTTATGCACGATAAATGCTTGCAAGTGGTGTTAAGTCGCAGCAACGTTAAGCTTGGAGCGTGCAGCGGTCTTCTGGAGCTTTGATTATCGATATATGTATTTTCTTTTCTACACTGTATTCAAATGTTTATATCAGTGGATATGTGATGATGATGTTGTCTTTGTGATTTGGGTATACTTGTGGTTATGCTTCTTATGGGATAAATGTACGGTGTAAAATCCTCCTTGTAGGACCCCAGGATCAGAATCTAGCATATGGGCGCTGGAAGCCGAGAATGGGGTACTACGGAGGCTGTCAGCACCGAATTCGAGGATCGGGAATTTTGTGAGCCCGGTTTCCGAGTTTGGGGCGTGACACAGGTAAGCTGGTTTCATTACTCTCGTTTTCCAAAGGCAGATCCCACTAGATTGACGGTCTAGATCCACAATTTCCCTATCCATATGGGCAAAGACAGGTAGCTTTATTGCATCCGTTGAAAAAAAAAAGAAACATTACCTCAATCTAGTCCCTGATGTGGATAACGAGAGCGTTGGGAATGTACTTGGTGTCGAACCAGATATCGTCCTTAAAGACCTACAGACCCGATATTTCATTCGGCACAATAACATTTATTGCTGACATGTCGGTGTGGGTCACCACACCCAATGCCAAATCTGGCCGAGGGCATGGAGGGTAGTAATTTATCTTCAACAAAAACTCCAGATCATCTCCACCCACAGCGTCTTTTAGCACACCCGCCTCCAATCCTAGCCCTAGCAAAAGGCTACTCAGCAGATCGTCTACCACATTCAACATGGAGGATGAGGGAGAGAGTAGAGTGAGAGAGGGAGGACAAAGGAGCTTCGTCAACTGGCGGACTGACAGAGAGGGTGGAAGAGAGGGAGGAAATAGGGAAAGAGGGTTAGGGTTGGGCACCGAGCGGGATAGTTTTGAAAAGGGGGGTAGGTTTTTTTTTTTGAAAGGGTATATATACCCTATACTGAGTCAAGTCCGAGTCGAGCCAAGTTCGAGTAGTATTCGAGTCGAGCCGAGTCAAGCTGGGTCAATCTTGAACTCGGCTCAAACTTATTTCGAGCACCAAAAATCAGCTTAACTCGGTTCAAACTCAGCTTCGGTCCAAGTCGAGTCGAGCTTTTTCGAGTCGAGTTGAGTGAGTTACTGAGTTTTTGCTGCTCATGTATAGCTCTACCGGGAGGTTTATTGGACACCATCAGCAGGCTTTTGGGATGCAGTTACTACCATTTTAGATCGCGGGTTTCGTTGTGCACGAAGCATAGCTCGAAGCCGGCACTAATCAAAGGATCTTAACCATCCGATTTAACTTGGTGATTTTAGAGTGATGACCATTTTATTTCAAACCGTTGGATATTGGATAGTTAGGATACACCTACAAACACATGGTCAGGATAATATGGGCGAAGGGCATTTATGCCAAATGTACAGTTGATGGAACACCACAACTAGAGAAGAACCAGTGGGTAAGCCATCGGCTCTCAAGATTCTGCAAAGCACTAATTTGTTTGACCCTTTACCGCCAAAAATACTGGTAAACGGATAATAAATAATAACTATTTTTATTTTATGCTCACAAAGACGGAATTCGCTAGTTGTTTGTCAACATGGATTTGGAGAGATTCGAGGGCATTTAAAATCCCCTAGTTGTTTGGTACCATTAAATAATTGGGGGTTTCAAATGCAGGGTTTCCAATGACCTCAAAGAGGGTGTTTAAAATCCACCGTGAAAGCTTGGATTACATCTAAAATCCATTGGACTATTATTCTATTGGGCACATGGCCCACTAATGATGTTCTAAGACAATTAGATTTTTAATTGCATCACTATAATTACTTTAATATAACGATCAGTACCATCCAAACATTGTCCATGTAAATCAACGGTTAAAAATCGTTGTTTAGTCACTCGAACATGATTTTGTGCTTGTGGCCCACTGGAGACTTTGAATTTCATCATTTTTGGGGCAAAGCATATATTTCAACGGGCTTATTACAACCATTGTGTCAAACATTATATATGTTCGCTAACTGATTTAGTAATTAAATTAAAGCCCTTGTAAATATATCATACATAGCTACTTTTGGATTAAAGTTTATTCCCAATCTAGGGTGCCAAATACAATATGAAGATTTCAAATCAAAGGGCTCCAAATCCATGTTTCCAAACAAGCCCAAGGTAAGTATAACTCCGAGAAATGTGATGGTGTCGCACTGATTTATTAAGTAAAATTTATGAATCACATCTTGATGTATGTGTTTGATCTATACCGTCCATTTGTTTTATTAGTTCATTTTGGGCATGAACCCAAAAATGAGGTAGATTTTAAGTTTTAGCGGGCCACACTGCAAGAAATAGGGGATAATAATGTCCAAGGTTAAAAGGAAAAAAGTTGTGTAAGTGCTACATTGATGTGTTTTTGTCATTCAGTCTTTTCAAAGTTTAGATAAACATGAATGAATCATAAACACAAATATCAACTTAATTCAAAACTTTTGTGGCCTCCAGGAAGAATTCTTGGGTAGGGATTCAGTTCTCTTGAAGTATATAGTGTGGTCCATATGTGCCCTTGGTTTGCCTCATTTTTTAGCTCATGCCCTAAAATGAGTTGATAAAACAAATGAATGGTCTGGATCTGATGCATGGGCCCATCAATTTTACATATTTTGTTCTTCCCTACCTTGATTTTTGTGAAGTCGTCAACTCAAAACTCATGTTACATAAATTTCTCCCAATAAATAATCGTAACCCATTTACATGATTATTTGTGGTAAATGATTAAACAAACTGAACCTAATTCAGTGGCATCTAGTTATAAACCAGAGGGTTGTTTGTTTTTCCAATTATAGGTGTAAATGAAAGTTAATAAATAATAATTACTTTTTAGCAGTCTTTGAATAAGAGGTAAAAATGATGCAATTTGCCCGCCAATGTGCATCAAAATTCATGAAATTGCATATGAAATGATACCTGTAAAAAATTGTAGGTCTCACCATGATGTATGTGCATGATTCACCCTATTCATCTGTTTTACCTTATCATTTTAGCGCCAGGCAGAATGTAAGCTCAAGTACCATAGCAAACATGAGAGATAATAACATCCCAGTTTAAAATTAAAAACTTTCTAAGACCCACAAGGATGTATATATGTCATCCAACCTCCTGGTAAGTTACATAGACATGTATAAAAGGAATACACAAATATTAACTTTTTTGTTATTTTTTATTATTTTTAAAAGCTTGTTAGTATACTCACTGTTAGCCACCTCCTCTAAGGAATCCATACCAAGACCTCAGTGTTTTATCTTCCACTCGGTCTACCACTTGAGCTATGGATTTGGGTGTTAGATTGATCTAAAACTTTCAATCCCGAGAAGTTTCTGGCATTAGCTGTTCAATTCCAATGGCTTCCTATGGTGTGATCCACTTAAGCTTTTGATCGACCTCTTTGATGCCAAAGCCTTAAATGGACAACATAAATAAGATGCATAGATCATGGTAGGCCCCACAATTTTTTTAATGTTAAAATGGTGCGAATGCATTATGGAAAGTTGGAGGCTTTACAAACATGTTTTTTGTCGGTGTTAACATTGGGATAACTGCTGTAAATTCGAGCATAAATAATGATGGCTTATTTACCATGAATTACCTGGTAATAATAATAATAATAATAATAATAATAAACAAACCCCAAAAGGGTTTTAAAAATGAAAAAAATACACACTTATTATGGAATAATGTAAATACCTGCCCTTTCCTTTGACAATTGTAACCACCTCTCCTCTGATAAACAGAGGAATCTCCATTAAATGACAAAAATACCCTTAAGAGTTCACTTTACCCGCATGTGGGCCCAACATTACGTATAAACAGTATCTAACCATCCAATATGGTTCGTCTATAAATAAATATTGAGCTAATCTAAATACCGAGTAGGGACACACCCTCCAGCACTCCTAAGCTAACATGGTGGGCTACTTGATGGTTTGGATCAGCTAAATATTTGGGCCATGTCGAATGGTTGGATGATATGTTATATGTACATAGCTGTGGTACGCTTATGCGTCTACAAGTAGGTAAGATATGGGTAAAATGGTCAATTTCTGAAATATAGAGGTGCTGGTGCTACTACTAATCCGTTAGTGGGGTGGCAATTTCAATAACCAATGCCTATTTAGTGCCTGGTGTTAGGTGCGACTAAGCGGCGCGAAATTGCACTTGGCCCATGCAAATTTCTTTCGGCATTTGGAATTGATGGAAACGATTAAATTAACCTTAGTACCCTGACAACCAGATCGATAGTAGAATCGACATGGCTTTCGAGTGAAGTTCAAAATCCACAACATCTATGGGTTCTCCACACACACGTATATGCCAAATGCTCGGCCGTGCACTAGTTTGCATTGGACTCATGCAAACTTTTTTGAGAATTACTCATACTTGATGTGACTCCAAAAATCTAAGGGCCCGTTTGGCAGGGTGGATTGAAAGGGATTGAATGGTATTAGGGTGGATGGCATGGATTTCAAGGTAATGATGGTGTTGTCAGTGGATTGTCTTAAGATCCATGGGATTGCTATATCAAGTCTGTTTGGCACGCCGGGCCAATTCCGGGATTAAACCTTCCCATCCCTTCCAATCCCTCGAACCAAACACGTCCCAGGCAAATTTGAATGGATTAAAATGGATTGGATGGGATTTAAAGGTAATGATGGTGTTCCCAGTGGATTGTCTTAAGATCTATGGGATTGCTATATCCCAGGATCAGATCACCTGGTCTGTTTGGCACTCCAGGCCAATCCTAGGATTTAACTTCCAATCCCTTCCAATCTGCTCGGCCAAACGGGCCCTAAATGATTCACGTGAAGCAGCACCTCATAAAACCCCCAGGCTCAATTTTACTTTGTTCCAAAACTTTGGTGGGCCATGAAAAATGAAAAGGGTTTCCTCCCTTTATTTGCATTTCTCTTTGCTATGGCATACCAGAATTTTAAATCAAGGTGAAAATTTGTCTTTTAGGGTTTCATGGGATTCCGTATCACATGGACCATTTAGATTAGGCGCCCATGACACATGTACAAAGGTGCGCAGGTGAGCATGACTCTCCCTCTCTCTCTCTCTCTCTCTATGTATATATAGTATCCATGCCATCTATCCATATATGCGCTTTACATGTCACATGGTCGTGAAATGTAGTCCATTAATTACAATTCTATGGTCCACCAAACCCATGCTTCAGTTAGTACATGTATTTCTCACGGGAAGAATTTAATCACAAACGTGAGATTTGAAGGTCTAAAAACCACGGCATTTGCAGACACGTAGTCATTACAAAAATGTCATTAACTTCATCCAATGCAATTTCATACCATTTAATCCCACCGTTTAAATTGGCAATATTTATATTGTTAGGAGCAAGGGGGAGGTTTTTATAATTATCACAATATATTCAGCTGGAGTATAATGAAGGGGTGAACAGTGGACAGTGACCAGCCTGCAGATGTGGCAGCATGGACATCAAGGTAGCCAATCATTGACCAGCGGACCATGTCAGTGGACGGGAATTTCCTCGGAGTGATGGCGATCCAACACCAGCCGGGTCGGTGGTATTGGACGCTGTGGGGCTTATAATATTGTTTTTATTTTATTTTATTGCCATTTAACCTCCTTTGTTTTTTTCCTTCATTACAGCTCATAAGCCTACAAATGAAGCTCATCTGAAACTCAAGGACCACACCCCACAGAAAATAGTGAGGATAATGACACCCACCCTTGAAACCTCCCCAGGGATGTTGAACAGTTGATAAAGCAGCTCCACGTATATAAATGATGGGTAAGAATAAATATTAGTTAGATCCAAAACTTTTGTTTTTTTTATTAAGTTTTAAACTGTGAGCCTTCAATGACCACTGTTTTATGTGTAGTTGACTTAAGCTTTTGATTTATTTTTTTTCAAATTTGGATTCATTTTCTACAATGAACTGTAGAACTGTTCAAAATTACCAATATCCCAAATAAAACACATACATCACGTGGGCGCTGTTGAAATTCCTGCAACGGTTGCTTTAAACAGTCATTGAAACGGTAAGCCCCGGGCTCACTGGCTCATGTGAGGAGATCAATCCAATAACCCGAACGTGCCATGTCAAATAGATGGTGGGGATGGAATGCCTACCATTAAAACTATACATGCCACTCAAGTTTACAAACCATCCAGCTGGTTCTCAGCTCGTTGAAAAGGTCAGCCTAACGAAGAGTTTCAACACTGAGACCAGGGATCGAGTGCTCATGTGGTGTAAGTGCGTGTGTTAGGTGTAGATGTGGGCATTAGACGACTTGATCCAGCTAACTCGACTTGTCCGACTCGATCCGAATCAAATGGGTGAGTCGGTCCGAACCGACTAGGCTTTGCCCAATCCGAACTCAAACCAAGTTGAGTTCGAGTTACCTAGTAACTCGACCTGACCCGAAACTCAATTTGAAACCCATCTCTCTAACTTTATCCGCCGCACCCTACCCCGACCCAATCCCAAAATCTATTCCTCCCTCCCTTATCCTCATCATCTTTTAGGCCCGACCTCTTTCTCTTCCTCCCTCATCCTCCTCATCTTCCAAACCTAGCAACCACCCACCACCATCACCCTCTTCTTCCTCCTCCTCCTCCTCCTCCTCTCTCTCCTCTTCACTCTCTCGGTCTCTCCCTCCCTCATCTCTTAATTCGAGACGGTGCCAACTTGACCCGACTCGGTACTTCTAACTGGATTGGACTCAATCCGGATTAGTCGAAGCCAAACTGGACTCGGATCGAGTCAGGTATGTTGGACTCGGTATCGAGTCGGATCGAGTTCAGGTCAGGGCTATTTCAAAACCGGATCGAGTTGAGTTAGCCCGAACTTGGTCTCTATGCCCAGCTCTAGTTAGGTGTGGGCATGTGTTTAAAAAAAAGAAAAAAAGAAAAAAAAGAAAGAAGAAGTCAGCCCAACAAGAAATAAAGAAAAAACTGAATATCAGCTTGATAAAAAACTTATGTTCACCCCACCTTGCAGTGTGGCTCACTTGAGCTTTGAATCAGTTCAATTTTGGGTTCACACCCAAACGTGAGCTACTACAAACGATGGGCGAAGATGACGTAATATATACATTCTAGTGGGCTTGACAGAGCTTTTAGGGCCTATTTGGATTCACGTATAAGAGTGTATTTTATTGCATCCAACTACTGTTCATGTATACGTTCGATCAATTTTAGAATACATTCAAATCAACATGACATAAAATCAATGTTTGGATAGGAGATATTGTTCGGGCAAGTATACAAATTCTTGTACAGATCAATGTTTGGATACGACGTATTAAGGTTGTGACTATTTTTAAGTTCTTAAAATGGGAACCTAGGTGGGGCCCACTGTCATGTTTGTGAATAATCCTACCCGTCCATCCATTTTGTAATTGAATTTTAGTATATGTTGCTAAAATTGAACCGTCTCAAAAGCTTTGTATGTGTAATCCAGGATGATTCGACATCCACAGTTGAAATTGGGATGAGGCCATGAAAGTTTTGATTCATGTTAACATTGAATTATTTTTAGTTCATCCCAATAGGAATGACGTTATTAACAGTATGGATGATATCTAAAATGGCAACATGTCCTAAAATGAACTCACAGAACCGATGGACGAATCGGATCATTCACAAACATGAAAGTGGGCCCCAACCGTACTAGCGCAGGAACTTCCTACGAAAGGTGATCGCAGGAAAGTGGACCCCGCCTGATCTGAAAGGTGATTGTAGGCCTTCGATCTAACTCATCGAATCTCTATTTCGTCCCTTCCAAGAGTTCGAGGAGAAATTCAACTGTATAACAAACTTCAGACTTTCGGAGAAGAAACAGAGAAGGTTAATGTCTATATATAATGGAATGGAGATGATACAGGGTGATGCTGGTGTAGGATATTTCTATTTTCCATAGATAGAAAACGTTCAAAGACATATTTATGATGTCCGGTGAAAATACAGTGCAATGACTACATTGCATTGCATGATGCAGTGTCGTCTGAAATTACACATGCATTTTGAAAATTTTGAGATGTTGATATATTGATGCGCATGGTAACTCACAAACGCCAACTCCTATTCAAATATTGTACAATGTAAAAATCTACCGTTAATACAATACTATACACCTTTATAAGTTAATCCAAATAGACTCTTAGCTTGCACTACCAACAAAATCTGTTGTCGGTGGTCAGAAAACAGATGGTGTTAAAGACGCTACCTAGAGGAAATGCTCACTGCACTTGTGTCGGCCATCTCGATGAATGGTTCGGATTGTGGCACGAGATATGCTCGGAGTTCGAAGAGAGTCCATGGTCCCACCCAGAATGGGGTTCCAATCTATCACATTTCACACGTGTTGCACTTGCACGCGTTGCCTTGGTTGACTGCGTAATGTCACTTTGCGCCAATCACTGTATTATTGTTCATCAATTAAAAAGGCCCCGCGACCGATGGACCAAGGGTACTTTCCCCACGGCGCAAACGTGCCGATGTTCGGATGATCGAAACCGTCCATGTTGTGGTAACTACGATTTAAGGGTTATCATAAAAGAAATTACACTGAAATGACAATCGTAACCATCAATATCTGTAGATGAATTTAGAACAATGGGATTTTTTCCAGTGGTTCACATTCATCTTCAAAAATCAACGTCGAGAATCATTAATGAAGAGTGATTATATATAAATATCTTAGTTACTGTAGTAAAAAGAAAACAGACGGTTTAAATCATCGTTTTTGGTGTCAGTACGTGGGCTCCAGTGGGTGGCTACAGAGACTGGACAGTGAGTCGCGACAGACGCAAAGCGAGCCGTGAGAAACGAGACTCCTTTAAAAGCTGAAAGCCTTCCTGAAAATATTCCATTGCCAGCGCGGAAGGAAAAGCAAGAGTCGGAACTGCTGCTACTCTCTGCTACTCTGCTGCTGTTGATATTGAAGTCCAAAAAATTGAGAAGACGATGCAGTCTGCTCCAGGTGCAGTCTAAAATCCTCTTCTCTGCTTTTGAACTTTAACTCCCTCTTTTTTTACTCCATACACCTTTTTGATGTCGCATGTTCTCTCAAATTCTCTTTCTAGTCGTATGAAAATTCATGCTAGTTTCGGGGAATTTTGATTTCCAGAATAGCATTTTCTATGTTCTTTTCCCTTTTTACTTTCTTTCTTTGAGAATTTGGAGCATGCTTCTGAAATTCAAGAGGAATTGTACGATCCTCGCGGAAGGACATTCTAGTTTACTCAGGATTTCCCTGAAAATGGCTAAGAGCGGGCAATCCTAATCTTTTGATTTTTGTTCCTGAGAATAGATGGTTAGGATGTGAAGTCCAGCAACCGTCCATGTCTGGCTGAATAAATCGCCAAGATTGGCTGCCAGGATCGATTGGGGAATGTCGTGTGAAAATGGCAATGGAATATTCTACACCTAGATATGAACTGATACAATCTACAATCCAGAGATACTAATATAGTCAGTGATCTTTGTGATCTGCGTGGACCCCACGCTGTGTCTTTTTACCTGTTGTTGTCTGTGGTGGAGCCCGAGGGGCCGGTGGTTTGGATAATTGAACGGTGTTCCCACTTATGAAAACTAAACACTGAAAATTGATGATTGGAAAATTAACTGAGCTTGTATTACTATTTTAGTTGTATTGGATGGGAATATGCTTGAATGTTCTGTTAGAGTCTGCACATCATGAGATGGATATTGATCGTGTTTCCCACTTTGTCGCGATTGAGGCTTGTTTTATGTATCATAAAACATGGCTGCTTGGTTGGATGATCTGAGCCGTCCATTTGGTGGCGTTACTGTGGACGGGTCACGAATTGCTTCGATTGGACATCTTAGTCCACCAATTGATGGATTTATTCAGAATGTAAAGCTGCTGAACTTTTTTTTTTCTTTGAAAGCCATTACGTGGCCAGAATCATCAATTGGCTTGCCTTGATAGTGATCCATCCATGTTCACACCCAGTAGATGGACAGTTTGGGTCATCCAACCATGCAATTATGTGGGACCCATCAAGTGATTAATGCTGGAGATGCAGAATGAACTCTGATATTGCAGCTGCTTCGGTTTTTTTTATTAAACCTTTGAGTTAGCGCATTATTAGAATGCTATATATATAGAATATTGAGTGCTGCTGCTTGGAAAAGGCATGTTATGGCAGTTGAAGGTGGAAATCATGGGATGATTGCAGTATCAGACAGGGAGGGTAGCTATCCCCTGCCTTGTTCAAAAGTTTGATTAGTGGCGGAGCATCTGGTGGGCTGTGCTGTAGACAGGCCATGGTAAAATACTATTGCCACGTAGAATCTTGACATCCCAATCAGTTACCTGAGAGCTGGAAAAGACAGGAAATGAATAAAGCATTTGAGGGTTGTCCACTAGAGGTTTTTCAAGGTAGCTAGGGGGAGTCCTCTCCCTTGCATTAGCTGTATCCCTTTTCGTTCCTTAAAAAAAGTAAAATAAAATTTCCAGTTAGCCTTCAAAAACAAAAAAGAAAAAAAGAAAAAAGAATAAAAAAGGAATACTAGCAACAGTTTACTTTTCACAGGAGAACTCCACCAATCGGGGGGCTAGTCTAAGGATTTTCCAATCCATGTGTTTTTGGGAATGTGGTCCCATCTACGGTAGAACCTACTAGATAACTGGTCTGGATCACTGGATTGTTGCTCCCCATGGCTGATATATATTTTTTTCATCCATGGCATAGGATATGTAACTTTGCGAGGTGGGCACACGTAACATGTTAGGAAGCCAATGGCATCCAATTTCGGAAATGACATTGCTTCTCTTTTTCCTTTTTCTTTCTTATAAACTGGAATTTTTCCTAAAGATGCGGTTGCAAAGATCTTATGAACCAGGAATTGAGAAATCCATTTTTAGCATTAGTTGTAGTGGAGACCTATCTAGTAGGTTATGGTTACAATTAGCCTAGATTTTTCTGTGAAACTGCAGTTCTACCATGTCAAATAGGAAGTGAATGAGCTTATGGGTTGTCTAGCAAAACAGGGGGTTGAAAAGGTTGAAAGGTCTCATCTCTGTGTAAGAAATTCTATCTTTCAAAAAAGAAGAAGTTTCCATCCCAATTCTAGAATTGGCCTTTCTTTGTTTGTATTTGCTGTTTTCAGTAAATTTTCCTTAATTATCAAAGCAGAAAGGTTTTCCTGTGACTATGGACTTCCATGCTGCTATGAAACAAGGACAATCCATATTCCATATATGAAAATTTCTTGTCCAACACACATCAACATAACTACTTATCTACTGTTTCCATCACTATTGATTTTTTGCAGTATTTATATGCTATTTATTTATTTATATGATGCATTTTTCTATACTTTGCATTTGTGGACAAAAAATATCATTACAAAAACATATAATTACATGTGTATGTGTGTGTGTGTGTTTGCACGTGTGCGCATAACAAATTGTGTCCTAGCCCAAAACCGACACACATGTTCGTGTCCAATTTGCTAGCCATGCAATGTCCCATGATTCCAAGATTTTGATTCATTTAGAGATCTTTGTTGATGCCTGTGAAGGGATTCCTCTTTTCTCAACTAACCAGCGACCCTCATGGTGTCAACTTCATTTGTAATGCGACTGACCGGGAGTCTTTAGGTTTGCTGGGAACACCACTTTGAAGCTTCAGATTCTCCCATTTTAAAGTCATTACTCACAGACATGAATGGATCAAAAAAAAAAAAAAAAAAAAAAAAAAAAAAGCCACTAGTGCAAGAAAAGTGGGAAAAACATATGACTTGGTTCCATTGTAACCATGCCCCAATCTTTAGGATATCCAAACTCGGGAATCCCAAACATAATGACTTTATGATTCCTACTCTACAACACAGGTCATAGTAGAGGAGCACAAATCATGCAGACAGTAGGAATACTGATTGAGCAAAGAAGCACAAACTGGTATTCCAAGCTTTTTTTTTTGTTTTTGCAGAGAGTGGAAGCCTTTGCTCGCGAAAATCTTTTCTTCACAAACTTGCCTCAACTGAGGATGCGAGCAATTGAATGCATTAGTAAGAATTGTGATGCAGGACATGGAAAATTAAATATGATATGCAAGATTTCAGGCTTAGATCCTACCAATTCAGAAACAATCACACAAATTCCACATCCCACATGAAAATCCAAACATGCAATTAAAAAAGGGAATCTATGCGGGTCCAAGCCGACACAGGTTAGGACTGGACCAATAAAAATTATAAACCAAAGGATGTCAAAGGGAAATAAAATCAACTACTCATGCATAAAAATCAGTCCCTAATCCAAGGGATTCCCTAATTTCAATTCAAGGATCCCTAAGGTGATAAAAATGGGCAAATCAATTAGGGATAATGTAATCTAGGGTTAGGATTCATGAAAAACGGCTATGAGAGGATAAAAGAGGATAAAAACCTGAGCCAAAAGATGATCCTGCGTGTGGACAGCAACAATGGCCCAGATGGACGTGCGTGTGATCCCGGCCGCACGTGTGTGGGGCCCACTATTCAGAAAAAGGCCACCTTGGCCCTGGTCGGCCAGGGATGGACTCCAAAATCTCCAAATCTCAGCTCGATCCGATGTACGGTTTGTGCGTGGTGCTCCGCCGAAGTTTCAGCTCACCTGCGGGCCGAAATCTGGAAACCTGCTGTAATGAAGAAATCTGATGCAACAAAAGGACAAATTCGAAGTACGGATGGTGGGGGAAGATGAAAAAAAGATGATGGAAGATGGGGGTGAATTGGGATCGATGTGGCTTCGCACCACGGTAGTTAGCCCTTCGAAAAGGGAGGGCTTCGCACCCACTTTTGAATTCTTCCATAACTCACGAAGAAAGCAGAAAAATAAAGCAGGAATTTTTTGTTAAATTCAATGAATCAAAAGAACTACAAAGGGTGCCTATTTATAGGAAAAATCCTATACCCCAAAACTCGCTCCATGTGCGCAACCTATTACTTGGCGATGAAGTAAACTAAAATAAAAACCAAACAGAGAAATCTAAAGTGTTCACAATGTTCTAAATAATAACAATAAGCAAAACCTAAAATATGAAATCAATCCGACGAGTGGGCCACGATCATGAGATCCCATGGTGGGCTTTTCTTGACTATCGGGCCACTTTTCTGAACTAAAACTTGACTTCTAGCTAGGAGGCCCTCCCTGGATGTCGTCATCGAGCTAGATCGATGGTGGGGTCCTCCTTCTACGTACGTACCTGCGTAGAGGGGCGGCGTGAGTGTGCGTGTGCGCGTGATGTCCCCATCAAATTGACTTACCCCAAATCAATGTGGTAGATAAGGCTGACCTTGCTTGCTGTAAAGCAACAGAAAAACCTGGTCAGAGGAGAGCATTGCACGAGACTTTAATTATTTGCATAATTTGTTACAAATTGGAACTTGAACAATCGACTTCTGCACCAGTGCTTGCTGCTTAACAAGATCATGTTCACTCTCTCAAGCTACTTGTGAGTTTTCAAATAAATATATTAGGTAACCAGCTCATGCAATGGTTTATCTTTCTTGTATTTTTTATTTTTTTAGCAGTATTATACGATTCTCGACCCTATAATATTGACAGTATGCTCGGGTTTTCAGTTTGTAACGTGTACAATGGGGGACAATCTTTCAGATGCAGACCATTGATATCTCTCTCTCTCTCTCTCTCTCTCTCTCTCTCTCTCTCTCCCTTCTCTTTTTCGGAAGGATAATAGATCATAGATCTGCTTTATTGAAAGGTTGCTTGATAACATCAAAGCAGCAAAAAATACAAGAGATATATTACATCCCAAGAGGTAACACAACATTATAACCCAAACAAAGAAGAAACATGAAAGACATTAACATGTTGAATCCCAGAAGCCCATTCCTCTTTTCTTTCCACACTACTTCCTCCCATGGACCCTGTTTGTTGAGAAAACATTGCTTGTTGTGTTCCCCCAAATATTCCAAAGCACTGCAGGCATGAGTAGGTGCCAAGACACTAACTTATCCTTAGCAAGTAGAACTGCGTTCCACATCTATAACAGTTTGACTACTGACAGTAGCATCTAGTCTACGCCAAAGGTTTGCATGGCGGTCCACACTTGCCGCACAAAAGGGCAATGTATGAATTGGTGAACTATCATTTCTGCATCGCCCATGCATAAAAGACAAATGTTAGGGGGGAATCATCGATCTTTTATGAAGATTGTTTGAAGTTAAGATATGTTTTTGCCCGACCAACCAAACAAAAGATGCTACCTTAGGGGGAGCACCATAGTACCAAAAGGCATGAAAGAAGTCATGTCTACTTGCACTTGACAAATCCTGTAGCATCATGTAGAAAGACTTGATTGAAAATCTACTGGAAGATGGAGCATTCCATACCATAGAGTCCTTCAAAGTTGTGTTGGGATGAATGCTATGGAGCCTCTCAAATAGCCTAGCATAATCCTCGACTTCCTCTTTGGATAAATCCCCACGACATGGGGGGCATTGCTTGCTACTACGACTGGTGAAAGAGAAACAATCGGCCATTAACATGTTCTTCATAGGAGATAGTCTTGCCAAAGATGGGAAATCCGAATGCTACGATCCATTCCCACGCCATGAGTCCTAGAAACGGATCTTATTCACATCTCTAAGAGTGAGAATATTAAATCCAGTTTAAACATAGGAGCTACTGGGTTGATGCCCTTCCGGATACCCGAAGCTTGATAGTAGGTGGATTTCTTAACTTCCTATTCTCCCTCTTGGATGCCATACTTGGAAACAATAACTTCCCTCCACAACTTCCCTTCTTTGGACCCAAATCTCCATTGCCACTTTTCTAGGAGCGCCACATTCATAGATTCCAACACTGATGCCTACACCCCCATCGGCCAATGGCTTGCATACTTCTTCCCACTTAAGAAAATGAAATAAAAGCTTCTCTTCTGCCCTTTGCCATAAAAAATCCCGTCACAACTTTTATAATCTATCCAGAACTAGCTTTAGACATTTGTATGAAGACACGAAATAGAGAGGAAGATTGGAGAGGGCCGCTTTGACAAGAGTAATGTGCCCCACCATTGACAAGCGTTAACTCTTCCACTTAGACAACTTCCTCTCGAACCTTTCAATCTCCCTACTCCATAACTGTCTTGGTGGTTTCCTTGAACACAATGGGAACCCCAAGTAAGTGGAAGGGAAAGAACCAACTCCGCATCCGAAGCCATCTGCAAAGCTGGACACGCCTGACATCTCACTTTCCTGATATTTATCTTTAGCCTTGATACCTCTTCATAGCACCCTAGAATCTTTCTTAGATTATTCCCCCTACAAACCTTTGCCTCACAAAATAAAAGTGTATCGTCCGCAAATTGTAAATGAGATAACCCGACCCTATCTAGTATTACTCGAAAGCCACAAATAAGACCAACCTCTTGGCCTTTAGCGAACTTTCTGCTGAAAGCTTCAACAACCATCACAAATAGGAAAGGTGAAAGCAAATCCCCTTGCCTTAAGCCTCGTGAAGCTTTTTTAAAGCCTTTTGGAGAATCATTGACCAACACTGAAAAACATGCCAACGATACCCATTCATGCATCCAACTGATCCAATTGCTCCCACAACCCATCCTTTTCAACATATACTCAAGGAATCCTCAATCAATGCAGTTGTAAGCCTTCTCGATATCTAGTTTGCATAGCGCTCCTTTCTTGCCTTACTTGTGTCTCAAGTTTATACATTCATGGGTGATCAAAGCACTATCTAGAATCTACCTATCCGCTACAAAAGCATCTTGATTCTCGGATATAACAAAGGATAACACCAATTTGAATCTAGATGCAAAGATCTTTGCCAAGATCTTATAAAGGTTGTTTATCAAGCTGATGGGATGAAAATATGTGACTCCGCTTCTCTTTTCTTGGGAATAATATCTATAAAATAGGCTCCCATACCTTTAGTAAGCCAACCTTTATCACAAAACTCTTTGACAAAATCCACTACATCATTCTTGAGTATGTGCCAAAAAACTTGATAAAAAGCCATAGGGAAGCCGTCTGGGATCATGGTCTTGTCTTTACCCAAGGAATCTACAGCGTGTTTGATTTCTTCTTTCGACATTGGCTTCTTAAGAGAATCACTTTCCACATTTGAAAGACATTGGAAAGGCAAATTGTCCAACAAAGTTCTCCTCCACCCATCACTAGTTAATAGCTTGGAGAGTAAAATTGCACTAAATTAGAGCAAACTTGTTCCTTCTCTTCTATTGTCTGACCATCTACCACTAGGCTGCTTATCTGATTGTTCCTTTCCCCTGCACTAGCAATACTGTGGAAAAAACTAGTGTTTTTGTCACCTTCTTTTAGCCATAGCCCTCAATCTCTGTTGCCACATAATCTCTTCTTCCTTCAGTTGATTGGAATATTCTGTTGACAAGATCAAACATATATGTCGTTCTTCTATAAAAAGAGCACCCCTCTCTTCCTTGTCATCTAGCCCATTTAACTTGCGGAGAATGCTTTCTACCATTTTGGATCTACTACTTAGGGCATCCTCCATCCAATCGTTCAGCCTCCCCTTACGAAACTTGAGCTTTTGAGCCAAATGGAAGCCTGCTGTACCTGTGACATTGAAGGACTGCCACCATTTTTTAACAAGATCAACGGATCCTTCCACTTCCAACCACGTGAGTTGAAATCAGAAGGGTTTGGGCCCCCAACTTTCCACCTTGGCTTCCATTAAAACAGGTCGGTGGTTTGAAATTAGTTTGGGAAGACCGCGCGTTATAACCAGTAGAAATTTGTCAACCCAATTGGCGGAAATCATAAATCCATTCAATCTATCCATTACTGGAGCCTCCCTCTCATTCAAACATATATATTTAGCCCCACCCATCGGAACACCTATCATTTCATTTTTGGCCTACCCATTCCTCAAACCCTCTCATGATTTTAGTAACTTGACCCCCATTTGTTTTCTCATGTACAGACTGAATAACATTGAAGTCACCCCCAATGCACAATGGAACATTGAAAGTAGCTCTTACTTGATTCAACTCTACCCAAAATAAGTGGCCGCGAGTTGGAAGACAGAGCCCATACATTGCTGTGAAATGCCACCTGAATTGAGAAGAAATCTCCTTGAACACTATCGACACTGAAAAGGACCCAACAACACTGCCTTTCGGACACTAGATATCTGTTCACACCCCAAGTATAGGGTTGTGATGTAGTAATAATCTCGGTAAGACCGAGGTCGAATCCACAGGGACTGAGTCTTGTACGTAATCTGAAAGTAACTAGAACTAGAACTAGGCGAAGATGTAATCTAAATCAAGTGAATGTAAGAGAAGAATGGTAAGTTATTTAACTAAAAACTTGTAAAATTCAAAGGTGGAAAACTAGGGTGCTAAGGATCCACTTGTAGAGATCAAGGAGATTTATGCCTGATTCACAACCTTAAAAATCAAATCTGAGCTTCCTTTGATCCAGTTTTCAAGAGACAAGAGGTATGAGAATTAGAATTGATTCCATCACAAAACCATGCCCATGAGACAAAGCAAACAGCAGAATTTAGCCAATTCACATCCAATCTAAGGAGTAGTTATGAGCGTTAGGAAGGATTTCATCATCCAACCATCCCCAGGAGACGATGGTGAACAATAGGGCTCCCACATTCATAATCCTTATAATGAACAAAACATGCTCAGAGCCGTCGCAGATCCATTGTAATTTAAGTCACAATAAACCATTAAAGACTAAAAACATTCCATATAGTCAACTAGAATCAAAGTTAGGTCTCCACATGAATCAAAGCAATAGGAAACTACCCATCACGCTATAGGCTTCACCTCTTAGCCCTAGCTAAGAGGTTTAGCCTATCATAGACATGATGACTAAAAACCTCTTAAACAAAATAACATAAAAAGGGAAGGAAGAAAACTCGATTAATGGCCAGCCGTCCTCCTCCTCCTCCTCCTCTCTCTCTCTCTCTCTCTCTCTCTCTCTCTCTCTCTCTTCCTTCTTTGGCTTCCATCCTTGCCTCCACGGCTACACGGCTACCTGGCTCTCCAGATGATCCTCTCCACGTCCCCACGCTCCCCTTTTATAGCCACTTGGAGTCGGTTTGCTGTGGAGAAAGTTGGTGCGTGTGTAACTTTTACGCACCCAGAAAACGCAAACCGCAAGAGACTTGCGTGAAAAGCCGGGAATGCAATTCTCCTAGCATTCTTTCTTCTAGAAGGATAATGTCCCCTTGGACGGTTTTGGATGGCCTACACAATGGACGGTCCGGATTGGCCATCTGATCATCGGTAGTGGGCCACGACGGCCGTGAAAATCGGGCAGCGTCGGACGTTTTCTTGCGCATGTGACTGTGCCAGGCTGCTTGGTGGGCCCCATAGTGATGTTTTCGGATAAATCCACCCTGTTTATTGGATTCCTAGCGAAAAATCAGCCGGGAAGGGGTATTTTTGGCTGTCCGTTGATATGGCCCATTGAAGTAATCACGCTGCAATCGTTTTGGACGTTGCAGGGTAGTCTGTTTGTGTTCGCTGAGGCCGGCATGTGCGCGTGTATGGGTGCCAACGGTCAACATGGGTTTGACCCTTTTTTCCCCTCTACATGATGGTCGGCTCGGATTGATCATATGGGCTATGATGGTGGCCCACAATGATCCGTAAGGGGGACGTGTGTCTGCACGTCCTGCACAGGAAGAGACGGTGATTTCTGTCCTAGGCTGGGAGTCGGGTCAGTGCACGCTAACCCACTTCCCTACCTTGGTGTGAGGCGAGAGCGCCTATCCCTTGTGTACGCACGTCCCTGGTGTGGGCCCCACAATGATATTTTCCAAAATTTGCACCATCCAACTGCCTTCCCATCTAATTTGAGGAGGGGAGCCCAAATTTGAGGCATATCCAGAGATCAGGTGGGCCCCAAATCAGTGTTTTATGGCTGATCTTGTCCACTGGACCACTTTCACAAAGATCCAATGGCTGAAATTCAACGTGTATGGTTAATTTAGGGTCCTCAGGCCAGATATAAAGTTTCAAGCTAAACGGATGGTGAGAACCCTGTGATCTTGCATTTTGGACAATTTTCAGGCCTCTTTAGCGTGAATTGCTTGATTTTCTCGGATCTCTGGCGTATAAATTCTTCGATCTCGGTCCCCTGGGGTCCATCCTTTGAACGTTAAATCCATGCTTTTAGCACCCTTTTCAGTCCAAGTTCTTAAATTCACCTTGCAACATAAACATGATTAATATAGGACGTTAAACAGTATTATGTTCGTAAAATCATGTAATAACTGGGGTCTAATATGCAATATTTGACCGTCAACAATATCCTTGCCCCAAGCCATCACTATGCCTCTTGCCTTGCCTTTTGCATCCAGTACATACCACCCCTGGTTCTGGACTCCCTAAATAGAATCGAGAATTTTATCATCAAAAGCCTCTAATTTTATGTCCTAAAGAGAAAGGATTTGAATCTTATAATTTTTACATACCTTCCTAACATGATTTTTTTTTTTTTTTTTTCTTCCTTGGCTTCCTAGCCCCCTTACGTTCCAGCTTAGTGCCTTCATTGGAAACCACATCGAGCACGTTGACCCTTCTTCCCATCACTACAATTGTTGTTGGAATCATAGTTGATAGAGCACTCCAAACTGAGCAATTCTCTCAATCCTCTAGGATTCTACGACTTGGTCTTCTTTAACTGCGTTTGCATTTCCCTCAGATTTTGATCACCTCTGTCCTAAAAAAATTGTATAAAGGCTTGAACATCATCTTCCCCTTCTCCAAAGGATAGTTCGACCGACTTACCCATGCGTTTTCCCTAGTATCCTTCTTGCTCCCACTCTAGGACCTAGACTTCCCTACACACAACAACCCCCCTTTCTTTGTTGAAACCTAGCTTCAAGCCTTCAACTGGCATATTCGGACCATAGTGTGCTTTTTGCACAAGGATCTTCATCTCTTTAAAACACATGGCCATGGATCTTGCTAATTGCTTGCTCTAACTCCTCCTTCTGCATATGCATGAAGGCGAGACCTCGAAATGCTTGTCTACTTGTCTCGAGGAATCACAATCTCCATGACTCTCCCGCATTGACCAACTACACTAAAGAAATTATCCTCTATCCAGTTCGACGAAAATTTTGCGACATAAAGTGTTGGGTAATCTCGCAGCGAAGAACCTTGATGGTTGTTCTTAGCCTTCTTTTTCTTCCAAACGATGGTCCATCCCTCTTTCTACCCTCTTGAGTGGCTTGGCTGGTTGCGATTCTGATCTTCCCTTTCCCTTTCCCTTTCCCTTTCTCCTCTCTAAATTTTGCAGCAACCCCCTTATTAGAACCTCAAGTCTCCAGTGTTAGTCACACAATGTAGATCTTCTCCTAGAGTTGTAGATTCCCCATTAAAGAGTTTTTCCTTTGCCTTCAACTCGGTCTTTCGGCCACCAACATACACGACTTTGACTTCAACATGCTTGGTTCATTCAGGGAACGTGGGGTTTGATGCAATGCATATGGCCGCTTGATTATCACACTGAAGGGAAATATAGGTGGATGTAGTGAATCCATATCTTGAAGGATGGATTTGACCTATATGCCACATGAGCCATGACGTGATATTTAGCTTTGGCCAAGGTATGCAAAAGCAGTTACATAACAACCATTAAGTAATGGTAAGGGCTCCGTTATATGTTATGGGTTGTTATGGAAAAATGTCTTGTAATGGCCCGATATTGGTTTTTTCGAAAAAGAAAAAAGAAAAGAAAAAAAGAAAAGGCCGTGATGTAACAACCGTTACGGTCTGTAACGATGGTGGCAATTAAAACCATCGTTATTGTTATTGAATACTCTGGCTTCGGTAGAAGAGCGAACAACAACTGATTGCTTCTTACTTTTTCAGGTAAATATTTCCTCCGACAAAGGTGTAATAGCCTGTAGTAGAATATTGATTAGAGGAAGTGATGAGTTTTTACAAAGAATGCAGCGGAATCAAACTTGTTCTCTGTATATTTAGCCACATTGCGTCCATCCAAGACCACCCATACACAAGCACATCAAAGTAAATCCGAACTGCGAGCTGTTTAGATCGTATCTGAAGTGGACTGATTGCGATGTGGAGATCATAGTGTTGATGACAATCCTCCAACCTAGGAGGCCTCTCCCTAATCTTTCCCAGTATTGGAGAAGCGAAGAGCCCACATTGGATTTGCTGGTAGGTGCCTAAATCGACAATCACCATCCATAAGGTGGAAGAGAAGAAGATGGAAGAAGGAAATGAAGCCTCTCTCTCTCTCTCTCTCTCTCTCTCTCTCTCTCTCTCTCTCTCTCTCTCTCTCTGCACTTAAAATTGTCCGGGGGTGGGGGGATGTCCAGGGCTCTTTGTTTACAACTTCGTATGTGATGGATCATATATGTAGGAGGAAATAGGGTTCCACGGGTGCATCTAGTATGATCAAGGTTTCGCGTATCGGTATCGGTATCGGTGGGCGTAACGGTGCCCACCATTACCTATACAGATACGGGAGTGTAACGGCGATACGGGGGCATAACGGCCTGTAACGGTTCAAATTTTATTTTTTTTTTGCCAAAAAAATATGAAAAAATATGGTTTAAATATGGAATATTCTAAGTATTCCAAATATGCATTCATTTATAAATTGGAACATGTTTATGGTGGTGTAATGGTCCACTCTTTGGTGAGAAGTTGTATCGGACTGTCTGATGAATTTATGAACCAGACAACCTGGATTTGACTGCAAAACTCATGCAAAACTCATATATTTAATTTTCTAACTATCTACTATCAATGATAGATATATTAGAATGAATGTAATATTAAAATATCTTACATGTGTAGGTGTTTGTAATTATTTTTCATAATTTATTCTATATTAAGTTATTAACAATTTAACATACTTGAGGAGTGAGGTCTCTACTCTAGAGTCTATGACTCTATACTAGAGTGAGTTCAGAGACTCCAGACTTGCATAAATTACAACGTTCATTCTATTTTAAAGTTTTCATTCTTCAACATGTCAGAGACTTCTTCTCATCTCCTGTTCCTGTGGCTGTGACTATGATTCTTGTCCTGTGACCTGTCATCCTCAAGTCAAGAATATTTAAAAAAATTAGTAGTGTCTGATATACTCCCCTGTAACTTAATTAAGGATTACTTGATTGGTTGTCAGGGGAGCTATTTTAAATACAAGTTTGGCAGTGTCAAGTGTGTGCTTGCAATGCCAATAATACTGTTGCAAATACTTACCTTAATACAAATATATACTTACAATTAATGTAATAAAATTCACAAGTCACTACCAAAATGAAAATCTGCTTTTTTGTGGTTGCTCGACCTCCTCGTCATCGTCATCGTCATCATTAGGCTAAGGCTGTCCAATAGGTGGAGGTGCTGCATATCCATAATATCCAATGCCAGAAGGAAATACTAGATCAACAAAACCAGAGGATGACTGATCCTGACTAGGCAACGACTCCGACCTCGAGTAAGGATATCCACCAGTGCCCATCGAATAGCCATACTGGTGCCTGTTCTCAGGCTGTTGAGAATCTTAAGATTGAGAGTGTGTCTGTGATGAGTAACTTGGATTTGGATTTGGATATCTATGACTATAATCATATGGATATGGATCGGAAGGATTACTCCAACATGAATGTGATGGAACAGGCTTAGTATAACTATAATCATAAGCCAATTGGTCATAAGAATATCCATTATAATAACCAGGACCATGAGCCTGCAAATGTTCCGGACCTCCCGGACTCGGTGCACCACTAGACCTATGCTTCTCCTGCTGGCTGTATCGTGACTCGGTACACTCATAAGTCCGACCTCGTGTACTACCTTGTCGATGTTCATCGGCATCGCGATCTGTAGACGGCTGTATGGTGTGCTGAGCAACACCAGAAGTGCCAGCACCAGGGGCAGGGGCGTCATCATCACTATCATCCGACACGGTCACGCTACTACTGCTCGTACTCTTCTGTTGATCTTGAGCCATACTTGGCATAAAAGCTGCCCCTCTTTCTGGGTCCAACATAGCTGCACCACTCTCTTGTTGCGCTGTGTGTATTAGTGGGCCATCAATTTCTAGTTCTTCACTATCCTCTTCAATTTGCTTTTCCCTTGTTTCCAACTAAGGTAGAAGCGGGTCGTCCTCATCATAAATATTATCCAAGTTTATTGGACAGTAGTCTGTGTCATCGGCGGCTGTAATGCTCCTATGATGTCGTCGGATTCTTAACTTCATATTGTAGTGTATGAAGACAAGTTTATTCGACGTCCTAGTCTGCAATCTATTCCTATTCTTTTAATGAATAAGTGCAAAACAACTCCAATTCCTTTCACAGATAGAAGAAAATGTTGTCTAGCTCAAAACCTTTACGATAATTTTTTGGAGAGCCTTCGTACTCTCTCTGAAATTCATCCACCATTCGGCCGGTTGCAACCTAGATACTGCATGCTGTGCAAGAGCATCTCTAAAGCTACCCAAGTAATTTCCAAATGTATCTAATTCATTCAACGCCTTTATTTGCATATCTAAGTTAGGCTCTAATCTCTTTATTACATTCTTTAGCCCGATACGAACTTCATTATCCGCAACAAATGATTGTGTATATCTGTACCTAGGATTTAGGTAGTAACCTGTTACATGAAGATCGTGGTGGAGTTGTCTTGTCCATCTCTTGTCGATCATCGTCCAATAAGACTCCCAACTTGTACAATCACGTTGAATTGCCAACTTTGCCTTATCCATGGCATCGTATAGGAAGCCCATGGTAGGTGCTTTGTCGGTTTCAACAAGATAGAGTACCCTCATTAGTGGCTCCATCGCCTTTAGGATTGACTTGACCCTCTTCCAATATTTATTGTCCCGTATGGTGTTTGCAACTTCAACTAGTGTCCCTGATGTCTTCTGCCCAAGTTTTGTGTTGAGCCAATCTCGGGAAGCGAACATCTTACACAACTCCCCTATGCTGGTATAAACTCTCTAATGCTATAAAGTTTGTTGCGAATCTAGTCGCCGCAGGCCTCAACGACTCTCGTCCTTTTGTGAACTTCCTCATTATTGCGACTACTTGATGATGGTTGTAAATAATCGTCGTCACTCTTCTTGCCCTTTCGACTATTTCCTTAACATTCTTCTTCTTCCCAATATTTTCCAATTTAAGATCAATACAATGGGCAACACATGGTGAGAAAAAAATGTGGTTTCTTTTTCATCAACTTGTGTCCTGCACGCTTATATGATGCTTCATTATCTGTCACAATTTGTACTACATTCTCCTCTCCAATCTCATCCACAACTTTATCCATTAGTCTAGTAATATAATTAGAATTTTTAGTTACGGTTGAGGCATCAATTGATTTGCGGTATATAGTTCCCAAGTGGCAGTACACCATGAAGTTGATCATGCTGCGTCTGGTTGGGCCAGTCCAACCATTGCACATGATCGTGCATCCTCTGGCTTGCCATACAGATTTAAATGTAGCCACGTATGCTTTCACATCTGCATACTCTGCATCTGTCAATTTCCCCCTAATATCCCTAGCCCATGGGAGCTTTAATTCCTTTACTTGCTTCTGCTGTTGCATCAATTACCACCTGCTAATATAGAGAATTGGCCGCATTACGAGGTATGTTAGCATGTATAAATAACTTTGCTACTTCCCTACCTAGCTTCTCAACGGAAGTTCTACTCTATATTTGTTTTATTTTCTTTTGTTTAGTTGATTCTTTCCTAAACAGGATTGGATCAATAGAGGGTCTTTCAGGCTCATTTACTTCTTCATCCAAATGTATAGGGGCGTCACGTGAAGATGCCTCTCGTCGGCTCCCAAACATACGTCGTAACCCACCAAACCTACCCCCCACCCCCACCTGCAGAAGCAGTCGCACTCTCACTGCCCCCCCTCTCGTATCACGTGTTGACCCACTCGCGCCAAACATGCGGCGACGTTCTTCCTCTTCACGAGCTAGACGCAAGCTCTCTCTCCTAACTATAGTTAATTCTCGATCTGAATCTTCGTTAGAATCAATAATATCTTCATTACGAACGCCCATATATTCAGGATCAAACACTTTCTGTCGAGCCGCATCCAAAATCTCATCTTTTTTCTTTTGTCCAGCAGCACGTTTACCCTTAGACTCATTTAGACTGACTTGCATGAAAATCATTATCTCTTTTGGTACTCTAGTACATCCCGTAACTTGACCCTTTCGATGTGTCAAATGTTGTTTGAGATGCGTAATTCCACCAGTTACTAGTCTATCACAATAGTTGCACTTCATTTAGTGCCTAGTACCACCAACCCTCTGATAATGTTGCCATCTAATATCCTCACTTGTTGGCTAGACCTAGACATTTCTTTAGATAGATATAGATTAGATATGACCTATGTCTATGTGAGATTGTGAGTCTACTCACTATTCTAAATTTATATACAGTTTTTAGAATCTAATCAATAAAGATAATTTTATGTTCTAAACCCTAAGAAGCTCCAAAACCTATCCAATATAAGAAAATATAAACATAAGGTCACTAATTTGAAAATAAAAAAATATATAAAATCACAACAATAATCTGTAAAATTGACATTAATATGTTCTACTATGATTAACACATCATATTCTACCATAAAACAACAACACATTAAATAAAAAATGATTTTTCAAATTTTTTTTTTAAATGGCCGAAAATAGTGCGTAAATAGAAAAAATATAAAAAATATAAAATCACAACAATAATCTGTAAAATAGACATTAATATGTTCTACTATGATTAACACATCATATTCTACCATTAAAACAACAACACATTAAATAAAAAATGATTTTTCGAATTTTTTAAAAAATGACCGAAAATAGTGCGTAAATAGAAAAAAATATAAAATCACAACAATAATCTGTAAAATGGACATTAATATGTTCTACTATAGTTAACACATCATATTCTACCATTAAAACAACAACACATTAAATAAAAATTGATTTTTCGAATTTTTTAAAAAAGGGCCGAAAATAGTGCGTAAATAGAAAAAAATATAAAAATATATAAAATCATAACAATAATTTGTAAAATGGACATTAATATGTTCTACTATGATTAATCCATCATATTCTACCATTAAAACTAAAACACAATAAATAAAAATTGATTTTTCAAATTTTTTTTAAAAAGGGTAGAAAATAGTGCGTAAATAGAAAAAAATTATAAAAATAAATATAAAATCACAACAATAATCTGTAAAATGGACATTAATATGTTCTACTATGATTAACACATCATATTCTACCATTAAAACAACAACGCATTAAATAAAAATTGAATTTTCGAATTTTTAAAAAAATGGTCGGAAATAGTGCGTAAATAGAAAAAAATATAAAATCATAACAATAATTTGTAAAATGGACATAAATATGTTATATTATGATTAACACATCATATTCTACCATTAAAACAACAACACATTGAATAAAAAGTATAAATACATATATTTGAGGAATTTCTGAAAGATGACTCACAGAGCTTCGAATCAAGAAAACTCTTAATATAAGTTGTTTTTATCCTTAATTTCAAGCCAAGGGTGGTCGAAAATTGCAATAGAGCGATTTAGGAAGAGTTTGAAAGAAAGAAGTATAAAAAAAGTGAAAAATCGGAGCTTAAAAAGAGAAAAAAAATTTAGCTGTTTTATGACTATTATTGGGCAGTAACGGCCATTACGGCTACAAAAACGGGGGGGGGGGGGGTCGGCCGATACGTAAACGATACTGCACACCCTGAGTATGATGCTCCCCACCTTAAAAACTTCGGTATAACCTACTATGAAAGAAATCTATTGAATTTGCCTCGTACATGCATTATACCCAAGATCCAATCCTTCCATTGACATAGTCATTCATTAGTGATCTATATCCCATGTTGATCAAATAGTGGACCATCAGATCATTGTCAAATGTGATCAAATCAGTTTTAACGGTTAAAACAAAACTTCAATGGTTGAAAAAGTTTGAAAAACCGATTAACACCTCTAGAAGTATCCATATATCAGTCCCTAGGTAAAATGTAATGGATCTCATGTTGGCTCGCATATGAATCAATGAACCCTAATGGATGTACCTAGCATTACCCACTTCAGTGGCCTCTAAGAAGCCTCGTAAATTGAGCCAAAGCCGCCCTGTCAACATCAAGATCCATACGCACCTCCAGGTTTCAGGATTAATCATCTTTCATATGCCATCAAGTCCCTATTACCAATTTGATCATAGTCCAAGTTAATGGGTCCCTAGACTTATTGACTTAATCTCAATCCAACCAAGTGTTCGAAGGTCCTATCGTGGATTTTGTGCCCATGGTACACTTACGTTCCCATAATGTATCCCAACTTTTTATAAGCACCAATATACATTCAGGTTGCTTGAGACAATTCCAGATAATTTATTTTTTCTAGTTTATAATACTAATTGTAAGATGAAGATTATCAAATATATATATATATATATATATATATATATATATATATATATATATATATATATATATATATTTGGATGGAATCTGAATTTATTTATATTATTTCCCATTATTAAAAAAGAAAAATATGGCGTTAGGAATGACCAGAGGTACCCAATAAAATTGAAGAGACTATTGTCCTTGAGTCGGAGGATGAACAAGGTCGTCGATGTAGTGCTAGAAGATGAGCCAAGACATTTGATGCTGAAAGAGGTGGCCAACAACTGCAGAGGGTCTGGAATAAATTTCCGACACCTGTTAGAGCTCTAGAAAAGTGTTCCAACATTTGTCAGAGGTCCAAAAGGGATTTCCGGCAACAGTCTGAGACTTAAAAACCAGATCCAACGAATGCAGGTGGTTCAGAATGTATCTCCAATCAATGTTTTAAGTATCGATGATATCAGCCAATATATCCCACGATATATCTTATATCCCACCCGTGCGATATGAAACACACAAGTAGTGGGATATATCCCACATGTTCGATCTGGTGAGGATTTTCTATCCTCTTTTTTTTTTTTTTTTTTTCCTTCTTTTGAAAATCATGTTAAATAAGTGTCAAATTGTTACTAATCCATGATTTTTCATGTTTATTGGGAGATTCGATTTTGAGATTTGGTGGAGATGGGCCGAATTGCGGAAATTTGGAAAAAATAAAAAAAATTCCAATTTCTCACATGCAATCTGTGTCCAAACATAAAATAAAACATGTATGTAACCTAATTTAGTTATTCTTCTTTTTCTTTTGAATGTATTGCTTGTGTTTCCACATTTCTTACATTTATAAATTATATGAATAGGCTTTGAATATACTTGCATCAATTCAGTTAGACAACGCTTATATTAGGACCTCATACAAAGAAAACCTATTATATGCACTTGTTTTTTGTAATGTTATGATTCTCAAGTGTGTATTGGTGTTTTTTTAAACAATCACTGAAGTTTCATTGAAAAATTCGGCCAATTTTCTAATGTTTCCCCATGTTTCCAACAACAACGATACATTACGCGATACAACAGATATATCCCATGCGATAACCGATACGTATCCGTATCCCAATGGCGCGATACGTAACGCGATACCAATATTTCGAACAGTGTCTCCAATGACTGTTGGAGGTCCGGTAGGGATTTTTGTTGACTGTGGAAGACTCCGGAGACAGATCTGACGACTGCACGTGGTCCGAAATGAATTTCTGGAACCTATTGGAGGTCCAAAAGGATTTCCCTGCTAGTATTGGAGGTCCAAAAGACAGATCCAACAACTGTCAGAGGCCTGAAAGCCTTGATCTGATCCTTAGACACCAGATTTGATAGATCTCTTTGTTGTAAACATCAATATAGTAGGTTGTTGCTCTTCCATCTCTAAATCCGGTGGGCCGTTGCACTTCTGGGGATGATTAAAGATCGTAAAACCTCATAGAACTAGTTGCTGATGATGATGGGTGTATGATTAATCCACTTCCATCATCACAAAAGATTCTAGCAGAGAGGGACGATGGTCCCTCATAACAGAGGAAAGAAATATAGAAAGAACAAAAAGGAGAAAGAAGGATATGGGAGAACTATTTGAGGAAGAAGAGGATCAGTTCCACTCTGATACCATGTAGGTTTAGTCAGAGGCAACAGGGAGATATAGAATAGAGAACATGTGGAGATGAGAGAAAGAAGAGAACATGTGTATGTGTGTGTGTGCGCACGCGCGCAGATGAGAGAAAGGAGAGAACATGCCTGTCATTCACATAAAAAATAACTAAAAGATATACACCACAAATATGGTGCTCTGTACATACACAGAGCTATGTTCTCTTAACACTTATCATTGTTGTCATCACCATCACCACCATCCTCGTCAGTCTTTATATTGATCAAGTCATACTGCCACGTGACCCATGTGATCCTGATGCCTGATTATCATAGCGTCCAGATCTTCTTGTCAATGGTCAAAGTTGTTGTCATGAAACGTCATTTCTTCATGGTTCTTAATGATTTTTCGTGATTTTTAATTAAAAATATTTTTATGAGAAATAAAAGAAGTGTCCCCAATTTATAGATCAACCTACAAGTAGCAGCATATAATTTTTTGCACACTCGCATTTTAAAAGGGTGAAAACAAAAGAATTTTGGATTTCTCCAATATCTTCCATTTTCACCTTTTAAGTTTGGAAAAAAAAAAAACCTCTCAAATCCGTGTGTCAATGCATGAAAATAATTTATAGATTGGATTTCTCGCTGAATGGGTTCTAGCCCGTTTCCTCTCTCAGATCGCGATTTCTCCACCAAAATTGAGTTTTGTTGCGAAACAACTCCAGTTGAGTTGTCAAATAACACCCAGCAAAAATTTCCTCCAAAGAGGTTGAGAGAGTAGTTTTTTTTTTCTGAATTTTGCAGGATGCTTGCTGTGTATCGAAGATCACATGTATTGATCAAGACTATGCGAAATTTATATATGGGGGTGTTTGATATATTGATATTGAAAATATTGAGATGTATCTCACAGTAGATGCGGTATTTTGTGTGATATGATATTTTTTCAATTCCCCCTGTATTTGTAACGGCGAGGTGCAATACCAATTGTCTCGCCCATCCCAGTGATACATAGAGCACTAGGTGGAACCACAGTATCAACAGTTTATCTCACTGAATTGCGGGCCCCAATTTTACCAACTGAAAACCTGTGTGGATATCCTCAGGCCAAGCATTGTGTAATACTTAATATTTTGCCTTTAGATTTCTTCTTCTTCTTCATGCTTTTTTCCCTAGGAATTAGCATAATGCCCTTCACTCCTTAATAACTATGACTACCTGCTATAGGTTTCTCATACCATTTGATATGTGTAATACTGGTACTCTGCCTTCTTTGTCTGCCCAAGTATTTCTGAATATGATCTGCTTTTAAGTCAAAATTTCCTAGCAAATGGTGCTAGCTGGATGTGTTCAGACACAAGGATAAAGTCTTAGAACTTAAATAGCTTGTCAAGCATGGCTATTTTGTTTTTCTCTAAATTGCCATAATGTTGACCACGTGTTGCCTTTTGTATCTTTTGTTTTCTTCAACAATAAGCAGTTGTAGCTTGTGATTGTAGCTTTCCTATCAGATGAATTGCTTCCCAGGTTGTGTTTAACTTGTGGTCCTTGTTGAGTTGCAGAGTTCGATACTGACGAACTGTTTCAAGTAGCTAAAAATCGTTGGCTGAAGCCTGCAGAGATTTCATTTATATTACATAATTATGATGAAGACAAGCTCATTCTAGAGCCTCCTCAAAACCCGCCAAGTAATTTTCATATCTACTAGTGTTATTTTATTCAGTCTTTGCCACAGCCCTTTTCACTAGAATATTCTGACTGGCAAGGTTTGTCAGCAGGTGGTTCTTTGTTCCTTTTTAACCGAAAGGTTGTCCGGTTTTTCCGTAAAGACGGTTATAGCTGGCGTAAAAAGAAGGACGGAAGATCTGTCGGGGAAGCACATGAGCGATTGAAGGTTATTCAAAGATCAAATTTCATTTTACAGTTATTTGGTTTCTCTCCACATAGCTTGATGTTGACAATGATGATGTTATTTGTTCTGCTGTTACAGAATGTATTTTCTTTTGTCAATAGATTGGTGAAATTTGAGATGAGTTACCACATCAATGCATGTGTGCTTGTTCTTAGGAGCTAATAAACTAAACTTTCTTTGACATAGCTCAATCTACTGTCCATATTGTGTTGTGATCAAGGTATCCTGTATCAGTATCGGTTAGCGTAACGGTGCCCTCCAATACCGACATGGATACGGGGGTGTAACAGCGATACGGGGGCGAAACGGCCCATAACAGTGCAAAAAAAAAAATTTTGCCAAAAAAATATGGATTAAATCCAGAATATTCTAAGCATTCCAAATATGCATTCATTTATAAATTGGAACAAGTTTATGGTGGTGTAACGGTCCACTTTTTGGTGAGAAGTTGTATCGGACTGTCTGATGATTTTATATACAGTTTCAGAATCTAATCAACAATCTGTAAAATGCACATTAACATGTTCTACTATGATTAACACATTATATTATATCATTAAAACAGCAAAACTTTCAATAAAAAATGATTTTTCGAATTAAAAAAAAAGGGTCGAAAATAGTGCGTAAATAGAAAAAAATTATAAAAAAATATAAAATGACATCAACAATCTGTAAAATGCACATTAACATGTTCTACTGTGATTAACACATCATATTTTACCATTAAAACAACAAAACATTCAATAAAAAATTGATTTTTTGAATTAAAAAAAAGGGCCGAAAATAGTGCGTAAATAGAAAAAAATATAAAATGACAACAACAATCTGTAAAATTTACATTAATATGTTCTACTATGATTAACGCATCATATTTACCATTAAAACAGCGAAACATTCAATAAAAATTGATTTTTTGAATTTTTTAAAAAAGGGCCAAAAATAGTGCGTAAATAGAAAAAAATTATAAAAAAATATAAAATGACATCAAAAATATGTAAAATGGATGTTAATATCTTCTATTATGATTAACACATCATATTGTACCATTAAAATAGTAAAACATTCAATAAAAAGTATAAATACTTATTTTTGAGGAATTTCTGCAAAATGGCCCACGAAGCTTCGAATTAAGAAAATCCTTAATATAAGTTGTTTTTATTTGAAATATCAAGTTAAGATTGGTCGAAAATAGCAATAGAATGATTTAGGAAGAGTTTGGAAGAAAGAAGTTAAAAAAAAAGTGAAAAAACGGACCTTAAAAAGCCAAAAAAAAAAGGTGACCATTTTTGGACCGTTACACCCTGACCGTTACTGGGCAGTAACGGCCGTTATGCCCCGTAACGGGGCCGTAACGGCCATTACGGCTACAAAATTGGTGGGGTGCCCGTTACGGCCCCGTATCGCGTAACGGGCACGACTGTTACCGATATGTAACGGCTGATACGCCCATATCGTAACCGATACGGGACAACCTGGTTGTGATATGTGATATGATGATCTCATAAACAAACAAGCTCATCTAAAGTCAAGGCAAAACTGTTGATTGGATTTGGGATCCTTAACTTTTTTCCATTGATTTGTAGTAAGAGGAACATAAACTAAAATATCAAACTAAATGATCGTCCTTAACTATGATGGTATTTGTAGGTGTCAGAGAAGAAAAAAATTTGAGAGAGAGGGAAAAAGCACATTAGGGCTGGACATCCAACCCTTATTTATATAATATGAGATGTAGAATTACAAATATGCCCTAAGCACCCAAGGGAGAAAAGAGGGCAAAAGAGGAAAAATAAATAACTAAAGAGAAATAACCAAGGACCAAAGCCCCAACGTGCCCACATGTAGATGTCTACACTCCCTCTCAAGCTAAGGTATGGATATCAATCATGCTTAGCTTGCAAAGAATATGTCATCCAACTTCCACAATAAGAGCCTTATTGACAATATCTGCCAATTGAGCAGAAGATGAAACAAACTTAGTGGAAATAATGCAAGCAACAACCTTCTCATGAATCAAGTGACAATCAACTTCAATATGTTTTGTCCGCTCATGAAAAATAAGATTAGAAGCTATATGAATAATAACTTGATTGTCATAATATATAGGCACATGAGTTTTCACTGGAGTCCTAATTCAGTAACAAAGCTTTTTAACTGCATATTTTCACATATGGTGTTCACCATAACATGATACTCTGCTTTGACACTAGACTGAGCAAAATTGTATGCTTTTTAGTTTTTCAGGTAAATAAATTACCTTCGAAAAAAGTATAGTAGCCTGTTATGATCTTACCCAAGTTGCATCAGACTATCCTTCCATATCAAGATTATTATGACAACTAAATAGGATCTCATGTTTCGGAGAAGACTTAATGTGGTGTAAGTTGCGACAAACTACTTCAAGGTGACCGAACGGGGAGTATGCATGAACTGACTAACCCCAAACTCACTGCAAAGATAGATCTCGGTGAGTAATGGTTAAATATATCAATCGCCTAATCAAGCGTTGGTACATATGACGATCATCAAGGAGTTCCCTACCTTCCGCTTGTAGCTTCTTATTAACTTTCAATTGAGAATCAATAGGTTTGACACTTAGATTATCCATTGCAGTCAATAAATCAATGACATATTTTTGTTGAGATAAAACTATGCCTTTCTTAGAATGAGAGACTTCAATTTTAAGAAAATCTTTGATGTCAAACACCTTGCTTAGATATAATTTCAATTGAGAAATACCATTAACATCATCGCTTGTAACAAGGATGTCATCTACATTGACATGCACAATAATGAGACCTTGCACACACCTCTTAATAAACACAAAATGATCTGAGTATGAGTAAATCCGATACGAATCAAGGCCCCATTAAACTACTCAAATTAGGCTCAAGGAGCCCGTTTCAATCCTTATATAGCCTTCTTAAGATGACATACCTTCCTTTCCCCACCCCCACTCCCTTTCTATCACATCTAGGAGGAGGGAGCATATGATCGTACTCAAATCACCATTCAAAAAACATTTTAAACATCTAACAGGTGTAAAGGTCAATGTAAATTAGCAGTAAGAGAAATGATCACCTGTACAAAATTCATCTTAGCAATAGGAGTAAAGGTCTCAGAGTAGTCCTCATGAAAGGTCTATGTAAATCCTTTAGTTACAAGACGGGCTTTATGTCGAGCTATACCACTATCAGGATTGTACTTGAGAGCATACACCCAACGACAACTCACTGGATTATTCCCAATTCGTAACTTAGTCATCTCCCATGTATGATTCCTTTCAAGGGCAACCATCTCCTCCTCCATAGCTTGTCGCCACAAAGGAGAATTAAGAGCCTCCTTAAGGTTTTTAGGAATGTTGGAGGAAGAACACTCGAGAGCAAAAACAAAGAACCTATATGTTGAAAGAATGATAGGAAACAAAATGTTGAATTGGATGAGAAGTACATTGCCTTTTCGCTTTTTTGATAGCAACAAGTGAATTTAAGGAAGAGTCTAAATATGGATCACTATAAATGGGCAAGCTAGTAGGAATGTTATTATTACCTACCACCAAAGGAGCATACTTTGTAGTATTGTGAGGGAGAATTAGAGTATGAACAGTCATTCTTTCGTATGCCTTTAAGTTTGATTTAGTGGAATCATAAGTAACCTTATCTCTAGCATTATTAGGTTTAGAAGGGACAAACACTATCTGATCAGACTCAAGGATAGGAACTGGAAGAACCATAGACTTGTGCTCCCTTTGTCCAAATGAAAAGTATGAAACTTCTTTAAAAAATATAACATCCATAGAGACAATGCTTTTTAGTGACCGGATTAAAACACTTATGTCCTTTTTGCAAAGATGAATATCCCAAGAAAATACATTTGATGGCCTGATTTGACAATTTATTTCTATGAGGATCAGTGTTATAGATGGAACAAACACACCCAAAGACCCTCAATGGGATTTATGTGATAGGATAGAATGCTGAAAAATATTGAATGGATGATTGCCTAGCACGAACCTTAGTGGGCAGATAATTAATCAAACAATGAATGGTAAAAACAACTTCTGACCAAAAAGATTTAGGAATAGACATACTAATAAGAAGTGCACATGTAACTTCTATAAGATGCCTATTTTTTCATTCAACAATTCCATTTTGTTGCGGAGTATTATGCACAAGTGGTTTGAGAATTAAAATTAATATCGTGCTCTTGAAGATAAGATATCATGGTATAGGAAAGATATTCATTTACATTATCTGTACAAATAGTACCAATATTCATATTAAATTGATTTTTAACACAACTATGAAATATTTTGAAAAATGGAGCTAATCCCATATCTATTTTTCATTAAATAAATTCACGTTATAGGAGAAGCATCATCAATAAACAAGACAAAATATTTAAATCCATTAGAAGCCATGAGAATTGGACCCCATACATCAGAATGAACCAAAGAAAAAATTCTACTAGACTTTCTTTCCATAGGCGGATAAATAGACTTATGATGTTTGGTTAAAATACAAGCCTCATACTACAAGCTTTTGACCTCGCTAGACTTGATGTAACAAAGACTATAAGACTAAACTAGAGGGATGACCAAACTGGCAATGCCAAATATGAAGGTCTTCCTTCTTGACACTTAGACGTTGACTAATATGACTTGAAGTATCTGAAAAAAAGAACATATAATTCATCCTTGCCATGTCCACCATCAAGCAACTCATTCGTCTTCGGATCTTGAAAGACACAATGACCAAGATAAAAGGTCATTACAATTTAGGTCCTTCATAATTTGACTAACAAATAACAAATTGGATGCAATATTAGGACCCAATAAAACAAAGGACAAGGAGAACGATGGAGAAACAAAACAATATCCTTTCCCCCAATAGGTGTTAGGATACCATTTCCTAATTTCACAGTACTTAAATTTAGATTAGGAATAAGTAAAGAAAAATAAATAAATGTATTTGTCATATGATCAATAATATCCCAATCAATTATCCAAGGACTTAACACAGAAGTTGTGTGAAGAGCAGTGATAATATTACCTGTTTGAGCCAAGTAGACAAGGAGACCTTATTCTGAGTGGCATCCCTTAACAGGGCATCATATTCACTTTTTAAGAGATGAACCACATCACCAACTGATGGAACTAGAGGTGAAGTTGTGTAAAGTATCCTGTCCCAAACAGTAGTTTGAGAATCCCTGACATCTTAAGCTACAGAATTGGTTGCTTGGCCTCAAGGTTGACCATGAAGGACCCAACAATAATCAACAATATGTCCATGTATACTGCAACGTGTATACAATCAATTCATACCAAAACCATGACCAAGATCATGGCCACAAACTCGACCACTATGACGACCTCCTTTTCCTGTACCTCTATCATGGGCAACAATAGCATTGTCAAAAATTTTGAATCCTATCATTAGAGTAGATTTTTCAACCATAGTTGATCCCATCATAGTTCAACACTTCTTATCACATAATAGTAAGACATACACTATTAAGTGATGGTAAAGAGAGTGGGCCAAGAATCTGGGTGTGAGTAGGTTCAAAATCAGGATTAAGACCTGCCAATGATTTAAAAAAATAAAATTTCTTCTCAATACTTCTTTTATATCCCTTTGCATTTGTGAAACACACAAACCGAAGATCATCCATGAAAGACTATTCATTCCACAAACCACTCATCTTGGCATAATGATGTAGACATATGATTTAATGCTAGCATGCAGCGTGGAGATTATGAAAGAGTTCATAAAGTAATTTAATTAACAAAAGATGCTAATCCACTAAGTAATTAAGAGTAAACAATAAGAAATAAAATCTAATTGAACCTAAATCATATATCCGCATGCTAAGAAATCACATAAATCAATTAAAACTAGGCCCGATGGAAGGATATAACTTTTAATTTAGCATAGGCACGTTCCACACTCAAGGGACATTTGTAAGTTTTATGATAAGGGTTAGGAAGGGAAAAAATCTGAAATTTGAAAAATTAGGATTCATGGGAATTGGGGATTTTGGAATTAGGGTTTTTAAAAATTAGGGAAAATAAGAAATTGGGGACCTATGGTTTAGGGTAGGGTTGTGGGTGGGGAATCAAGGGATTTTGATGGGGGAAACAATGGGAAATTAAAGGATTGAGCGGTTGTCCAAACGGTCAGCCTAGGGGCTCGCATGTGTGGGTCGTTGGCTAGGGTTTTTGGGTCCTCAATGGTTGATTTCGGTTAGGGTTGAAGTTGGATGATGAAAAGTTGAAGAAAAAGATGATTTTGATGGTCTTGGATAGGAAGGGAAGAAAAGAGATGAAGTTTTTGGGAAAATTCCTCTTTTGGATAGAAAGGAAGAAAGACAGAAGATGATAGATGGAAGCCTCGTACCTCCGTTGAATGGGGAATGGAATCACAGTACACCCAAGCTCCAAATCACATGGAGTATTCTTCAAATCACACGAAGAAGAGAAAACACAGTTTTTTTTTTTTTTTTTAAATTTGCAAAATAATGGCGTTAGCGCTTCACACACCCATCGTTCTTTTTATAGTATCAGAAAAGACCTTTACAAAAAGATGCTATCAGATAAGATTCTCAACATAAAGACGCTTAATAAATTAAAAGTTGTTCCTAACTCCCTAATCTCAATACAAATGCAAGGTACACCAAAAATAACAAAGCATGTAAACAATCTAAACAACTAAACTATTTTGTGGCCCATGTTGGCTCACGATCAAGATGTCCGATGATGATCCAATGGTCCGATCATCATGCCCACCCAATCCAATAGTCCGATGTGTCCATCAAGCTCCTATATGTAGCCCACATGCATCTTCCTAGTGTGGGGTCTTCAAAGATGCATGGACATGCACGTGGGGTCTTCAATGTGTCTAGGAATGTGAATTGGGCCAAGTGGGCCCCATGTAATGGTCGTTTAGCCATAAGGAGATTGGCTTAGCCCTCCTCTGGTATGGTGCTCAAATGTCCTCATCACATAATAATCAGACATTGATCTCCCCCCTCTTAAATGACTGTTCTCTTGATAAATATTATACATGCGGGCTATATTGTTCTGATCAGCATACAATTCACAACCCATCAACCAAATCTCACATGCAGTGGATAATAATTTGAAAAATAAAAAACCTTCACTAACCTCTGGTTCCATAGAATTTAAGAGCCAGGACATACCCAACAAATTGTTTGATTTTCATTCACCATATGAGGGATCGATACTAGGTGGTTTCGATATACTACCATCTATATATCCTAACTTCTGTTTTCTTTCAACAAACATCTCAGCAGCTTTTGACTATTGGAGAATGAATAACTAATGTCTCCGTTTCGAGTCGATGTGATCAACAGTTTTAGATGTGGAAGATGAAGCCATGGTTAATCTCAAACAAATAGAAGAATCATGACTAGCAAGGCCTCACGCCAACCAATACCAAGTCACTGCTATAATCAGCTATAGCTAGAAGTATGACAAGCAAAGCCCTCAAAAAATAAAAATAAATAAATAAATAAATCAAAAGAGCTCCAAACCAGTCCATAAAAGAAGAGAAAAGGATCTTATGACTACAAAGGCTTGATAGTTTTCACAAATTTTGACAATCTTCACGTAGAAAAACAGGACTTAGTTACCTGATTGCTGGCATCAAATAGATTGCTGAAAATTTGGGCGAAAAGAACCTAAAAACTCTGCCATAACAGGAAATTCCAACAAATCCCAGCCAATGCAAATCAGTTTCTAAGAAAAGTGGAAGAAACCTTGAAGAAAATCTGTCTGGACCTGGATATCCAACAAACCCTATCTACTGCAACCTTTATCTATATATATATATATATATATATATATATATATATATAAAAGAAGAATATCGGTAGAAAAATGTGCTGAAAATCTTGTTGCTAGCCTCAAACAGTTTGCTGGAAATTAGGGGGAAAGAACCCAAGAACTCTGCCTAACAGGAATTTCCAGCAAAACCCTAGCTGATGCAACCCAAATAAGCCCACACGCAAATGTCTGCAGTAGGATTTTACCTAAAGGCAACCCACACACTTTGGCAAATCTGGCAATTTGCACCAAGGTTCAAAATATTGATACTCGAGAATGTGATGCTTGACTCCATAACCAATAAATATTGCATACTGGCCAATACGTCAACCAGATCACTGTGAATTTTGACCAAGTTAGTCCTATATCTGCAATACATATGGCAAATGCGGCATATTTCTTTTTCAAATATATATATATATATATCAGTTGTTATGATACATATCGGCCAACATTTTGGACCATGCTTTGCACTGTAAAATTTGACCTATGCCTGGTAGTAATGGTACTAGTCGGTCTTTTGTGCGGGTAAAGGAGGGGGTTGATGCTTGATTTGCAGCCAGCTGTTGAACTTCTATGAAGCGATCATGTGACTTCCTGTTTCAATATGATTCATAAAGCTGAACCCAAATAGTTGGGACAAGACTATTGACAATGAGTGGAGGGCAATCCTTGCAGCTTGTTGCGGCTTTTGATCGAACCCAAGGGTTGACAACCCCAAGTGCAGGGATGTGATGTAGTAATAACTTGGGAGTCCGAGGTTGAACCATAGGGAAATTGGTGAGAACACAACTAGAACTAAACAGTTTGTCTAGGTTTTTAATCCAGCGAAGTAGAAAGGATTTATAACAATTAATAAAAGCAACCAAGGATCCAGGAATCCCCAGTCAATAGAACTTGAACTTAATTCGTCTTCTCGAGTTGATAACTCAACTAGAATTGGATTTCAATCCATTCTAATTGGATGATATAACGGTAAATTTAATCACAAACATCCAACATGGATTAGAATTACGATCGGTTTGATCTCTCATGAAGATACAAGTAATCAATCGTAGGGAATCAAAACCATCTATTGTACCCAGAGGTGACAATAGATCAATTAAATTTACAGATTGATTCCTTCTCCAATCTAGGAATTCAATCACGTCCAATCACAATTCAACATAAAACCTAGAAACTTTCATTGAAAATGAATTAAATATCAAATATCCACCTAAAGGTTCATCCTTTAGCTTTAACTAAGAGATTACCCAAGCATAACTAACATCTTTAAACAAGAAAAAACAAACTCGGATCAACGAATTGAAGAAGAGGAACGATGTCGGACAAGCTTCGCCTTCTCTAGAGCCTTCCCTCTAACCTAATTCGTGCATTGAAATCCTAGAAACACCTCCTTAAACAGGAAAATTCCAAACTGACTTAAGATTTACGTAGTTGCATATGCCGTCGATTGATCAATCGTTTTTCAATAACGTCCAGCAACTGATTTTCAAATTCGCGCATTATGGCCGATTAATCGGTCTGATCCGCCGATCGATTAAACGCATCAAAAAGTGTCCACCAAGCTTTTGTCAAATTCAATCCGGTAATCTTAAGTAATTCTTATGACTAATTCAATCCAGAGAGAACCAAATTCACTAATATTGAGCATAATATCCACCTAAGCTCTAGTACTAAATATCCTAATTAAGTTCAGAGCAATAATCATACAATTGAATAAATCCCAACATTAGGTTCCATGAATACACCATGTAATCTAGACTTGTCACAAGTCACAACTACAGGTTCATACTTTCATGTTCAAAATGATAATCAAGGGAATGATCAGATCAACCAAAGCCTAAACCAAAACTTGCCTTACAATTCAACACTTCAATCTTCCAACTTTTGATTTTTCCATCGACGGCTTTCACTCTATTCTTTTTCTTTCTCTGTCCATTTAATTTTTATTATTTTTTCAAACAGTCTTTTCATGGACAATTTTCAATAGGTTGCCCCTTTCGACAACAAATTTTTTTAAGTTGGGTATTACTCTCTCTCTCTCTCTCTCTCTTTTCAATTCATTGAACATGATGGACAAATTTTCCAGGCTTGGTTGTTGACATTCTCAATAATCTAAGTCAACAATTCAGTAACCAACTAAACTCTACTGTGTAAGCTAGATATGACATGTTATATTTATGACTCAATCAATGTTCAAACTTCCCAATTAAAAATTATTAAACTGAACTCAACCTTAAAATCTATTAAGTAACTAGCATATAGGCTTTAAAAATTATCAATACTAGGTATCTTATCATTCTAAACCCTCATATTATCTTTAAAAACACCTGAGAAACACCCGAGATTACAGAAATCATCTTCTAAGAAATTCAAAAATTCAGCCCAAAACTCAAAAAATTCACAATTTAGCACAATTTGAAGATTTTCCCAATGGGAACCCTACCCCCCAACCTAGATTCTACATTGTCCTCAATGTATGAAATTTATGCAATATAAACTATATGAGAGGTCCTTGGTGCCTTTGCGGGGACTTCGACATTTTCAGATAGGAGCAGATTCTGGTCTGAACTCAGTGACGCTAGGAGCAGGTTCAGCGGTCCTTGGTGCCTTTGCGGGGACTTCAACATTTTCAGAAATGCTGAAGAGAAATCTTATGCCTGCGCCGTTTCTCACGCAATGCGATCCTTCTCTTCATGGATTGAGGACCATGAGCTTGTGGACCTTCCCCTGCACGGTTCCAGATTCACATGGTCTAATGGGAGATCTAAGCTGATGCTCGCCAGATTGGGCAAGTTTTTGATATCTGTAGACTGGACCGACGTCTTCCCATCGGTATCTCAATCAGCTCTTCCTAGAACGACATCAGATCACTCTCGAGTGCTGCTCTCAGCTGATGATCAGAGTTGGGGTCCCAAACCCTTCAGATTCGAAATCTCCTGGACCAAGATCGAAGGCTTTACCAACTGATAAAAGAATGGTGGGCAGGTTTTAACGTGGATGGTTTTACTGGATACAGATTGTGCATCAAACTGAAACTACTGAAGGAGAAAATCAAGCAGTGGAGAGAGAAGGAATTGAACAAAAGGGCCAAGGAATTGGAATCTCTATTAGCTGACCTTTAGGAGATTGATCTGAAAGTGGAAGATGGATCGACTTCATCTGAGCAAATGATCAAGATAATTCAGATCATTCAGAATATTTTAGCTAGAGTCCTGGAAGAGGAGATATGCTGGAGACAGCGATCGCATGCTAGATGGATCAAAGAAGGCGACAGGAACACTCGGTTCTTCCACAATATTGCCAGCGCACGCTACAGGCTCAACAAAATTTGCAGCATTGAGGTGAACAACACTATATCTGATGACAAATCTCTCATCCAATCTGAGGCTGTCATATTCTTCAGCTCTTTCCTTGAGAGAGAGAGACCTGGAACAGACCGGGCCTGGATTTCCTGCAGTTCGACAGACTTACAGATGAGGATGTGACCATCCTAGAGGCCCCTTTCTCCAGTAAAGAAATCAAGGCAGCGGTGGATGCCTTAGTTGGTGATAAAGCACCAGGCCCTGATGGCTTTCCAATAATGTTCTTCCAGTTATTCTGGGATATTCTCCATGAGGATATCTTGGCCTTCTTCAGTGAGTTCCAAGAAAGAGGTCGTCTCTCCAAAGGGCTAGGGGCGTCGTTCATCTTTTTAATTCCTAAGTTCCCGGGGGCCTCTAACCTCAAGGATTTCAGGCCGATCAGCTTGATTGGCGGTCCATACAAGATTTTGGCTAAAGTTTTAGCATCGCGGTTGAAGCAGGTGATAGGGAAAGTCATCTTGGGCAATCAAAATGCATTTATACCAAGAAGACAGATTTTAGACAGCGCCTTGTTAGCCTTCGAATGCACTGACTCCATCCACAAATCCAAATCTAAAGGCATCCTATGTAAGTTAGATATTGAGAAAGCTTACGACTATGTGGATTGGGCTTTCCTCAATAACATGCAAGCTCGTATGGGGTTCGGGAAGAAATGGACAAGGTGGATTTGAGAGTGCATTGGGTCAGCCCACTTCTCAGTCCTTCTTAACGGATCGCCCATCGGCTTCTTTAAAAGCTCTAGGGGTCTTCGGCAAGGCGACCCCCTATCTCCTTTCTTATTTCTTATAGTCGCCGAGGCCCTATCCATAATTATTTCCAAAGGCCAAGAGGAAGGAATTTATCCAAGGGATTCGAATCAAAGGACTTGACACCCCGATTTCCCACATTCAGTACGCCGACGACACGTTGCTCTTCAGTGAAGGCAACCATGAGAAGCTCTCCAGCCTCTGCACCACGATTCGATGCTTTGAAGCCGTTTCTGGATTAAAGGTTAATATGTCGAAATCTAAATTGTACGGGGTAAATCTGAATTAGGACGAAATCAACGGCTTCGCTGACTTCTTCAACTGCTCCAAAGGCAGTTTCCCGTCAACCTTTGTGGGCCTTCCGTTATGCATTGGCAGACCCCCAAAATCGCTATGGGACAAAATCATTGTCAGATTCGAGAAATATTTAGCCAGATGGAAGACCAGATACCTGTCTTTTAGCGGCTGCATCACTCTCATAAAATTAGCTCTATCCAACCTTCCCCTTTACTTCATGTTGCTATTCAAATGCCCTGCCCCAGTCTTGGCGTCCCTCGAGAAATTAAGACGTGATTTTCTATGGAATGGGAATTAGGATAAAAAGAAATTTCATTTGGTGAAATGGAAGGATGTGTGTAAGCAGTATCAAGCTGGGGGCATTGGTTTAAAAAGCCTCAAACTCATGAACCAAACCCTATTAGGCAAATGGACATGGCGATTAGGGAGTGAGGATGGGAGTCTATGGAACAAATTTATCAAAGGCAAATATGGTCGATCCCCAAGTGGTTGCTGGACTAGGCAGTCATCTTCCTGTAAGGCATCCGCCCTCTGGAGAGACGTCATCTCTATGCAAAAGAAGGTGCTCAAAGGAGTGGGGTTTACTATCGGTAATGGAGCTAAAGTTGAATTTTGGAATGATGTTTTTTGGTGATTCTACCCTCAAGGTGGACTTTCTTAATATCTATCAGATATCGCCTAATCGAGAGATAGCTGTGGGCGACTGCTTCTCCTACATCAGTGGGAAGCTGCTATGGGACCTGAGATGCAGAAGGAACCTCCAGGACTAGGAGGTTGTTGAATATGGGGCACTCCTGGACCGTCTCTCGAACTCCTTTCCAGATCCCACATGCGAAGACAGGTTAGTCTGGAAGGCCGATAAATCTGGTGGGTTCACGGTTCGATCTCTCTACAAAATTTTGGACAACATTTCCTCCCCCGATGAAGGCATCACAACCAATCATATTTGGCGTTACTCAACCCCTTCTAAAATTTCTTTCTTCGGTTGGTTGGTTGGTAAGAAAAAGGTTCTCACGATCGACAACCTTAGGAAAAGAGGTCTCATCCTTCCGAACATATGCATCTGCTGCATGACCAATGAAGACTCGGTGGATCACTTATTTATTCACTGCCCGTTCATCTAACAAATCTGGTCTCAAATCATTAGCCGTTTTTCCATTTCATGGTCCTTGTCTCCATCGATTGGCTTTTGATGGCTTGGCACGGGGTCAGGATTGGTCGACAGCGAACTCTAATTTGGAGAATATCTCTCTTGGCTATCTGGTGGGTAGTTTGGGAAGAAAGGAATTGTAGGACTTTCAGGAATGAGTCCAAATCGCCGGATTTTGTCATCCGTAGAGTGAAAAATATGATCATTGAATGGGCTGCTCGTTCCGACGCTTTAAAGGGATGTAATCTTCTTTTCTTTAGTGCTTAGGCGGTTCGCTTCCTCAGCGGCCCCTAGCTTTCTATAGTCTTTTCTTAATAAAATTTTCGTCACCTTTAAAAAAAAAAAAAAAAAAAAAAAACAATATGAGAGTAACAAAATAAAAAGGAGTTGGTGAAAAAGTACCTGAAAGGCGATAAGTATAGGAGCGAACTTTATTGATTGGTGCTTCAACAAACTAAAAACTTAAAACAAAACAACTATTTTACCAAAGAAAACTAAGTCTTAAGAAAGCAAGGGAAATTATTTCTGTCAGACTAGGAGATCAATCTTGATACATACGATCTTCCAAAGGTATAAACACATCCTCTGAAGAGTTTTTTTTTTCGACAAACGGTTTCAACCTTTGTCCATTTACCTTAAACACATTACCATTTGTGGGATTCACAACTTCCACGACCCCATATGGATAAACATTATTTACTATGAAAGGGCCGGTCCATCTGGATCACAATTTTCCAGGAAAGAGATGGAGACGAGAATTATATAGAAGATATATAGAAGAACTTTTTGATTTGGCTCAAATGTTTTTCTGAAAATGTTCTTGTCATGGAACACCTTCATCCTCTCCTTGTATATTCTCACATTGTCATATGCATCTTTCCTAATTTCCTTTAACTCCACAGGCTGGAGTTTATGCACCGTACTTGCTTTGTCAATGTCAAAGTTGAACTTCTTTATGACATTGTATGCCTTATGTTCCAATTCCACTGGCAAGGGACAAGCTTTCCCAAAGACAAGTCTATAGGGAGACATTCCAATAGGGGTTTTGAATGCAATCTTATAAGTCTACAATGTGTCAGTTAGTCTCAGAGACCAATCCTTACGTTATGGATGCTCAATTTTCTCTAAAATCTATTTGATTTCTCTATTGGAAACTTCAGCTTGACCGCTTGTCTTGTTGCGCAGCACGCCAACAACGCTAGTGAACCAAGATCCGATCACCGGTCTCACCCACAAACGATAAACAAGAAAGAAATATAATCTGGAAGTAGAATCAAAGCATACCAAACAAATCACAAGACAAAACCCCAGTAAGGGTAAAAAACCACAGGTGTAAACTTCCACTATGAATAAAAACGAAGATTACAAGCAATATACTAACCTTTTCCCTTTAGATATATAGAGAAAACCCTTTGCCCACACATTAGAATACACTAGAAAAGTCCTAGGAACCCCTATTTATACTTTAGGCAACTTCCCTTTCGCACCCTTGCGAAACCGCCTCAAATTTCCACAGTCCGTATCAAATCCGCAAAACGAATCTACATAACCTCGACTGGTCAAGCACCTCAGACCCAAAAAACTGCAGTTCGCTGGGCTTTGAGTCGAGCGAACCCTTATTGGTCGAGCAGGCTACTCGACCGGTCGAGCGGCCCTGTCGAGATGTGGCTCCACATCTCAACAATCTCCCACTTAGAAACACCACCATAAACCTTCGTCTTCTACATTCGGAATGTACCACCTCCCCGTCTTCAAGCTTGAAGACCAATCAAAGCTGAACAGAGCTTCAGCTTCTCTCGTGTGACCGCCTTCGTCAGCATATCCATAGGATTCTCACTTGTATGAATCTTCTTCAGAGCAATCGATCCATCTTCCAGTAACGAACGTATGAAGTGATATTTGATGTTAATATGCTTGGTTTATGAATGAAAGGCTGAATTC